>NC_134367.1:132067629-132773152 GCF_035582795.1 Mycteria americana | reverse complement strand
TCTCAATTTGTATGCTTTGACTGGATTGAAAAAAGTTGCCTGCCATATTTTTAACCAAACCAGAGCAAGAACATACGCTGGTGCAAGGCATTAATCCTAGCTGGCGCTCCTGCACATGCTGGAGGGAAGGCAAGCTGCAGCACTACCGCAGATGCCAAACAGAAAACGTACAGAACTAAAGGCCAGCCCACTTTAGAAGTCAAGAACGCACGTGTTTCAAAATATGACTGACTTCAGAGACTGTCTTTATTTCAAGCCTCCTCACAAGCTTTCCGGAGGACAGTTCTCCCTCTCTGAGGGCGCTCTACGGTTACACCAAAGTCGCTGTCCATGTTGTGTCCGTCGAGACAGCCATGGCTGCTTTGATCACATCCTAACCCATTTCCCCTTTGGGGATAAAACCCAATACTGTCGAGCATGATACAAAGCACAGGCTCTTCCTTCAAAATGTCCATCCCTCCGCTTTCTATTTCAGCTGCCACCAGGCGATTCCCCCACCGCGTGTGCAAGGTAGGGCGTTTTCTCTTTTCCCCTATCGTACCAGGTTTTTTCCTCCCGGCCCACCGTGCAGGTCTCTCTAGGTGGCTGCGATGGAGCAATGCCAACTTGCACTAGCACGGAGCACACTCCACAGCAAACGTTCTTTCCAACATAAGTTACAACGCTGTGTCACAGGCCATGGAAACACCGTTTTCCCATAGCAAGACTGGATTGATCAGTAAAGCAGAATATTCTTGCAACAGCCATCGGGAAAGCATTAATCTGTAAAGCAGAACGTCCTTGCAAGATACATGGGGAAAGTATTACTATCCCCATCTAATGCATTTTCCTATTAGTTTCCTGAAAGGCTTCCTGACTCGTGACTGGGTCAGCCCAGCACAGCGGTGGCTTTTCCTGCGCTGGATGAGGCTTTCTGGCACTCCATCGCAGCCCGCTTGCTTTCCATCCGAGAGCTGCAGTGGCCAAGTTTTCCTTTTTGAACTGTTTGATATATGCCGTTGGAGCTCTCTAATAACGTGGATAGGATCCCCAGGGAGGATTTGTGGTTGTTTGGGAACATTTCCTAAGGTGTTTTTGAAATCTCTTTTGACTCTGAGATTTTTCCCTCTTCCCCATCATTCCTCTTACTGCTGCCAAGCTGCAACATAATGAGTTCATTTAAACTGGGACTGGAAACACTTTCAAGGGATCCATGAAGTTTTAGCCATTCCCATTTCAGGGACTTCGGTGAGCAGATCTGGCTGAAACTTCTCTAACAACAGATCTGTTTAAAATGGGAGAAAAAAACCAGCCAAACTCCCTAACATCAAAATTTGCATTTAAGCGGTATTTCACTGTTTGTCAAGCTGTCTGCTGAGGCAATACATGAGCTGACATTCCATGAACTCCCAACACCAGGCCACGGAGGGAATCCCCAAGCTCTTTGCTAAGGTCCCATCACCCAGAGCAAAAAAGCAACAGCTCTTAAAAACCAGAACACCACCAGTGATCTAACAGCACTCACAAATCACACCTCTGTTTCTGGTCATTTCCTGCCTACTGTGCAGTTTGCAGTTTTATATCGTAACGTTGCGCCCACCCTCCCCTGCCCTGGGAGCACATAAACAGTTCGCAAGACCAACCTGCCTTTTTCTTTCAACTCCCAGACATCACAGTTATTTGCTAGCAACCCTCGGCTCCCTCGGAGCTAGCCACAGCTGCTCACTCAAGGCTTTGCATTTTAAAGGGTAGACCTTCCTGCCTCCAGGACAGGCCGCGATGCTCCACGAGGACAGAAAAGCTGCACGGTCAACGTACTCATTCCTCAGGAAAGAATCAAGAGGCTTCACCCAAGATCTGGACCTCACTGCGTTGGGTCCTGCACAGACAACAAGATCAACTTGTATTTTCTTCGCAAACAAAACAGCTGTGCAAAAGGGATCTCCTGGTTTTACCCCGCTGCCTGGCGGCAGAGCTGGGATGATAAGCCGCAAAATTCATGCTCTGCTCACTGATTTCAGCTGCTAGTCCTATAGCTAACGTGCCTTCTGCGACATGCAAAGCCACCCGAGCTGCCTGCTCTTCAGCATTTTATAGATTGTTAACACCGACTATGTTGTTATTTAACTTCAGTGAACTGTGGAGACCAAAAAGTTTAAATTAATTTAAAAAGCGGGTTAGACTAATTCATGGAAGACAGGTCCTGTCAGTGCCTATTAAACACCACAATCTGGATGCAACCACTGAAGAGCTATTGGTTGTGCTGGAGCTGGGACAGCAGGTAATAGAGATCTTCGGTCTGGCCCACTGCAGCAGCTCTCTATACCTCCTAAATATACGAATTATTAATATAGCACAGACTTCATAGTAAACTGTTGCTGTGACCCATGCCTTAATCCTGAAGGAAATGCCAGACGTCTGTGTTCGTGAGTCAGTGGGGCACTATGGGAGAAGACCACGCAGGGGGAAGAGCTGGAGGAGACCTGTGGTTTTACAGCCTGCGATGCTCACCCGCAGCACTGACTCTGCAGGGCAGGCACCAAAATAGCTGGATTCTGCACACACCACCTTTTAGCTGGCATCGAGGGATGGCAAAGGTCAGGCGTGCTTCGTTTTGGCACTGCTCACTGAACACGCCTGCCCCTTCCAGAGAGGGCAGCCAGACCAAAGATCCCGTTTCCAACACTAGACACAAAGTTTGTGTCTCATCTCCATCCTTGACGGTTGTTTTCAGTTTTTACTGTTTACCCTTATATTTACTCCAAAAACAATACAACGTGCTCAACAGAGATGTGCCAGGAGAACGCAGCGCACAAAATAATATCAGCAGGCAGGTCACTGGAAGTTTAATGGCTAGATGCCAATCAGACAGTGATTTGCAAGCTGTTACTCAACACGTGGGTGAACACATGGGACTCTGAACTGCGAGCAAAAAGAATGGTTTTTTCTTGGAGATTAAGCACAAGCAGCATATGAAGTGACCAACCTACACGGTGAGGGGATTACCCGAAGCTGAACTCATCCTTGTTGCCCTATGGTACTTCAGTAAACAGAAGAGAAATACGTTCCCACCCGAGTACCACGATCCCAGCGCGCTCTCCTGCTGCCCCAGGAATGCCATACAGCTCAGATACAAAACACGACAGAAAATCCATGCGGTCGTTGAGACCCCTCAGCTTGCAATGCAGGGACTCTTCCAGCCGCCCGTCTGGGCAGGCTGCTACACGCTGGGGCTCTAGTCTCTAGGTACCTATACAAACATCATTCTTTACCACTGCGAGAGGCCAGTCCTGCAGAGCCTTCCTGCACATCACTGGATTTGAGCTGGGACCTCACTGGTCCCAGTTTGGGACTGGTCTGGTTCTCCCTCACAACTCTTTCTGGGAAGCTCTTCCAGAACTCCAGTCTCGTGGCTAGAAATGCCTGGTTTCCAGCCTGTATTTATTCATTGCCAACTTATATCCACTGGTTCTTGTGCCAACCCTGTCCACCAGTTTAGTGTTTACCCCTGTGTATTTAAAAACAGCACTTATTTTATTAGGCTGAACCAAACAAGACCAAGGTGGCGTTTTCTTGGTTTGAGCCTTCACAGTCCCCCGATGATCCCAGTATTTTCTCATTTAGCTGCTCCAGTCTGAACCGCTCTTTCGTAGGGTGATGACACCATTGCACAGAGTAGTCTTAACAAGGTCTCACTAGAGTCGGGGGCTGGAGCACGAACACTTTCTGATCTCTGCTGGAAATGCTTCATGTGACGCAGCTCAAGAACTCGCTTCCCTCCATGCAGAAGCTGCGCTTTGAATCTCATCTCAGAGCTAAGGCTGTTGTGCTCGTCCTTAATGATAGCCCAGTCTTCCTCAGAGTTCACGACACCTCCCAACTAGATGACTTCTGACTTCTGTACAAAAGCTGCTAACAAATGCATGAAAAAAGACCATTCCCAAGACCCCAAACTCGATGAACTCCTCTAGTGAATCGTTTCCAGCCTGCCTGCTTCTGCAGGAGGCTAAAATTTTAGGGCACACAGTTAGGCAGTGCAGAGCCTACCAGCGGGATTCATTTATTCCCTTTCTGCTTTACCACAGAGCTTAGAAATGGCATAAAGTCCCCTTACGTCCACAAACCTTTGGATGACGGGTGTGCTAGCGGCACGCAGACAGTCTGGGTGGGGTATGCCCCCCTCACCTGCTCACCGTGACACAAGCATTGTGGTGGGGACAGTCCCAGCCCCAGCTCTGAGAAGAGCAACGGAAGGAGCACACGGTGCATTTTGAGGAGCTGCCTTCCAGACCTCACCCCGCTTTCTGGACAGCGAAGCAAGACACCCAGCCTCACGGTCTGGTTGGAGCCGCTCTGACCATACGCGTTGCTTGCGTCCATGGATGAATGCTAGCTCTGAGACAACAGCACCAAGACCTAACCCCATGGCTGGGCAACTGCGATTTCTTTGCCTCTGCTCTCTCATCCTTTCCCTCTCCTATAAAAAGCCACCTACTTTATATGTCCTTAAGACCTCAAGCTGCATTTTATCCAACAACATCCACTTCACAAAGGCACTGCACAGTGACCCTGCTCTCCATTCAGCGGAGAGAACAGGTGAGCTGAATCGCCCTCCAGAACAACCCAAAGCTTGGTGACACGGACACTGGCCCAAAAGCCAACACTGTGGATTGGGCGTTTATTCCTTTGGGCTATCCAACACGTTCAGCTTACGTGTAAAACCAAGACTGATGTCTGCATGCCAGAAGAACTAGCTCAGACCACGTGTCAAAGTCCAGCTGTCTTCTCTCTGCTCCATCACTAACAAAATTGTGAGGACTGGGAAATCACCAGAGACCAGACAATATTGTTGAGGATGTCCAGGCTGTAATAAAATCCATCCGGCTCTTTCCCAAGTTACTCCTTCTTATGTTCCTGTCAGGAGTGGAAAACGGTTGCTGATGTCGGTAAAGGCAAGCAGACAGACTGTATGAACAAAACAGAAGATCAGATAAAAGCTGTAAGTGAACCATACTGAAGCACTGATTTCTGGCATCACCCACCCACTGCAGTGCGGGGCAGCTTGGGAGAGAAGCACCATACAACATCACAGGAGCAGCCCACCCTGTCCTGGCAGGATGAGCAAGCGTTCGCCATCAGTCTCACAGAGACTGCAGGAGGTCCCTCGCTTCAGGCTTAGGGTCTGCTAACACGGCTCCTCTTCACCCTCTACTCCAACTTCCGTGCAAGAGAAGAAACTGTTTTCAACTGACTCCCCCACCTGCAACAGCCCCTGAAACCACACAACAGAAAAAGAGGCCCTGACCGCGTCTTGCGCTACAGCTCCGTCGGTACGGAAAGGCCGGACAGGACGGAAACAGACTGATGCAAACGCCCTGGTTTTACCGTGGTCTGCAGCGCTACAAAGCAGAGGACACGCAAGCAGGTGGGACGCAAGGCGGGACACAGCCTCCAGCCCCGGCGGGACCTGCCCCCGACACTGGCAGCCCTCCGGTCCGCGGGAGGACGCTGGCGCGGGGCGACAGGGCGATGCTGGCTCCTAAAGGGCTGGCCTTGAGAGGTGAAAACCGACGCCTCTGCTGGTGAACGTACCTGTCCCTGTGTTCCAACCAAGGCGGACGCAGTTATTAAATTGCAATGTTTTTCACTCCTTAAAAAAGTGGAGTTTTTTCAGCCTGATCTTCTGTAACCATCATCTTTTCTTGGAGAAAAGAAAGGTTGCAGCCTTTTTGTTATTTGCATGGACAACTTTCTAAACGGGGGTGCCAGAGGCACTTACAGGAATTTCTTGTTTAGCAAATCAAAATTTTATATGTGGACTCCAATGATATTAGTTGAGTAAAATGGGGGGGGTTAATCTTTTTTTTTTTTAAATAACAGTTGTCTTTCATACGCAATTACAGGTAAACAACAAACAGATTAGGAGATTAAATCTCCATAGGCAGTAAAATGCCATCTGGTTTATGAATCATTCTAGGTACGGCACTCTTCTTCCAGATGATATGTCTTTTGACGTACACAAATAAATGTGCTTTGCTAAAAAAAGAAAAAAAAAAAAAGGAAAAATGCTTAAAAGCCACCTTCTCTCAGGTAGCACTCCATAAACTCCCAAAGCTGCAACGCTACCCTTCATTCCTCTCTGACAAAGGACAAATGCTTTTGTACTTATTACCCCAATCATTTTGGTAACAATCCTCTTTAAACCAAGCTGGTTATGACACATCCTTCAAAAGCTAACGTTATAATAAATCATAATTAAAGCATCAACAAACGTGACAGCCCAGGAAACAGAGGGCCCAGGCTCAGTAACACCCTCTCTGAAGAGGTCTCCGCAGGCCTGCAGGGACACCGGCACGGCGACGCAAGAGAGGTGGGACACACCCCACCGCGCCAGAAGCCACGGCCGGAGGCGAGAGGAGGACCCGTCCAGCGACGGGCACTGCCGGGAGGAAGAGACCGGCAGCAAAGCACGAGGGCTCTGAGAAAGCGCCTGAAAGATGACGGCAGCGTGGGGCGGGGGCACGGCGGGGAGCCGTGGCGAGCGGGATCTGCATCTGAAGAGCGCTCAGCAAGGTCTCCGCGAAGGTTTTGCAACGGCAGGGAGGAGGAGGAGCGCGAAGCACGACACACGCCGAGATAAACAGCCTCACACCCCGAGGCCTGGCGAGGAGGGCAGCGGGGGAAGCCAAGGTATGCCGAAAGCCCGTCCATCACGGCGAGGCAGTGGGAGGACATGGCACGCTAGCGGATGCTGAGGGGAGAAGCAGCCATCAGGGTCCATCCCCCTCAGCTCAGTTCTGACTCACATCCGTGGGGAGATGCAAAGTAGGTATCCAGCCCATTTCGCATGGATGAAAATGCTCTGGCTAAGTGAATACCAATATTTTGTTTGGTCCCAGAACCCATCTGCAAGGCAAGAAGCTTGGCCGAACTCCCACTACAGGACAAGGGACATCCCCGCCGGGTTTCACATTTATTGACGGGTTTTGCTGGACAGCTGCAATCCAGCGCTCAGACCACAGCCACATCCCTCCGTGCAGCTGAACAGTTTGGGAACACAAAAGCGTATGAACAAAGCGGCTCGCTTTGCTAGGGCTTTCTGTGCTGCTCCTGTTGAAAAACCCCAGAATACGCAGGGCAAGAGAAACACCCAACCATTCCAGCTGCCAGAAGCCCTGGCCCCACTTCTGTGGTTCAGAGGCAGAGCTGGCCCCGATACGCCTGCCCAGCTCAGGCGCAGGTGGAAGAGCTTACGGATCCAGCTGGGAGAAACTACCTCAGGAGAGGTCTTTAGTATCCTACTCTCTCCAGCCAAGCCAGCAGTTCCTTACTGTCTCGGTGTTGCACGCCGGTACCGGGAGACTGTCATGCACCCGCTGCAGAGATGCCGCGATGGAGGTGACCTTAGCAAATACTTTCCACCGAAAACAAAGAGAAGAGTGAAATCAGAACCAGGGTTTGGGCAGAAAGCAACCGCGCAGGGTAGGCACGCTTCTCCCCGAGCATCGTCAGGAAATCACGCAACTGGCCCGGTCACTACCTGTATTATTCCAGAGTGTGGCTGCAAAAGCACGAGCAAAGGCATATCCACAGACCTCAAGAAAGACTGACACGCGCTGCTTGCTTCCTGCTGGCAGTGCCTCTACCTCCCCTCTTGGGAGCTGGGCGGCTGTCAAACGCCAGCAGAGACTGTTAGAAACCGCTCAGGTGCGATGTAAAGAGAAGCATAAATTAGCAGAGCACTCCTGAACGCTTCTGTCAAGCAGTCTTACGCAGAGGTGCAGTGAAAGCCTCCAGAATCAGGCGGGGCTGGGTGCCCGGCTCCCACGGCAGAGCCTGGGACCGGAGACCCCCTGTTCCTAGGGAAGCCCTGCTGTGCCAGGGCCCCCTCAAAGGCGCCGGGCAAGCAGGAGACTCCCGGGCACACGCAGAGAGCCTGGACAGCCAGGTGCCCCTCTGGAGAGGGCAGGGGAGGCTTCCTTCGCACCGCGGGGCTCGCAGCGGTCCAGCCCCGTGCAGCCCCGCGCCGAAGCACGTCCCACGCCACGCGGACGGTGGATCACCGCGTCGCTTCCCTGCGGCTGCGGCTGGATTTTGCTGCCTTTCCCCCCAAGAAGCATTTAGCCATGCCAGCTGAGGACTGTCAGCTGTGCATTACTCCCCAGGAAAACCTTCCAGCCCCTGCAAAGGATCTGACATACTGGTTTACACTGGATTTCAGTTTTTCCCCTCATTTCCATGCTGTACCTCCACTCAGTCAGATTTCAAGATAAGTCACTCCTTTCAGACCAAGGCAATCTTTTGTTCCAGAGAAACCCAGTACTAACTTGCCATTCATTGCTGTTAATCATTAACATCAAGAATGCTGAATCATGAACCCCAAGTTTGGAGCACTTATACTATGTTTAAAAACAAATCCAGCATCTTTCCAAGACTTCCTCTGCATTAACTATAGGGTTTATCGCCTCACTATATGCTATTCCATTATTTCAAAATCTCCTGCAAGACATTTTCAGTCTTGAGAGCCTTGGAAAAATTAAGTTGCATTTAACAGAAAACCACAGTGCGTTTTCCTTAAGTACACATATATGAAAAATTATTTGGCAGAACGGTGAATACCAACAACTACTAAGAAAGTATTACAGAAAGCTAGAAACAAGATGAAGATTTTTCTTTTGCTCCGAGCAAAAAAAAAAAAAAAAACCCTCGGCTCAGCAGCCAGCTGTCATCCAATTCGGAAATTACAGAACAAGATGAACCAGGTCCTTCATTAGTGCTCTTAGTGCTCTCCCAGCCACTGTCAGGACAGGGGGAATCGCACGGAGGCGCAGGCAGACAGGAAAGCCCGGCCAGAGAAGTAACATAGAACCGACAAGCCCCCTGATTCTGACAGAAGCGAGGACCCCACCACCCAGACCCCTGCACCCACACGTGAAAATCACTGCCCTGCCTTCGCCTGGTACCTCTCGGGACAGCAAAATCACCACCGCTACACGCCTGGGCACGTTTCCATTGCTCTACATAGATGGGAAAAAGAAATCTCCTTTTCACCTGTGGTGCCGAGTATCCGGGGGTGCAAGTTTTGACTGTCCATAGCTTAGCATGAATGGTGAAAAAATGGTAAATAACATCAGGTTTCTAAGACCCTGGTTAGGCACCACAGTCCCGTTGGCACTGAGCACCCGGGAGCTGACCGAGTGCCCAGTGTATCTGAAAATTGGCGTGGTTATTTTTCATGCCTATCTGGCACTTTAGATGCTGAAGTTTAAGGTCTTGCTTTCACAAATCCATGTCCGTGCTGGAGAAGACCCTGAGACAACTCGAACCGTGGAACTGCTCATGCGCAAACTGGGTGACAAAGCAAATATCAAGTACGTACTAGAGAAGAAGACCTGGGGAGCAGGAGGGGTCGGGCACTGGAACGCGCTAGTCGCACGCACTGAGTAAGGCATGTCATCTATGCCAGAAGGCAGAGGCCAGGATGATCAGCTCCTTTGCCCCTCTGAGCCGCACTAGAAAGGGTTCTTAAAGTATTCAGATGGTTAACTGAAGGCAACACAAGGGTTGAAAAGCAAGCAGGCAAACGCACCAGCTTTTCTCCTCAAAAGCATTAAATTCTCACCCTGACTTCGACGGCACTTCAAAGCATCTGCAGCCTTGGAAATTACTTAAGCATGCGCTGAAGCCCTGTTAAAATCCTAAACGTTTAAGTGTTCTCCTAGGCCAGGTCTTTGGCGAGATGCAAGAAAGAGAACGTGCTCGTTCTTCCTGCCTTTCCCCAAACGGCCGCACACATCAGCCATGCCACCACTCGGAGAATAGTCTCGGACAGCCAGATCCTTACTCCAGCCACACAATTATTTATAAAGGGGGTATTTTCTGTAGACTCATCACTTTCTTTGATCGGAAGCACAACCTAGATAAGATTAACTTCTTAAACAAGATGAAAACACTAATATTATTGCTAATACCTTTTTAACTCATGCCTTTCACTTAACCGACTCCCAAAACAGATTTAGGAGTAAACTGGCAGCTGGGAATTACTGAATGCTGCTGTCTGCCCTGCACAGCATTTTCCAGCAGGATAAACGTAAAAATGAGAGTCAATCGCACGGGAACACTCTGTTACAAAAATCATTAGGAGACACAGCTGGGTACCAGCCATCTGGGTACCCGTTCTAGGGATGCTGGCACAGATACAGACCACAGAAAAAGGGATTCTTGCTTTTTCTTCTTATTGAAACGCTTCCTTCTGTCAGAAGGCTTAAATCAAAAGCCATGCACAAAACTGTGCAGAGCACCTACAGGCAGCAGGATGAATCCATGGAATTGTTTTCAGCGGGGCTATTTAAAGGGCTCCCGCTCCTGCCGTCTGGGTGACCGGCCGGCTGACGCAGCGCCCGGAGCCCAGCCCAGCCCACGCCGTGTCAGCAGCTCCCTCTGCCCCGGCACAGCTGCCCGCAGCCCAGCACGGCTCCGGCTTGCCTAAGGCTCCGGCACTCGCAGATCCCCTCCAAACCGACCAGGAAGCCTTGACGCTTGCGCTTCAAGCAAGCAGGACCCGACGAGGTTCATTGCACGTGTACGCCACGGTCAAAATAGGATGCACCCAGCCCAGCAGGAATGTTTTAGAGACTCGGTTTGCCACTGTTTGTGGCTGCAGTAAGAGCATGCATGCCGCTTCAAAGTGCTAACACATCACTTTGGAGGAGGAGGAGCGGACCACAGCGACGTGGTCCTGTGTACGCACCTACACAAGCATACGTGTAAATCCAAATTACTTCCTGAGCCCCAGCATGGCTGAATTAAGGCTAATCCGGTGTGTCTTGACCCCAAAAGGATCTCCATAAGAAATCTTCACCACCTTAGGGGCAGCACGAAGCTTGTCCAACCCCTTTTCTCCAAACAAAGGTGCCCCCTTGCCCGACTCCCATGGGCAACCCCTGCTCCTTCCCTGTGTCCCCCGAGACGCAGCAGCAGCCAAAGCCGTGCCTGGCGGCAGGGGGGCGACAGCCGGCCGGGTGCAGGCGGGCCAGGGAGAGGAAGGGGGCAAAGGCCCCTCGCCGGCGTCCCCGTGCCGGCCGAGGGCTGCCGCCTCGCGGACCCACGCGGGGAGGCCGGCCGCTGCAGGGGCCGCCCCAGCTATTGCCTCGCAGGGCACGTCTCTCCCACTGCTCGGCCCCGGCCCCGCCGGGAGCTGCAACTGCCGCTGCTGCCGAACCCGGCTGCGTTGGGATTGTTTGGGGGGGTTTTTTGTTGTTTTTTTGGGGGTTTGGGTTTGGGGTTTTTTTTGGTTTTGGGTTTGTTTTTTGGTTTGTTTTTTTTTTTTTTTTAATTTAATTCAACTAAGACCCTGAATACTGATTAGATCCAAGCCCCAGCCTAACCCCTCCAAAGTTATGTAATCCCTGAAATCCAAAAAGCCTTGAAAAGCTTAAATGTGACAGTGCTGGTGATGTCATGCGGCTGAAAGGTTACCATGGAAACTGCTCCTACCACTGCCACATGCCTGTGGCTCTCAGCACCGAAGCCCAGCATCCTCTGCCGAGCGCACAGCACCCCCAACACCGAAACCTGGGAGAGCTGGGACAAAACGGCTAAGGACACCGGGTGCCCTTCAGCTCCCTGCGCTCCACGTCTCGCCCTACACGTGCGACGGCCGAGCCTCTAACCCGGCTCCTTTGCTTCTGCAGAATAAAAGCTGTCAGCACCTAGGAGACTTCCCCTGCCGAACGGAAACCCCCCAGACAGCCGGCCCCGAACCCAACCAGGTGCTGACCTCCAACAGCTTTTGAACACCTTGGTAAGGCTCTTGAGGGGACACGCGGTCCCGGCTCCCTCGGGCCACGCGCCGAGGCACATCCTCGTCCCCCCGTCTCGTCCCCGGCAGCAGCAGGAGCCACGTGCCGGCCTGCCCTATGGGACCGCCGGGCAGCCTTCCCTCTGGGCCGCCTCAGGGAACGGGAGGATCATACCCGTTTCCATCACAAGGACGTTAAAAAACCAAAACCACAGAAACAATCAAACAAGCAGAAAGCATTCCTGAGTCCCCATGGCTGCAGAAAAGATCTTGAAAGTGTTTCCCAAACCCGAAAGCAAATAAAAAGAACAAATCTACTGGCTTTAAAAATCTCTTTTTTTCCCCCCCTCCTCTTAACCAACTTATAATTCCTGTGTAATGGCAGCTGTAAGGCTTTGCGTTTTTTTTTCTAAGGGGTAAAGCTTAATTTTCTGACGTATCGCCACCCGAATTCACCCTCGCCTAGCTGATGAACTAAAATGAATGCAACAAATTAAACTTTGGGTTAATTTAAAATCCAAGCAAAGGGAATGCCCTTGTGGTTTTATTTCCCTCAAAGAAATTGAGAAAGTCCCCCTATTAAAGGGTTCTGCGTTTTTAATCATCCTCTCCATCCAGGGCACTTATGACCCACCCTTACGTAAGGGCTATAAACCGATTGTGCGCTCAGAGACGCAAAATGATTTTGTCTGGGTTTGGTGCCCATGTGTAAAAGTAAGAAGCTGCTGGGAGCGTTTAGCTCAGCCCTCATTTCAAAGACCACCCCATCTAATTGTGACTTTACTGGAGATCGTACAAATTATGTCCAGTGAAACACAAATGGCCAGAACTTCTACCTTTTTCTCCTTGAACTGCAAGGACTAGCCAAGTAGATGGGCGAAGCCTTTCTTACTGGATTTAACCTGCAGCTCTTCACCCTGGTTTTGAGAGGCAAATCTCCAGCACCCTGGGACAACTCCCTGCCACAGGCCCAGTGAACGGATGGGGACCAGGGACATCTGGTCCTTGCTGTCGCAGCACCCGGGTGAAGCGACACCCACCGTTGCCCCAATGTACTAATTACTTTGCAATTAACCGCACGCTGCTGTTTGACCACCACCTGCAAACGCTCCCCCTTCCAGGGGCGAGAATGGCTCCTACGAGACCAGCACAGGAAAAATCGGACAGAAGAGGGGGCGACTGCGGACCCCCCAGCCAGGGAGCGGGACAGGACCAGGGGATGCTGCTGCACACGCAGGGCCAGGTCGGGCTGTCACAGCTTGGGGACGCTGCCAGCCAGGGTGAGTGGCCCTGACCACCACACCGACACCGCATCAGCCCCAGCATCCCAGAGGCACTTCTCCTCCATTGCCGACTGTCACGGGACCCAAACAAGAGGACGCGGTGGGCTGACTGGGGACAACGTGCAAGAACCAGCAGGGCCGCCCTGGCAACGCCTGCCTGGCTCGGCTGCCGTCCTCTCCCGCCAGAGCCTGGGCTCAGCGGCGAGGGCAGCACCCCAGCACGACACAACAGCTTCGGGGGCAGAGACCGTCCCCGAGCAGCGTGACAAACAGCTAGTCGCCCTTCGCAGGGAGATGTGCAGGTCTGGTTTGCCCCACGTTGCGTTTACCCTCCAGAGCAGTTTCCACTGGGAGGCTGGAGAGCCCAAAATGGATTTTTGAAGACTGCATCACATACACTTTGGCAAAACTAAGAGAATAGTCACAAAAAGGCTTGAGGGAACCATCTTACTCAACAGACTGCTGTTTTCTTATCCCATGAAATCCCTGCCAAAAAGCCTATAGCACAATGCAACAAAACCAAATTACAATGGTAACATTTATTCAAATTAAATGATGAGGCCATATTTTTGAGCTTAGCATGGATTCCCTTTTTTGGCATTCAGGATTTTAGTAGTTATACACATGTTCCAGCTTAGTTACCCCCAAAACATTATCAAAACATTACTATTTCAGGACACGCTGTGGGTCGAGTAACGCTTTCTGGAGGCACAGTCACGAAGCCTTCTGGATTCTGGGCTTGCTGCTTTTGACCGTGTGCTTCCTGCCAGCCAGACATGAGTCACTTGAGTCCTCCTCAAAGAATTGAAAAACACTCTCTATTTTCCAGTGGGGCAAAAAGCCCAAGGTGGCCTTCCTTTGTTTTCTGCCCCACGTTCTCTGCTAGACCAAGGGGAGCTCTGCAGGTATTTTTATCATTACCCAGTGAGAGAGCAGGACAAGCGAAGCCATAGTCAGAGACAAAGCGGCCAACGGCAGCCGCCTCACGCAACCTGCCTGGAAGCGAAGCGAAATGGCCAAGCACCACCAAACCCACCAGGGACACGCTGGGCAGCCACCTCGCTCTGCCGGGCAGCCACCTCGCTCTGCCGGGCAGCCACCTCGCTCTGCCGGGCAGCCTGCGAGGGCCTGCCCCACGCAACCGCTCTGCAAAGGGCACACACGGCTCCTTCGCTTTCACCTCCTCCCCCCCGCAAACACACCGACCTCGCCCTCCAGAGCGCCCGTGCCTTTCTGGTGCCAGTGCTCCAGCAGAGCTGCAAAACCTTGAAAAATCTCAGTCTCTGTGATCCTTTATTTATCGCCTTTTAGCGCCCGTGTTCCCGCAGCGTTTCCAGGGCACGGGACGCTGTATTATTCTGCAGCTGCTAAAGGTCAGCCCTCATTTCCACAGCAATTCTGTTTAGGGAGGTTTGCACCTTACCTATTTAATACATGTCACGTTGAAACGTTGCTCACAGGTTTCGTAGCTTGCTTTGTTTGCTGGCAGTTGTATTTCATTCAAATTCATGTGATAATTTCCAGCCAAGTCCTGAGGTTCTAGTTTTGTTTGGTTTTTTTCTGGGCATCTGTGGAGAAACACTGTTTGTTTTTTTTTTAAACAATGAAACTTTGTAAACTTTAGCCTGCGATGAAAACACGCGGCCTTTGAGCACGAGGTACCCAGGAACCCTTGAGCCGAGCCTGCTGCCTACTATGGCAAGCGACCCTGAATTTAGTCAGCTCCCTTTTAACAGCAGATAGCGATTTGGGATTTTCTCCCTACACCACATTTTCCCAGTCAGCTCCACCTCAAGAAGGCACGCCACGACCTCCCAACGCGCGGCAAGGCTCCTAAGCCAGGGCGCGCACCCATCCCCGGCGAGGAGGAGGAACTCCCACGCTTGCTCCTCCAGCAAGTGCTTTCCCAACGCTAATGTGAACTTTGCCAACAAGCACCGGTGGTTCCAGGTGAAATATTATCTCCTCTGAAATCCCGGGCAAAACTTCCAGGAACTCTAGAGAGTTTTGAGAGGTTTGCTGCAGCGCTGTATACCTCTCGCTATTTTAAGGGCCGGGAACTAAAACCCAAGCTGCTGAGGCTCTTCAGATGACAGCGTCAGGTGAGCTCCCACAACCAGCCACGCGTGGCTTCTCTCCCTGGGAAACAAGGGGCTCCGCACGCGGGGCGAGCCCCACGCACGGCTTCTCTCCTCTCCCTGGGAAACAAGGGGCTCCGCACGCGGGGCGAGCCCCACGCACGGCTTCTCTCCCTGGGAAACAAGGGGCTCCGCACGCGGGGCGAGCCCCACGCACGGCTTCTCTCCCTGGGAAACAAGGGGCTCCGCACACGGGGCGAGCCCCACGCACGGCTCCTCTCCTCTCCCTGGGAAACAAGGGGCTCCGCACGCGGGGCGAGCCCGTTCCTCGCACGCCCGGAAGCCGCCTGCTCCGGCACCTGCTGGGAGCGCGGCCCCGGCCCCTCGCCGCGGGGCTGGCTCAGGCGCCCAGCTGCCTGCTCGCCAGCTGGTGCCAGCTGCTCGCCGGAGCGGCGGCAGACCTGCTCCCGGCGAAAAGTCGCTTCTCAACGACCGGTGCTGCCAAGCCGATGTTCCGAACCATAAGGACTTATTTTCCCCTGCATTGTTTATTTTTCGCACTGCTCCAACCCACTTACACCATTTGTTCCTAAGACAGCCCGGCGCTCATAAACGATCATTTGGTGGTAATTTTTTGCAATCAGCAAGCAATATAATTAACTTCTCCAAGTCTGGGGCCTCCTTCTATAGCAGAATTATTCCTACAGCGTGCCTCGTACAAAACAATGACATGCTGCTTACCAAGAGCCCTAATCAAAATTCTTTCATTGCAAGCAAAAAGAAAAGGGAATGGCATAAAGAACCGTGTATTTCTCAGAACAGTGCTTTATAAAAGAAGTGTCTCAGAAAACATCATTCAGCAAACTTAAGCAAAGCAAACTCACTCCTACTCAGCTTCTTCCAAACACAGCCAACCCAGTTATGAAACACTCGACATTTCCCTTCTTTCTTTGGGCTCCATGAAACCAGCTCCTCCAGCAACAGAGGAATTACCAAACTGCTGTTAGTCCTGACAGTCCAGGAGAGAGATGACTTTCATCAAAAGCCCAGGACTTTTGATGTCTTCGTGCACTAGCCCGTGAAGCCCAAGTGAGGAGCATGAGGCCGTGCAGGCAGAGGGGTGACCCAGACGAGGCAGGAGAAGGGGAACTCTGATCTAACCGTGGCTTTTCTGCTCTGTCCGAATCCCTTCCAGGAAAAACAGCTTCAGAGCAACCTCTGCACGCTCCCACAGCTAAAAACCACCTACAGCGGGGCGTGATGCAGGCGAGGATCGGCGGTCCTGCCCCGTGCCCGGGGACTGGGCGGAGAGGAGTCACTCCGGCCCCAGCAGCGACGCTGCCTCTCCCACCGCGGAGCCGGCAGCACCGAGGGCATACCCGGAGTAACCCGTGCCCCACACAAAGCCTGACCTCCTGGAGGTGTTCAGCACGTCACTGAAGCGGGTTGTCTTCTCCAGGTGTCAGCTGTTGCATGGGGATACCTACTTGGTTTAAATATACTCGTCTTAACTGCAACTGAATAAGGGACTTTAAGGCCATTTTCTTGTCTTAGTGTTCCCTTACAGTGTAACTTTTGTACCATTTGTAATACTGGTAACGTTCTTCTACATCTCCAGCTAAACTATCCATATCCATTTTCACTGATTCCCGCTTATTCTTCCTCTAAATATTCATACTGGTAAATAAATATTTGCCTTCCCATGCTAATGCATAATGTATAAATCAGCCCCAAACACAAAGAAACCTGAAAACAGTTCTCAGAAAAAGGATTTAGATTTTTTTTTTTTCCCATAAACAACAGCTGGCAAAGTATCTCACAAAAGAAAAAAAAAAAATCCCGCTTTGCTGATACATTTAATTGTTTCAGGATTTAATGCTTCTCCAAAGTTGTTAGATGCAGCCAATGTTGGAAGCAAAGTATTTCTGTCCAAAAACTGCGATGGAGCTATCCTCATCTCCCGCTTTAGAAACTCGCTGCCTGCCCAGCGACTGTGCTTCAGCAGCCCCTGGAAGAGTTCACCACCACAGCTTTCTCTGCAGCCATCCTCCGCCTGCAGACGGCAGTTTGCAGCCGGTGAACCGCTCCGACAAACCCGGGCCTCGCTCCCTTGCCTCCCGAGCGGACACTCCAGCCTCCCGGGCTGGGAAGAGGCCCTGTCATACCCGGAACGACGGCGCCTGCACGCAGACACCCGCGCATCGAAACGCGCAAGCGTAAGAGCTGCAGCGTACGAAGCGGCACCCTGCAGACGAGGCTCTGGCAAGGCGCCCTCTCCAAGCCCCTTTGCTCGGTGCCAAGCCGAGGGCAGCGGCGAGCGCTTGCCTACAGCGCGCCCTTTCAGCGGAGTAACTGCCCGGAGCCCCAAAGCGCAGGTCTGCGGGCTCGTCACTCAGAGCAGAAGGGCACACCGAGCCGTCGAGCGGACGGGCGGCATCTGGCAGGGAGAGCCCGCGAGCCGGCACCGAGCTGCAGGCGCGGCTCGCTCGCGGCAGGCGCCCGAGTTCACGGCCGCCGGGGCGCAAGGAGCACCCGACCGACCGCATTTCACTAGCGCCACTGTCACCGAGTCCCGACTCGCGTGCGGGCACCTGCTACGGACGAAGCCCACGCCCCAGACCCCCGCGCCCGGCGCCGCCGCCCGGGAAGGCGCGCGGAGCCCTTACGCAGGAGGCTCGTGGTGCCAGGCGCTGCAGCATGGCTTCGCCTAGCGCGTCCGCTGCTGGGGCGGCCCCTCCTGCAAACGGGGCAGAGCGGGGGGACCTGGGGATCCCGCCCAAGCAGCGCATCACTGCCGGGGTTGTCATAGCCCCTGCTGCTTCGCTGGCGTTCCCAAATATGGGAAAAGTATACTTAGACTAAAAGCCAAATGACAATTTTCAGTGATCCAAAGGTTAAAAAAAAAATCAAATTCTACAAGGCTGGAACTTTCAAATATTTTTATCCAAAAATTAATAAGCAGGCACCTCTATTTTGTTTGACGTTCAATCACATTTGATAACAAAATGGTATTATGCAAAAGAACAATGAAATGTTTAAAAAAAATTAAGAGGAAAAAGATAAAGGCAACAGAGGGAATTTTTTTTACTTTTCTGTAACTATTTTCACCCCTACAGAAACAGTTTACAGACATTTACACAACATCCCGATATGTTTCCGTTTGCCCGTGTCAGCATTCTGATTTAGGCGAGCAGGGCTGTCGCAGCGTGCCTGCCGTTAAGCACATCAAGAAATAAAGACGAATTTGCACTGACAAACACATCTGAGATTCTGTAAGTCAGGCAGCAGGCTCTACCTTCCAGTTAGTCCCTGGTTACCCTGGATCTCCGCTGACCTCGTTTTTACAGACCAGAGCACCCCAGGCTCTGCTACCGTGCACTGAAGCTCGTCAGATGGGCAACATAACCCCAAACTGCTCCCGAGCCTCCCGCAGCCCATCGCTTCCAAGAGGGATATACCTGCCACAGTACTGCAGGCTTTATAACCTCCCTCTTCTGCCATTTACAGCACCTACACGGTAATCAACACAGCGTAACAAACTCGACGAGGAATACGGCCTATTACCTTCAAAGCACCAAGCACAAACCTCTTATTTATTTCTGTTTTCCATACATCTAATCGCTCACTGCAACATCATTTTAACGATTCACGTATTTCTCAGTTTTACAGACAAACTACAAAGGACGTGTTTCTTCCACTAGCCTTGTGGGAGTAGAAACTTGAGACAGTAAATTGTCTGATCTGCTGGCAAATCTCTCTCCGAAATTAGGCAACAGGCTTTGCTTTAACCCTACCACCCTTCTGTTCGACTGAGTTTCAGCAGGGATTTGCAGCACCCTATTTGCACTGAGTTCAGAGGCAGGGGACCCAGAGTTCAGAGGCAGGGGACCCTCGCACAAAGCGGATGCCCAGGCTTCGCCTGGCAGCCCTGGGCCAGTGGTCGGGCCGGTGCTTCAGCAATTAGTGGTTGAGCAACCAGCGGTTTGTAGTCGCTGGCTGGGGAGGGCTCTGCGGGACCGCAGCCTGCTTTAATAGGGCTGGGAAACGGAGCAAAAGCAAAGCGAGTCTTTTTCGAGTTGAATTTGCTGCAGGCAAGTCGGCACCTCCACTGGGAATATGTCAAGGATCTGCAAAATCAAAATAGGATGGGAAACACTGAATGACAGCACACTCCCTTAAAAGGCCATCTGATCCTGATTTACGGACTCTCAACAGCAGGGAATTTCCTACATGGAAAAATCTGCCAGGGAAATGTCAATCCCATCTTTACTGGCACCGTCACTTACTGGGCAAAGCAGTTCCATTTGCTCTTCAGAGGAAACAAGACTTACGCACCCATACTGTGTGCACGTGTGCTTGGGAACATGGACGCACGTCTGCCTGCGCACCAAGGTCTCCTCCAGCAATCCCCGAACACCACCAAACAGTTTCAAGGAAACTTGGCAGAGCAGATTATTAGTAACGACACACACACGTAACTCAGCTATGGATTGCTGGGTCCTCTCTCACCCTCCTGCGCGCTAACCTGTTTATTAATTCTATACTGAAGAGAAGTTAAATATCCCTGCGAGTCTTTCCCAGGAGACAGTGATTCAATCCAAATGCATTCAGCATGGATGCAGTGGAGGTAGAGCAGGGATGTGCTGGCTTTTAAAAAAAGCTTCACTTGGAATTTTTTTTTTTTTTTTTAAAAAAAGAAAAAGGGAGTGAGGAAAGACATGTCAAAAGGAGGAACCCAAGTGCAAGCGGAACATAAAATTAATTCAAGCATGGAGGCCGCACGAACAGCTCTATTTCCCCCTTGACGGCTTCCCCCCAGCACGCGAGCGGTGGTGGCTCAGTGGAACTTTCCATCGCCCAGTCCAAGTATTTGTCAGCTCCTGCATCCTGATTAAATCTGTAATCCTGGTTACCGGGGAAGGGGACGGGGAAAAGGGGGAGGCTTAGCATTACCCACAGGAGCCTCAGGCTCAGTAGGTATTTGACAATCTCGCTTTAAGACATAGTTTATGCGGTGGCATTTATTTGCACTCCCTTGTCCACCGCTCTTCTGAGCTTTCCTTGCTGATCCCTTGCCCGCCCCTCAGCCTTGGGGGGGCTGCCAGAGCGTTTGCAGGCGCCGGCACTGCTGGGGGCACAGCCGTCCAGACCTCGCTTCGGTGTGCTACCCACCCAGAGAGGAGCGGAGGCAAACCTGGCCCCGTCATGCCATCTGAACCGGGGACGACGAGCACCAAAAGCCTTGCCTGCACAACAGGGATTTCTGAACTGCTCGTGGGCAGTTTCAAGGAGGAGTTCAATAAATCTGTGAAAGACGCAACAAGAGAGGACACCTCCCAGTCAGAGGAGCCTGGTCCTGGGTGTCCATCAATCCGGCCCCGAGCGCCCGGGGTGGAGGCACGCCAAGGCGTGCCAGAAATGCCAGACCCTGGCAACACAGCGCTCTGGGCACTCCCACCAGGCGCTACGGCATCTTACTCACGTCTGCCCGGTTCACCTGGATTACTCCGGGTTAGTTCACTGCCTGGCCTTGAAACCACCCTCGTCTCCACCTCTCTTCCAGGCCTATCGGTCCAGGGATGCCAGCAGTTAGCACAGCATCCCAGCGGTTGCTATGGCTACAGGCAAGCTGCTGCATCCAGCACCGGGCCTCACCGAGGGTCCCCTGGAGAGTCCTCCCGCTTGCTGTGCAAGGCCATCTCTGTTAGCTGATGCCCCCCGCCACGCAGCAAACCTGTGTTTATCTCTTCCCTTTTCCTCCATCGGAGAGACGGCCTCACAACAGGCGCAGTTCAGCAGCAAAGCCCTGGCCGTACAGGGCTGCAGATGCCAAAGGCTCACACGGGGCTCAGAAAGCACTCAAATTCTGGGAGAAAATAAAGCATGAGGAGAGTTTCATACAGAGAAACCACTCGCTGACTCCTTATGCACAAATTACTGGGAGATGCGAGAGTACACCGGGGAAGCGTCGCTCAGTCCATCAGCCCAAATCCCAGTAGTAAAAACATCTCACGCTTCTCTTGCATTTCCCCCCGTGAATGTGACACTGGACACAGACGGACCTTTAGCCTGAGCAGCCCCCTTTTCCTACGACAGGGCCCTCCTTCAGGCGTGCTGACCCACTTGTGTCACACGGATAAGGCCACGTCTTACCAGGAACACAGGCAGGGGTCCCCTAAGGCACTCGGCTTGCAGCCAGGTTTTACGGAGCAATAGGTTTAGCTTCTGCTGGCAGCTGCCCCGACAGACCCCAAACCAGCATCCTTCCGAGGGAGCCGTCCGTGCGACCGGGCGGCCCAGCGCAGGGCTCCCAGCGACCGGAGGTGAAGGCTCGCTCCTCAACCCGGCCCAAAGGAAGCCGTGAACCGTGACTCTGCCGATCCACATTTGAGTTGTGACGATGAATAATTAATTGCTGCTTTGTTTTCTAGTGGAATTCTATAGCAGTAATTATCCCTGTTTTAACACAAAACAGTTATCGCCTCCTCCTTTCCTTTTCTTCTCCCGTCAATTAAGAGATGGGAAGACGGCCTCTCTCACTCATGACTAATGACAGCCTTCACCCGATGAAGCTGGCGTGGTGGGTAATTACCAGGACGCTTCAGCAGGTAACGGCACTCAGCAGGGCAGGGATAGCTTGCCAAGCCGCAGAGGGACAGAGCATCACGGTGCTCAGGTCACCTGCAAGTCACAGTCATCGGCACTGAAGCTAACTCTCCAGTCAGCTGCTTCTGAGACTGTTAATGAGGGCTAATTAGAAGCGGTCGTTCAGCCCGTCACCACCTGCCTGTCCATCACCAGAAGCCTGGGTTAACACTGCTTCTGTATTCATAAGGCTGCGGACTCAGGACTGTCTTTGGTTACAAATATACTGGTCATGACTGCTCTTTTTTTTTTTATCACATCTCTCTCTTTATCTATGCGTATGTATATACACATAAAATCAAGAAGAGGATATGTTCCGAAGCATTTCCCCTCCAGCAGAGACGCACCACCACTGCTGTGCAAGTAACCTCCCAAGCTCCCGGCAGGTTCCACGTCCAGCCTCGTGCCCACGAGCGCGGGACGCCTTCTGCTCCCCAGGCTGCTGGCGTGGACAGACAGCCGCAGCACTGCCTGGCCACTAACTCGGGCCACCGCTGCGGTGACAAGATCAGTCTGGAGGACCCGCACCGGGCAGGGAAGGCTCGACCTGACGGAGCAGCAGCCGGACATCTGGTGAAGCGCTCTGGGGTAACGGCTCCCCCAGAACCGCTACTTTTTTCAGAGAAGCACCAGTGCTGTTTGGCCTTTAAAGGATATTTGACAATATCCTAAAATTCTGCAATTTGGGATGGAAATAAAAACAAATCTGAAAACCTCCCATGAACTTGGGATGAGCAAACATGAAACAGAGAGGCTTTCCATGCTGCCGACCGCAGCCAAAACCCCAGCAAAGCAAGGTGACTACGGGATGCACGGACTTTTACCTGGTTTGAAAGGTCAAAGCAGCTGGCATCCTTTTTTATTATTATTTATTTTTGCCCAGAGTATGCCCTGCTTTTACAGACAGTTCTGGGCTCATCAAGCATACAAGAGGCGCTGGGCTACCTGAGCTTCGGCACTCAGCACACAAGATTTCGGCGGCAGAGTAGGCGGGGTCGCAGGGTAGCCAACACGCTTAGCACGGATCACAGCTATCGCCTCCGCCGCGGCCAAGGCTTTGGGGCAAAACTGCACCGATTCAGGGAACTGAACACAGCTGCTCTCCCTGGCTTTTCAACCAGCCCGGGGCATCAGTCGCTTCACCTCTCTCACCTCCTACCTTAAACCTCATCTCCTCGGGCTGCAAGAGCGGCACAGAAGACTCCTCTTCTTGGGATGTGCGGTTGTGTGTCCTGTGTGGTTTTATCGCACCCAGCACCAAAGACTTTGATCCCACCATGAGTGCAAATCCTTCTGGAGAGCCCCAACCAAAGCGGGAGCTCTCCTCCTGACCACCCGCTCGCTCCGCCGGCACCGGCGGCGAGGGAGCCGGAGCCACCGCCCTTCTGCCTGAGCTTCGGGAAAGAGAAATGCTCCGTTTCCTACCGGGGACAGCAAGGGAATCATGAAGAACTTGCACATATGGGCAACCAATATCTAATCTGGAAAATTCTTTACGCAGCCCATGAAAAAAATCCATTTTAATTAAATACTTTTATTTTACCCACTGCTGTGCACTAAATTAAACTGCTTCAGCATTAATATATAAAACCATTATTCTGCGCATGCATAAGTGAGTTTATGCACGTGTCTGTGTATAAAAACTATACAATTAAGCACTGCTTAAAATGCAAATGACAGATGCTAAAGACTCCATCCTGACTGTATTAAATCTTGACTTGGGATGTTGTATTAGATCCTCGGTCGTTTAAAGCTAGTGTAAACTCAATGAAGTCAATGGAGCTAGTAATAATTTACATCAGTGGAAAATCTGGACCTTTGATTTTTAAATACTTACTACTGGCAAGAATTGAAAAACAAGCAACAAAAATCCAGTTTGTAACATGGGGCCAGATGTTATTTTTCTTCTTTTACAGCAATAGCTCAAAAATAACAAATTTAAACCAGAAACTCTAATAAAGACTTGTCCCGGGACAGATCTTGGAGTTACATTAGCTTTCACCCCTCAAGGCACTGAAATTTAAATTAAGGCTTGAGGCCCTTGTTTACACATTCATGTTCAATCTGCAAAATACCACGGACACAGCAAAATTTAAAGCATATGCTTATAATGGTTTGCCCTGATTTTCTTCATTATCAAGCTTACTCCCTCTACCCTTCTGGCAGCACAAAGAGACTTTAAAATAGGATAAAATTTATATATTTATATCACGGAAGGCTCCTCAATAGGCCTAAAGTTGCAGAAGGGGTCTTGGCAGGAGAGCTGCTCCTGACCACCGCCCAGCCCCGGCCCGGCAGCGGGCGGGCAGCTCGCCGGTGGGCTCCCTTCGACAAGAAACCCGGCTAAGGTGGTCATGCCTCCCCTGGGCAGAGACGGCGAGACCACGATGGTGGCCCTTCCCCCCGCTGGCAGAGCCGGTCTGGACAGAGGCCAGCGGCCCCCAAGGCTGGTGGTCCCTGTGCTCAGCTCTCTCCCGCGTTACGCCTTGAGGAAGCGGCTCTGGCTGCGGGCTCCGGCCCAGGCCGCTCTCCAGGGGCCTCTGCCTCAGCGCGGCCCGCTCCCCAGCTCGGATCCAGCTCTCTCCATCGCCTGCTTCCCAACCTACCCGTGCTTCCGTCCCCGGTGACATTTTGCAAACAAGCAACCCTGCCGACACTACCTCCCGCGCTTTGGCGGCGGTCTCGTGTTAAACAAAAGGCCGCTCAGCACTGGCAAGCCTTTAATCTCACGGCGGCAGGGTTTTCCAGGCATACCTGGGAACCCCCCAGCAGAGCGGTGCCGGTGGAGTGGGCGCCGGGTCCCCGGGCTGTGCCAGCACCGGCTCCCCAGGCCGGCGGGGACAGCTCTCGGCCCCTCTCCGGGGACGCGCCTGCTGCCGAAACAGCTACACCGGCAGAGCCGCACCTTGCCGCCCCGAGACGCCTTTCCTTGGCCGTAAAAGCCATGCTCGTAAAAGAAAGGGGATCCGTCAGACGGCCAGAGCGCACGCAGCCATCCGTCCCGCCGAGACGCCATCCCTTCGGCGCACACCGGAAGCAACAAGTGCGTTGGGTGCTCACGTGGGCCTCACGCCTCCTTCTGTAAGCGCTCCTCTGTCGTTCGCTAGAGGTTAAATATTAGTGGGCACTTGAAGCTTGGACCGGCTCTGGGCCAGGTCAGAAACCTGCAAGTCTCCGTCTCTGCTAGAAGGCTGCTTGGAGTTAAGGCGCAGCCCGGTCTCCGAGAGACGCGGACAGCCGTCCCTCCGCACGCAGGAGTAACACAGGCGTGCCGTGTGCGCGGGGAAGGGCCACGGCGGAGGTAAACTCACGAGCCTGGCCCAGGAGATGGGAACTACGCCGACACAAAATTTCAGCCTGCCACCATAGGCCACTGAGGTTTTCTATTCCCGATTTTAAAACACAAACAAAAAGGCAATGGCTCCCACCCCCAGCAACCTTCCCAAATCCAGTGGAGTAATTCTCCGAGCTATGCAGAACCTCACAAAACCTGAGAATCCTTTAAAACATTTTATATTTCAGCACGTGCCCTCCGAAGTTGCCCTTTAAAATAGCATAAACTCGCACAAAATCACCTGAGCTAGAGAACCTGCTACAGCTAGGACTGAATTTCCATTTCCATCCCCGGCCTCTGTTCCCAATGGCTTATGACCACCCAACACACTCCTCCAGAGCTGACGTTCCCCGCAGCCCTGCTTCACCCCGCTCACTGGCAACGTCCTTCCTCCTCTGGAGTCCGAGCAAAATACCTCTACCTGTTATCTGGGTTAGGAAAGATACCGTCCTCCACGTGCTTTGATCAGAAACTTCATACTCTCTCTGAACAAAAACAAGTCACTGGAACGAGAAACATCAAAGCAGGCTCTCTTGTAGGTTTTGCTGGAGGTGGAGTACCTAACCCCGTGTAACCCGAGACAGAATTTGAGGGGTTTAAGCCTTTGACGTACCAATATCATTGGCAAAGAAAGCCAAACACAAAGATTATCGTTCAAGATACATAACCATGCGTAATATTTTTAATGAGAAGAGGAAACACACAGCCTGTCCCAGGGACAGTGGATTTTACAAGGCTTGGGGTCAACAGGCACCAAGACAATCGACTTCATTCCCAAATCCCTTGGTGTCGCAAGTCCAAACTTGTTCACAAGCAAAAATTTACAGTAGCGTAGACTTTCCTTTCTCTTTTAATAAGACACCAACCTGTTATTAGGTTCACTAAAGGCAATACCAGTATGGCCCATACCAATGTGGACTTCAATGAAATTAGTTCGTTATTAGAAAGGCCGATCTTACTGTTTAAGCCTCAAATCTCAAACTGGCAATTTCTACCTCTGCCTTGATGCACGGGCTGGTTTCACGTACCGCGCAGCTATGAGTATTTGTTTGTTTTGACAAGTGTGAAAGCGAAAGCCAGCACACAGATTTCTGCAAGTCACACGTCGTCCCTTACCGTCACGGGGACCGCAAACCGGAGGAGCTGCTGGAAGGCGCACAGGGCGAGCAGACCACCAAAAGCCTGACCAAGAGCTCAGTACGCCTACGAGCTGCCCAGGAGCACTGAACCTCGGTCGCTTGCTGCTCGGTGCTCTGGGTTCATGACAGACGGACCAAGAGGGTGGGCTGGTTACTCACAAAGCCCTTGCGCCAGCAAAGCCCCGAGGCATCGTGACGTGCCAGAGCTGCAGATGCTGCTGCCGCGTCCCTCCCCTGCTTTAGGAAGGGGGAAATCATGTGGTGGCCCAGAGTACCTGTTGTGGTCCTACAGAAAACCCTCCTTGTTCCAGTTTTGCACAAGGGACCCGGATCTGTCCTACCTGCGCAAATGAACGCTGAAAACACTGTGTCCTCAAGGGCTAAACCATCGCTTGATGTAGCCAGCAGAGTTCAGGAGAGCCTGTCGGACTAACACCACCTAAGGATCTGCCCAGAGTTTGCCCACAGGTGGACAACTTAATCTCTCCACTGTCAAGAGACAGGAAACAATTTAAATTATTCCGAAGTCCTCCTCCCAAAACCTGTGTTGGTGCTACAGCACAGCCACGGCTTGCAGACTTCGGCAGCCCTGTGAGAACTTACATCTGTTCTGAGCTCCAAAATGGTTTCCAAAGCCAGCTGTCACTCGCTCTGGGAGAAACCAGCAGCATAATAAAATGTTGCAGGAAGTATGTTCACAAAATAAGGAGCTTGGTGGAAATAGGATGCTGGGGAGAATTATGACATTTTACAAAAATGCACCAATATATTTTTAAATGCTTAAGCTCACAATTTGAGTTTACCATGACAGAAGAATAATTCAGGTATGTAAAAAAACCAAACTATTCTGGTATCTGGCCAATCTAGAACATCTGCATCTGGTACGCATTTACTTTTATTACAGCTGCAAGCCGTTATTTGTACTTCAGTAATGCCCCGAGGCCACGCTGCGTCGAGCAGTTTGCATCTGCTAAGTAAGCGCCAGTCACCGATTCGATCAGAAAGACGGTCCAAAAAGTATCATGGACGCCATCGCTTGCAATTTACAGATTTTGAATTGGTAATAACTCCTTACAGCGCGCTTTTCATCAGCGCAGTCCAACCGTGCCCTACGCCGCCCGTCAGGATTGGCTGTGCCGACTTGCTGCCGAGGCACAGAGCGGACCCGACCCACGCCTCCCAGCAGACCCATGCCAGAGCCAGGAAGAGAAAACGCCTCTCCAGCACCTTGGTCTGCCGCTCCCTTCCACAGGCCCGCTCCGGCAGCAGGGCCGGGAGCGAGAAGGACGTCCCCGTTCCTCCAGGGAGCCCGCGGCAGACCGGCAGGACAAGAGGCCACCGCTGGCATGGACCAGCGTCCCCAAACAAGAGGGCCGCAATGGTTCTTCCCAGCTACCGGCCCAAAAACCTGCGATAGTCCTGCTTTCCATGCTCGGCATATAAAAATCCAAATACGTTCTTCTGCAAGAGAAAGGACTCGACATTTGTCTGACTCAATTTTTTTTTTTTCCACCTCCTTCTTAGAAATTCAGGTCTCGGGCTTCACGGAAGACTTCTCAGATTACTAGAGCGATGCACTACAGCGATGCACTACAGCAGCCTGGCATCCTCAGGTGTCGGAGAAGTAAAAACCCCGTTCAGAAAGGTACGATGTGATATTTATTCATGTCTGAAGTCCTGCTTTGCTTCTTAACACCTTTTAAATGCAAAGATTTGGAAGCAATGGTGCCTCTTCGGTATTTTAAACCTCTCTGCTGCCTTTTCCACAACACACAATAACCAAAGGAGTAACCCAAGCTTGCTAAAAGTTCAAGGAAGCAAGTCTCATTCCTCTAGATATAAAGAACAAAACACCCAACCAAACAAAAAAAAGCCCAAAACACAAAACTGAGAAAGTTTCTGGGCATTTTAAAGTCATTTCAGAGGGGCAAAAATAATCATAAAAAGGGACACAGGGTTCCCCCCTCCATTGCTGTTACTCTGAACATGGGTTCTTGCTATGTAGCTGTAGTAACTGGTTGATGATGTACTTAGGAAAATATTTTCCCTCTCTTCGTGCTGAAGAAAGTTGATATTTGCTACCTGCATTTTTTTCCAGAGATAAAGTAGGCAGCTCCTTTAGAGATGATGTAACTGAAAAATGCGTTTGTCCCCCATGAAGTTCTGTGTGCAAACACAATCCATCAGATCTTCGAAGGAATATTTGAGTTCCATTGCAAGACAGCTGTGCTCCACCTCTTATTTCCTTTCTTCTTAAAAATGTATTTACTTTTACTGTGGCCCACTCCACCAAATAAGACTGGAATTCCACAAGCTGGTAGTTTGAAAGCTGTGTTTTATCCAGGCTGATCACTGTCTTTGAAAGAGAAACAAGAACTTAAGACGGGGATAAGAGAGACCAGCTTTACGCTGGATAAGCACTCTGCCACGCCTATTTTTTATTTGTTTCACAAGTCCACGTGAACAGCGAAACAAGTTTCAGACTCTTGGCGCGCTCCAGAGCGGACCGTGAGCAGGATATCCGCAGGCAGAGCTCTGCAGTATGCAGGTCCTCGGGCACCAGAGGCTCGAGTCCAGGGGCGACCACGCGGCCATTCTTGGTCTCCGACAGAGATGAAAAGCAGCTGCTCCTGCAGGCACGGGTCACCTAGGCTCCACGTCCCTTCAGCAGAGAGGCCAGCTCGCCGGCCCAGAGCCCCCCGCCTTTGCTCTCCCCAGGCGCGTTCAGCGACGCGTCTCCTCCTCCAGCTCTACGTGGGCAGCTGGAAACCTCCCTCTGCGGTCGCACAGCCCTCCCCTCCCAGCAAGGACGCATCCCCGTGCCCACACTGGCCGTGCTCCCGTCACGGGCCTGAAAGGGTCTTTAGTAAAAGCACGTACGAGGCAAAGCTTTCTCACCACGATGGGTAGCATCGGGGTCAGTATTTCACATCCAGACGATACTTAGCACCAGCCAAAGGCTGCCGGATTAGCAATCCCTACAGAACAAGTTTAATTAAACCGTGACTAGTAGGCTGCAGGCGGGTCATTTCATTAGAGTCCAAATGAAGACTAGAAAGAGAAGAGACCAGAAACGGTAGCCCTATCTGTGCTTACCTGACATGGTCCATAGTTCTTAGCTGAGTGTATCTCTCTCTCAGACTTGCACTGTACTTCAAAAACTAAGTAACCAAGCAGCCTATTGTTAGCAAAGCGCTGTGAAATACGAGAGGTTACGGTTTGGATTTTGGCAAATCTGCTTGGCTGTGGGTGCTTCCATGCCCCTGGAGGGACAGGGATGCAAAGGGGAACAAGAGGGTGAAGCAGTAAGGACTGATCCGCACCAAACGACCTCGTCAAGGTATCAGCTGTGACCTTATGGGGGTACCGCAGCTGCGTGCTCCCCACCACTACTCTTGCTAAGCTCCCCTGGCCAGCAACTCCACGTCCAGCACTCCCCAAGTCAGGCTTTGTCAGTAAAGCTCACTGGCAGCCTAAAGCAAAACACCGACTTGATGAATGGGAAAGTAGGAAGAGCTACCATGCAAATCGGGTTGCACTTGCGACTGCTCTCAAATGATGTCCTCCTGCGTCTTTGATAGCAGCAGGTGTACAGGGTAAGATCTGTTCCTTGTTCCCCACAGGATTAGTCCTTTTTTTTTTTCTCCTTGTGATCATTTCTCAAGATTATTAACATGCTTCTTGGGTAGCAACAGTCAATTATCCTTTGGCATTCTTCGCTCAACACCCAGCATGACATACTAATCTTCCATAAACACTCTGCAAGGCCCTTATTGCATAGCTAGCATATGACAATACAGTAATTTCCGCTGGAAACAACAATTACAATGGGAACGTGCTAATCACAAGTATCACCAATTAAGCAAATGAGTCCCAGTAGGTGAGATTTTGCAGACTACTGGTGCACATCTCGGCCATGTTGCGATGCAGAAGGCTGGAGGCTGAGTACTCATAAGCCAGGAGCCAATGGGACTAATGAGATTCTTTTCTGTTAGAACAAGTAGTGGTTTAATTACAACCATTTGATTACATATGCAATGATATAGTATGCAAAAACAAACGGCAGCTTTCTGACGAAGGCACTATGGGCTTACAGGGGTTCACTACCTTTCCTCTGCCTACAAACCGCAGAGGCGACGCCGGTTTTGAGATTCGGGTTTTACTTTGTTGTTTTGCCACTTAGCTCCCCTCCCTTTTCTAATTCTTTTGTTTCATCAAGGCAGGAGAACACACTGAGGATAAACTGGGAAATAGCACTGCCACCTCTTGATTTTAATCACAGAGCTTGTATTATTTTTCTCCCTAAAGCTTCAGCTCCTGGAGGCTCACACATAATCACATGGGAATACAGGCAAAATTTCAGCAAAAAGAACGCTACTGGCCTCCTGCGTGTGCACCGAGGGCCCCGTTTTCCAGGGAACTGCAGGATTTTGGAGATCAGTTCAGAGTTTTTAAGTACCCAGCAAAAAGCAACTGTTCTGAGCTTCCCCTTTGGTGTGCGGCCCAGGTACAGTCGTGTTGTAAGTACGCAACAGGTCCTGCCTTGGAGCGGCTGGGGCTAAGGAATCTGCTCGCCTATATGACAGCGCAACTCAGTGGCACTTGGACTCTTGTCCCCTTAGATGACCGAAAAGTCCTAAAGAAAGTACTTGTGACCACCGCGTGTTTCAAAGAGACCCTGCAGTCCAGCAGTCCCACAGATCAAGGCCCTGCAAAACACAGCCCAGAAAGCACACCCCGCGGCGAGCCCACGGCACAGCCGCAGCCAAGGCCGGTTCACACACGCACTTCGCTCGGCTTCAACTCCAGAGCAGCTGAACATGTTTATAAGTAAAGCAGCAAAACCAAGTCACAAAGCAACTCCAGCGCTAGCAGCTTCGCAGTGCCAAGTCCCAGCCCGAGGATAATTGTTCCGACACCGCAGCAAACGAGCACCGTACGTACGCGTGCGCGCGGCCAGCCCAGACGCCGAGCGGCGCTGCCAGCCTGCCGGCGCCCTCCCGCAGGGCGAGCGTCCCCGCCGTCCGGCCGCGGCATTCAGCCCCTCGCTGCCTGCCGCGGCGGCAAGGACGCCGCTCCAGCTCTCAGCCCGTTCACGTGCGCTACAGCGGCACGACGCACGGGAACACCGGGCTTCCCAAGGCTCCTGCGTGCAGCTCGCCAACCACCGTCTCACAGCTGGCGTCCTCCACGTGACAAGGCAGTATTACCGAGAAGGACACCCTCCATCTTCCGAAGGGGGAAGGAGATGCTGTGTTTTCCACTCCCTCGGCCAGCTCTTGCAATGGTAAACGTCTCCTCCCTGTTGAAAACATTTCTTGGCATAACCTTTCCCTGCTAGATTCAAGGGTCTGCTGGTCCCTGGGAGTTGCCCCCAGTGCCCCCCATTTGGTGGCACGCTGACACTGGAACTGCCACCAGGAACATTAAACGTTTTCCCAGCCAGGAAAATAAAATTCTCATTCTAGTTCATTGCAGGCCAACAAAACAAAACAAAACAAACAAACAAACAAACCCAAACAACAAAACCAAACAACCACACCAAAAAAACAACAACAACAAAAAAACCCAAAACAAAACTAACTCCACTTAGAGAAGAGAAAGACATTATTCAAAGGTTTGCAGAAAATTTCTGGAGCCCAAGAAATCATTCCAAGGACCAGACAGGTGGAAAATACCCTCCAAAAAACCCAGCTGCACGAATAACCAGGCAGCAGAATACTTTCCACCACCTGCAAGTTATCTTGAAGTATCCCTTGCAAGCTTTTTGCAGCTTTCATAGTCAACTTCCCTGACATAGGCCAGCGAGACAGCTGTGACCAAAATCAAGTCGTGCTCTCCCGTGTCCAGCAAGGCCTGTCCTACCTGCGACGCAGGTCGGGAGGCTGGTAAATAGCAGAGGCAAGGTCTGCACGTGTCCCTGCTGACCCAATTTCACCTGAAGCTGAACTTGGCTCCAGAAACACACTCCAGCTGCCAAAAAAAAAAAACCAACCAAAAAAACTCCCCAAAACAAACAAACAAACCCAAAAAAACCCCTACCATAAAACCAACAAAAACACCCAAAAAAAGATAATGACAGGTGAGCGAGGAGCCGGGTGTACCCATTTTCAGACCAACCCTGCACTTAATGCATTTGTGCGTGGCCCATGGCCAGCACAGGTGAGAAGGAACAGCTCCCGCTATGTTTCTAACAAACCAAGCAGGCAGGCTCAGCCGGGAAGAACTCTTCCCGACCCAACGGTTGCCTCACATTTTCCCCTCAGCCAGAGACGTAGGCTGCAGGGGCACGCAGCCCAGTCAGAACCGGCGTTCAGTTCAGAAGCAGGCGTCAGCCGCGGAGCTCTGCCAGCCTTGGTGTTTGTCCCTTCAAGCCCCAGCTCTTGGGGCCAGGTGAGAGCACCGCAACCTCAGCTCTTGTTCCCATCAAGAGAACACCTCTCCCTCCTGACTGTAGGAAAAGATAACCCGGCTCCATGCCAGCACAGAAACCTGGAACAACCAAGCATGGGGTTTATTTTTATTTCTGAGGTTTCAACCCCGACATCGCTGTTCTCTAATGCTTTGGGCTTGGAGTTAACGAAGCCTTTCCGTGCTGCTCGGCGTGAGGAGCAACACAGCAGCCTTCCAAGGCGACGGTGCGTCACTCGGGACCCCCGGCTCCCAAAAGCTCCCAAAGCACGAGACCTGGTGGTCTGCACTCTTACTACAGGAGAACACACTGCCGTGGGGAGACGCTTGTTTTAGTGCTGCAGACCCCAGGCCCCAGGAACAGGGCTCCCGTATCAGGGTGGGACATATGACAACCCTTGTTTGCAAAGCACCAAGGGGGAAAAATAAAATACAAGTGAATGACAGTACACTGGAGTCCTCGAAACTGGAATTCCCCGGATCACTGCGATACTGGGCACCAAAACCATTTCAACCTGGATGAGAGGCGGGGGGCAGAGAGAAAGGGACGCGGCCACGTCTGCCCGCAGAGCGCACACAGGTGACACCCGGCTGCAACGGAGCATCCGTGGCACGGAGCAGCCCCAGCCCCCCGGTACCTGCTGACATCCGCCTCGGGGGACGGGTGACCCTTCCCAGGGCGCGAGCGACCCGCTCCCGTCAGGCAGGAGCGGCCGGCGCTGGCGAGCGTTACCCACTGCTCCTGCCTCGCAGCCTCGCTCAAGAGGAATCACGCTCCTCCTTCCGCCAGGTCTTCTCTTTTTGTGGGGGAGGGCGGAAGAGAGCAATCAACAGACGGAAGCGGAGTGTGGGAGCAGAAGTTCGAGCAAATTTCTGTCAAATTCACAAAACTGTTATGGCTGAGGGAGGGAAGAATGTCTTTTTTTATATTCCTCAAGGACATTTTGTTACTAAACTTACAGCAATTTATTTTTCTAATGTTTCCACAAGTGAAAGCAAGGTTTTGCAACTTGCTAGGCAGAAACAAATTTTTACTTTCCGTTTTGCTAGGAAAAAATGAATTTTGCTTGAGGGTAAGCGACTTCTTTTAAATTGCATTTTGGTTCAGACTGGGGGGGGGGGGGGGGATCACCACTCTCCACATAGCATGTCACATCTGCTTGTGAAGAAGGCCTTCCTAAACTTGGCAGCAGTGGAGCAAGAGCAGCCTTGCTCACTCTGCCAGCAGCTCCTTCCAGCACCTTTCCAGAAGAATTCCAAAGGAATTTTGTTTTCTATGTCTTCCCACTTCCCACCCACAAGCCCACCCCACTAAAGCAAAACCCAGGCTCGTGAAGATACCACTCCTTGCATCTCACAGAGGCAAAAAGCAGAAGGATGCTCAGAAATGAAGGAGTGCAAGCCTGGCACCGTATCTCCAGCTACAAGGACCAAGAGGCAAGAAGTCCGTGTTACCTACGGAGATGAAGGAGTCGCCATCGCTCTCCACACCCAAGTATCAAGGCTCCACTAGAAGGATGAGCACATCTTACTCACATTTAATTTCTGTCTTCTCCAGCCTCGACGCGAATGGGTATCAGGCCCACAACTCAGACTGCCGCCCAGATACGCATATCCCCAAGTGCTGGCAGACAGTGCCGTTGTACACACGGAAGCACGAACGTGAGCCGGAACCTCAGGACAACTCTACTCATTAAAATACTCAGTGCCTGAGTATTTCATTTAATACACCTTGTTTCTAGCACACAAGCCCATCTTAGACCGAGCTGCGATTTTGGGATCTGCTAGGCACTTCTGCCACTGCCGTGATCTCCTGTGCAGTTTTATCTCTACAGTGTTGACAATCCACCAAAAGACGACGACACACAACCCAGAGAAAACCAAGGAACATTAGAAGCCCTGAATTTCATCCTGCTGCAGTGACTTTTACAGCTGCATAAATGCACTAACTTCTCCGGCATTCCCACCCCTAGCCTACTGAAAGGCTGAAGGTCTTTAGGGCAGGGACTCTTCTGCTATAGCTCCTCTTCTAGCACCAGCAACATGTTTATAGGTAAAGACACAGGTCTCGCGCACTGCGCGTGTTCTCTGGACATCATTCTGGGCATGACAACTCAAACCATGTAAAGCCAAGCACGTGCATAAGGTCTTTGCACATGTGAGGATGAAGAGGTGGTTTCCTTTTCAGCACAAAGACTGCTGCTACTGTTTTGGCTGAAAACTGCCTGCTCGGGCCCGTGCTTCAGCACATCCACACCCCAGGCTGAGTTCAAGGAGAGCAGACTGCACCGCTCTGTTTTAACACAGAGCAAACACCACTTTGGAGAGGACGTATCAACCAGGAGAGCACCTACGGCTAACGCCAGCCTGCCCGCACAGGCACCAAAGCACAAGCGCAAGACCCCTCTCCCACAGCAAGAGAAAGAGGTACAACGAGAGACCACGCTTTCGTCCCCTTCCGCCCTCGGGCCACGCCGCGCGCCAAGCAGAGCTCGGTCACCGAGCTGTTCGCCGAGAAACCTGCGGGGGTTGCGGTAATCTCACTGCCTGGGTACACAAAACAGGGGAGCAAATGTTTAACGGGAAAGAGATCGGAAAGCACAACTTCACATGAGGTGGTTTGGGTTTTGTGGGTTAAGGTTTGTGGTTCAACGCAAAAAGGGCTCTAAAGAAACGGTAACAAGCATAAGCAAGCAGTCGGAAGAGCTACCTACTCCATAGCCAAGCACTACAAATTACATTCTCATAGCCTATGACTCACTGGAGAAATATGGATGAAAGAGAAAGTTGCATTTGAAATAAGAGGAGGAAATGTAAGAAATAATTGCATAAAAACTTCTTTGGCTGTTTAAATTAAACACTTTTGTGCCTGAGGGTCTAAATGAATATACCGAGTCTTTTCGTTTCTGCAACGATCACGTATTTCCTGCTATTACTGATAATGACTTTAAAATGGCACACTTGAGCAGGGCTGTTATTTTATTTGCAGCCTTTCCGAGGCAGGAGTGGCGACCGAGCACGTGGGAAGCGGTAACACTGGGGGAGGAACAGGATGACAGCTCGTCAGCGGAAACATATGTCAGTCTAGTGAGGAGCTAACGAGGGGTGGCACCGGGACTCCAGCGTGCCACAACCAAGCAGCCTCGACATCAATTTCTAGATCCCATCCTGACGCAGCCTATGAGCTTGTCACCTTCCTGACGGCTGATAAGCCACGTCTGAACTAACAGCAAGTTTCTCTGAATTTCTCTAGGGCAAACCTAGCTCTGAACTTGGTAGCACTTGGACCTGACCCAAAGCTCTACATAAAATCAGCTTAAGCCTTTCTCTCGGCTTCCAGTGGGCGAGTCATATTTCCAAACAGGACTAGGTGGTTAAATGACACCTTGCCTGAAGTAGCACGAGTATTCCTCGCTTTCCTCATCGTCTTTTGTATTAGCTAAAACTGTTTGCCAAACCTAGCCCAAAATCAACAAGTGTTTTAGTTAAACAATATCACTTTTTGGTGAATAAACTGTCCAATTTTTTTGTCCGTCTCTAGTTCCAGACATCCTTCCCACAGATACAAGGACGAGAGGATGGCAGGAGAGACCAGAAGAGCATCTGCTGCGTGGTGGCACGGTCAGGCACTCCCACGAAGAGCCGCCAGGGATCCAAGAGGGATGGGCAAGGCACGTACAATTACAGGGCTGCAAAACGAGGGAACAGGAGACAAGAGACCAGAGGGCCTTTAGAAAAGAACGCGAGGTTTGTGGTTGTTCTGCCTCCACAAGCACTCAGCCCAATCAAATACAACGACAGTATCCGGGCAGAGCAAACAATTCATATTTCCCAGCTCCCTTCTGTTAACAGGGCTCTTAGCAATAAGGCTTCAATTGCCATTTCAAAACATACCAGCAGGTACTCGGATCCCACAGCAACAAGGAGCTAAATAATCTCGTAGCCTTGCAAAGACAGGTGTCCTCTTTTGAGGCTAGCATTTCATCTCAGCCATTTGCCATGCCTTGCTACTTTCCCTGCCTTTTTTGGGGAGCGCGTTTTGTGGCCCACATCATCCATAGCTGAGTACCGGCTTGCAACTGCTTCCAGAGCCAGTCGCTCACAGAGCCGATCCCTCACCAAGTCATAGGCACAACAGCTAACCAACTCCGTCCACCCCGACAGGGCAAGGGAGCTAGACGAAAGGTTACCACGTCGTCACTGCGTCAGCTACGTTCAATAGATTTTCAAAAGGAAACGGTCTCTGACTTGCTACCCCACTACAGAAGCAGCCATCCTCCAGATCAAGCCTTGCCAGAATTCTTTCCAAGTGCCATACCGTAGGGCTCAAAAATCCCCCGGGGTTCAGCGAGTCAGGGCTACATAGTACAGAACAAGGAATGCGTTTGACAGGTAACTGCTCAGAAAGACCACGCTATCACTCCAATTGCAACAGCTTCAGAGTGAAAAGTTACAAAAGGACAAAAAAAAATTACAAAAGAGGTCTTCAGGCTGGCTTCTGTCCATCCCACCCCTTTAATATTTCTACCATGTATGCTTCAAAGGAAAAGGGAGCAAACCCCCCACTATTTGGAGCAGTTCTGATGATAAAATGCTACTAGATAGCCCACTGGATAAGCCATTAGAAAATAAAAATAGCAGTTTGCAAATGTCACGCCAAGCTTTCAAATGAGCCTGAAAATACACGTGCAGTTAAAGAAAAAAGATCCTTCCTTCAGCATGTAAAAATGTGTTTACTGCCAACAGACTACAAAAGCCAAGCGTTGCGAAAAACCACAAAACGCTTCGAAGTGCGGCATTTTATTTCCCTCCCCCAACAGATGAGGTGAACCTGCTTTTTTAAACACTCACTTCTGCCTAGCTGTAGGTATTTATAGAAGTAGGCAGGAAAAGAGATTGTCTTTTCAGGCAGCATTTTCCTACCGATACTCACCAAAGGGAAGGAGAAGCACCTGAAGGCCAAACGCGCATAAGCGCGTGTCCTGTGGGGATGCTAAGGAGATTTAAGCTCTGCCGATTCCCAAGTAACCACAGATGCCCGAGGGTTAGGTCACGCACCACGGGGGAACGCTGCTCAGCAACGTCACAACTTCAGCCAAATGGCCTCCGTTTCCTCGAGCAGCCCTGTACCGGCAAGCGCTTAGAGAAGGCAAAGGCAGACGCGCTCGGTGAACTCCCGTGCTTCTCGACTGCTGCGCGAGCTCAGGCCTCTGTCGCCGCCTCGGAGCCAGACACCATCCGGGGCCCGATCCTGCACCGAGACAGCCAGTGGAAGGAGGGCTGCGCCGCCCCGACAGGCTGTTGAATCAAGCCTTCCATCGGCTTCGTTTAAAACCAGCAATTATTAGTGTCAGAGCTGTACGCCGATTTGAACCCGCCCTATTCCTATCTGCCCTTGTAAACATGAAAGCTGTTATTAGGAACTGCGCTGAAGGTCTCCTCGTCCTAATCTGCTGGGATGACGGTTAAGCTTGCATTAGACTAGGTTGACCTCAGCAGCCCGGTTCCGTCATCGGGCCACGTTTCAATCTCCTGAATGGCTGTTTCACTCCGGGCGTTCGGAAAGAGCGCAGCAGGATGAGGTTGTATGGGCTCATGGCTGGTGGTCCATTTTGTGCTGGATTCGGAAACCGGGCATCATTCTGAGTTGCAGGGCAAATGGAAAATTCTGAAGTTTTCCCAAAGCACAACTAACAACGCTTTGCTTTCTCATGTTGCGTTATCACACACAGCACAAAAGTCATTCAGAACAAGACAACATATCGATGCTATTTACAGCATCACTTCTACCAGCTCTTTCACTCGCTCAATTTGCTGACAAGCAGAACTGAAGTATATTCTGCACGTGGCCTACAGCCCGCTGAAGCCAACAGATAACTTTCACAGACACTTCGGAGTCCTGCTCCCGTTCAAACCAAGACAATTCAAACATTTCTGACTGCCATCCAGACTACCATTAATGATTTACACTTACACTGTGATAAGGTCTAAACAAAATCCACGAAACAACACACGGGACCTAACTTTGTTACTGTTACTTTCTTTTCTACAGTACTTTTAATCGGTTTGCTATTACACAATGTATTCTGTTGTAATGTCATGATAATTCAGAGAAAAAAATAGGAATTCATCTAGGTATTTCTACTTTCTCTCTCCTGAACACTATACAATGTACTCAGTAGTTATTGTTTCACCTTCTGAAAAAAGGGGGAGAAAAAAAACACGCCACAAATGAAATCCCACACGTTTCCTACAGGCCACTTGATTTGGTGAAGGCAGCAGAAATGGCCGAGGATGGCGAGATAGCAGGTGCTGAGGTACCAAGAGTGGTGGGGGAAAGACTACTGCAGGTGCTGATGTGAGGCTGTAAGGCTGGATCTGTGCTCTATGGGAGATATGCAAACAAGTAAAAAAAAAAAAAATCAAAGAAGAATTTTTGTACTAGTGTTTGCTGCCTAAAAAAGACTATAATCATCCATCTGTCCAGAAATGTTATTAAGGATTACAGTGGAGGAAAAATTATAGGCAGAAAAGTGCAGCAAGAACTGTATTTGTTAGAATTTCTCTTGGGGCATGTAACCTACATAAGTCCTGAAGAATAGAGAAACACATTTCCCCTCCCCTCCCCAAAACTTTGAGGAAATGACATCCAAGCTCTGCTGTGAAAAGAAAAAAAAAAAAAACCAAAACCAAAGGACTGAACAGCTTATAAAGCCTCCTCTTTTAATAGTGATATATTATGATGACTTCTATTTAGGTAGAAATGAAAATGATAGAATCTATTGGATGCAAATTGAAGACTCCCAATCTTGTTCTTTTTTCTATGAGTCACGGAAGGATTTTTTTGTACAGGGTTGCAAGCAATTGTCCTTTTAACTACGGGACAGGAAGCTGCCCCTCTAAATAGAGGGGGGTCTTTCAGAGCAAGTACAAGAAATTGTCAAAAAGCCCCAAACAGCTGAGGGAAGGCAAGTTCAAACAGCACATCAGCTCGTCTCCCGCAGTTAAATACCCCTCCACCTGCCTTCACCCTGCCTGCAGGTGGGTCCCTGAGGAGGGGGGGCACATGAAGCATACCGACACAGCCAACGTGCTTGTGCCCACCTCACCCAAAAGCTTCTGAATATGTCAACCAGCTTCAACAAAATAGCACAGATCAGCAGAGTTTCAGTGACATTAAGTTCCTACGAGTTTCATAAAAACAGGAGTCAAGGAGATAAGGAGGACCCTCCTAAGGTCCCTCCCTGAGGAAAAAGCTGCGTTATGAACTGAGCCCTATTTCTCATCAGCAGATCAACCCAACCTCAAGCTACAGAAGACTAGGTTTCTTTGGGTCCGCTGCTGGTGGAAGTACTTGTACTAAATATATGACTACCTACTAATTTCTCAGATAATAACCCTACTAGCACACATCGTCACTATGGACATGTCGCCACTCTAACGGCACGCAGCGTTTATGCAAGACCCACAGAAGACGCGCTTCTTACGATCTCAGCACTTGGCTATCAGTATATACTAAACCTTGTCTTGTACTCTAGCTGACGGCAGGGCCTCCTCTTAACCCTAGCTGCTGAGGTATCTGCCATACCCATATGGTGCACACGTACAAGGAAAACAACAAGCATGTTTATTGACTTAAAAATTACTAAGTACAAGTTTTTGGCAGTAAAGGTGGTATCAATACAGATATCTGGAGGTAAGAAAGCCAACGGTAAGACCGAGGAGCTGGAAGCAACTTTCACTCCTACCTGGTTCAGTGCAATTTCTGACGTACGGCTGCCCCCCGTCCTCTGGGACGTCAGTCGTGTTCTCATTTGCTTGCAGTAGCTGTCTCCCGCTCCGTTTGTCATTACTCTCCACAGAATAGCTCAGGGCATCATAACCTAAAGGAAAAGAGCAGTAGATACATGAGACTGCATAGGAAAGGCAACTCCTGATTCTGTTCCTGAATGCTTGAAGCAGCCAAAGCATTTGCATTTCAAAGCCAGCGTCCCTTGGGTAAGAAACAGCGGTGTTTCTAATCCCACTGGAAAGGTGCGCTGCCATTAGCTCCACGTCCCAGTTAGTCCCAGAAACATCAGAGGGCAGGTTCACTCCTCCACAGCTTCAAAGGCTCATACTAGACGAGCATCATGGTTTCATAAGAAGTTGTAAGCTTCAACCAGTTTAAAACTGGAGTACCATCCACTGTTTTGGTTTAAAAACAAAACCAAAACCAAACCAAACCACCACACACAACAACAACCCCCCCCTCAACTTAACTACTTCTGTAGGCATTTCACTGCTGTTAGTACCAGCAAGGCTCTGCTGAATTTTGCACACGCTTATACAACATTTAAGCCATTTCTGCTCAGGATGACCATCCAATTTGCTGCTGAACGAGGCCTCCAAAATAGTGTTTGACACAAGAGTTCGGTAGCCTCCTTCACCTCAGGAATCAGCAGACCGCTACGCAGGTGTTCGGAAAAAAAGCTCTGCCCCAACGGAGCGCGAGGTTCCTGGGGACCGCAAGGGCAGAGCTCGGCAACCCACGCCGCGTCAGGAAAAGCAGCAGGGAGGCTGCGTCGCAGGGGGGACCGAGGCGTGGGAGCGATCGCCATTTTCAAATTACTTTCTGTAATAGAAGTCTGAACAGTTATTTTCACCAAAGTGGTCATCAGGGTCCATTTCGGTATCTCGTGCCCAAGCCTAATGGCATTGGTGGAAAGGCTCCTGAATTTGTTCACCGTGGGCCAGGCAGCAGCTCTTCAACGCATCAGGAAGCATTCATTTATAAACATGAAAGCTACAGCTTCCTTCAGGTTCTGCTCACTGAGCACAAAGCAGCTGATGGAAACCTCTTCATGAGAGTACAGCCGCTTTCGTCCTCAAAAAATAGTTAAGCCCAACTGCACTGTTGTTCCCACCCAACACAATCTCACCGAAGCCGGAGCGTGCCTTCGAGTCACTTCAGTAGCCCCCCTTCTTCCAACCATTAAGGAACACCTACAAACATCAGGGGCGCGTACTTCATATAAAACTGAAAAAAGGGATAAGCCCCAGCCCAGCAGGAGTTAACTGTTTCAGGCCCGGGGGTCCGAGCGTACTCTTCACCATGCCCTGTCCTCCTAAAGGGAAGCGTGCGCACCCTTCCCGACTTCTCGTTTTTCCAGCGCCAGCCATATTGCTCCTGCTCACCGGTTTCTCTGCCAGCACGACCCAGACGTGATTGCAAAACAGCTGCACGCTCTCAAAGTTTCAGTGCTACACGTGATTGCTGTTGAGAATACCAAGAAAACCCCCAAAACTCTACTCCTAGGCCATCTACCCAGGGAAACAAGAATCGCCATCCAGAAGGCAAGAAAGTAGCGAAGAGTAATAAAATAAGGAGACTGACGCGGCACGTCTTCGACTCTAGCAAGGGACGAAAGTAGCCAGCAGCAGGACTCTCCCACTGAGAAGCTGCAAGGAACTGAAAAGCGCACATTGAGAAGCGAGCGCAGGCAGTGATAGCTGGGCAAGAAACACACGGAAAAGCGGACTCACTGGGTACCAAAACCAGTCTGCGTGTAACAAACGCGCAGACACGTTACAGCAACGCCCTGGCTCCCTCAGCAGCACATCGAACTGCAACTGTTCCACAGCTGCTCCGGGACCCAGGCTCACGGGCCGGTGCCGGCTGCACGCTCGCGAGGCACAGGGAGGCTTCGGGTACCAGCACGCAGCCAGCAACGCTACAAAAGGCAACGCACGACTTTGTCTCACTGCTTCTGACGCTCTCCTTGCTTTACCCTCCCTTCAGCTTTGCCTTGGTGCTGGTAAGTGAAACTCTATTTTAGCAATGTCAACAAAAACAGCTGGCTGATTTCCATGATATTCTTGGCACGACGCTGGCCCGCCTTGGACGCGTCATGTCTGCCTAATTAGCTGAAAGCACGTGCTCATGTGTCACTTCTACGCATCCTATGTCGTTTTAGATTCAAAGGACGAAGAAAAAAATACTTTTTAAAATTTTTTTAAGCCGCCAAGGCATCCATTTCAAGCAGGCACGCACACCAAGTCACCTATCTTGCAACGAGACCTTGAGCCCATCTCATAACAAACAGCATTGCAGAGAGATTTCCACCCACCCATCCATCTTCTTTCCACCACGCAGGACACAGGCTCTCTCACAAGGGCTCTGCTACTCCAGTTACTCCTCAGGTGCGTACCACTGATACCGTCCACGGCCTTTCTCCTGCCAGGGTTGTCCTGCCCGCTGGGAAGAACGTGCAGCGGTCTGTCAAACATCTAGGGCGTTTTGAGGCCACCAGGAAACGACAGGCTTCACTCCACGCAGGGCACTCACAGCACCAGGGGTCTGTGCAGAGGCTGGAGCCCGCACCCGACGCCTGACGCTTCGAAACCACCTTTAATCTGAACTATGCCCAGTTTTGCCCAGCATTTTGGAGACAGATCACAAGCAAAGAGCAGCAGAACAGAGATTCAAATCTTTGGGATCGCCCAAGGTTTGTCTCAGAGGGTGCTTAAGGATAAAGCAAAAGGTTCTCCGCAGGTCCCAACCCTTTCATTGGGTTTTCTGACTCGTCCCATTGAGACAGAGGTGGTCAGCCTGAGACTTCTGTGTCTGGCCCAGATCACAGTCTGCTCAGGGCAGCTCCCACGTCACGCTACCAGCGAGGAGGCAAAGCCTGGGAAGGGGCTGCCCGGAAACTTGCATCCCAGGCCAACGGCAGCGACCAACGCTCCCAAGCCACGCCAGAGTCGGCGGGTGCGCACGTTTGGGGGAAGAACCACCGCTGCACGGGCAGCCTTAAGCACCCCTGTTTTGTAAGCAAAAAGCGTTTAACTTGGTAAACTAAACATCATCATTTGAAGCTTCAAGCACTTTGTACTTGCTGTGCTTTACGCACTTTAGAGAACGCCGTTTGCTGTGTTTACTCTGTGAGCATGGGTAAGAGCTTAAGCCGCGAGTTAAACATACCCAAACATCACTGACAGCAGCAGCCTGTTTTTCTCAGAAGGCGCGTATGCAATAATGCAGCATCAGGCATCTCCCCTAATAATAAACATACCCTGGAAATCCGAGCTAGGCAGTTTCAGTTCCACGTACAGGCTGTTTTCAAAGCAGAGATGCTCCTCTCCAAGCAGTCCATGCTTCGCCGTGCGTCACTGCATGGAGGAAAGGCACGAGGGAGAACCCGCAAGGACTGCAAGGGCCCAGAAGTTCCTTCAGAAACCTCTCCTGCTCCCTCCCCACCCACAACGCCTTGCTCTCGGACTGCAAATTTTTCCAAGCGAGGGGTAGAGAAGAAGGAGGTCATTTGAGGTCACTTTGGAAGGGGAAAAGCTCAATTTGGCAATAGGAGTTTTTATAAAGGCTACGTTCAGCATTCACACAAATCAGCGTAAATAGCAGCAGAACTGGTCCACAGCCGAACTCGATGGGACAGCTGGGACTTAAATCAGTAAAAGCTCTCCCCGGTACCTCCAGGTTTAGGTGGGGTCAGCTATCCCACGGCAGGACCCACAACCCCCTGACCCCAAAATCCTGCCTTGGGTATCTCCACTCTAAAACACATTTGGCTCAACACAGCAATAGAAAATAGAAGTTATAGGTGAAAGGAGATGCTTTCTTCAAAGGTTTGGCCTTCCAAGGATTTCCCTGGGAAAACAGGGACACATCAAGATTTTAACCTTGCCAACAAGGACGTTTTATGACGATTAAATGAGGTCCACATTCCCCTGCCCGCCAGCACCAGCCTCCCCGCAGCGCGGCCGGAGGCAGCGCGACGCCTGTCCTGTGGGCACAGGCTGCACTCCCCTCGGCCCTCGCAGAAAACAACTCGCAAACGTGGATGCATGTTTTGGCAGAGTCGGTGAAAGAGGAACCGACTGTCAGCTGCGGTTTAACCCTTCGCACGTGCCTGCCTACAACACGGGGACCTCACCGTTGGATGTCCCGTTGGACGCGGTTTGGCCTGGCAGCATCTCTCCCTGCTTCAGGTGCCGGCACGAGGCAGAACCACCACCACCAAGTGCTGCGCACCCAGCAGCGGGGACATCACCTCGGCTGCAGCATCCCACCGTGGCAGGGCCGCGTGAACAGCGTGCCACCGCCACCGCGGCCAGGTGGCCGGACCCTCTCTGGCTTCCACAGCCCTTCCCCTCTGCAATGGTGAGGTCCCACCTCGGGCTGCCGCAACACCTGCAGCAGGAGCACCAGCACCTCGGGCTCACCTGGGAGAAAGGCACGAGTCCATCCTGATTTATAAATATTGTACAACCACATCCCCAGGACAATTTCAAAGAGGCAGATGCAACAACCACAAACTCTCTTTGAGAACAAATCTTTTGCAACATGTGCTTTTGGCTTCTCATCTCAGGCTGCATCTTGCAATCCTTTATTCACCTGTTCTAAGGCCAAACTTACGCCGACTTGGAGCTTCGCGTCAGCTGCCGAAGGCTGTGGGGCCCGAGCCCCGTCACTAAACAAGGGCCCCATCCTTTGATTTCAATATACACTAAATCACAGCCAGCCAAATGCAGAGCAAAAATCTGATATTCTGCAGAGGGGCTATGAGAACAGCAAGGAATAAGCAAAACTCTTATTTCCAAGGAAAAGTAGGAAAGGTTATGAAGAGAAGCTAACCATTCTCTTTCTGAAAATGCAGTTATTCCGAACTGGGTGATTTTTAATGGGAAACATTTCAAAACCATTTTTTTCATTTTCTCAGCAGCGGTAAAGACTACTAAACATCTTGCATTAGCTACATTGTCATTTTGTTCAGGCCAGAACGCAGATTAGACGTTTTTCTTATTAATGTTTTAGCTGCTGGCTTTATAATAAAGTAATACTGTGACATCTTTAAAAACTTTGCTACAATAAAGAGTTTTTCCAAAGTTCTGTACCATAGCCTATTTCAAAGTGGGTGAATTATTTTTTTAAGCACTGAACCTCACCACAAGGTATTTTCCACAACTGCAATTACCCAGCACCAGTTTTACATTACAAACTCCGAACCCAGGTTCTGGAGAGCTTTGTTTGTGCTTCCTCCCAGGGACGTTCCCATGGACAGTAAGTATACGAGTCATTTTTCCCTGTCTTTGTGCCTGTACTGCATTTCATAATACAAATAAGACAATGCAGACGGTGCATTTCCACTGGCCGTGTCTCTTTAAATAAGACAGGGAGCACACGAGCGTGTGTTTGCGGGGAGCTCCTGTCCCTGCCAAGTTGGGGCAGCAGTCCGGGGAGAACGGGCTCTCTAGCGAGATCGCTGATCTGTTCTACTTACGATCATGAAAATGAAATAGAGTGGAAAGAACTGATCAAATTGCTCAGAACTTCTGAAAACGCCGTGTGTACGACCCAGATCTCCACGTGGGAACTCAAGAGCTCCTTACGCTATTCCAGATGGCTCTGGCTGGAGTTTGCAACTTAGAGCACTGCAGAAACACAGCTAAACACATCCTGATCTGCACTTTTCAGCACAAAGAATACTACTTTATAATGCTATACAATATACCGATATTCCCCAACTGCACACTGATCTCAGATAAGCGTATTTATTTTCAGCATCAAGGCACAGGAACCCCAACAAGCCAGAAACGCGGCAGGACCTCGGAGCAGACCTTCAGTTTCTAGCGGGGACAAAGCAACCTGGTGTGGAGCTCAGGGTCCACCACCCGTGCTCCCGCCGGACGGACAGCACGGGGGGCCTTGCACGGCTAGCCAACGCGCCTTAGGCAGCCGAACGAGACAAGAGCACCCCAACTCGCCTCTGGAAGGCAGAACAGAGGTTAGGGGAGACAACGATTTTACACTGATGTGACGTTACCCGTCTTGCACTCAGCCACGTGGCTCCCCAGCAAAGACTGCTTCCACACAGGTTTACTTAACACACCTGCACAGATGAAGAGAACCCTTTTTAATCTTTTTATCGTGATTAACATGAGCGCAATTGCCCCCTTCATTAGGATCGTTCATTATTTCTGGTCCAGTAGCACCGAGTGGCTCTAGACGGGAGGGGACGCAACCCTGCACGGCACCGCACGCAGGCAGCCCCTGCCCTGCACGCTGCGCCGTCCAAGTGCACGTCTAGCAAACGCAGCAAGCTCACGCTAACCATGAGGCCAAGTATTTAATGCATACATACAGCCTCTCCTCTAAGGGCACGCCGCCACGCGAGGGAGAGAGACTTATCAGCATCTTTCTCTCCATGCTGCTGACTAAAACACAAACACCCCCCATGTCTCCATCACTGAGATCAGAAGGTCATTTCATGAACCTGGCCGTCAAGTGACCAGGTCATTTCATCCAAGCCTCCAAAAACACCCCTAATTATTGGAAAACAACAAAAAAAATGTAAGAGGAAGATGAGTGGATAAATCAGGGTCTTCAGGTTTGCTAAGGAAAGGTCATGGAAATCTCTCCTGGATGAGGCTGGTGTACAGCGGTAACTCAACACGAGTGTATCGCAGCCCTTCCCATCCAAACTGGGGTGGAGTCAGCGGACAAGACAACTTTAAATAGAGGAGGACTAAAAAACGCCCAGGCATGATGTTCAGCGAGGGGAAACTGGGATAATTCCTCGAACTTTGGTGCAGAAACTGATTTACAGCAGCGGAGGATTTGGCCCAACACCGTTGAAGCACAGAAACACCATGAAGACGAAAGGTGCTCGTGAGCGGCAAGCTGGAGCGGCGAAGCGCTGACAGGCCAGAGGCTGGCCAAGGGGATGGATCCGTCACCACGGCCTTTCACAAGCATAATGCAGCGCTGCTAACGGCTTTGCAGAGCTGGCAGGTATCCTCGGCTCTCGCTGACAATAAACTACTTTCTATGCAAACTGCTAGATCCTGCTGGCCGAAGCCAAAAACAGCACAGCTTTTCTGAAATATGCTTGCCCTCCCTCCTCTCTTGTCCGTCCCTTTTATCTATTGTTTCGATGGTGGCAGTTTTGCGTTTTGGAGGGTTGGTTTCACACACCCCCCTTCCGACTAGCTGAATGATCTCCCTCTCCCTGAAATTCTCCTACAGGGAATACAACAGGGAAATATTTCCGGGGAAGAAAAAAGCTGGAACAACCAAGCCCAAGCTGCCATGTTGAGCTAGCAGCAGAGGTGGGGAGGCAGTGGCATGGTTACCTCAAGAGAGACCAGGTGAATCCTCTTGGCAGAGCAAGACCCAGCTAAATTAGCTGCAGCATGGCTCCGGAGCTGCCCTTCCACGTCTCTGTCCCGCCGCCCCCGCGGCCGCCGGCCCCCAGACCTGCCGGCCAGCATCCACTCAGCCCCCCCGCGCAGTGCAATCAGATCTGCTGCAGATTGTCACAGCATAATCTGAGCTCAGGATTGAATAAGCATTTCATAAATGGATTATCTTTCTTTGCAGGCTGATTTGGGAGGGGCTTTCCCTTCAGAATCGGCAGCGGCAAAGACCATAAATAGAGCATCCTCAGGGGCAAAACCCAAAAACCTACACCTGGCTTTGAAGAGCAGCCTGTTCCTTACATCTGATTTCAAAGCTGTATTTCCACACGTGCCGATCTAGACGGAAAGGGACAGAAGGGTAGGGAAATGCGTTGGCCAAGCCACCACCGTTGTTAATACTTGTATAACACAAGTAGGGCACAGAGGCCAGAGCAAAGTTACAGGCACTTAATAAATAGGAGAGGGTCCCTGCACCAAAGGCCCCCAAACCTAATTAGATGGCAGAGCACGAGACGACGCAGGCGCAGAGCGGAGGAGCGGCTCGCTCGAGGAAGATGGCGAGCAGGCCGGCGAGCAGCGCTGCTGGAGGGGTGGCAGAACCGGGTACCGGCAGCTCTCCGCTCCCACAACACCCGCCCTCTGCCTCCACATGCTGTCCAGCCCCGAGATCCGCCATCAGGACAACGGCAGCAGCTAAGGAAGAGACGCCACAGCCCTGCAAACAGTAATGAGAGGGGTGACCTGAAAGTCCCGGAGCAACCAGGCACTGTGGAAGTATTTTAATGGTGAACATGACTCGCCAGAGCACCCAAGTGATTTGGGAACGCAAGCACGCTCCATAAGCTAACCGATGCTTTAGGAAACCCTCCGCTTGTTGGAAGAGGTGTGAAACGACGCTTAGTCTGCAACATGAGTCCTACTGCATTAAGACCCAACAGACATACACATACCCGGCGAGGGGCAGCCCTGAACACCGTGAGGGGTCACGGAGTAAATGAGTCCATGTGTGGGGGGAAGAAGTAGAGCCTGCTGCACAAACCAGGCACCTACCAGCACCAGGAGAAGGCAGGGGAAAGCATCTGCAGAAGCTGCTTACAGAAGTATTTTCAGACCCTTGGCAAGACCAGTATTAAGCTGGCGCAGCACAGGAACAAGGACTCGCTCATTTGCACCCACCGATGGAAGATACCAAGGTGAGCGATGCCAGCCAGCGGTGCTGGGAGGGGACCTGTCCCAGGATGTGAGGCAGGACACGCAACAGGAGACACAGCTGGACGGAAAGCCCAGATCAATTCCCTGCTGCTGAGCGGCACCAAGCCCCATGCCCACAGACCTCCTCTCCTTGCCACTTCTGCAAGTCCCCCTGGAAGAAGTCCCGTGGCTTTGGCAGATGAAGAGTTGCAGGATTCCTCCTACCCCAGCTCTTGTAATTCACTTCTCAAGACTCGCTCTCCAGCCAACAGCCATTAAGCGCAGCCAGACCTTTGTGATGATATTCACCCTGGATGCCCCACACCTTCTCCAGGGGTGCGACTCTGCAGCCCACCAGCACTTCTCACCTTGCTGCCCAGCTGGTACCGGTGCACAGCACAGCTCCCAGACCTTCCCAGCTGAGCCGCGGCCGCCTCCTCCCCTTCACAGCCCGCCCAGCCAGCTTTCCTTCCAGCCCCTCCGCACAAACTCCCATCTGCCACCAACAGCCCTCTGCAGGCTTGTGTCCCCGTCCCTCAGCCTTCTCCCACTTCCATGGAAGTTGGGGGGGGCCAGAAAAAACAATTTTGGCCAAATGAAGCACTTCTGACTTCTCAGTTTTATCACTACACAGCGACTCGAGTGCCAGTCACCAAAAAACCAAACAGAGAAACCCCACAACAACAAGAAGAGAGTCGCACCGATGCCACGTGGCCCAACCAGCAGATATGGCAGGGACAGGGAAAGGCAGGTTCAACCCCTCCCCAGGCAACGTGGGGCAGGAACGCCGCTGCAGCTCTCCCCGTTGCCCAAGATGGGCTTCACTCGCCAGGGAAGATTTTCCCATGGAAGTTGCTCCTCTGGGAGAGGTCATTAAGTTTTAACGGGAGCAGAGACCGGCGCCCAGCCATCCCCCCCCCAGGCAAAGCGTCCGTCGCTCCCCGGCTGGCTCTGCCCTCACGATTTGCCGAGGCAGGGCTGAGGAGCTCCGGGGAGATGCCACCACCCCACACGACTTCACCTTTCTGCCAGCGGGCGAGGCAGCAATGCCTGAATGTAAGCTCCTGCACAGCCAAAAAGGGACAGAAACATTTATTACAATTTTTCTACGTGGCCACCAGAAAAAAGAAGAAAAAAAAGCAGCCCCCACAAAACCCCCAGACACAATTATATCCCAAATGCCTCTCGCTCTCCGCTACAGAAGTAAATGCAGCCCGATTAAAGATCCAGCCTGGTCTTAGAGGAGGATCACAGGCCTGGAGGGATGAACTGGGAGTTCTCCTGTTCTCCCCCCAGCAGTGACCACACAGAGTCTTTGCCCAAACCAATCCTCCTCTCTCTGCCGGTTTGAAGAGACCCCTTCAGAGGCATCAGAGAGGCTGACTCTCTGAGCCCACAAACCCATCCCAACCTCAAACACACCACACAGTATCACAAAATACTGCTCTGTACCCCTCTTCCCTCACGTGCACCCGCAGAGGAGCGAGGCAGAAGACCAGGCACCCATCTGAGAACAACGCAGCCTCCACGCTCCCCCACACCTACCATCTCGGCTCCCGGTCCTCCCTGCCGAGCCAGACTCCCACGCACCTCCAGGCAGAGGCTCACCAGCCCTCTCCCAGCAAAGAGCACACCAGCCCACCCCCACAAGCCCACCAAGGGCCCCAAGAAGCTTCTGCCCCTCCCAGCCATCACAGGCACTCAGGAGCAGCAGCTGGGAGCGATGCTCCCAAGGCAGCCCAGCTGCCGGCTGGCAAGGCAGGGCACCCTCTGAAGGTCAGACAGCTCTGCAGCTCCCAGCGCGACGTGAAGAACGGCAAAAAATGTGACTTGGGGCTTATTTTAACTCTGCAAAGCTACCTACCGCCTGAAAGTGAAATTTCCACGTGTACTCTGGTTGAGCCTTCCTCTGCTCCCACCCTGAAGCCAAAGAAAACTTTAAGGCCAGGCAGTGCTTTGTAGAAACCCGCTCACGGCAGGGATTGCTCGTCAAGCTTTCAGTCAGTTCAGGTGGCGGCCCTGCCCGCCACAGGCTGGGTCACCCCACCAACCTCTGCAGAGGCACCTGGGAACGGGGAGCAAGGTGCAAACACCCTCCGCCCGGAGCACCCACGGGTGCTTGTGGCACTCCGTGCATCTCTGCTGGCGGGCGGGGGTGCAGTGCTCGGACGTTACCTGCAGTGCTTTACGCAGCAAAGCTCAGGGCACAGAAAACTATCTCTGCAAGGGATTACATCTTCTACTGCTCACTGCAGCATTTAAAGAGAAGTACCGTCAAAACTCCCCTCCCGCGCTGGGAAAAGCAAAGGTAAACCACACGCAAACGGGAGCCTGTAGCCAGAGCATGAGGCAATGATTTAAGAGACTGAAGTTTAATTCCCCCTCTGCCACAAACTTGCTGTGACCCTAACCAAACGCTCGCTGTCTCTGTCAGCAATTTCGTCCTCCACCTGCTTCAGTTCTGCACAAGGCCTGTTTCTCCCTACGTGTTTGTACGATTCTCAGCACGCGGGAGATGCAAGACCTAAACGCGTCACAGCGTACACAGTACAGCTTAGGAAGGCCTTGCCGTAACGGGGAGGACAGACTGAAATCCAGATGCCGCGCGATGCAAACTGAGAGGTTCACTGTTAGGGACTCGGGCGTTCTCTCACGCTCACCAGTTAAATGGCAATAAAGCGGTTTCCTTTTTCTTCCCCCTAAGCAGCAGCGGCAGAAGCGGCGAGGAGCAGGGCTCACGGCACGGGAGGACCATCAGAGGTGAAGGAGCCACGTGCCGGCAGTGCATTAGTTACGGTGTCGGCCCTGGAGCCCCCGCCGCCGTAACCGCGCGCCCCGACACCAAAGGTGCTGGAGCATCCGCAGCTCGGCTAGCCACACAGAGGGGGCTTCAACCTTGAGCACGCGTCTCCTTTTGCACTTGCTTCAAAAAGTGAGAAGTCTCCCCAGAAGTGATTTTAACTAACTATTTATACAGACTGCATGTGTTCCCCTTTTACCTGTCTCTTCACTTCCCCAAAAGGCACAGAGAAAGCCAAAAGCGATAGCATTTTTCCCTCAAGAAAACCAGAGGAGAAATCAGCTGAAGAAGTCTCTTTCATTAGCAAGGAAGTATGGAAGATTGTTTCTTCTCTAAATTTATGAGCTCTGTGACATTCTATATTCTTATAAAACACGCATTTTGATACAGGTTTTTATTTACAAATAAACAGGAGGGTTTTTTTAAAAACCTAACCATTAAAAAGCTAGCTCTTTTTAGGTCTACTACTTCTCCAGGCCAGCAAAACACCTCCGCCTGAGACCAGTCATAAGGTATAACTCGTCTTTTAGGTATTGCACAGACTCTGTGGGAACCCATGGATTTCTGCATGCACTTCACCACCATCCTGAACAGCGTCGGGTTTAGGCTTAGTTAACCGAAGATAACGTTTCCTGTTCGCCGTCTTGTGCCAAAAATTGTCATTGGATATGCGATTGTTCCAGGCTTCCTTGATTGTTCGTTACCAGTTTGTGCAGAAATTCATGTCTTATTATTCATATCAGCTTGACCATTAAATTGGCCATTCCCTTCTTCCCGCTTTACACACGAGTGCAAAAGGAACGGTTTAGCACCTGGTAAAAAATACCACTTTTTAAATCTCCCTGTCATGCCTCCTGTGATTCAGCTCCTCTCTAAACTAGTTTAAAAGGTGTTTTTCTTCTTACGATAATTTTTCATGCCCCTCATAATTCTCATAGTTTTTCGTTGGATGTTCCTTTGTGCCCCTACTTAAACCACACGTGCTACTCACGGTGACAGTTTCCCACTGATCTATACAACAGCACTCAGTATTTTTAGCCTGATTCTCTACTTTCATTTCTCAGGGGTATCTTAACTCTTCCACTGGCACTCCGGTTTCGCTAACATTTCCCCTGTTACAAAGGGCAGGTCTGGACGCTGTTGATAGTATCTCTCTGCTTGGCAGCTGCTGACTGCCAGGCGTGATTTCCACTGCGCCCTGGCACCGTACCTCTTTCCTGACAGAGCCGTTGCCCATTTCTTCTGCCCTGTGACGTTCCAAAAATGGGACAGCTCCTAATACTGGCCAGCAAACCGTGCTTTGGCCTCCCACTGCTTCTGTGGCTGTTGTAGAGGTGAATTTCAAGGGTAGATAAAGCAGCATCCTTTGCTTTACCCTGCTGCAGATGCCAGCGCTTTTTTCCCCCCTAATAGAGAGGAAGTTTTCAGAGGCACAAAAGGAAGACGGGCAATAAATCCCCCTCCCTAACGCGTCCTCAGGGCAGCTCCTCTCCCTGATCCAAGCGCCTTCCCGAGCACCCCCTCTCAGCCCCGCTCCTTGCCCCTCTCCCTGCGAGGGACGCTGGGCAATCCCAAAGCACCCCTGCTCTTTCCTTTTTCTGCATTTCACCAAAACTCTCTCTGAGCTCCCTTCTTGTGTCGGCAACCTCCTCAACTCAATTTACCAACCCTCCCTGCTCCCGGCAAGCCAAAAGCGCTCTTCAAAATCTCCCCAGGCCACTGTCCAAAACAGGGGCTTGGGATGGCGCAGTGAAACCAACAGAAAAGGTCCCTCTGACTTCAGAGCAGAAGCAAAGAAACAAAGGGCGAGAAGCGCAGCAGCAAGAGCGTGGGCTAGGTGGTGGCACCACAAGTCACCCAGGTCGTCCCAGGCTACCGTATCCAACTCACGCATCACGATTTTCTTTCTTCATGGTAGACAGCAAGGAACAAATCCGTAACAATGAATTAAAAATCACCTAAAATTGACTTTTCCATCAGTAACAGTGCTACTTTTCATACAGTTCCAAGATCTGTGGTTGCTTGAGCCTGGAAATCAAGACCTTACATGGCTGAAAAAGCAGGAATTGAGATCCTCGCTGTTATCAAGCAGATCCTTATTTCTTGGAAGGCTTGGGTAATGTGTTGCAGTAAGAGCGTAACTCTCTGGAGGAGATATTTACCGGTTAAAAAGCAGTGAAAAATGAGTTGTATTCCAAACCCATGTGACAGGGGCAAATACTTGGGGTTTGACTGGGGTTTTTTTGTTTAGGAGCTGAACATTCACTGCTCCTTCCCCCACATTTATGGATTTCTCTCCTAATTCTGAGCTGACATGGTGGGAGGAAAGACGGTTTTGGGTCAGATGAAATTTTTTAGTCAACTGGATTAAAGTACTTTATTTTGGTTTGGTCTGTCCTCTTTTACACTTTTAGCTAAATATAACTCTGCAGAATTAAATTTAGTCTGAAAATATCATAAAGACATGCTGGGAAAAAAAACATAGCTGCCCCCCCCCCAAAAAAAAAAAAAAAAAAAAGAAAAGAAACCATTACTTCTTCCCAGTTAAATTCTAAAATGTCTTAAAGGTGTCGCCCTTGCAGCTTTGCCTGCACAATCAACACTGAAGTTGCCCTGCAAGGCAAGGGCCCGCTGTTTGCAGCTGCTTCGCCCACCCAAAGACCAGCAGGCCAGGCAGCAGGGCAAGGCTGGAGGGGAACTCCAGCAGAAAGGACCGGGCATCCGAAAGCGGCGTCTCCCCAGAAGGTACCGGAGGGCAGCAGTCTCTGCAGGGTCCGCGGCTGAACGCACCCAAGCACCGACCAGCACCGTCAGCGCCGTGGGCAGCGCGGGTCCCCAGGCTCTGGGGATGAGCTCCCTGCGGAGAAGGACGGGGTGGCTCAGCCTCCGCACACGCAGCGGCTGGGCAGCCCCGCATCCCGGAAAGACGTGCCCCTTCTCAGCCGCGTCCAAGGAACACGGAGCTTCTCTGGCAACCGCTGCTACCTGAACAGACAACAAACAGCTCAGGATACAAGTCCTAAGGGTGTAAATCCACCCGCGGCACGGCAAGGTGAACTCCTCAGATGAGGAAGGGCCGACTCCTCCACCTCTTCCCGCACCTCTGTGCCAGCTCCCACCGGAGCCCGTGCCACCCCGCCCAGCCAGGCTCAGAGTCGCTCCTCCAGCCTCCGCACCGCGGCAGCGGCAGGGCCGCAGGCGCCGGCAGCCCGGAGCTGGCTGCCCTGAAGGACACGGCCCTTGGGCTGCCTCGGCTCACGGGGGCTGCAGAGAAGAACCAACGGCCAGAAAGGGAACAGACCGGAGGAACGCACACAGAGCAGGAGCAGATCCTGTCCCCTCCGTGAACGTGACCCTTCCGCGGATGATGGATGGAGCAGGCCTGCTGTGTCCCTCCAGTGAGCTGGGCGTTGCAAGCACTAAAAATAAGCCACCCCTTTCAGGAAAAAAAGAAAAAAGAAAAAAAAACTGTCATAAGCCCTGGCTCCCAGTCTGGTATCTGAACACCAGAACGCTCGGATGATAGGGGAGCCATCACAGAAGAGCAGAAGAGGGGTTTTTTCCATGCTTTTCTCCACAAAAGATAAAGAAAAAAGCGGATCTTGCAAAAAATAAACAAGGGAAGAGGGAAACGGGAGATTTTGTGTCCGATTTCAATACAAACATGTTTTTCAAGTTAAAAAGTCTATTTCTCCCTTCCCTTTGCCTTACAACTCTTTCCCCCTTGCGTTTCCCTGCAATAACACTACATAAATCTGTGTTATTTGTTTAATCGTTATTATTTACTGCTTCCATAGTGCTGGAAACATGCTAGGCACTTTGCAACATGGAGACAAGGTCTCAGCCCCAGAGAATACATCCGCTCTGATATTTAACTCCACTGTATGATACTGAATCTGGATTTACTCCCTAAATGCACTGTACATGCCGTGAAATTCAGGAAAAGTCACTGATAGCCAGACAAGGAAATACAAAGCAGGAAACCCCACCAAGAGAGCTGGAGAGATACGCAGGAGGGCAGGCCGGACTTTTGCAGCCCTCACAAATCTCCCAGGCCTTGCACCAAGGCGTCTCGTTTAACTACCTGCTACACTGGCACGGTAAAATTGCAGTGGAGCTAGTATAAGATCGGGGATAAAACATAATGAAATGAGAGCGTGGAGGAGATGGGAAACGTGGAATGAGCAGTTAGGGACACAGGTGTGAATGTAGGCCTTGCGGATGGGCCATACTTCCCCTTTTTCTGTATCTATTCAGAAAACCCACGAGACTCAACTTTTATCACAGATGAGAACACGCTGAAGGGCAGCCGCTGGCCTCCTCACTGATGCTGTGCCTTCTTCCCTACGAAACTGAGCTCCCTGCACTAATGCATCTCTCTCGTTCCCAGTGCAAGGGGCTAAAATTAACACTGGATAGCAAGAGCCACAGAAGGAAGCACGAGGAGCTCAAGAAAGGCTGTGAAGGCTTGCAGCCCACGCACAGCGTTTCAGATGTTTCGGGGTGCTCGTGGTCCTTCACTCAACCCTGTTCTCTGCCACTGGCCAGCAAGTGGCAGGGCTGCCGTGACAAGCTAGCCGCAGGCAAATGGGCTCCAAGAGCAGGAGAGAACATCCATCAGGCATCCTCTTGGGAAGCTGGGTTCTTCTACAAAGCAGACAGAAGCACAAGGCTTCCTACGCTGCTCGATCAGCAACTCCGTCTTCAGAAAATGAGCAAACCACTAGTTCCAACAAATCTTCCAGGTGCTATCAGCGTCTCCTCTCCATCAACCCTCAACATTATCCCTTCTCACCGGTTCTTCAGCCAACAAGCATTTCCCTGTGACTACCATGAACTGTGCCTACCAAGGGTCCCAGCTGCAGGCAGGTTTCTGCCCTCATTCAGGCTGATCTATGTGTCACTAAGCCAGGCTGAAAATTACCTTAGTGACACGGAGTGTTTTCCCTATGGTACCCGCTTAATTAAATATTGAAAGAGCTATTACCTTTCAGGGATGCCTGTGCACTGGCTGTGTCCATTATTTATAACATAATGTATTCATTACGCATTTTATCCCGTGCTCCTATCTGCTGATCTCATAACAGGCCCTTAAAAACAATTTTAAGCAATTAATCCTACCTTAATTACAGACAAATATATATAGAAGCCCCAGGACATCTCTTTCTTATGTTTATTCGAAGTAAGTACACATATCTAGAAATACATCTGGTAATCAGGAAAGAGAGGGACAAAGCCCACCAGCCGTGGCAATCGCAGAACTGGAGGCGGGCACGTTTTCATCAGCCACAGTTCCAACTGCCAGCTTCGTCCGTCTGGAACACGACGGACACGTCCTGCTGCAGCTGCCACCCCGCGACGGCTTCTTCCCACAAAGCCGCTCCCCGGGCGCTGCCCCCCCTGCTCCCTCTCACATGAGGGCACAGGCCCGGCTCAGCGCGCCGCAGCGCCTCGCGTTCCCTGCCTGCCCCGGCCTGCCGCCTCAGAGCCCCCGCACAGCCATCTTCCCCGTCAACAGGTGTCACCACTGAGCTGCCGCAGGTTGTCCCTGTCCCTCCCTCCTCCCGCCGAGAGCCGGGCCTGCCTTCTGCAGGCAGCTTCGGCGGTAAAGCCCGGCCCACCTCAGCACGGGGGGCCAGCTCCCAGCCGCCCCGGGGGAGGACGCGGCTCCCGCCCTGCTCGTCTGGCCCTGCTTCGCGCCAGGAGGGTCCCTTCTCACGGCCCCACCTCGGGGAACTAGCTGTGGGGCTCCCTCCAGCAGGAACCAGGCTGTCCAGCCTTGTGCCCCTCTGCTGGCAGGCCCCGCGTTTTAGCGCGGGCCTCCCGTCTCTCCCGCATCCATACCAACGCGATGGTTATTGAAAATAACCTTTCGAGGGGGGGAGAAAAGAACCCCTAGACACCATGAGGAAGCACCTTGTAAATTCCCACATTTCGGCACGTGCAGGAAACATACCCCGTCATTTTGGAAACACGAGTTGCAGCTCTTTTCTGAAGAGTTCTGCTAACGTACAGGAAAAAAATACAATCATCGTTAATACTCGTCTTTTGTGCCAATTCACTGGCTTACCAGAACTAACTCGTACGTGTAGCGTCCACGCTGGGAAGTGTCACACTTCAGGGGAGTTTGTCTTCTGGTCAAACGCGGCGATCACAAGTTCTCTGACGCCGAGCGCAGGGCTCGGCTCCCGAACCGAGGCACGCGGCTCAGCAGGGCGCTCGCCTCGTTCCCCCGGCGTGCGGTGCCCGAGGGGGCAACAGGCTCCCTCCGCTCTGCCCCGGGCACGGCGGGCACCGCAAGTCAGATGCTGTAAGGAATCTGAGAGTGGTGCAAGTCCAGCACGGACCTGTGCACGTCTGCTTCACGCAGGGAGCCTCTGAGCACGGGAGGCAGAGGGAAACGGTGCGACGGCGTAGAGGTGCGCTGCAAACCATGGATGCAAGCCTGACCAAACGGACCTCGAGGAAGAACCCCAGACAGCCGAAGCTAGAACAGCCCTTTCTCTTCTGACCCATCCCTTTTCCCCCGTGGAGAAAACAGCACACGGCAGATAGTGGTCTACGATGCCATCTCAATATTCAGAAACATGGAAAGCAGAGAAGAAGAAATGTCATGCCCATCCTTGAAAAGAATTTAATGAAAACCCCATTCCAAAACCAAGTGAGGACTCAAAGAATAGGATGTCACCCTTGAAATCAGTAGAGAAAACTATTATTGGCTTCAACGGATTTTAGGCTGGCCCTTAAACGTACTGTCAGGGTGACACTAGCATATGAACCTTCTGAAACATCTCCAAGGCGGGGGTCTGTACTAAGCCTGGACTGAAGTTTACAGAGACTCCTTTGCAGATCTGTAAGGCAGCCTGTCCCTACAAGCAGATGATGTGGATGCACTCCCTGTCCAAACTGCTCACAACACTCTTACTCTTTCCACCTGAGGAACGTTTCCCTACCTGCTGAAAAAGGCAGGCACAAAGGCAGCCACAAGCCCAAACAGGTACCAGTCACGAGCAGCGCAGCAGCCCCTCAGCCCTTCTCCTCCAAGAAATGAGCCTGGCCCAGCTCGACTCAGTCCCTCACTCACACGGAGGGAGGGCATCTTTCTAGTAAAATCCCAAGTGGAACTTTCCAAAGTACTTTAAGGAAATAAATAATACTACAGGAAAAAAGAAAAGTTTCTATTTTTAACCGGAGACCCTGGCACAAAAGGGTAGCACTCCACATGATACCAGAATCAAGTGTTTGATGCTGTCCTTTCTTTATAAGGCTTTAAAATGGCAGGACCCTCCAAGAAGCGGTATGCGTTCTTTATTTACCCTGAAGTGAGACTCTGCAGACCCGAGTTTAATTCACTGCTCTGCTATTAGCCCGTGAGGTGACCTTGGACAAGTTGTTCTGTCCAGATTCTCAGCTGGTGTCAGCTGGCACCGTGCCACCAAAGTCAATTTAAACAATTTGAGACTCCAGTCCTACAGCCCCCGGGTCCTCAGGCTCCCTATCCAAACAGCGCTGCCAGCCGGCACGCAGCCCCGCTCGAGATGCTCTGGAAACGTGCACGTAAGCGACAGGTAGCGGGATTAACAGAACTCGTGCTTCCCTTGGAAAATGCACGTTTTTCACTAAAATGAAACAAAAAGCCTTGTTATTTTTTAAAAAATAGCCTTATGATCAAGGCTTTAAAAACAAAACCACCAATGCTGCTGTTTTGGTTTACAGTCTGTTACGCATTAGCTGATGCAAAATCCCTAAGGATTTTAACTTTAGCACACAGTAATGGGTGGTGACCGATACTTTTTTTTCATTCTTCTCCTTTTAAGTTTCATTATCTTTCCAAAATCTTCTCAAATTTCTCTCTCAACTGGCTTTCGCCACCAGCGGCATGTCGGAGCGCTGCTTCATCACACCAAGAAGCCGAACACCTGATACCCTCCTGCGGGAAGGCTGGATTTCAGGAGGGGCTTGGGAGTCACCAGATCTTGTGCTTTTCACCACAGGAAGCTCCTACGACTGGGAAACTCTAGACAGGATCTAAATAAAGACAAAAAAACCCCAACTCCTTCATCAAGATCCATCCCAGCAAGAAACTACCTTGTCTGCAGTTTCCTCTGCAGCAGAACCAGGGCACGGTTTCCCACATTAAGGCTGATTCTCCTCCATGGGTAACACTCACCAGCGTGACCCTCAGACCTGCCCTGCCACCGCCGGGCTGTCCCCGGCCTGCTCACCCTCACCACACCAGCTCCTCGCCCGTGCCTGCGGTCCAGCCTGACCTCCGGCCGTCCTCCCCTCCGCGACCTGGGCCCCTGCTCGTACGGCGGGGCAGGGCCCGGGCTGGCGAGGCCCGTCCCGCCGGCCACGTAGCCACACGCGGCTCCCGTCCCTTCAGGTGCAGTGGCACCTGCAGCTCCTCCTTGGTCTCATCTGGCGCCGACCGTCCTGGGGCACTGCGACCCACGAGAAATGTACTTTCTCCGACCAAACACCTGACACCCAGGAAATCTGGGAGAGGAAGGGCTACCAGGAGGTCGTGTCGCTTCAGCGGGCACCGCCAGGCCATGGGCTGCCCACAACTCGGTCCGGTGTGTGGCATGGACGCCCTGGAAGGCAGCGCTCGGGCAGGTCACCGGTCACACACACAGCCACTCGGTCCCAGGATAAATCTTTAGGAAAGTACCTCTCGAGTGAGTCCTCTGACAGGTCTCCCTCACCCTGGACACAGCATCAGCTTTGTCTCTGCAGGCTTAACTCCAACAGGAGGTGCAACACCAGCTATAGCCCATATGACGATGGCTCCCGAGATCTCCCAGGTCCACAGGCCTTCCTCCTGAAACACACTGACTGCCTCCCAGCAGCAAGCAACACCAAGATGGCACTCCCACAATGTTTCTTTGGATCATTTTTTGACTCCAGAGGCTTTTACATTACTCAGTTATGTTCTTGGAAAACTCCTCCACTTCTGAACACCCTTGATTTGTTGCCTCCTCTGATTTAGTGCAAGAATAAATGCAAAGCACATGAAACTCATAATTTATTTTACTTTGTCAGCAGTAAAATTAACTTAAGGCTTTTTTTAAGTATCACCTCTTCTCCTTCTCCCTCCCCGCCAACGATACTGCTTTCTGAGGAGGAGCCCACAGCAAGCAACACCTCGCCGTGAGCACAACTGATGGAACCTGCTGAACGAGCGCATCACGAACAAGCAAGCTATATATGCCAGTTCGCTGGGTTGGAAGGAAGCTCTTTGGGACAAGGGTCTGTTTAGCTCAGTTTTCACAACAGGGCTTGTGAGAACCCCAGTTCCCCCAACGTTGTGGCAGGATGGTCTCTGCTCACATGGACCTGAGATGCAAAACCTGTGCTCAGTCAAAAGATCTTAACCACGGTACCACGCGTTGGTTACGCCAAGGGACCGGTCCACCCGGCTGTCCAGCCACCTACATCCTTGGGAGGACTTCATACCACCCCTCGATGAGGTCTCTTCTGGCTGTGCGGTTCGGTAAGGTCGCTGTCCACAGGCCTCTACAGCATCCTCTGTCCTGAGCCCTGCCGCAGCACCACAGCACCCTTCTGCAGAGAAGGGAGCAGAACGGATAGAGTCCTCACCAGCTCCTGTACTGCATGGCACTTACTGAGCACGAAAGCAAGGCATTTAACAACTCCTTTCTACTTGCCATCATACATACCTACTCTTTTTTAACACCACAAATCAAATGCCATGAGCCTTTTAGTACACGTCATTGTGTGTAACGTCAGTTGACATGGCTTACGTTCTTGATTCCCCTCCCTGAAATGAACTGTTGCACTGTCTCAGCGCATGCAACGTTCATTTAGAAGAGTTTCTTTCTGTCCCGTTCTCCCTGTGAGCTGGCAACAAAATACAAATCCACTATCACGAAGAGGTGCACTGAGAACTGGAGGGCAGATCTTCTCAGAGGAGAAAGAAAGGAATGTCCATGTAAGGCTCGTTTCTCCTCCTGCTTTATGTTACAGGATGTTCTGGCCATCTTAGGGAAAACAAACAGCCGAGCCTATCTCTGAACGAGCATTATTTTAATAGCAGACCCTTCAGCTGTTCGTAGTTCAGTTAGCATGTTTTTGGCTTGTGTATCAAAAAGATTCTTTTCCTGGACTTTAGCAGGCTCTTTCCTAATTGAGCTATCAAAATTTGTTCGCAGTTTTCATTTGATAGGTGATGCCTGCTGCAGGAGCCAACACTGAGGATGAGCCTTGGCATACCGAAGCTTTCTTCAGAAGACCACGCTCAGCACCATCCAAACACGCCTGTCTCCTCTTCCACCACCGCAACAGATGAGACATACTGCGCTTACAGAGAACGCCCCGGCTGCGCGCTTTTTATCCCTCAGCCGCCGTGGGGCCACAAGAGACTTCCCTGGGTTGATCCGTAAGGACACGTCAGTACGCTGCAGACTGATAAACCCATCTGCAGATCTGCGCTCCATCATTCCTGTGCTGGAAGAGCCCCGCAAACTCCTCTCGTATCTCAGTTTCCCTACTTTATAATTGGAGGACTTGCTTACTTGCCTCATTTCCTCTGAAAAGGCCGTGGGCTGAGGAACGGCCTGAGTGAGGAAGGATCTGGTTAAGCTTGTACACACAAGAGCCCACTTGAAGTCAACCGCATTACTTCACACGCTGCAAGTCAAGCACTCGCCCCCTTGGATCGTGGCCTAACTGCCTATGGACATACAAACATGGCTGGTAGCCAAAGTACCGCACACACTACTGGAGGTATAGAAAGGTCAGACCAGACTGTGAATCTCACCCACTTAGCACAGCTGCTCGGCTCACAGCTCAGCAAAGGAATGTTTCAAAACAACAAAATCCGTGCCTCCAAACCAGTTTTGACACTCCCTCGTGCACAAGAGCGTTTTTCCTTTATGAAAGGTATATCCCCTTCTCTACGCACACGCTCACGTCCACCGACACCGCATCCAGGACCTGCCCTGCCAGAGGCAGCACCCAGGGCTGAGCGAGAGGACGGCCTGGAGCAGGAGGTATGACAGGAGACACGCTCACGCTCCCCTTTCCTCTGGGCCTGCGGGTAGTTTCCATGTCCCAGGCAGGACTTGGAGACTATCTGCTTCCCACAGGCAAAGCTTGTAGGCAGATGACATTCAATCCCACCTCTTCAGCGGTCCCTGTTAGCCAAAGAAGTCCATAAAAGGCAAATAAAGCCCCAGCAAGTACTGTCCCACACGGCCTTCTCCCTGGATACCACATCTGGACTCCTCTTCAACACCTCCCTTTTTTCAGAAGAAAAAGACCCAGGACTTCTCCCTGGAGCCCTTGTGCAGTGCTCCTAGTCTCAGGGATACCGCCAAAAAAAAAAAATCAGCTTAAACATCTTCAGTCCACATCAAGCTTCAGCTTTTAATCCAGCTGGGGCTCTCTCCAGTTACTGTGGGCTTCTACGTACCAGGCCTTGTTGCTGGACGCAACATCCCGTCCTGCTCCCTCTCCCTCCTTGTCCTTCCTTAACCCCCAGCAATCAAACAGACAGAGAAATCCCCTCATTTCCAGAGTTTTCTCAGCCTGCTCCTAAAGTAAAGCTTAGCATCTAGAGATTGTACCCATTTTGGTTTTAAATCTGAGTGTTAAGCTCAAATCCAGCCACACTATGGCACGAACACATTGACTGCATGTACTTAATGACTTACGGAGGTACAGATGCTCCTTTGATGGTAGTTGGCTCCATTGCCAAAGCGATGGAGGCCTCAACACCCTCCAAAATCCCTGGGTACAGTGGGTTCATCCCATGGCCATCTCCATATCAGGGCAGCTCCATTGCTATCAATTTCCAAGCTGACAAAATCAAATGTAAATCTCGCCTGAACAGGCACTTTTCCAACTGCTGTGGAGACTTGACCTTCTGCGGAAGACAATGCAAGAAAAGATAACGTAAACTTTGCTGGGAGACAAGATAAAGGGAGATGGAACTGCCCCTTAGGGGTTTCAAGTAGCTAACTGCAAAATCCAGAATCAGGATGCCCTTGGCAGTAAATCATGCAAGGACAGGCTGTTCAGAGCTGGCGGAGAGTCTGACAGTCCAGCAACGGTCCCACGGAGAGGCAGAGGTACAACACCTTCATCCCTTTAGGGTCAGCCAAGAATCCATTCACGAGCTGCAAATTACACACATTTACCGCTTTCATTTTCACAGTATTTCCCTTTGATGCTGCGAGTAATGCAGCTTTGCTGCAGACCAGCCACAAAGATTTACTCACTGTGTAACCTTACTCTTCTGAGACCATGGCTACAGGACATGATGATTACAGCGGCAGGACTATAAACATCCTGCCCACAACTGGGCATGCCCACTGCTTCTTCCCATAAAGCCACAGCAGCGGAAAAAAATTAGGATGAGGTTACCAACGGCTCTTGGCATCGGTCTGACTTGACTCGTGGGGATATTAAAGGTAAAACCTAGAGCAGAACAAAGCTTTTGAAAATCCCCAGTGCCTTCTACAATCCCATGCTTAAAGACTGGTCTAGAGAAGGGCATGAAGACAAGGCTGGAAAACGCAAACACCCTTTCTTTTTTTTGCAAAAATGCACCACTGCAACTCTCCTGCCTGGCCGCGGGCTGTGACGAGCGGCGTGCCTCAGAACAGGCGGCAAAGCACAGCCCTGGGACAGCAGGGTGCAGCTCCCACCGCAGCGCAGCGTCCAGTCCCTGTGCCTGCACAGGAGACCTGCGCTTTTGCAGAAATCGCCTGAAGAAGTTGCACTGGCTTCTACGTAATGGCAGGAACAAGATGCATCCCTCGGGCTCTGTGCTCCATGAACCCCACGTTTTCATTTGAAAAAACAAAACGCCAAAGTTTTCAGTGACAGGTTTCACGAGACCTGGCTCTTTTCTTCAAGTCTTATCTTAGGGAAGGCTCTGTGAAAACTAAATTTTCTATGCTTCCTTGTGGATAGAAAAGCTAAAAAGAGTAACTTAAACCACTCCAAACAAAGGCACAGAAACCAAAAGGAAAAAAAAAAATATTTTTATAGCTACCATAGAGTTGCCATCAATTTAAAGAGAGAAGGACAGAGACAAAACAGAGAAAAACGCCCTGGGGCAAACTAACACTTCGAAGCAGGGTCAGCTCCAGGGGCGAGGGGAGTTTTCCAGTGGCAGGGCTGGCTGCTGATCTCCTGAGTGACCCTCTCCATCTCGGGGCAGACTTGTTCTCACAGTCTCACTCCCAGGAGGCTACAGACATGAGTACCTGCTATACGAGAGGTCCAACCGAGCCCTTCCTTTGAGAGTCTTTGACCAAAAATGGACAGCGTGACCAGCCAGCCTTCTCAACATTAAGGACCATTTAAGATTAGCAGCAGGAGGGAACTACTAAAAAAGGGCTTGGACAAAACCAGCCAAGCATGCCCACCTTACCATAAGCTGGGCCATTCTGACCATGGCCACTACCCAAGGGTTCTCTGTTCAGCCATGGCTTGTTAAGACCCCTCACCAAGTCATTTTAGTGTGCTAATTTGGCAGAAAACTTCATTTTTTCATCGTGGGCTAGTTTTCTGCTGGGTTAGCTTGCTGAAAAGAGGCCACCGAAATGCCAGAGCCCATGCAAAAGGAGGCACTGAGGGCAGGAGCAGCCACAAGCAGCAGACAGGGCAGGACCAGGCATTTGCCGCGAGATCAGTATAGGCAGACGTGGAGCCACAAGCCCACCTTCCCTTAACAGGCACTACAGAAGTAACGACTGTGGAGTTTTTCTGCTATTCACCATCTCACAGCCCTGCGTTCGCTCCGTTTATGAACAGCTGGGGAGGCCAGCAACCTTTCGCCTTCGTGCCCTGCCGAAGCCGGAACTCCCAAGCATCCTGCATCCACATCCTGAGGACCAAGATCCTGTGATTGTAGGTGGCATGCCGGAGTTTACCTCTGGCACCCAGCTTCGCCAAGCTGACCAGCCTGGCAGACATCCCAGCGCTTCCGTAACATTTTAATCAAGCAGACTCCAAACGCTGGCAGGTACGGAGACGTGGACATTTTTAAGGTAGTTCTTCAGGAAGACCCTGCAGCAAGCACAAAGGCACAGCCAGGCGTACAAGCCCTGCTCTGTCAATACCACAAGCAGATGCTGAAAGTTAAGCACATCTTTAAGCACATTCCCCCACGCTCCTTCCAAGCACAGCCGCGTGCCTCATCTCTGCCGCTCCCCAAGCTGTAAGCTGCTCAACAGAAGACCTCGCTCTCTGTCGGCTGTTGGTGCAGGACCTTGAACGAGTACTAAATAAATGAACAAGTCATTTCCTGCAAGGCCAAACAAGCTCCCTGCCAAAGAGGTCACATACCATGCTCTGGCCTGATGCCTCTCCCTAGTTTATGAGGGTAAATTCCCATATCCAGGGGTCCAACAATTACAGAATTACATCTGGGCTAGGATAACTCTCACTGAAACTAGGATTACGCTTCACTGAAGAGGCGAGGAAAACAACTGCGTTTGTGCTTTCATTGCATGACCTCTAAAGTTTGGTTTGGGTTTCTTGGTTTGCGCAAACCAAAACATTCGCATGAAATCAGGGAGTTTTCGCTTAATTCCCAGCTAGAGGACCAGGATCTGTCACACCAAGGTTCTTCAACGCTGTTTTGGCAGTAAGGAGATCTGTGAGGAAAAGCCCTTTGAGGCAGGGCCCGTGACAAAGCAGTCAGGAGGAAATAGCCCACGTGGTTCATTCCAGTCTCGTGAGCTCCTCCAACTAGCGCAGGGGTGGAAGGCGGACACGCTGGAATCTTTGCTCCCCATCTCCCATCACTCCACCCAGGATGGCTTACAGGCTTTCTGTAAGCGTGTTATCATGACATGGATGCTCTCAAGCCCCCACAGCCCACAAGAAGGACCAGGCAGCTATCAGTCCTGTAAAAACAGCCTGAGCTTTGGATTTGGAGTAAGTCTCAGAGCCAGTCAAAATGCACCTGGCAGGCCCTGCTCCACCATTCTGAATACTTCACTCCCGTCAAGTTAAAACAAGACTTAAAAGCAACCCAAATCCTCCACGCTTGAATCACGCAGACAACTCCATTTGCTTGGATGTGCCCATCCCCATGAGTAAGGGCTGCAGAATCAGACCCAGCTTTTCCTCACCATCCTGCCAAAAACACAGGCACACAGAAAGAAGAAAAGACAAATCCCACTGACTGATGCCCCTGCTATTTTTGCTGTCCATGACAGCAAACTGGTAAAAGGCCTGACTCAGAAGCCTCCCTTGAAAAACCTGAATCATCCCAGTTTGGAAGATGGTCTCATATAATGAGGGAGTCTCTCTTCTCTGCTCCTCCCTCTCTTTACAAGAGAGAATTTGAGTCAGACTGGGGGGGGGGGGGGGGGGGGGGCAGAAAGGAGGGAGGAAAAAAAAGAAAACGTCATGCTTTGTTTGGCTCCTTCTGCAAGGATGGCAAAGTCAGGTAGAGTTTTGGAAACGACTCATACTGTTCAAGTTCATGAGATGTTACTATAACTTTCCTTCACCTCCAGTCCCCTTCAGCAGACCAAAAAGCATATGGCAGTCCAGCGGTTGGCAGCTGTATTTTGGGTCTGCAGGGCTGTGTTTGATCTCAGTTACACCTCTTATTTACCAGTGTGACTTCCTTGATGTCAGAGCATAACCACGGACTGACGCTGCCTGGAAGAGAGAAAGAGGCACCCCAGCTGTACGTTCACTGCCTGGATGAACTCTGTGAACCTGGATTTCTTCTTAATTTGCACTGTATATGTTTTTGAAAGCCTGAGACTTGTGGAATATAAAGATCTTTAGAAGGACCTTCACTGAAACATTATAATGTTATAACACTTTGTTATTACACATCGGTGTCAGTCTCTTCTCCCAGGTAACAAGCCATAGGACAAGAGGAAATGGCCTCAAGTTGCGCCAGGGGAGGTTTAGATTGGACATTAGGAAAAATGTCTTCACCGAAAGGGTTATCAAGCACTGGAACAGGCTGCCCAGGGAAGGGGTGGAGTCACCGTCCCTGGAGGTATTTAAAAGCCGTTTGGATGAGGTGCTTAGGGACATGGTGTAGTGGTGGGCTGGGCAGTACTAGGTTAACGGTTGGACTCGATGATCTTAAAGCTCTTTTCCAACCTAAACGATCTATGATTCTATGACCATTTAGCATCAGGAGATCTCAAAATGACTTGAAAAAGAGGCCTCCTTTTAGAGACCCAGCCAAGGGAGACACGGAGAGATTAAGTCACCCAGAAAAGCAGTGGGAGCCACCAGAACAGAAAGCCAGATCTTGTGCCCTGTCCTCTAGAGTCGCCCACTACAGATGGTTTATCAATTAAAAAGCTGTGGTTACCTGCCTCTTCAGGAAGAGCTCTAGCCTATTTCTTGTGGGTAGATGCAAGTTCATACCCCTTCTGAATGAGGCTTCGGCACCGCGCACCCCTCTGCAAACAGAGGCCACCTGTGACTCGAAAAGCCGTGCTCCTCTGGACCCAGGCCGTGGCAGAGACGGTGGCTGAGGGGAAGGGGACTGACTAAGAAAGACAGCGGCATTAAAAGTGAGAACATACCATCTAAAAAGGTGATTCAAGCCTAGGGTTGCTGGGCTGGATCGCAGCTCGATGCAGAGGCTCTACAGGAGCAGCAATCACTCTGACGTCTCCAGCGCACCCCAGCGAAACCTATGCCCAGCTTTAGGCCACCGTCAGTCCCTCTGGCATCAAGGATGCAAGTGAGCTGCGCGTCAGCCGCATACACTGCGTACGCTCTGAATACGACACCCCCTTGCTAGTGAAAACTACCCTGGGAGCGCTGCCGCCTCCTGCCAGGGGAGCGGGAAGGGAGATGCCATTTGATATAAAAGCACTGCAGTCGAGTCAAAAGTTCACATTTGATCTTAAACCACACATTTTCACATGGGAAAAATATGTAAATCACTACATCGAAATGCATCTTTCCACCTCCTATCTAATCATGACACAAACTCCAGAGAGCATCAGGCTGTTGGCTGTCAGCGAGGTTCCCAAGAGAGCCTGGGCACCCAGGTCCCGTGAAGAGGCGGCGGACACAGTGGGCGCTGTGGAAAATTCCCACTTGTGAAACGATTCTTCTCATTGTCACTCCCGGCTCTGTGCGGCAGCAGATGCCCAGGGTGCCGCGTCTATTGCGCCAAACGCTATTTCTCATCTCTTGGATTAATTTTAAGCTAACTCTGATCACAACATGAGATACTCTCCCAAACTGAAGCAAAACAGCAAGAGCCCTGACGAAAGTCAGCAGCGCCGGCTGGGAACACTTTGGGCAATTCAAGCAAAGCGCAGACAAATCCACCTGCAGCACAGACCTTTACAGCCTGTGCCGCCTCTCCTCAGCCGATGGAGCTCCCTCCCGCATCAGCAGGAAAACCGTGCCCAAGGAGAGCAAAACACGGGATGGGAATCCACACTACCCTTCAGAGAGAAGGGAGCACTCCATGCCCCGTTTAAAATAGGTCTGAAATCTGCCTTTGCCACGTAATCTACAATTTATCGGTGGCGAAGGCAAGCAGCCAGCCCGCTGTGCCGGAGCGCAGGCTGGAGATGGCTCGGTTTCCTACCGCCGGAAAGTGGGAAGAGAGCGCAGGTCTGGCCCCACCGGCACAAGAGGCAGAGTACACCAGAGGAAGCACCTTCTCACCGGCAGTCTTTGGAGTTTATGTAAAAGAAGGACTAGTATTAGTGTCACACATCCGCACACACTGTGTAGGTAGACTTAAATATACTTAAGCACGCGCATACACCCCTGTTTACTTACAACGATGCTCACGCCTGTCTCTCCTGGCCTTACTTCTCAGAAGCAATCACCACGTTCAAGAAAAACAAGCATAACTTTTTGAATACATGTATATAAAAAAAAGAAAATTTGATTAATTTAAGGGCATTAAAGTCCCAAATCTTAAAAACCCATCCAAGCATTGTTATGCTCCATAAGAAGAACCGTGTTCAAGTCTTAGCTGGTGTTTGTGCTCTTTCCTAAACATCAGAGCATTCCTCACACCATGCTGGACACCGCGAAACCCTTAAGACACGTCTGTTTATTTAAAAAGCAAATTCAAGTCACGGAGGGGTATGCTCTCCTTCACTTAAAGGAAAATAAGCCTTGCGTAAATTCTGCTTACACTCACATATTTGCAATGCAAAATATAAATTGCTTGCTATCACCCTCTCGGTACGGCTGGTTGCAAAATGAAGGAGGAGACGGCCACTCAACGCCCCAGATCGAGCGCCACTCTTCCAAAAATCTTCCCCTCTCGCACCGGCACACGGGAGCCCATTCAACCGCCCCAAGACCCTCCCCGGCGGCAGCGCGGCTGCCCCTGCCCCGCAGGTACCGAGAGCCCGCGGCCGCGGGCAAGTACCGGCGGGCGGCTCCACCGCGGGAGCCGAGCGCGCCCCGGCCCCGGCCCCGGCCCCGGCCCCGGCCCCGGCCGGCACCCGAGCGCCGCGCACCGCCGCGGGGACCCCGGCCGCGGGACCCGGGCCGCCGGGACCTCTCCGCGGGAGCCAGGGGGGACCCGCTCCGCTCCGCCCCGCTCCACGGCGCTGCCGGCTGCGGCCGCGCGCAGGCGACGGCCCCGGCCCCGGCCCCGCGGCAGCTCACTCCCGCAAAGTTTCTCTCCTCTCCCGGGGGCCACCGCCGCCCCCCCAGCGCGCACCCGCCCCGGCCCGGGCAGGGCTCCGGCCCCGGCGCGGACCCCCGGGGCGGGGGAGCGCCGGCTCGCCCCAGCCCCCGCGGGCTTCGCCTCCCCTTCCCCGGCGCCCGGGGAGCGATCACCTCCGCACAGGTGACCCCGCCCGCCGCCGCGGCCCCGCGCCCTGCCCGCCGCCCCTCAGAGCGGCCCCCGGCGCAGACTCACCGCCGCGACCGGCCGCGCAGCCGGCCAGGAGCAGGGCCAGGGCGGCCAGGGCGCCCAGCTGCCCCCGCAGCAGCTCCCCCCGCCGCCTCCGCCGCCGCCGCTCCGCCGCCGAGGCGCCCATCGCGGCCGCTCCGCTCCCCCGAGCCGCGCCGCGCCGCGCCGAGCCCAGCCGCGCCGCGCCGAGCCCAGCCGGGGCGCCGCAGCGCCGCCCCCGCCCGCCCCCCGCCGCCGCCCGCCGCCTGCGCGCCGGCCGGCCGACCCACCGCCCCTGCGCGGCGCGGGCAGCGGGCGCGGCCAGGCGGGATCGCGGCGGGAGGGAGAGCGCGGACGGGGCCGGCGGGGGCCCGAACTTCCCGGCCGGCCCCCAGCCCCCCTCCACCGCCGCCGGCGTCCGGGGCGGCTTCCTGGGCGGGGAGGGGGCGGGGAGCTGGAGCCGCCCGTCCCCGGGCCGCCCCGCCGCGCCCCTGCCCCCGAGCCCGCCGGGCCGCCCCCGCCGCGCCCCGAGACCCCCGGGCCCCGCAGGCGGGGACGGCGGTTCCCGAGCGCCCGGCGGCTGCAGCCGCACGGCCGAGGCGGGGAGAGGGCAGCCGCCGCTTTAGCTCGCCTTTCCCGGGGTAAGCGGGGACGTCCAGCACCGTCTTCGAGGCTAAAACCTTTACCTGCCGCTACGACGTTTAAAGCCAAAAAAAGCCCCAGCAGCCCAGTGCCCCCTCCCCTCTCGCCAGCGATCCCCCAGGCTGAACAGGGGGCAGCCCTTGCTGCAGTTCCTTTCCATTTCGCACGCTCGTACTCGGGAGGATTCTCGCCGTAGTGAGAATCCTTTGATTTGTTTTCCTGATCTTTGTTTTCCCCGTTTCTCACACTCTGCTCTAAACTTTTTGCCGGGTGAGCAACCACCCGCTCCACCTGCCCTCCCAACTGCTCCTGTGCAAGAGCAGGCGAGGGCAGACCTCGCTCCCGCGGGCGTGTAACCACCACACCTCTGGGTGCAGGCCCAGGCAGGGACGCGGGTGCGAGCCGCTTGGCCGGGCCGCGCTGGCACCCGGGCTCGCGCGCCGCCGGGGAGCTGAGCCACCGGCTCTGACACGGGACAGCCCATGCGCAGCGCTCCATCTGTCCACCGCTTGGGCTCCCAGGTTTAAAACCGGAGCTGGCCTCAACCTTTCACCCCTCCTCCCCTGTTTAAAATCATAATTATCGTTGCAGCAGTAACACAAACACCTACTGGCTGCACTGAAACCAGGGCATTGTGCACGCATGAGGAAACGCTGCGGGGCCTGCAGTTGTGAAGAAACACCACTATCCCCGCTCTGCAGCAAGGGCACCGGGGTTAGGCGCCACATCTGCCCGAGGAAGTAGCATAAACCTCTGGCAGAGTCTGGGTTTGAACCCTGCGTCCCTGAAACTAGAGCCGCTGTTTGGGACCTTTCCCGGGCCTCCCAGCCCCCCGGTGCCAACATCCTGACAGCAGCGTAAGCAAGTGAGCTGGTGACGCTGAGAGGTGCTGGCTAAGATCAATGCGAGGAGAGAGTGTGAGAGCATGGGCAGCGCCGTCTTCAGTGCGAACACACTGAATTAAATCAAAGGAGATTGATGCAATGACAGAACAGAAACTCTCCAAAAATACTTCAGCTGTTTCATCATTTCAAGTTAAAATACTTCTGACAAAAACCCAAGCCGCAGACAGCAGCACGGAGAGCACTTTCTGGTCCTCACCCGCCCCAGCTCCGCAGCTCCAGGGCTGACAGCAGTGCTCACAACACGCATCCAGGCGCTGGGCTCCCTCTGCGCTGACCTGGAGCTGGCCCTCACCGCGGAGAGGCTCCGGGGTGCTGTGCGTGACCGAAGCCCTTGTGAGCTGGCTGGAGAGGCACCGGGCACCTGGCAGGCACGCCTGAGCTTTGGGACGCGGGCACAGCAACAGCCATCCAGCGTCCGCCTTTCGATACACACCCACGTGTCACCCTGCCCGCGGCAGCAAAACGCTTTTTGACTGGAGAGCCACCTTCAGATTAGATGAACAAGACAGTAGAAGAAATACATCTGTTCCTATGATCTAAATATTACCCAAGAGTTGCTATGGCTAGCTGCACACAGACACAGAAACAGAAGAAAACATTGCTCTCGATATTTGTGATTAGTTACTAACCATTCTCATGAGAGAGGGTCTCCTTCTGGGGTCAGCATCTCATTATGCACCCAGCTTCCAGCCTCTCCTCCAAGGGCTTCTTGCAACTCTGAACTTAATCAGGATGTCATTTTCAATGCTGCTCTTAAAGATTTATTGATCGTGCTCCTACACGCAACTTTAGAAACACCGGTGTCCCTGTTGGCCCCAGGCAGGCAGAGCCCGCTCCCACCCAGACAGTACAGAGGGTAAGTTGACAGCTGGCCTAGGATGTAACTATGGAAGAAGCGGTTTGGTTTGCCATGGGTTTTTTCCGGGTAGGGTACACTCCCTTCCCCCTGGCAGGGCAGGTTTTATCCCATGGTAAACAACTCTGAAACCTGTCGTGCTGTCAAACGCTGCAGTAAGTCACCACAGTTTGTGAAAGAGACCATGCCTGTCTCACTGCTTGCTCTTCACCGATACCACCTGAAAGCCGACAGCCAGCTTTGGGGTGAGAGGAGGTTTGGGGGTGAATGTCCCCATTGCTGACATGACGAGCGCTATGACAGTAGCCCCAAAGTATTCCTTTTAAATCTAAACGTCCTTTTGAAGTCTGTAACTGCTCAAAAAGGTGACCCCGAGAGTCACTGCAAAATCATTATTCACCCCTCCATCATAAGCCTCCTTTCCATCCCATTGCAGAGCTGCTCGTAAACACCAAGGTGTAAGCTCACCAAGGTGAGCATTAAGACTGGGAATATCTGGGAAGCCGATGTAGCCTAGGAACAAACTTCCCGCTCAGAATCACAAGGTAATTCAGCAAATTCCTTACTAGCGTAGTAAGTACTAGCTTGTGAAACATTTCCATTTCTGGGGAGCGTAAGACAGGGGAGAATTCCCCCTTCCCTCCCACTGATAAACCAGGGCGTGGGTGGAGCAGGCTTTGAACTGATCTGTCTGCGGGAGGAAACAGAAGGGAGGGAATCGCCGTGGATGCTACTCTTTGAGAGAAAAGCAAAGCGTCTTATATTATCTTCTGTAGGAGCCTTCTGCAAGGAAAAATAAAGAGAACTGCTAAAGAAAGAACAGACGAGACTAACATGCTGCTGGATATACAGTTTGCTTTATACCACCTCTTCCACTTCCTTCCTTTCACTCTTGTTCCTCTTCTGACCATTTCAGTACGCTTCAAGGAGCATCTCTTGATCACCTAGTATTTGAACGGTGTGGGGACTTAATGTGGTGCATTTAGGCCATCAGATCGTACCTACGTACCACTTGATTCCACCTCTTTAACAAAAATGAACCTGACGATCTCGGCGCTTTTTGAACGCCAGTCGGCAAACGTGCGTATTGGAGGCATTGTAACTGTTGGAGACGGGTGGCAGGTAGCAGAACCACCACGTGTCCTTTGGAGTTCCTTCTGCAATCCCAGCGAGGAAATCCTATTTAGCTGGCTTCAGCATCAGCCAGTCTGAGGAAGGGAGACAGCAAACGCACAAACATCTCCTCTTAAATAATTGCAGCCTTTGTGGGACAGGGAACTGCTGCTGCTTTCAGCAGTTGCTCACAGGTTCCAGTCGGTGTCTGGGTACCTGTGCGTGGTGGGATCCTTCCTGAAATAACAGCCGAAGGACTGCCTGGCTGAAACTCTTGTTGGACCTATCAGGCCAGGAACCAGTCTTAAGCCTGGTCTGCATTGTAAGTCTTAATCAGTGTAATGGTGTTCAAGTGTGCATTAAACCTCCCCTTGGGGCTGAAAAAGAACAGAGGTGCTGAGGAAAGCCTTCCTTTCCCAGACGCGTCCTGCATGCGTTAGTGACGCATGTGGATTCCCCACAAGGCACTACTTGCAGCTCTGCCTGCTGCCAGGTAGACCGTTCTCCCAGGAGGGCTAGGGAAATGCTTTGCTGCAGACCCCGGAGGAGGTCCCCTTAGCTTTGCTAGGACCCCAGGGGGGTTCCCAGAGAGGTGGCTCTCAGAAGGGCAGAAAGATGCACTTTTCTTTCCAGAGCCTCACTGCAGCATAAAACCACATAAAGCATCGGGAGAAAACTGTGTAAATCACAGGATACAGATGTGCAGAGATGACAGCCAGATGTGCCTCGGCAGAGCTAAGGAACAGTCACGACTGTTTCAAGGAGAGCAAACAGCCTCGCATACTTGGCATTTTCCCCCTGCAAACCACGCCAAGTTCTGCTCTTCAGACCAAATAGAGATTTTCTTCTGTTTGGACTGGCAGATTACGCTCAAAGAGCTTTCAGCTCTGGAGGAAAATATCTGGGATTAATGCGGAGCAGCATCTTTAGGTAGACGTTAGCCAGGCAGAACCCAGGGTGCCAGGTATAGCGATCTCCGACTGGTGGGCAGCATCCTGAGCCAGTTCGGAGGATCGACCGGGGCTGGACACCAGCCCTTGACAGCTGCCCTGGAGCCTTGCCCAAAGACCTCCAGGGTCAGGGACACCATGAGGTTGGGGCTGGGCAATATTTCCATGCAGAGACCAGCTCGGGGCAGCTGTGTGGCAGAATCACCAAGTTTTACTGCTGCTCCATTTCACGCACAGAACGGCTGTTGAAGACCCATGTAAGGCGGTCTAGGCAGACCAGAAAGAAATAACAGGAGGTTTCCTTGGTTTTGGTTTTAGTCTAGGGCCCTGCTTTTTCAGCACAGTTCCTGTGCCGTCTCTCCAAGTCTGCCTACGCAGAAAGTTTCACCCTTTCATCTCATGCTTTAGCTGGTTATAGGTATGTTTTAAGCAGTTTATTGGCAGGGCTGTGGTGGCTGAGCATAGTCGAAGTACGAGATTAAAAGCAATAGGCTATCGGCAGGACAGCGGTGGCTGAGGACAGTTGCTTCTCTCCTGTGAAGTTTAACCCACAAGCCTTAGACACATATCCTCTTTGCAAACCGCAAAGAGGATGCCATTAAATACACTGCTGATGATCGCTGATGGCTGCCCCCTCCTTCCCGCATGGGATCCCCTGGCGAGCAGAAAGCTCGTGTGAGCCATCCTTTGCTCCCATGCAAAGTTAGCCATCTTAATGCCGTTTGCTGGTGACACTGGTTTCAGTAACTCGGACCGGCTTTGCACTGAAGGAGGTCAGGGAGCGCACGTAGGCTCCTCATTCGCCCAGCTGCGGACGTCACTGCCAGCTGGCGGGCAGCCGCTGGATGGTGCGGCGTCTTCGGTCGGCTAATGGGCAGCGCCACACGAAGCAATGACCAACTATTTACTTTCAGCCACGCACTCGTACCCCAGGTTCCAAGTGGTTCAAAAGGCTGCCCAGCTGATAGGATTTCCACGTAAAAACAGTTTACAGTAGTTTAGGCTATGCCCGTTCCCATTTGATTTAAGAGCATTTAAATAAGTTTGCATCTGCTTAGATAAAAGAGCTTAAGGTCATACCCTTGGATAAAGCTGGGTGCCGTCCTTATGAAGGCTGGCAGTTATCCCCTATCCGAAAAGCCTGAGCAAATGTTTGCACTTACATGCTTTGGGGGAATTCAGGGCTTCAGGGAGGCATCGGTATGAGCCCCTCTTCCTGCAACAAGAGGGAGGCCCATCTCCGTCACAGGCCTAACAAAACCGCTCTCTCATCCTCCCCACGCAAACAGGGGCAATACCTCTGGCAGACCCATCAGCTCTTCTAGGCCAGCGAAGGACTTCGCTGAGTCCCCCCGAACCCTGCCGGCCCCTCGCAGAGCGGCTGGGCAGGCAGTGGCCGGAGGGAGCCGGGGAGGGCAGGAGGGGCCTGGAGAGGAGGCAAGTGAAGAGGTGGGGGGTGCTCGGGGAGCTGGAAGGCACCAGCACGAGTGCTTGCTAGGCGGAAACGTCTGCTCACCACAGGGTTCACCGCAGTCCGGCAGCCCCCAGCCCTGCCAGAGGCGGGAGGGTCGGCGTCGGGGTGTCGCAGAGCCATCTTTGCTCAGCCGCGCACGGGGGCTGCATGCTGAGGGCAAGGACGTTGGTCTCTTCTGGCTTTTGGGCCACCGAACAGAGGGAAGCAGCCACGGGAAAAGCGACGAGAACTGCTCCCAACAGCAGTGTAAAAATGGGGCGCCGGGTCCGTTCCCAGGAGGTGCCCACGCAGGCGTCCACAGCGTCGGTGCTGTTGCTCCCTCCCGTCAGTGAGGGGGTGCCTGTTGTGCAGGAGGGGGCAGAGGGGACGAGCTCTCGGCCTCTCAGCTGTTTAGGAAAATAAACAAGGCTGTGACAGAGCTGATTTCTGGCTTGCCTTCTCCCAGAGGGGTTTTTTTTTGGTGGTTAAAGGAGGACAGTATCATCTGGCTTTCTTACTCCATTTCTCTTCTGTACTCTGTCTCAGAGAGGTTTTTCTAAGGCTTTCCATGTCCCCTCTCTTTCCTGACTGAAGATTCGTGATTAAACACATAGATGAACGAAGAGATGAAAGAAATAATATATACTGTAGGGGTATGTGCATACATTCTTGTCCCTTTTTGAGGCTCGGAGATATTTTCCTCCCCAGCCCCCGCCCCCTCCGCAGGTGCTGCGTCCCTCACTAAGGCCAGCCAGGGTGGGAGCTGGACAGGCAGGCCCGGGCAGGAAAGCCGAGCTCTACCAGAGTCCCGGCGGCAGAGCCCCGTGAGCCATCGCCGGGCTGGCCACTGCCACCGCACCGCCCCGGGACCCGCGCGGGGTGACGGCACTGCCCACGCCCGCCCGCTGCCCGGCGGCAGGGCTGCCATCTCCTCTGCCGGGGCAGCGGGGCCGAGCAGACGGCAGGCTGCCGGGTCTCGCAAGAAAGGCCGCGCTCGCCTGGCCGGCACCCGGAGGGAAGCCTGCGAGGAGCGCTGCGGGCATTCCCACTTCAGCAGAGAACGGTCTCCTCTTACCGCAGAGCCATCTCTCCGGCACTGCTCTACCCGCGACGGCTGTCGGCGACCCGTCGCTGCCCCCAGCTTTTCTCAGTTCCTGCCTAGCCGAGATCCTGCTCTGCCTTCGGACGGACGCGGCGCCCGGCCTTCCCGGGGCCGCTGCAGAGGCTTGTCCCTGTAGTTAAGCCTCTGCTGTCGGCATGTCTTTGGGAATACCTTGTATTTCAGTGGCGAGGAGAAGTAATTACTGAATTGAGTCTGCAAAGCATAAAAGCCAACTAGGGTTCTTTCAGGATGAAAGAGCCAATACAAATGCTGGTATTAATAGAAAAATATTTGTTACTTCACGGGATATCAGGGCTTCCTGTGGTTTGAGGTTGTGTCTTGCATAGCTCGTGGCTGAACGCCTCAGGATGACTCTGCTTTCCTTTTTTTCTTTCAGCAGCCAGCTTGTTCGCTCTCAAATCAATGATCTGGCTTACAAATAGAGCAATTCTGCATCTCCTTATCGGATGTCCTCTCGCGCTCTGCTCCACTTCCGCGAGCACGCGCAGACGCAGAATAGGCTGGCGGTACGTCTGTTTGCATCGTGCCTTGGTGAAAGGCTGTAGAATAACAACTGGTCTGTAGAAAGGCACACTGAGAGCTGCTGTTCTACCTGCCCGATAGCGCTAGAAACAAAGTTAAAGGGCAGAAAACTCAAAACAAATTCAAGTGAAATCCTGTTACACACAGTGAAATTACCCTGGAGGACCCTTTGCCACAGGAAGTTGTTTCTGAGGCCAACAAAATTTCCAAAATGCAAAAGAAGGCTGGGTAACTGTGTAAATATTGAGAATAGCAGCGTCAGAATTAATCCTAATGTTAGTGTATCCAGAGTTCACAGTTTACAGCTTGTAAAAGTCCTGGGGAAAAAAAAAAGATCAAAAAAATCTAATACAAAGCTCAGATCACCACTGATCCCCCTGCACCTTTACTGCTGCAAACCCCTGTGGTGGCCTGCCCGGGGGGGATGCTGCCCCCCAAAAAGCGCCACGGGTCAGAGATGCTGGCGGGATACCAGCCTCTGCCCCACCGTCCCCACGTGTCCCTGTCCCCTCAAGACCCACTCTTGCAGACAACAGCTCTCAAGGATTTCTCATATGATTTTTTTCCCTTGGCTTGTATGAAAGCACCTTCTGTTCGCTGCCTTTCCTGAACTCTCCTGCTGCTTCCCTGGTGAACACGAGGACTCGATAAGCTCTTTCTGACAGAAACTCTCTCCTCTGCCTCTCAAGCCACTAATGCAATACTGGTCACCATTGCAGGCAAAGCCACGCCAAGCCGCTGACATCCCAGCGCTCAGGATATGGGCTACGAGTAAGACGCGTCTGAATCCTGCTGACGCATCAAGCCTCACGGCATGCCGATGGGTCGCGAGGCAGGTGAGGACCTGCCGTGGGAATCACCGCTTCCAGCTGCGCACCACTCGGCAGCAAGGCGCTCGGCAAACTTCGTCCCCTTCGAGAGCCGGAGAGCTGCAGAGCTGCTCCAGGGAAACGCGGAGCGAAGATGCCACAGCAGGCTCGCGGGAGAGGCCGCGCCGGCCTGCGGAGAGGACCGCGAGTAGCGCACCTTCTCCCTTCCCGGCTCTTCGTTCTGCCTCACGCGGTGCCTGCCCGCCCGCTTCTCCTCCGCGTCCTGGTCCCTCTGATCGGCAGCCCTGCCGCCTTCCAGCGTTTCGGTCGCTCCCCCAGCGTGGGAGCATCCTCGAGCTTGCTGAGGGTGCGCTCTGGCCACCGCCCGGGTCTTTCGTAAAGCCACCGAACGGCACCAGCCTGTGAGGAGTGCCTCTTCCTGCAGCTGCCAGCGGGACTCCACGCCGCTGATCCCATCTCTCTGGGCCCTGCACTTCAGCTGGTTCCCCATCCTCCTTCTAGCCCACACACTGAGCAGCGACTGCAGCAAGGCGACTGTAAGAAATAGCAGCTGTCTTCACGCAGACTCAAATTGTGCCCTCCCCGCTGACCTGGTAACGCCGGACGGTGGTTTTCTTGTTATTCTACGGAGGTAAGAGAAAGCAAAGAGCAACGACTGTTCAGCACACGCTGGGCCCAGGTGCAGCAGTATCCGTTGCTCGGCTTGGCATGCCCAGCAAGTCCTGTCGGAGGGTCCCTCCCCGGGTCCTTGCTGCCCGGGCACTGCAGAACCAGCTGCTCTGGGCTTGCCCTGGTGGCCTCTCCCAGGCCGCTCCGTGTGACTTTCCTTCAGGCAGCAGATAAAGCTCCCCTTCCTCCTTTCCCTCCGCTGTTTCGGTAGCGCGCCTGGATTTAGGGAAGGCTGGAAATGGCTGCTGCTAGCAGCAGAGGAACGCGTGGTCTGCAGGAGAGGTGTAAAAGCTTTAAACCCTAGGAGCTGTTTGTTCCCTTGGCACTGGAAGGACCTGTATGTGGCAGAGATCCCTGGGCTAATCTATGGGTCCGTATCCGAAACCGGCTCATCAGCACTTCATGTATTAGCTGATGCAATCAGATCGCCGTGCTGCAGCTTCATCAGATAATTCCCAATTATAAGAAGAAATGTTGCTGCTTGGCTGAATGAGCTAAACTTACTGGCCCAGCTGAAGCAGCTTAATTAAAGTCATGGGAAGGAAGCTGTGCTCATCTTTCCTGTGATTAGATATATGGCTTATTGCTTATCATTTTTCTCCCCAATTCCAGATATAGGAGAAGATGGAGAAGTTTATGTGGGAAGCTCCATTGGCATCCTAACCTGTGAACGAAACACGCCTGAGTTGACAGAAGACCAAAAGAGAGATGCGGTAGTGATGTTAAACTCCTGTCCAGTGGTAGCCTTCACTTCCCTGCCCATAAACGGGTTACTTGACGAAATTTGTCACCAGTTCTCAGCAGCTGAGCACAAATATGTTCAAATGATTATCATCAGCTTGTGACCCGGCTCGCTCTGGAGTACAGCGACGCTGCTGGAAAGCCTGCCCGTGACTCCCGAGAGATGCCAGGAGCGCTGCAGAAGACCACTTGTGCTGCAGAGACTGGCTCTTTGTTTCCAGAATAAGCAGCTATAGCATGCAAACAGATAACCTCCTACTCAGACTCAGTTCCAGCTCCATTTCAGTCTCTCCGATTTATCAGGCAATCCATCTCAGAGCACGCATGTTGTTCCTGGAGACATCTAGTGAGTAGGCAGCGTAATGCAAACTCACATAGCCACCTAAAAGCACTTCTACCAAGAAACTTGCCTCCCACGCAATACATGAAATAGGACATCGAATTTCCAGTCTCTAACATACAGCTCTACCAGCTTTGTTAAAATAAAATCTTTCATTCACTGTGGTGAATATCGGATTTCTTACGCAGAACAGCAAAGGCTTAAACCCATGGGAACCTTGACTCCTCCAGCAATGGTATGGTCTGATGCATCAGTTACAGCCTCTGCAATGGCATCTCACTAAGACTCAGTGGTTTTCACGGCACTGAAGATTTGGATGTATTGGGCGTTGCTGTCCAGTCCATAGCACATATGGCCTCAGAAAGCAAGTACAACCTATTTTGAATGGAGGAAGAGAGGAATCCCCTTAATGAAAACAAACAAGAGACCAGAACTTGTTGGCCAGGGCGTCTTTGGGTCGCCACCGCCCGTAGCCTGCCTGAGGGCTGTCAAAGCTGCTCCCGTTCACATCCCAGAAGACAGCATCAAGGGAACGAGGTGGAAGAAATCCCTGCAAATTTTCTTCCTTTGGCAGTAGGGTGAAAGGGAGCCCTGGCATTCTGGTACTGTCCTTTCGGACAAGGGGACAGCTCAGATCAAAGAGGGTGTGCTGGCCCCGCAGCAGGAGGCTGGGGAGCAACCTGCAATTCAGGCTGTCGAGAGCAAGGGACGCAAGTGCCGGAGCAGAGCACCCTTGGGGAGAAGAACCCGTCGGCCTGTTAATCAATCAGTTCCACGGCGCTGGCTTTTATGGCTGAAACAAAAGGGGCTGTCTGGACGTCTGCTGCTAGAGCAAGTCCCAGCACCGTCGTCATCCTCTGTCCAAAGTGCTCCCCTGTGCCCCAGAGCAGGCCGATTTCAATTTAAGTGCCTTCGATAATTTAAATCAGCAAGCAGCAATTCTTCATACAAATCATCAATTTTTGATCTTGTTTTGTGGTGGGGGGTTGGTTTTTTTTTTACTACAGAAAGGGCAAGTATAGGCCATTGATTGGTGTAATTTGACATTTCCTTTTTGTGCAGAACAGAAAACAGTGAGTCTATGCACACATATTTAAACCACTCCATTACTTAATGGGCAATTTTACCTGTTAATTGTGCCAAGGTTAAAGATGTACAAACCGGCTTTTAAAACGTCCTTAAATGGATACATAGCAGCAAGTTCATCAAAACACGTTTTGCCTTCCAAACAGATTGATTACACTAAGGCTGTAGTATAGTTCTTATACGTTGCTAGCGAAATAGCTTTGCTTGCTTATGGTCATCAAGCCCTTCAGCACTTTAGACCAGTAAATATCATCTTCTCACAGCCAATTTTTATTCCTGTAATGGAAGAAAGAAAGGAACAAGCTCCTTGCTGTCTCATCTCCTCAATACCACCTCAACGTAATTTAGCTGAAATATTTGACCAAGTTCTGGACCGAAAATATTCTGTAGATGTCAACGGGTGAGGATGATGCTGTTAAGTTTCGAGAAGGACTTTGTCACTTGCACAAACTGCGCAGCTTGACTTTTATAAAACACTGATAGCAAATCTGTGCTCTTACAGACCGTTTAGTCTTTTAACTAGATTAAGATGCATTTATGCCTGAAAATTGGTATCTGTCATTTATTAAAATTTACTTTTAAATGTTTTACCTTAAAATAAAATTATATTTTAAAAATCTATCAGAAATTAATATCCAACTAAGTGCAAAAGTTCTACTTTATTTTTAAAAGTGTCTTTATTACTCAGTACACTTTTAAAATGCAGTGTAAGCCTCTGGCACTTCTAACAGCAGGGGACAGGAGAGCACGGGCACCCCTCCCGCAGCACTCCAGCAGCATCCCTGCCAGGAGCCGGTAATCCCCATGCGGTTTGCAGCCGGCACATGTCACCCGGATAGCGTTCCAGGCGCGCCCTTGCGACAGCAGGAAGCAGCCGGCACGTCCAGCCCGGATGGTAAGGTCCCACCGCGCACAGAGACCAAGGCTCTCCCGACAGGCGCCCGCTCCGTTCTCCCCTGGTCTTGCTTTGGAGCCCGGGCGCGAATACAAAGGGGGGGATGCAATGCGGACGCCCAAAGTCAGCTGCCGTGTTGTGCTGAGCTTCAGGTGGAGGTGCCGCCCCGTGCTGTCAGGGTTTTGGGAAGCCCTCGGCCAGACCCTCATTGCTGTGCCCCAGCAGCGTTCAATGACCAGGAGCGAGTGCCACTAAAAGGGACCCCAGCACACTCCGTCAGACCCTTCGCTCTGCCAGACGTCCCCCGGCCCCGGCAGCGAGCGCGGTGCGAGTCGTCCGGGTGACGCGACGCCAGCCGTGCGCCGCCCAGGATGGAGCTCCCCGCGCGCCCCGGGGCCGGCTGAGGGCTCGGCGGCGGGCTCCGTCCTGGGCTCAGGCGGCGGCTGCCCCCAAAGCCTTACAGTGACTCCCCAAACCCTACTTCATGTAACGCCTCCCACGAGCAGGTCCTCGCCCGCTGAAGAGCCGAGGGGCTGAGCTAGCCAGGAATGGCCACTGCTAAGAAAAACCCCGACAGTCCTGCGTGCGTAAAGGAGTTGTACTGGAAAAGCAACAAAATCAGCCCCTACTTCAATTAGGGAGAAATCGGTAATTTGCGGTGAATCAGGCTCCTAAGTAATCAACCACAATTTCATCCGTTTGCACTACTGAATGAAACCCCTTACACGAAAGGCAACGCTTGACCGTTTGCTGTGTGAGCAATCGCTGTTAAAACGGAAGGCAGCTACGTCACCAAACGTACCTGTGCTTGGTTTTTGTGGCAAATTTGTTTTAGTGGCAAATTAGCCCTAATTATTTTTGGTAATACTTAACAGCCCGCCATGTAAATGCCACGTGCATTAAGTTAACGTGCACCAGGACGCTATTTTGCAAAACCAAACAAAGACGTAACAGATTTTAAAAGTCAGGCGGGACCATGAAGTCACCCCGGGAACCTTGCCCAGGCACCCCTGGGCGAGCGGGGGCTCTCGGGGTTTGCTCCCGGGCCTCCTCGTGCCCCGAGCCGGACGGGCACCCCCGGGCCAGCGAGCCAAGCGGCGCGGGCATGCCAGCAGCCCCAGCAATGAGATGAAGCCCTCAAACTGGGTGTATTAAATACAGCTTAAGGGATAGCAAAGCCGGGCTCCACCGGGTATGCTCCAAATTCTTGTCCAGTATCCTGTATTTTTTTCCTCAATAGATATGTGCTGTATTTCTGCTGGCTATTTAGAAAGGAAAGAAATAAAACCTCATCCTGACCATGACTTCGTTCCTCCAAATTTGTTTTGTTTTGTTTTGTTTAATTTCACACTGCAGGATCCAGCACTCTGCTGCTGTAGATGGCTTTAATTCTGCTGGCCCCCACACCGCTATATCCCTAGTAAAGCGGGGCGGGCTAGAAAGCAGTGCATGGTCTTACCTAGACAGACATGCTCAGGAAAAATAGTCTAAATTAAGTCACTGCTTGACTTTAAGTGGATTAGTTAAACTGCATTCAATCCCTCAGTGCAAAGTACTTATTCAGAAGCAAAATGACCTAAATTTGATTTACCTCTAGTCATTTCCAAACTTAAATCATATTAAGGCTGCTTTAAATCAGAGTAGGACTGACCCCATGGAAGTTAAATGCAGTTTAAGCATCCACTTACGTAGACAAAAAAAAAAAAAATCAAAGAAAATATTCAAAAGCTACTGGCATTAAACTGCTAATTGATAAGACTGCTTTTCCATGAGTTCATTAGTTAATGCTGGCTGCTAACCACAAACATTTTTGTGTTCCTAATTGCCTTAAAGCAACTCTTGAGCCTAGGCAAAGAAAATCAGGAGAGAAAATTAAACTTCTGGTCAGCACCAGATTTTTTTCTAGTTCCAATACAAAAAGAAGGTAGGCTCATCTCTGTTTCCCACGCTCAGGAACTTACTTAGGAGAGCAGATCTCCATTAGCTGACGTGGGTACGCCGGGTACCACCAGCTAAGCATCTGCTTCGAAAGAACAGAAAGAGAGATGGAGGCAGCTCCGGCCAGGGAGGAGCTGCACCGTCAATAACAGTGGAATACTCTTGGTTGAGAAATACCCTAGTCTAGGGATCACTGTGAGCTTCACACCATGCGAGTCCTGTTCGATCGGTATCTACCACAAAATGAGAATTTCTCAAGATAAGCAGAAGACCTGGCCTCTGTCCCACGGGCAGCCCCGTCCCCACCTCTTTGCTGGCTCCAGCTCGGAAGCGCTGCACCGTGGCCTCGGTAGGGGTCTGCAGGCAGAGCTGCAGGTCTGCTGCTGGCGGGCCGAGCGGGGGACGTCCGCAAGCTCCCCCCAGACGGGCCGCGTCAGGCCCACACCACGGGCACCTGCGGGAGCCTAACGCACCCGCGCAGCCGTGGGGTGAGGACGGGCTCATGTCCGGCTGGCACGAGGGCAGCCGCGGCCAGCGCAGACCTCCCCTTGCAAAAGCTCGTGGCAGCTGCAAGCTGCGGCAGAGGCGGGTCACCCCTTCTCACAAAGGCCACCGGCCACGGCTGCATTCCTCACGTACCCCGTCTCCCAGAAAGAGGAACGGGGTCCTTCCTCGGCACATACCGTAGCTCTTCCCTGGATTTTGGCACGCACAGGAAGCGTCTTCCCTGTCCCCCACAAGAGTTACCGTCTGCCCGTTTGGTGTTATTACAGCGATGCCACTAATATTTGGCATTTCCGTAGGACTCCGCAGCGTGACAACGTCACGGTACAGAACTGGGCCACCCAGGCTGTGTTCCCGTAGAAATGGCTTTGGCATGACAAGTCCACCTCCTCTGTCGGAAGCTATTAGATGAGCAGTCAGGTATCAGTCAGCCGCTTGTAATGCTTTTTGTGGCGATCTTCCGTAACATTTTGGATAACTACGGGTTATGTTGTTAATTAGGGAAGCAAATGAGCCCTTGGCTTCTGCTCCTAGCAAAGCCACAGAGTTACAAAGGCAACAATATTTTACGTAAATAGCCAGCCTTTGAAAGAAGACTCTCTGGTGCTCAAGATACCATTTTACCGAGTTAATTATCCGGCGTGCCACCCTTTCGTTATCCGGGAATTCAGCAGTTTCGCTCAGTCCTTAGGCACGGGCACTCTCCCTCCCTTGTACTCAGCCGCTCCGCGGGGGTCGTTGCCGCTGCCGAGCAGGGCCCCATCGCCACGCCGCCTGGGGCCCCATCGCCATGCTGTCTGGGGCCCCATCACCACGCTGCCTGGGGCCCCATCGCCACGCCGCCTGGGGCCCCATCGCCACGCCGCCTGGGGCCCCATCGCCATGCTGTCTGGGGCCCCATCGCCATGCTGTCTGGGGCCCCATCACCACGCTGCCTGGGGCCCCATCGCCACGCCGCCTGGGGCCCCATCGCCACGCCGTCCGACGGCCCAGCTGCTGGGGCAGGGGCGGCTGCTCTTCCCCTCACCTTGGCATCCCGGCGGTGGGTCTTGGGGGAGGAAGGAGTCACTCTCCGAGACCCGACGGCAGGCTGGAGCAATAGGGCCAGCCCTCCCCGGTCACCTCCCCACGGCCTGCCACGGCAGAGCACCTACCTTTGCAACGGCTGAAGAGCAAAGCATCCGTCCTCGGAAGCCTGCATAAAGCATCCAGCACGGGCTGGATGGCAAGCGGACACGGAGCCAGACTCTGCTCTCGTAGGGACCACCTTGATTCCCCAGCGTGCCTTACCGCAGGCTGAACGCTCAGACTAGCTGTGCTTGAACCCAGCCCTGCTCACTGAGACAGTCTGGGCTCTCCTGGCTGAGGATGGGGACGCCCGCTCCCCAGATCTGCTGACCTGGCAGCGGCAGCACGGGCCAGCCGGCCTTGGACGCCTCTTCCCCACTGCTGGGAACATGGCGAACCTCTCCGCCTGCCGCCCGCAGCACGGGGGAGCACGGCCCCGCGGCCGGGCCCTCCTGCTGCCCCCGGGCGCGCGAGGCCGAGGCGACCCGGGGAGCGACGCCGAGCCACGCAGCAAAGCCACCCGGGCCCAGGCCTTTCTGACGGCTCGGCCAAAGAGGAACCGGTTATTTGTTACCCTAAGGGCACCGAAGAGAGAAAAAGATGTCTCCCCCACTCCACGTCATCCGCCTTTCCTGAGGCATGATTTTAAAAGTAAAGATGAAGCTATACAAAGAATTTCATTTTGCTAATCAGCTAACATACTGTTCCCAGCATTACGGTCCTGTTATATAAATAGCAATTCCCATTGTTTGCTTTGAATAAAAAGCCCACATATATTCTTCTAGCATTCCTATTTATTTTCTCTGACAAAGTCTTAATAATGCAAAATCAACACTACTCCACCACTCTCTGGAAATAACTGCCCTGTAATTTAGTCTTACGCTCTTTTTTTTCCCAGTGAACTTTTCGTCAGACATTTAGAAAGCTCAGATGCAATTATTTTTGACTCACATTTTTTTTTCAGCTAACCAGTGGCATAAACCACACTGTGTTACTCATCAGCTTACCAGGATATCTAAAGGATCTTGGCTACAGTAATATCAACTGAATCAGAAAAATAGACAAATCACTGCACCTCAGATAAAAGCATCCTGCAGCGCTTAAACGGTGTACGCCAAGCCGAAATTCTTGTCTTAAAAAGAGAAGAAAAAAGGGAGAACATTTGAGTAATTTACTTTGGAGTTGCTCGCTTCCACCCAGCAAAGGCTTGTCAGAATTCAGAAATGCCTACACACGGTATTTTAGGAAGCGCACAACATAACGGGCTGCTGCGAACACAGGTGTCTTGGGACACAGGCAAACGGCAGCCGGAACCGCCGCCAGAGCCCAGCGCTCGAATGCCTCGCACGCCGGCCGTTGGAAGAGGTGCCAAACCCATCCGACGTGGATTACGTTGGAGTACACGATCACATTTCAGCCCATTAGCAGGTACTTAGTAAGGCACCGAGCTAGCCGTATTCCGACCGTGTGCCGGCCGATCTGGTTTCAGCCCCGGCCGCGCAAAGCGAGCCGCGCACGGCCGTTCAGGTGTGTTTGAAAGAGCAGCACGAATCTGAACAAAGCACCGCTCCGTGCCGCCGTCCCGCTCCCCCGGCACGGGACACCCTCGCACCGCGGAAGAAGCGCAGCAAGGCGCCGCTTCGGAGAGCCTGGCAAGAGCCTCCGCCCAGCTGGGGATCTGGAAACGCCTTTGCTGAGTGCACGCTCCCGAGGCCGACTGCTCGAAGCCTTGCTGCGCGCTGTTTGCGGATCTCTCTGCTCCTCCTCGGGGGTCAGCGTTTGGGATTGCAGTGGGACTGCCTCTTCCCCGGAGCTTCCGCCACCACCCCAGCTCTCTGTCGACAGGAAGGGCATTGCCCATCACAGGCAGCAGCTCACGGGCAAACCTTTTCTCTCTAAAAAGCCGCATAAAACCACCTGTTCAACCCAAATTCCAAAATAACATAAAACTGAGCAAGACTCCGGTCACGGCTGTATCTGGTTCTCAGCCTGGCATCGCTCGGGGACGCTCCCCGTGCCCACGGGAAGGCGATGGCCCTCTCCGCAGCCATCCTGAGCGAGAGTGGAGCGGGATGCACGCGTGGATGCGCGCTCCGGGGACGCCCGTCGGGGCGGGGCGTTAGAGGGGGCGAGGAGTGGGCTGGGTAAGCCGCAGGCGATGTTTCGCAGCCTGGTTTTGCAGGCAGTTCTGTCTATTCCTGGGTCCGAACGCGCAATAAGCTGGTATCAGAGACGCGGTGGGATAACCTCTGGCAGGTGATCCTGCCACCCCTCCACGCTACCCCTCTGCATTTCTCTGCGTGATATTATCACGCCAGCTCCTTACGTATACACGGTCGTACGAACATCCCTCTCTACGTACGGCTGTTTAGGAGAGGAACAGAATAACGTTTGTTTGTGAGCAGCGTTGACACCCCTTTGCTTTGACCTGCAGGCAGTTTTTATAAGCAAGCAGGGCAAGAAAAAATCATTGCTTAGATGGGAGAGCTTGTGGCAAGGTAGCTGTTTCTAGGTGAAGACAGCACTTTTCGGAAAAAGGAAGTCTCCTAGTTAAATGAAAATTCAGAGAATTCAACCTAAATTTCACCTTCTACATACTCATTTATGTATTCTTCATTTCCATCCTACAACTATTTTTCCAATATTTCTGATTTTTGGGAAATAGTACCCAAAAATGATCCTTTAGAATGAGCAGGACATATGAAAGAACCCCATCCACTGTGGATGCCCTGACTCTCCCAAAAGCCACCAGTTTTGGAACCACTGAATAGCAGCAGCACCAAGCGGTGATCCTGGCTGTGGTGCCTGTAAGTGCCTCTCAAAAAAGCCACTGAAATCTGGCTGGGCAGCGTAAGTGTGAAGGAACTTCTCTGCATCCTCACGCAGGTAAGACCATTAAAAAAACCCCAAAAAACAACCCCAAACTGATAAGCCAGCATGGGGAAGGGGAGGGGGGGAAAGAGAAATAACAAACCCCAAAAAGCCGCACCAGATCCTGCGCTGAAAACAGTTACCACAACCAGTGTCAAAAGACCCCTCCGGGATGAGGAGGGTTGAGATTCTGGGCTCGCGGTTTTAGGCTGAAAGCCCAGCTTTCCAGTGAAGCAGAGGTTTCTGGGACCTGCCCAGTGGCACCGCTGTTCCTACGCACGTCACTGCCGGGAGGTGCAGCCCTGGCCTTGAGGACTACGCTGTTTCCAGAGGCCAGATCCCAGGGAACGAGCATCTGGTCATCGTGGAAATGTTCTTTGTTTGGCTTAAGTTTGTTGAAACTGATACGCATCAAATGGACGTCTCGGGCTCAATAAACAAACTGTTCTCCCCCCCCCCGCCCCAAGCAAAACTTCTCACTTTCTGGAAGCTTCCAGCTAACTGCTCAGCTCTCGCAGCGCCCAGCAGTTCTAAGAAGAAACTAGTTTCTAGATTTCTATCCACATGGGAAAATCTGGTTGCAACTGTGGTTAGCGAGCGCTTGAAAGCTTAGCTTTGCCTGGAGTGCATAAGCGCACCGCTAGCCGGACACCGTACTTTCCCAGACCACGTGGAGTGGGTAAGACTAGAAACGCATGTAGCTGTTCCTAAGAAACCGGCAACGGGAACAACATCTTAGCCAATTACAGAGATGCAGCTTTTCAATTAAACGTGAAATGATTTTCCTCCATCCCATTTCCCTTCGTTCTCATTTTTCAGACTAGGTTAATTCACTCTGTGCCTGCTGCACGTTAGTGGATGGAGCTGCGGGAGTCAGCCGGGACCAGGACGGGGCTGGGCAGCCCCAGGAACAGGGCCGTATTCTGCTCTCTCCCGGACCAGCTCGGAACACGAGTCCACATCGGACCAGCAACGCTGCCGGCGCAGCGCAGCGACCTTTCACAACCCATTCGGCAGCGGAGCAAAGCCGTTCCTCAGCGTGCAGGGCAGGGTAGAAACCCCGCATTACCGTTTCCTACAGAAAGCTTGGGACAGGTCCGTGGCTATCGCAAGACACAGCAGCAGAGAAGCTGCCGCAGGCGGACTGATAACAGCCCAGAAATAAACTTCCTCTCAACCGCCGCCTGTATTAGCAGCACTTCTCCTGAGAGCACAAGTCCAGAAGAAAATACCATGTATGACAACAAAACAGCAGAAGGAACACGTGTGCTTGCACGGGAGAGAGGGGGAAAAAAAGCTTTTTGGTTTTTTACCTCAGCTAGTATCTAATCTCAAGAATGTGGCTCCCAACGCCTCTTTTTGCAATATCAAAAGCACCCTCTGCATTGCAGCTCCCATGACGTCTCGGCCGTCTTCACGCCTTACCCCAGAGAAGCCGCACGTCGCGTTCCTCCAGCCTGAGCCCCGCTCACGGAGCATCTACGCGATGCAGCCGCGCGAGCGGCGGCCGCCGGGCTGGGGGCCAGCAGCATCATCTCCCTCCTTTTGAGCAAAAGTAGCCTGCTTCAGCGTGATGCAAAGCCAGGAATTGCCAGACGTTATCAGGCCCGTCTAGAACAACGTCCTTGCTTTGATGGGGACAGCACCAGGTGTTTCAGGAAAAGATGAGGAAACCCCACAGAGATGCAGGCGAGGGTACCTTCCCCATCGCCGGGACGTTACACGGAGCAGGCTGCTTTATACCCCTTCCTCCGTCTGCCCTTGCGAATGATGTTTTGTCTCTCTCTGGAGAGAGGATTCAGCGGGCCCTGCTGAACAACACGCACATCTGGGTAAAATCAAAACCCACCCGGGGACTATTCTTCTGCGCAGCAAAAGAGGCAAATTCCATTGAATGGGATCTGCCCCCGGGCAGCACATTAAGACGCAGACAAACGATAATAACAGAGTCCCCTGGGTTTGGATAGCGCGCTCAGCCCTCCTCAAAAGCGGCGCGTGGGAGATGCCTGGGATAGCCGCTGCCTTGCTGACGGATGAACGCAGAGGGGTGCGTATTGGTGCATGCGTAAAGCAGAGCCTGCCTGCCTGCACGCGTTTAAGCTTCAGGGTTTCGAACTGTGATTCCCTATAATTGACTTCTATTTATTGTTAACCTAGGACCAGATTTCTTTTTCCAGAAGTGTAAATCACTGCAAGAGACAAAGATCAGGTGCTACTTTGAGTACTTAGGGAAAACCAGTGACTAAAACCAGGCGGTCGGGTCTCAGCCGTCGGGGGGGAGCTCTAAGTCACCGGAAGGTGCTGGGGGTAAGGCGAGCGCAGAGGGATGCCTACTGCAGCCCCCGGCAGGTCAGCCTCTGCTTGTTGGAGGCTAGGGAGAGCAGAAACTGCCTGGTTTATTCTTTCCCAGAGGGAAAGGTGCAGCACAGCAGCACGAACAAAAATTGTGGGGTGTTTCGGTTTAGGTTTTGTTTGTTTGGGGTGGTTTTGTTTTTCTGTTTGTTTTTAAATTAACGGAGCCCTGGTCTGGGCCACCATGGCATACGGCAAAAGGAGGAAGAGCCTCTGAAAGGCTGATATCAGATAGTCTCCCCAGGTTAAATTTTATCCTGATCTTTCAAAGTTAGAGACTATTTTAAACCCTGCTTCATGAGTTTCAGTGTCTAGCCAAAAGTGTTTTTGTCATTAATTACAGTCACTTTGTCCTTGCTATTCATAGGATTCCCACTCCCTTTTTTGGATCTTGCCAAGACCTTTGTCTGGAGGAGCACCTCCGTTCAGCACAACACTGCCATTCAAGAAGGCCACGAGAATGTTTCCTGAACCGCCGCAATGGCAGCCACATCCTTTCCCTGGGCCGACGCGGTTACCTGGGACCCCGGGAGGGGATGAGTTTCACCCATGAACGGCCACGGGTGTTTCCCTGCACGCACCCACGCTGAACACAGCACGCTCTCCCGTCCCTGAGGACGGCTCGGACCTCTCCGAAGGGCTTTCCCGAGCAGCGGCTCACCCCCTCACATCCCCCTGCCCTCCTCCCGTATCCGCAGCCCCCGTGCAAAAGGCCGCGCAAGCACGCGGCCCCGGCCAGCTCCTCCCCGGCAGAGGCACGGGCTCCGAGCAGCCTGCCCGGCACCCTTTCTCGTGCAGAACCTGCTCCTAGATGCTACCGTACCGTGACTCACCTAGAATTTGGGACTAAGATACCGTAATATTTTGGTAATATTCTGGCTTTCGCAGAGACACTGTGCTATACTATGGGTTCCTTCTGCTAACAAGCAAAACTTCCCCCTCTCCCCATGAGTTCCAGCTAAAGTGTTTGATACTCAGGTTTAAGTCCACCGCAAGCTTCTAAAGGCTTACGGTGAGCTCAGCCAAAGGCAGTGCACGCAAACTGCACCCGCCCTACTCATATTCACTTGCCGTACAGAGAGCTAGAGGGGAGCTGCGCGTTGTGCTTCTCGAGCCCTGTAGCAGGGCTGCGAATGCTTACTTTTCAGATAAACACGGAGCTTTTGCTTCTCTTTGGTGGCCCACAAGTCATCACGTGCTGTAACGTTAGCCAGGGGTACCGTCCCTGTGGTGAGGAGAAGTTAGGTGGCTGCACGCCCTCGAAGTGAAGCTGCACGCTGCATCCGCCCTTCCCTGGTTCATCACAGCCTTGATTGCTCGATGTTAACAGACCAACCCCAACCAACCAAAAAACCCAAGCCCAGACAGCTTTTCCACATGACCTTTAACAGCACAGCCACAGCAGAGCGCGCTTAACATTTAGAGCAGCGTCACATGCATCTGCGTACCTCTTCTCCATCTTGAATCAGATTGCTAGATCTATACTGGGCTACCAGCTCGTAAAATGACGCAGGTCTGAAGATGTCCGAATTTTAAAGCGAAACGGCTAGGTCAATACAGCGCAGTAATCGCACGACGGGCTCAGAGCGGACATCGCCGGCAGCAGCCACAGCAGGTCACCTCGAGCAAGACACCCCTAGGTTACTCTGAAAAGCCCTTTGACAGCCAGGAATTACCACACTTAACGACGAATTAATGACCTGAGCCCTTCAGCAAACAGAGGGTTCGCTACGGTCATCCAAAGGCAGCCCAGCCCAGCAGCCCAGGCGGAAACATTGCATCTCCGCTGGGCAGGACTCCCTCTTCCAGACTGACATTTCAAATCCCTTCCAGAGGTTCTCAGCAGGAGAGGCTCTGCTGACCGCGAGTAATGCGGAGGAAAGCTTGTGGAAATCTGCGTGTAGGGCGATTAAGCGGCTGAATGGAAAAAGCAACTGGTCTGTTGCGTGGTGCTTTGCCCACCCCATGTTCAGAGAGACCGACTGAACAGGCACGGGCTGCTCGGCGTCGCAGAGCCAAGCGTCCACCTAACCCCTCACCAGCTTTTGCTTTTTAATGAACAGGACGCTTTATTTTTGGCCACGCGAATGGTATTGCTCCGAGCTCTCAAAAGCCAAAGGTTAAGAAAGGCAGGCCCTGTGGAAGTGGTTTCAGGCCACTTTGTTATGGGGATAGGAGAGGCAAGTGGTAATCATTAAGCGATTAAAGCACTTACTCATTCCCAGTGATCGCTGCCTATGCTAATTATGCCGAACTTCTTCCTCAGAGTACAGCCACTAATTTAATCTCCTACGATCTGCTGCAAGCCAATTAAAGGAAAAAACAACAACAACAACCAGCTGTGAAACAAATGATGAAAATATTAATAAAATGGAGTAAGCATTAATAAAACCCTAAACCCAAACGCCTGTTCTGCAGAACGCTGCTGCCGTGCAAGGGCTCCCGAGGAGCATGACACGGGCCCGAGCCCCGCTCCTGCACCGGGCACGCCACGCTGCATTTCCGAGCTGCCCGGCGTGCCTGCACGCTGCCAGCAGCAGTGACAGCCACCTCCGACGTTTTGTCACCTCTGCCCTGCCAGAAGCTGCTATCTCATCGGGCCCGCCAGGAGCACGGCTCGTGCGACCAGCCCCCAACCCGCCCCACGCGCAGTGGGAAGGGCTATAACCTCCCCCCGTCTAAACCCCAGAGGGCCACCAGCCTGCTCCGGGGACAAGCCCCCGCAGGGCTAGGGCAGGGCAGGGCAGGGCGGGAAGGCTTCGGGCCGAGGAGCTCTGCCCTGCCCTCGCTCTGACCCGCGCCACAACTCCCCGCACGCCCGTCGCGCTTTGCTCTCCTGCGACCGCTCGGGGCCAAGGCTGGCCTTTCTCCACGTGTTGGAGCTCGACGTGGCTCAGCAGCACCGCGGTTGCTCGACGATTAGTGATCCCTATTGCGACATCCCCGCTGACAGCTAAAACGACGCTCGCTTGCTTCACCGCTGCCTGAATATCAGAGGCAGAGGAGAAACAGCGAGAGTTTTAAAATGAGCAAATAATTTATTCATTGGAGGACAGAGCGGACACCCAGCCTAACACATTGCTCAGTATACCGCAGTAGTACCAACAGAAAATATTTACTTACCGTTGATAAGGAAACCACGGACTGAGCTGCTTGGAGCGACACAGCTGTGTCCCAGCCAGCCCAGCACTGGCACCGCAGCACGGGAGCGCTCTCCGACCCCAGCTCCTTCTCCCTGTGTAAGGCGCAGGGTGGAAATCGACCCCGACGTGTCCTCCTCCCTTTCCCAGAGCTCCCTTGCCGTCTGCTCGGGGTGGTTGGGCCGTTCATCGCTTTGATGACGAAGCAGGAACGCCGTGGCGGGTGCAAGCCAGGTAGATACTGCACTGAAAACACCCGCTCCCGCCCGGCGCGCTGCTTCTGCGGAGCGGCCCGCGAGCGCAGGCAGGTCCTTCGCAGGGGACAGGACCGGGCAGCGCAGCCGGGGCTCCGCTCCCTCCAGCAAAACCCAAGCGTGGGCTGAGCAGCCCCAGAGCCGGGGGAGCACGGGGCAGCCGCCCGGGCTGCCGAGCACCTCGCGGCGAGAGGCAGCCGCACGGCCGGGTTGCCGCACGCCGATCCCCCTCGCTCCTCAGCCGGGGCACAGGAGCGGCTTTAGCAGCTGCGAACCGAGGCGCGGGGACAAATTTCCCTGTTTGAAAACATTGAGGAGAGAAATGAGAGGAACCTGTGTTTACTCGTGACCTTGCTTATTCTTCCTCCTCTTCAGTCCATTGCTGTCTTCTCCCATCGTATGCCAGCTATCCATTCTTTCTGGCCGAGCTCGGTATCTTTTTTCTTGCAACTTATTTTACCCGTTCAGAGATCCTTCCCCACGGTGAGCAGACACCTAAGGAGGCGAGGTGCTGTGCGCCAGCTCTCCTCAACCCCTCCGTTTCCCCAGCAAGGCAATGTCTCACGCTGCCGTCGCAGGCGGTGACAGCGGTACGGGTAGGAAGCCCTTCCCAGCCCTCAGCAGCTCCGAGTCCGGTCACGATGACGCCTCCAGCTCGCAGAGCGAAGGACGTTAGCAGCTGGGGGCGCGGACGGAGCCCACGCAGACGCGCTTCGTGCGGCATGCGACGGAGGCACGGCCGCTTCCAGCCCCGTGCGCCGGGCTCAGCAGGAGCGGGGTGCTGCGAGCCCTGCCCCGGGGAGCAGCCGGGCACGGGCTGGTCGCCAAACCTCCCCCGTGGCGTCACCAGGCCTCAAGAATGAGGCTGCATGACTCGCTTTGGAGAGCTAGACGTCGCCAGGCCGTTTTGCTTTGAGGAAACCTGTAAACCCCTTAACGTGTCAGAAGTTAAGGGCATTGTAAGACCTGGCAGCCACCAGGCTGGGTAGCGGCGGTAGCCGGAGTATTCCGTGGTGGTGGATCAAGCTACAGTAAAATCATGACTTTGACTCAGAAAAACTAAGTGGGCTGCTTGGGGGGTTATTTTTGAGAGAATAAGTGGATTCTTTTCTTTGCCTCCTGTTACTTGAACATGTAGTCAGTCACATTTTCAAGTGTTATTCTCTTCAGTCGGAAGGGGTAGGAACGGCTAGAAAATAGCAAAAAAATCTGACAAAAGAGAATTTAAATCCGCTTGACTACAAGAACTTGGACTTTAAAGCTCCCTGTATCTCATGAGATAGAAATGCAAGATTTAGCAAGTCTATGAATATTTTAATAGGAAAAAAAAAAGCCCAAGTTCTAATTTATATGCATACACAGACACACATATATATACACACAAACCAAAAAAGCACATCCGCTTCCCGTGCCGCATGCCAACTGGCCATGGCCAGTTTCTTCTCCACTTCCCCCGAAGGGTGGAGACCTGGTTGCGGATGCCACCACGTTGTTCAGCCTCGGCTAAAGGAGATTTTCAGGAGAGCCTGTCACGCGACGTGAGTCTGCCGTCCCTTCCTCTCTCCTCCTACGCACGCTAGCACCGATGCCAGCAGAGGAGCGCAGCTAAGGCTGAAAGCGCCGCGCCGAGCCTCGCGCTCGGGGCGTTGAGGTTTGGTGAGCAGAGGCCCGCAAGACATGACCTACAGCAGAGGCTGAAGAGCTGGGACTGCTCAGTCCAGCAAAAAGAAGGCTGGGGCACAGGAGAAGTAGAGGGGACAGAGAGGGGTGGTTGCAATAGCAAGCTTTAAATACATAAAATGCTGCCACAAGGACAAGTGAATACTTTGTTTTCCATGGCGAACGGGGCAAGTGGCAACGGACGTTAATCACCGTGAAGGAGGCGCAGCCCAGACGTTAGGAAAAGCTTTGAAAGAGGAAGGCTGGCAGAGCACTAGGATGAGATTGCCTTGGAAGGACACGGAGCCCCAGAGCAGGGGACCTGCAGGAAGCTACTGGGAGGCAGGCAGGCCGAGCTGGTGAGACCTTTCTGGTCCTGCCCAGACCCGTTCCTCCGGGATACGCTGTTTAACGAAGACGTTGCTGGCGGAGCGTTCCCCGGCTGCAGTCAGAGAGGTCTCACTTTAGGGGAAAGGAGCTCTTATGCCAAACAGCAGAATCGGCAGCCGAGCGCCGTGCTACCTCTTTGAGTGTAGGTGGCTGCTGCCATCTCCCACGGGTTCAACCCTTCTTCAGGCCCAGCCGCCGGGCACAGAGCCCAGCCGCTGTCGTACCCGAGAGACGGCAGAGCCCTGGGCCGGGGGCCCTGAGCAGCGGCTGCTTGCAGCGGTGGCATTGAGCAGAGGGGGGAAAAGAGAGAATGAAACCTCAGGCGACCTGTCAGAGGGGCTTAAGAGAGCTCCCATCTCTCATGGCCGTAGCTGAAAAGGTTGGGCAGGTGAAGCTGAGGAGACGCTGGCTTGCACTGCTGCGGTGGGGCGCGTGGGCAGACCACGGGGAAGGGTGGAGGAGCTCCTGGGCCACGGGATGGAGTCTGTCGGGATGGAGTCTGTCAGGCGAGGGTCAGGAAGAGCCCTGGCAACGGCCCTGGCCTGCTTTGGCAGAAGACGGGGAGCGCCGGGAATTGGCAGGGCCCTGAAACACCCCTCTGCGGGGGACGGAAGGGCTGGGGGCCGACGGGGACAGCTGACGCGGGGGGGCGAATGCCGCAGCACCAGCGGTGCTGTGAGAGTCGTCCGTGGCCGTGGGAGGAACTGAAGGGTCTTGCCAACTCCCTGGACATCCTGACGGGGCTGATGTGGCGTGGGAGCAGGCTCAGGGAGAAGAGCAGAAGAAACGTGAAGGGATGAAGGCAAGCGCTGCTGTGAAAAGCCCCTCGGCTGGGACGCGGAGCACAGAACTGGCCGAAAGCAGCAGATGCCAGGGCAGGGGAGGCGCGGAGCCCCTGCCGCACCGGGGCCGGCACAGCCGGGGGCCCCGAGCTGCCCCGGAGCCACCAGCCCATGCCCGCGGGCACACAGCGCCCGTCTGCCTTCTCCCGGGGCTGCCCGCCGGAGCTGGGAGGACAGGGCTGTGGCAGGACACGGGAGACGAGCAACGGGTCGTCACGCCGGCCAACACGGCGTCTCTCCAGGTCCTCGCCTTAGCGGGAGAAGCAGCTTATTCCAACAAGGACTTCTTGCGGGAGAACACCAGGGACCAAAGGGTCGGGCTGCACGAGGAGAGAGGCTGGTCTCCTCCCAGACCTCTCTGCCTTCTCCCTGCAGTCACAGGCTTTGGTGCGAACGGAACGCAGCTGCATACAAGATGTCCCACGCCGAGCTGGCCGGCGCGGCCTGGGGAAGGATGGGTAGCTTCTCCCGCTGCCGCGGCCCCGAGCGGAGGGTCACTCCTCACCCGGGCCGCGGCTGCTCCGCGCTCCGAGGCGGCCGCTCGCCAGCTCGCGTGCTCGGGGAGGGAGAGCCCCACGCTGCCTCTGCTCCGCGCGGGCCGCTCAGGTCGTGCCTTGTTATAACGCGCTTGAAAACAAACAAACCTCTTGGGTTTTAACTGTTTATTTCTCTCGTTACTGCATTGGCTAGGTTTTCCTTTCCTCCACATTTTTCTTCCCAGAGAAGGTGGTAGAATTTTTTTTTTTTTTTAAGGTACAAAAGCAGAGCCTTGCTCCTAATCCCAGGAGAGATGGGACTTTCAGAAAGGCATTAAAATACCATAAGCAGCACAGTAAGAGTTAGAAAGGTTTCAACAGCCTCAGTAGATGTATTCCTGGTGTCAGGTGTGGGCTGGGGTAAGAAAAACGTGTTGGAATCCGAGTCGTTCTTTTGTCTCGAACAGAGATGACAGAGAAGAGGCATTGCAATTACCATATTTGGGTCTGCCTAAAACCATGCTGCTGTATTTTCTGAAATAAATGATGAACGCCACAGAAATCCAAACATGTCTTTTTATAGTTAGTCATCCGGGCAGAAAGCCAACGAATGCAGAGCTGCCAGCCCCAGCTATTCAGAAATCACGAGTCAAGCCCCCAAAATCCTGCGGTCGACTTGAGAACTGTGAGGCTCCACAAAACAGGGCTCTTTCCTCCCGTTTCGCAAGCTGTAAGGGAGGGAGGGGGTAGCGACAGGCACGACCATTTCAAAATCTCTCTGCAGCCCCGAATAGGAAATTACCTTGTTTAAAAGGCAGGTGAAGGTCGCGCGCAACCTTACGCCTCAGGGAGCCGGGGACCTCGTCGCAGCGCTGGCTGGTCAGGGGATGCGGAGCACAGGGCCTGGCCCTGCGCCGGTCCCGCCCTCGGCCCCGTGCGCGGCTGGGCAGGCGCAGTGCCGAGCAGGTCTCCGGACAGAGCGCTCTCCCCTGGTCTGCGGCGTGAAGCGTGGAAAGTCTTCTCTCGTGCTTCGAGCTGGTCTGCGCTCCCCGACAGCAGAGCAAAGAGGCCCGTGAAGCAGCACCACGGGCGGCGGGCGGGTAACGGTCGTCTCCTTGCGCCTCTCTGCAAGGAGAGGCGGTGGGCACGGGGCAGCAGAGACAGGGATTAAACTGCTTACGGGCCGCAGGCCGCCGTGCTTCGAGTCTGTCAGCTCTGCCCTCTCCTACCCACCAGCTGGTGCTGCCGCCGGGCAGGCACGGAGCTGTTGGCAGCGCGGGTCAGCCGGGAGAGGCTGTGGGCAGCAGCGGAGCGGGGTCCGGCAGGGCTGAGGGCCACCGGCTGCTCAGAGGGCAACCTGGCCGGAGTTTCCCTGGGCTCTGATGCTAACGCTGTCCCAGCCTTCTCTTTTCGCTCTGCAAAGCGGACTGCACGAGAGCGGCTCGCTTTTGCAGGCAAGCCAGAAACGTTCCTCTCTGAGTGAAGAAAGTTCAGCGAGACGTTATTGCAGAGAGCAGGCGGCGCAGGGATGGGAAGGCGAACACCGGAACAGAGCCGAGCGGCAGCAGCAGGCGCCGCGTCTCCCTAAGAGCTGGGGCTACCTGGGGGCCTGGAAGACCTCGTGCTGCTTTTAGGCACCAAGAGCGGGCTCTGCCACCGCGTCCCACAGACCCCGCTCAGGGTATCGCAGCCCGCGGAGACTCAGCCGCTGGGGAGCTCGGGAGAGGGGCGGTCAGCGAGGAACTCCACGAGCCGCATCCGCAGCGTCATCTCCTCTGCCTGGCCGGGGCAGGCAGGAGAGCAGGGCTGCGTCCCGGAGCCTGCTCTCCTCTCAGCAGCACTCAGTATTTGGAGTTTAGCTGAATTGCAAAACGCCAGCGTTACTTCATTCTGCACATCTGCAAGCTGTTATTTACAGAGAGGCAGCTGAGTTGCCTGTAGTGGTTTTAATCATACTTTTGGCTCTTTTAATAGTTTTGGTTTCGCTAATTCCTTGGTTTGGTTTTCCAAGACAATGCTAGCTGCAGCAGAAACGAAGGCAGAGGCTTTTAATAAGGCTTCGCGTTCCCTTATTGCACAAAGCTGGTACCCGAGAGCGCATCTTCTGCTGAGAGAGAATCGGGTCTGGGAAGAAGGAAAAACAGCCCCCAGCCGAAGAGCAGCAGGTACGCCAGGACGTTAGCACGCTGTAACTGCGACCAGCGTGGACGAAGCTTTGCTGGCCCGGTTTCTGTGTGGGCTCAGGGGACTGTCTATCTTAATAGGACAAATGGATCCCGGTTACAAGGCAAATGGTTGGATGCTACGACTAGACACAATCCTCAGCTCGGCCCGCTATAGCAGGGATGAATTCAGACTATTGCTTGACCTCGGGGAGATCAGGGGCAAAACCAGCCTGTTGTGATTAAGCCCTTCACTTTAGAGAAAAAGTGTCCGTTTATGATTTATCCTTTCACCCTCGGTACAGCTGCTTCAGCTGAGAGCCTGGCAGTGGCAAAGGTGTGACGGCAGGAACAACAAGATTTAGAGAAGAAAGTAAATAGTTACAATTACCTATAATAACAGCACGCACTTAACACCTCTAAATACGACTGTGTTTTATAGCCATCATGAATGAAGCTGGACAAGCAGAAGGACAAAGACGCGTCCCAAGACAGAAGCAGAGCTGCCTGCTGGCTGAAGGACAACATATGGTTTCCCATGCCGGAGCCCAGGATAATCCAAGCTACGTCCGCTGTTGCCTGCCAGACACTCATATACCAGCCCAGGTTGCGTTGCGGTCACCTTCTGAGCAAGCCGGCACTGCCTGCAACCACTGCTAATGAGCGGAGACTCCACTAATGGGTTACGCCTGCACTAGCCTGTGGCCACGAGCTGGCAGAGGCTGCTGGAGCCACCCAGCTCAGAGCCCGTAGCCACGGAGCTCCTGGTTCACCCACGCCGTGAGAAACGCTGCAAGCCGCAACAGCGGCCGGCTCGGAAGAGTGCTGGGAAAACAGCGGGCCTTAATCAAAACCACGCTCCAGGCCTCTGGATCTCCACCAGCATGCTGCCGGTTCCCAAAGGCGTGTGCTGCGGCGCTGGCAGGGCTGCCGTCTCCTCCGCGCCCGCTCCAGGCGAGCACCGGCCTGCCCCTCGTCCCCGGGCTCTGCCGCGAGGGGCGGGCGAGGGGCTCCGCCGAGGCGGCCGCTCTCTGCTGCTGGAGAGCAGCACGGGGTCCACGTGCATCTTCACCCAAACAAGCACGGCGACTTTGGTTTGTGCCTTCACCGCCAAGATGGAGCGCGTCACCACAAAATCAGGAGCATAGTTTTGGCAAGCCTGCGGCGGCTGGCCGGACGAGGGGACAGAGCTAGAGACAGGCTTGCAGTTGGGATTTCAGGTTCTGCCCCTGCTCTGGGGGGCTTCCCTCAGCACGGCACCTTCCTCCTCCTCCCTGGGGCTTCCCTGAGCACGGCACCTTCCTCCTCCAGCCCTGTCCCCGTCCTGCTGCCGCTGCATATCGCTGCTATGAAGTGCTTCAGCATGTCTGGCTGCAGAGCGATGCGAGGAAGACAGTGGCCTGACATCGCACTCTCTATGGACTCAGTGCTTTTAAGTTGGAGGCTTCTGCCTGTATCTTAAATGAATAGAGTGCTTGCACCCGGTGAAACACTGAGCCTCCGCTTCTTGCTTGGTCGGGCATCATCTATAGCAGTGGTAGGAGGAAACAGCTTTGAACTCTTTCAAATCTCAGCTACAGGTCCTTTTAAAGTATGTATTTACCTTAGTGATACATTGGTTTTAACTAATTTTAAACACAATCAATTTATTCTTCAACTTACATGGTGCAAAGAGTAAGAAAGTTTGCAGAAGTCACCATGTCCGTCATTAATTCGGAAGCCTGCAGCTCCCTCCCTTCTCCCAGGAGTTACAAAGATCTCGGGACAGCAGGCAGGCTTTTGGGTTACACCCAATGCTCCGTTAAAAGGGAAGTTTCAGCCCAAGCTACGCGTGGCTGGGCGAAGCACATCGCTACGCTGGAGTAAAGCAAATAGCCTACTACCAAGTTGGAAAATGTATTTGTAGTTTTCTTCTCGTTGCAATTCAGCCCTGAAAAGGTTATAAAGTTCTTAAGTGCAGGGGTAATCCAGAATCCTCCTGCAAGCGACCTCGTGGGCAATTCCACCACAGGGTTTTTTTGGTAGCATCGAAAGGTTGCCAAGTGCTACCCGAGCTCAGGAATTTACTGTATTAGATGCGTCATAGTCTTTGCCCTGATTCCATAGTCTGAGGGCTTGCAAAACAGAAAAAGATTATTCCCCTTCTAGATATGGGATGTCGAGACAAAGAATTCAGGAAACCCTCCCTAGTGTCACTGTGATCTTACGGCTGTCAAAACCAGAAACCAGATTATAGTATTTGAATCCCCCTTTAGTATTTTGCCTGCAATGAGATATACCCCAAGTGAGCGATCGCGTACTTGCAACCTCAAGTTACTTGAAATAAAAACAATGCAAGGAATAACCCCTTTTCTATTACTTTTGTAACAAAATAAAAAAGAAATGGTGGATTGCCCTTCGGATAGCTGACCAGCGAGAGGGTGGAGAACCGGTCAAAAGATGTCCTGAACCGTACAGCTGCTGTAGCATTTTCAGCATTAGGAAATTCTCGTCTTTTCACAGCATTTGAGCGTACCTTTTCCAGAGGTCTCCCTGCAGCTTCGTCCTGTACAGAGGTGCCCAGCTGACGCCTTCGGACCCGGCTAGAGAACCTCTGAGCTCCCCTTGGCGCCAGGAGACCGGATCCCCCGTGAAACAGGGCACCAGGGATTAGGCAGACCTTGTATTCCGGCATTATCCAGGGGAGCAGGGACACTAGTTTCAAATCACATGCAGTAATGGAGTCCTACTAGTGCTACCTTTTTCCTAATGAAGAAAAGAAAAACAAACAAACAAAAAGGTTACCCATCAAGGAACAAAAGCAAAGCTGTGATATACTGCCAACTTGTTTGTGATATTTTACACGCGTAAATATCCAATTTGAGGGCAAACAAAAGCAAAGAACAAAGAAAGGCTGCCGGAATGCCATGTCACGTGGTGCACGCGCAAGAGCAGCCCCGTGAAGCGTTGCGGTGTGATGCTAAATGGAGACTTCTTGTTCTGCAAGTGACGGCTGCTGCGCGTACGAGGGCCCTGCATGCAGAAATAGGTCTTTAATTCATACGCCCTCGCAGGCATTTCGGAAGTAAAGCACAGCGTGCGGTGCAGCGCGTCCAAGCCAGGACAGCCCGGGGCTCCGCCGCGCTTGTGTCAGCGCAGACACACCTGGCCTGAGCACGGCTCCGGCCGTCGGATACTGCACGCTGCGTTTTTCCTGTGGATTTAAGGCAGCTGAAGATGGAAGGGTATTCTAATTACCTCTGAAGTTAGCTGGAGGAAATGAATGGCTTCTAATCAGCGCAGGAATCGGTCACTCTGTCTTACCTGCCCGGCTGCCAAACCCGCCCTCGTCGGTCGGGGGCTCACCCTGCGCCCTGCGCTCAGGCAGGGATTTAGAGCCCGCTCTCCGTGCTAAGGACAGCTGCTGCCTGCTGCAGCCGCTTAGCAACACAAGAAGCCATGCCGGCACAGGACTTCTACGCTTTAAAAAATGAAATCCTCCCTGTGCCTTTTCCCCATTCCTCAGTCACTAAGGAAACAGCGAGTCGCTGGCTCGGCGCGCTGTGATGGCCGGGAGCAGAAGGGGAGCGAGCCGTGCACAAACGCTCCCCAGCTCGGGGAGAGCCCCGCTGCCCGGCCGCAGCCCGCGGGTCGCAGCCCACCCGTCGGGACGGCCCTCGCAGCCGGCGCTGCCCAGGTGGGTGCCACCCCGTCCTCTCGGCGGGGACCCGGGACGACGTCCCTCTTGCAGCTCTCTGGAGCAGCTTTGGGCTGGCGACGAGCATGCGGAGCGGGTTAAGGAAATGTAAGCCCACCCGCTTGCTCACCTTGGTGCAGGTTCCAGCACTACGCACACAGGAAACTAGAAAGGAAAAAGAAAAAAAAAAAGACGCTGTGAGACAAAAATTTTACTGCTCGAAAGCGATAGCCAGAATGAATCCAGAAAAGGAGCAACTGATTTATGCTCACTCACAGTCTGGCCCCATCAATTATGCTTATAAATTTTCATAAGTTTCTCTTTTCCTCTTAATCTTCTCTACTCATGTAAAACAGCCCTCAGAAAGGGCAGAGCAATTAGACACCTTTTTTGTTTGCTTTGCTGATGGCAAAAACCGTTTAGCACCAAAGAAGAGAAAGCGAATCCTTTTAAGAAGTAAAAGTATCACGACCCAAAATCTCCACCGCCTCCCGTCACAAACGCGCGCCGACAACCTCGTTACGGTGTTACGGATGCACCGATCTGCCCTGCAGCTCCACAATCCCACTTCACTGTCCCATTTCCCAAGACTTAATGCACTTGTATATAAAGGAAAAACAAATTAGCTCAGGCTAATGCATTTTTCCATTGCCAGTAGGCATTGCTGGAAAAGTATATGGAGGAGATCAAAGTGATAGGGTCAGAAAGGAGAGCGTAAATGTTTATACCCTGCTAAAAAGAACAAACCACATTCCTACTGCTTGGGAGCGCAGGGAGCAGGCCAAATAAGTAACCGGATCCGTATGCTAACTCTGCTCCAAAGCAAGCCTACCTCATAAGGTTATTTCCAATACATTTCGCGCACTTGCCGTATTTGTATATGCTGGCCCCTTCTTTCCTGCCTAATGCTCGCTCTCCGGGCTGCGCCCGGGCTGCCGCGCCGTCCAAAGGCTCGGACGTACGGGTCCTCATCCCTTCGCTGCCAGGCAGAGGGGAGCGGAGGGAAGGGAACGGAGCAGGGACCAAAGCCGCTCGGAGGGTGCCCCAGCAGCACGGGGCTGTGCCTGCGCAGGCATCTCCCTTCCCCGTCCGTGCCACCTTCCCCAGCGCGTCCTCGCAGCGGGACCCTCGGACCGCAGCCTTATGTGGGTACGGTAACCCCGACGCTTCGGCTAAGTAGCAGAGACCAAGGAAAAAGTCATTCTGTCGGGCTGCTGCGGATGCTGAGCAGCAGGCTTGGGAAAAACACTGTGCAAAACCGTGGTGCTTACACGAGCTGAATACATATATATATGTACATTATTTATAACAAATTATATCTATGTATAGGTTGAAACATACAGGGACACTCGGAAGGCAACCTCCAGAGCCGTCCTGACAAACTGTCAGAAAAGCGCGTGGCCTCGGGCCCCGTCTGACGGTCTCTCCAAGCAGCAGGCTCACGGTGCGGCGTCCCACCCTGCTGACGGAGAGGGGCCGCAGGAAGGGCTGTGCCGGCTGCCACCGCGCGCTCCGTTGGCCCTTTGGGAGCCTTTGCACTTAAGTCTCCGTGAAGCCAGGGGAGCCGCAGGGACGGGCAGGAAGCTGCGTCAAGTGGCACGGCTGCCCCCCATCACCAAATCTGCTCCCTGCTGACAAAGCTCTCACGCACGCTGTGGGCAGAGTTACGGCGCGTGGAACACTGGCCTTCGAGTAGAAGCCCATCCTGTTTGCAGGCTCTCGTGGCTGGTCCTCAGTCACCAGGAGGAGAGGAGCATAGAATCACAGATCGTTTAGGTTGGAAAAGACCTTTAAGATCATCGAGTCCAACCGTAAACCTAACACTGCCCAGCCCACCACTACACCATGTCCCTAAGCACCTCATCCAAACGGCTTTTAAATACCTCCAGGGACGGTGACTCCACCCCTTCCCTTGGCAGCCTGTTCCAATGCTGGACAACCCCTTCAGTGAAGACATTTTTCCTAATATCCAATCTAAACCTCCCCTGGTGCAACTTGAGGCCATTTCCTCTTGTCCTGTGGCTTGTTACCTGGGAGAAGAGACCGACCCCACCTCTCTACCCCCTCCTCTCAGGTGGTTTTGGAGAGCGATGAGGTCTCCCCTCAGCCTCCTTTTCTCCAGGCTGAACAACCCCAGGTCCCTCAGCTGCTCCCCATCAGCCTTGTGCTCCAGACCCTGCCTTTCATCTGGCAGATCAGGCAGGCAGCGCTGGCAGCCTTTGAGGCAGACAACGATGGCAGATGCCGTTTGTGGACGCTGAGCCGGGCCCATCCTTCACCCCGGCGCGACAGGCCGTTTGGGAGCTGGAGCCTCCCTGTCTGCTCCCCCCTTCCCTTCTCGGCAGGCATTGCTGCGGGAGGCTGCTGCCGCGGTTTTAAACAAGCTGGAGCTCCGCTCTTCCCCCTTTTGGCAGCTCTCCGCCGGGCCTGGGCAGCGTCCCGTCCACCGCAGGCGTGGGGAGCTGCCGGGTGGGCTTCCAGGTGGGGCGGTCCCCACCACCACCACGACCACCACCACCGCCACCGCAGGGGCATTTGCAGAGCATTTGCAATGCAAGCCCTGCGCGCCCAGCTCCAGGGACGCAGCGGACGCAGCGAGCAAGAGCTCCTCCTGCTCACGTCAGCTCAGTGGAGGGCGAGGAACGCTGCAGAGCCAGCAGCAGCCTTGTCCTTGAAAGCCATCACCCGCTCTTTCACAGGCAGCCCCCAAGGGTGGGGGCTCTGCCCATCAGCAGGTAGGAGGCAGCCGGAACACCCCAGCCACCCGCCGCTCTTCCTCCTCCTTGCGCAGGGAGACAATTTCTACACAGACCAGAGACGTACAATGATCGAGAGTTTTCCCAGTAGAATGATTTTCCCCCGGAAAAACGGAGATTTAAGAGACTCGGCGCGTTGCTCGAGCCCAGGACGCTTGTTTGCCAGAAGCAGGCAAGCTCTGCCTGCCCGTTCCCTACCTGGCAGCCGCGGGCAGAGCCCAGTCCTGGCAGGCTGCCTGCCCGCAGCCCGGCTCTTGGGAGAGGCACGGCTCTCTCAAAAGGGATTTCTAACACCCCCAGGAGGGAAATTGCCCTCTCCAGGAAAGCACTTGTGCGTGCACAAGTCGTCCTGGTGGAGACTCCTGACCAGGCTTGGTGACCTGCCTAAGGTTCTTCCCGAACAAGGACCCAGCGGAACGACCGAGCTGTTCTCACAGGGACGGACGCAAGCCAGCAGTGCCAACGGAAAGAGCCTGGCCTGGTCACTGCTGAAGAGCCGTCGCCCCTTACAGCTGCTCCCAAGCGCCGACCTCCTTTCTCATTCAGGAGAAAAACTTGGTTCTTTCTCCGCGTTTCCCCCAGCGTTCCTACAACAGAATGTCATCCAAAAGTCGTTTCTAACCCCCAAACGGCTCATCCGCATCGCTCGCTTGTTCGCGGATGTTTTCCAGGAACGAGGGCAGGCAGGGAGATGTGTTTTTCTCCCCCCGCAGTCACGACACGTCTCCAGTCGTTCGCCTGTTCTGCCTGCCCGGACACGGAAGCCGGAGCGCAGGGGGTGTCACGGTGTACTGCCGAGCCCCCACGCAGCGGCAGGGCACCACGACCCCGGCCCTCCCAGTGCCCACGCTCACGGGTTTGCTCCCCAGGCACTCAGAGAAGCCCGAGTACGTCAAGCCCCGGTCCCCATTCGGCAGACAGCTCTTTCAAGGGGCTGGAGGAATTCCTCTGCGGGACCCTCGAGGGTACAGAGAGGCCCCTCCGTACTCTGGACAACACAACAACTTCTCCTTCCCATCTGCTCGGCAGAAGAGACGGTGCAGACAGATACTAGAAACAGTCAGTGTGCTCAGGATGCTGGTACCCATGCTGGGATGCCGGCGCCCTGTCTACAATAGCTGGCCGAGTCGGCACGGAGAATAAATCCACGTGCAAAAGCGGGGCCTGCCGCTTCCCTTTTCTTTTGGCAGGTAAACCAGGAAAAGATTTATCAGCTCTTGTGTTTTCATTTAGGGGCAGGTACCTCCGCGTGCCCTGTACCGTCTCATCAGTTGATGCACAGTCTTCCAGAACTCTGCGTGTAAACGCAAAAGTTCGCTGCTACGGCTTCTTGCTCGCACGGTTACGAGTGCAGCCAGGGATTTTCTACACCTAACTGGCGTCACAGAAGAGAGGATGAGGTGGGACCCATCCATCCTCTTGCCTGAAGGCAAGGGTAACTATATCCTACTCTTTGCAAAGAATTACTTAATTTGCTCTTAAAATCTGCCACAAGCTTTGTTCCAGCACCTCACTGTCCTTTCATTTATAAACCTTCTCCTTGTGCCTAACAAAGTGCCTCAAGCGAGATCCCAACCCATCCCATTCTTTTCCTACCCACACTAAAAATTCATAGAAAACAGCAGTGTTTCTTTTTGGAACTATGTTGAAAAGGAATGTAACCCCTATTAAACTAATGTCAGAAAGTGACCTGAATAGCACAACAAATTATACTCTTAATTTCAAAGCTGTCTAGAGCGTTTCGCACCGCAGGCACACAGAAAGAATACGCACATAAATTTGAAGAATTACAGCCCTGTTTACTTGTGTTATACAGCTCAACATCTCCGGCTGGGGAACCCGCTGCCAAGAACAGCCCCTGCCGCTCAGGCCAAAGGAGAGGTGACGGGAGACGGTGGCCGAGCCCTGCCGAAGCCCCCGAGGACGTCTTCCGCTGCCCGCTGTGGCTGGGAGCAAGCACAGCTCTGCAGACGCGGCTCATCACTCAGGTACCCTTTTCGGCACCTGCATCCCTTAGGTCGTATTTCCCTCGCTGCCTGCTGAGGCTGGACCGGAGCTGGGCCGCAGCAGCACGCCGCTCCCGAGCCGGCTCTGCTGCTGCTGGGCAGAGGCTGAGCACGGTATCAAGGTACCAGGCTTAAACACGGACCTTGGGAGAAGCTGGAAGCCATACTGAAAAATTACTGTTCCCAAAGCTATCATGAACACTCAAGCGGCAGATTTTTCAGGCCGTAGGCTCCTGGGCGGGAGGCACGCCAACAAAACAGGAGGAAACGGGGTTACCTGAATTCGGCAGGCAGTACCCTGCCTATCCCCAGAGCTGTTCCTTAACGGTCTGTGGGAGAGCTTTAGGAAAATGAGCAACTTATCCACAGCCTCTTTGGCACCAGCCAGGAGCCTCCTTGGGACGGCTGGACGTTCATTATTTGGCACGGGAAAGCAGCCTTATTTTTTATCAGCATAAACGGGGTTTAAGCCTCCCCTTTAAATCCCCGTTTGCCTGGGGAGGAGGCCCATCCGCCGGGCAGCACGAGGAGCCTTGCTCCGGATCCGGGACAGGCTGTCCCAGGAGCTTCCCTGCCCGGAGGCCAGCGTCATCGCCAGGCTGCCTGCGCTCAGGGAGGCATCATCTGGTCTGAAAAGCCTCCCCCAAAAAAAGCTGCAGGAGAGGCTGTGACTGTGGTGAGCATTGTTTCTGCTGGACTGGGCTTGTTTGTTTGTTTCCCCGCTCCTAGAACAAATATTAATAGCTGTATATACTCATCTTTACAAGCGCAATCCCCCACAGCGGCGTCGGGACCTCGCGTGAACCCGAGCAGTGACTCACAGCTCGACGCCGGAGGAGACGGTCGGTGCTTACCCTACCGTGGCTCCACATTAGGGTTTTAGTAACGTGCCTCGCAACGACGTGCCACTTAGCGCTTCTCCCCCCCAAAATCTGGGAACAGCTCTAGAAGTTCCTGGAGCTCCTATTGCCCAGTGAACCCGGAGCCTCAGCGTGGCACCTGATGAGAAAGCCTGGCTAATTATGGCACGGACCGCAGCGGGGACAGGGGTCCCCGGGTAACAGCCGGTCTCGGGCAGCGGGGACGGAGGCGATGGGATGACCGGGTCCCACCTGCTCCCTGCTGCTTTCTAGAAACGGCTGTCCTGCACACGTGAAAAAAGCTTGCTCTTTCTTTTTCAGATCACTGCTGCGCCTGAGGAGATGAGAGTCATTTCCATCGATGCACCAAGTTTTCCTTAAGCCCTTTTGTTGGGAAGGGTGACTCACTGAAATATCAATCTGAAATGTTTTCTCGAGGTATTTTTAGACAACAGTGGTGGTGGTCCAGTGAGTCACGGCTCCAGTGCTGCCCATTAAACTGAATGCAAAAAGCGATGGGATCCAGTTTAACGGATTGCTTTCCAGGGCTGCTTCCCCAGAGCTCTGCTTCCCCAGCAGCGCGAGCTCTCGTGGCCACGTTTGTTTCTTCTGCAGCACGTTTAAATGACAGGTTTTGTTCCTTCCTCGCACACAAAAGAATTGAAGCAAGCGTCCAAAAGCCTTTCACCTCCAAATTACTGTCATCGATACTTGATTTGACTGCACCTACCAGTGATTATTCCCAGCGCAGGAAAATACAAGGCAAAAGCGATGCCGAGAAGCGTTAAGAAGAAGGTATCGAGAAGAGGGGAAGCGCAGAAGAGCACGGGTTTGCAGCCCTGGGCCACCTCTGTGGGATACGCTCGCCCTGGGGTGCCCTGGGGGCCTGCCCCCAGCACCCCCTTTCCCGTGGCCGCGTTATCAGGGTCCCTAAGCAGCGGCGCTGCCCTGCCCGCGCCTGAGTGCTCGGAGCCTCGCTCCAGCCCCGAGGGAGGGATGCCCACGGCAGGCAGGCTTGAGCCTGGTGAGGGGACAAGCCGGGTCCCTCCCGAGTCTGGCAAGGGTAAGTTCTTCCGAGGTCAGGAGCATCGGCTTCGTTTGCTACCAAAGGGAAAAAGGCAGGGGGTGCTCTGGAGAGCCTTTGCTATTTACCCGCAATAAACCTCACACTGGAAAGGGCTGGAGGAACCTGTGGGAAGAACAAGCAAGAAGCAAGACTGCCTTGCTATCCCCTGGCCCGGCACAGATATACTAACGCAGCGAGTGATCCGACCGGAGGCTTTTGTTTGTTCACTTCAAAAGTGCCTACTGAGAGACTTGTTCAGGTCTGGAAAGCAAACAAAGGAATACCAATGGCAGCAGCGCATCCGAAAACGGCAGTAGCTGCTCCTTGGAGATACCCGTTGTAATTACCGCACGGTTTCGTCACTGGGCAAACCCTTCTCTCTCCACTCCCTCGCCCTAAGGTCAGGCTAGGGCAAGCCATCAAGCGCAGCAAGGCTGCTTTTTTTTTTTTTTAAATTTTTATACAGTGCCTGATGTACAGCCCACCCAGCAGTGAAATGCAAGAGCCTCGTCAAAGGCACAGGTCCGTTTCGTAACACAAACGTGCTAATGAGCTCTGTCTCACGCGAGAAACAGCCTAAGACGGGAAGAGAAAGAGAAGACTTTGCTGCTTTTCCCACCTGAGGACCTGCCTGAAAGGGCGGGCAGGATGGGGTTCCTTCTCCTCAGATGGGAAGCGGCCAGGTCCTCGGCTCAGAAATGCTCTACAAACCCAGCAGTTTCTTTCGTCTCTGCCGACGCGTTCGCAGCCTAGGGCCACCGAAGGCAATGCCAGGACCGGGCAGCCGCGGCGGCTGGAGCACGGGCTGCGGATGATCTCCACGCTGCCATGTAGCTCTGTGCCCCGGACCTGCTCCGGAGCCTCGCGCCCAGCCGAGGCCCCAGCCGCACCGTTTACTTACAAACGCAGCCGGGAGAGTAGCGACCAGAGCAAGCTGCACAGGATTATCACCTTGTTTCCAGCTCAAACTCTTATTCCCTGGGGATCGTCCGTCATTCCCCGCCTTCAACCCTCAATTTGAGTCAGTCGTGCAACGCACAGGAGAGACCCGAGCAAGTCTGGCCCTGAAGGGAGGGATAAAAATCCAAAGCTCTAGCTAAGATTTATGTCCGTTCGCTCGTGTAAGCCACCCTGTCTGGAGAAAGGGAGAAGCGCGGAGGCGTGCGAGGAGGGGAGAACAGAGGAAACGCAACCCCCCAGCCACCCCCGTCCCCAAAGCCACCTGCGGTTTTGCTCCGCTCCACCTAAAGACGCGAGCTCAAGTCCCGCGGGCCGGCGCCAGCGCGGGGCGTTACAGGTCCCCCGGGAGGAGAGGGGCGGAAGACGGAGCGCGGGCCAGGAGACCCCCGCGGCCCCTCCGCCCTCCCCCTCCTCGCTGCCCCGGCTCAAAGCCGCAGGACCCGCAGCAAGTCCCTAAACGCGGGTGCCCTTCGGGTGATGCTGACCGGGGACGGTGAGCGGCAGGTACGCCCCGTCCTTCCCGGGCTCGCCCGCACACGAGGGGAGGCGCGCCCACCAGCCCGGAGCGGCTCTGCGCCGCCCGCGGCCTGCGTTTGCCGGGCAGGGGTCCGGGAGGAAGGCGGGGGAGTTTGCCGGAGCCTGCGGTTTGGCGAGTCCCTCTGCGGGCTGGGTGCCTGCGGGGCGAGGGGGACCCTCGGGCCGGGAGGCGGCTGCTTCCCAAACGCATCTTGCACGGGTGAGCTGATGGGAGCATCCCCGGAAAGCTGTGAAGAGCTGGGGTAAAAGCCATTTTCTGACGTTAATTCCTCGGTACGCAGACAGGCGAGAGCTGCAGGAGGGTTGCACGGAAACTGCCCCGTGTCGCAGGAACCGGATAATCTTGGAGACCTGACAGAGACGCCCCTGCTAAAATGAGGCATATCAGCAAGTTGCTTTGAATTGCTCCTTCTCTGCGTCTCGAGGCCAGGAAGATAACGCACGCAGGGGACGGGACGGTCACTGGCACGAGCGCCTGTGCAGGCAGGGCAAGTCGGTCCTGCACCAGATTTAGCCTGAGAGCAAACTGCCCCAATAATCCACGCCGATACAAGAAAAACTAGAGATGATGCCCCGGGTCTTCGCTGATACCAGCAAAGAGCAGAGAAATGAAGGAAAACTTTCCCTGGTAAATTTTAAATATTTCCCGGTAAATCTCCACCCAGCACTACTTCCTTGGACACGGAAGGCGTTTATCACGCCGTCAGAAGTCTCCCGCTTCCCAGCCACATCTGTGCAAGACTGCTTAGAAAGATGCTGTTAGCCAAAGCTGCTTTTAAAGCTGATTCCACCAGCCAAAAAAGTTTCAGTGACACCATTGATTTCATATAATTGTTCAGTAGGATACCAAAACAGAAGGGAAAAAAAAGAAGCCAAAAAACCCAACCGCAACTAAAAAAACCCCTGAGCAATATGGGAAAAGTTAAGCCATATTGTCACAACACCTCCAAACGATGTTTTACTGACAGAACATGCGAGTTCGGTATTTTCATTTCATACATTTTTAAACACAGAGGTTCAAAACGCTCTGCTTTGCGGCAGATGGCACTTTTCGTTTGGTGAAAAATGAACCGGTTGGGTTTTTTGCACAGCGTTTGTCCCAGCTCAGCCTGCGCCGGCCTGGGGCTTTGCTGCGCTCCTGGCCGAACCCCACCATCCACGGCACGCGCCCCAGGGACGACAGCCCCGGCCTCCCCCCCAGCAGCGTTACAGCCCTCGGCCCCGGCCCCTCGGCACCCGCGCGAGCGCCGCAGCTCACCGCGGCCAGCACCCGCCGGAGCATCCCGCGGCGCCCGGGCCGCGGGTGCGCCCACTCAGAGCACCGCTCGCTAGGCGCAGGGGCGGAGAGCGCAGCCCGTGGACAGGCGACTGCTGGCTAGGGAGCCGATGGACAGGCGACTGCTGGCTAGGGAGCCGACTGGTCTGGAAGCAGTCTGTCCGCTGGCCACCAAAAGAAAAAGCCGGACCTCCTTTTCCTACCCCATGCGATTAAAAAAAGCCACTGCGCAAGCAGTTCTTAAGAGATGGGGAGGATTATTGGGAAAATAATCCTGGCAGGATGCGTAGCCACGTCTGTTAAAACGGTACTTTAGAAAAACGTGGTAAAATTATACCCGGTCAAACATACGTTTCTACAAATCGGCAGCAAACCCCTCGGAACGGCAACGTTTTGGGCTGGGCTGACGCTACATCAGCACTTCTGGAGAGTTCTGCTCCGATTCCTTCCCCTGTTGGATTTTCAAGAGGCAGGGGCTGGTGTCCGCAGCTTCTCCTGCTGTCTGTTTCGGGAAAATCCAACACCGAACGTTCACACCAAAACACCCAACTCCCCTCCTCCCCCAAAGCTTCACCCAAAATTCTCCCTTAGGAGGACAGTATTCAAGAGAGCCATGCTGCCCCAGCATACGTTACAGCCTCTGTATGGCCTCCGAGGTGCACCTTCGTGCTGCCCGATACCCTGTTAGCCAGGCAGGCAGTTCATCTGCCAGGCTCTGGGGCGTTTAGGGGTCTGGAAGGGGCACGAGCATTTCCAGAGGGGGTTTACTGCCTATCCAGCTCCCCAGCCGCCACCGTCCCGCGCAGCCACGGTCCCCTCCGTCCTCTCCTCGGCACGGAGCTCAGGGACGAGCTGAGCCACAAGCAGCCGCGCGGGCTGAGCTTCCACCCCGCAGAACAGGGCGCCGGGCCTGGAAGCCGCTGCCAGGCTTCCTGGCACGTTATATTCATTCGCTGCTGGTTCAGGACACTTTTATCTTTAGCGGTGTAGCTTTTCGGTTAAAGCATACAAAACGGCACAACACTCACACAGACAGCAGAGATAAAAACCTGTTTCACCAGCTCAGAACAAGGGAGCAAAAGTACAAGAACAGAAGCAGAATACCTCTTCGGAGAAAAAAGAAAAGAGAGGGAAAAAAGCAACAACAATAAACCGCCCCCCATCAAGACATCTTGTTCATACATTTGAGAGACAAAATATTTTGGCCTCCCTATCCCACCTTGCTGCTGACACCAACGGCCGGGTCCCCCCAGCAGCTTAGGCGAACGCCCCGGCACGGGGAACGTTCCCGGCCGCAGTACGGGAAACGAGGAGAGGACTAGGAACGCACCCAGCTCATTCTCAGTTAAGCAAACGATGGCAACTGACTCGTTTCATTTGCAGGCAAGAGGAAAATACAGCATTTACGGGGTGTCCCCAGCACTTCCCACAGACCGTGAGGGCAATGCCGGGCAGCCCCCAGGAGGTGGCCGGGGACGGCACACTAAATACTCCTGTGCAGCCCCACGTAGGTGAAAAACTTGTGGCTTGTCATTAAATTGATCTCAGCTGCCCCTGTTTTGAGCAGATGTTAGACCAGAGTCCTCCAAAAGTCCCTTTACGCCTGTTATTCTGTGACTTTGTTATCAACTGTTACAGAGATTTGGACTCCTGCCTCTGCAAACACCTTGCGCTTTGACTATTTCAGCCAGAAGCATTAGACACGACTGGGGGAAAGGCACGGGAAAGGATGCGAAGGAGGCGGACGGGGTATTCGGGCATAGCCCCCTCTACCCTGTTGGACCAGACCGCGTCCACCCGCCCACCGCTGCGCTTCGAAGGACAGAGCGTTTTATTCTCGAGCAGAGAACTCCAAAACAGGCAGCGGCACCACTTGTCCAGGGTTTCTAAATTAGGTCCAACACCTGAAGTAAATATTGCACACCCCTGAGCCCCGCTGGCCGTGGGACCGATGCACTGCAGGGGCTCTGCCTCGCAAGCATCTCGAGACCAAAGGAGCAGAGATGACGGGAAGAACATTAAAAGCTTCCCCCAGTCCTAAGCTGGGACACAGCAAGAGCCAGCAGCGGGGAAAAAAGATTTTTCTAACAAGCGACTGCGAAGGGCGCGGGAGAGGAGCGGGCCCCGGGGCAGGGGCAGGTCACCTTTGCCACCGTGAGTTTAAACGCTGCCCTCAGTCGTGAAGTTTACCTGGTGCTACGGATTCTGTGCTTTGCAGCGAGAACCCACCTCACCGCGGCGGCAGCAGCACAGCCTCCGCCCCCCTCGGCGGCTGCTTTTGGGGAGCCGGCTCCCACGGGCCAGAGAAAGCAAACCAGGGAGACACCAGCCTGCCGGTGCCCGGCTGAGAAGGTGTTTGCAGCCAGCCCTGCCAGGTCCCGACGGAGCGCCGCAACCTCCACCAGCACCCTGAGCCTGCTGCTCGTTCCGCGGTGGCACCCCCTTCGATCCGCCGCGCCCCTTGGCAAGCTCAGCGAGAGGGGACGGGACAGCCCTGGGCGCCTCGAGGGCAGTCTGGGAGACGCGATGCACAGAGGCGATCAAATCCTCGTTAGCGGCGCTTATCTCCGTATCTCACCATCTCCAACGGTGATCTGGGCAAAAGTACGTAAAAGCAAGCAGAGCGGCACGGCCGAGAGATGCGCGGCGGCAGCTGCCGACACGGCCACGGCTTCGCTGCGCAAGCCCGATCCCGACAATTCCCTCTTCACCCTGCGCTCTCGCTGGCTCCCACATCTCCGGCCGCAGCCCGAGGCAGAGCGGAAGGCTGGGAGCGAAGGCAAATGAAGCTGCGCTGGAGCCGGGCAGCAGGCAGCTCTGCGGGGCGGCTGCTGCAGCCCGGCTCCACAACCGCTCTCTCCGAAACCCAAGGATGTCCCCGACGTGTATACTTTCGGCTTCCCCTTTCAGCCTTCACGTTGTTTAGTACCTTCTACAACATTAAAGAGGGCATTGCCTGGATGGATCAATGAATCCATCAAGGAGAAGCCACGGCAGGCAGCGCAGGCACGTTTCTGTTTGGCCCAAGCGCCGCGGTCCCGGCGCGCTTCCCCAGACACCTCAGCCTCCCGCCCCGGCTCTGCAGTCGCGCTGGGCGCCGCTTGGCTGGAGCGATGCGCCCCGTCCAGAGGGTCTGTGCTGGGGATGAGCCCACGTCACCCGGCATCGGGAGCTTGTTGACGTTAACGCAACTTGTCCGTTTACCCCGGTGGCAAACCGGCGTGCCTCCCTCGCTCCCCGGGAGCGGAAGGGCTCTCGCCAGCCCCCAGCCCCCTGCCCTGCCACGCCGCCTCCCGGGCCAGGGGCTCCTCGCATAAGAGGACAGAGATGTGCTGCCATGTGAGCGGGCATCTTGCCTCGCTTCCCCTTCGGGGGCTGCCCTAGAGCCTCGACACTTAAAAACCTTCTGATTTCCAGCCTAAACGCCTTGTGGTCAGATTGTATTCATTTGCTCCGGCGTTGTCCATCACCTGAAATAGCTCCGTCCTTCCGCGAGGTTCTCCCTTGCTGCTGTATTTACGTATTTTTATTCTGGAAGCATCCCGCGTGACTGCCGTTCGCGTGCAAGCAGGCACAGCAGAGATTCGTGGAGGCAACACTGGAGGATCCACCTTTCTCCGTCCTAAATCGTTCCTCTGAAGTTGTCTCTCTTCATTTCCCGAGCTGCATTCAAATAGCATCCAACTCAATAAAGCTGGCCAGGAACGATGGGGCAGGAGAGCGAGTTTCTGTGGTGGTGGGTGCCGCCGACAGCTCCTCGCTGGAGCCCTGCAGCCCCGCTCCGCGCTGCCGCCTCCGCAGGGACCGGGCAGCCTCGGTGGCGAGCCGGGCTGGGGGCACGGCTTCATCAAAGTGCTTCATCAGCTTGCCTTGAGCAAGCTCAGGTCCAGAGTCTCTCCTCCCTGCACAACTCTCCTCGCACAGAAGTTTGCCAGGGCTTTCTGTAAATCCCGTTAAAAGACTTCAGCTCTGAGCTGCTCGTGCCAGCATCCCTCTCTACGCCACCGTCAAAAGAGTTGCTTCCACTCCGCAAACGTTCCTTGTTACCCCAGGGAAAGACCCCCCCGCTGCACCAGCCAGGAGCAGAGCCCTCTGCTGCTCCGAGCCGCAAGCGCTCCAGGCACTGCTACGCGCGGTTCTAAAGCCCCCGCATTCCACAGCCCCTTGGGAAGGTGCGGCGGGCGGGCGGGCGGAGGGACCGCGTTCAGGGACCGGCGCTGGCAGGCGGGGAAGCGCAGCGCGGGCACCGACGGAAGGAGCTACGCTGCTGCCTACCTGGGGTTTGTCTTCAGAAGGCAAACTGCAGGAAACCGGAATGCCTGTCTGTTGTCAGGAATTGGACAGCTTCCCCTACGAGACATTTTGGAACGAGCAGTTGTCACAGAACGTGTGTGTTTCACAGAATCACAGAATCGTAGAGGTTGGAAAAGACCTTTCAGATCATCGAGTCCAACCATAAACCTAACACTGCCCAGCCCACCACTACACCATGTCCCTAAGCACCTCATCCAAACGGCTTTTAAATACCTCCAGGGATGGCGACTCAACCACTTCCCTGGGCAGCCTGTTCCAATGCTTGATAACCCTTTTGGTGAAGTAAAATTTCCTAATATCCAGTCTAAACCTCCCCTGGCGCAACTTGAGGCCATTTCCTCTTGTCCTATGGCTTGTTACTTGGGAGAAGAGACCGACCCCACCTCTCTACAACCTCCTCTCAGGTGGTTGTGGAGACTGATGAGGTCTCCCTCAGCCTCCTTTTCTCCAGGCTCAACAACCCCAGTTCCCTCAGCCGCTCCTCATAAGACTCCTGCTGCAGACCCTTCACCAGCTCCGTTGCCCTTCTCTGGACACGCTCCAGCCCCTCAATGTCTCTCTTGGAGTGAGGGGCCCAACACTGAACACAGTATTCGAGGTGCGGCCTCACCAGTGCCCAGTACAGGGGACGATCACTGCCCTGCTCCTGCTGGCCACGCTATTTCTGATACAAGCCAGGATGCTGTTGGCCTTCTTGGCCGCCTGGGCACACTGCTGGCTCATATTCAGCCAGCTGTCAACCAACACCCCCAGGTCCTTCTCTGCCAGGCAGCTTTCCAGCCACTCTTCCCCAAGCCTATAGCATTGCATGGGGTTGCTGTGGCCCAAGTGCAGGACCTTGCACTTGGCCTTGTTGAACCTCATACAATTGGCCTCGGCCCATGGATCCAGCCTGTCCAGGTCCCTCTGCAGAGCCTTCCTGCCCTCAGCAGATCAACACTCCCGCACAACTTGGTGTCGTCTGCAAACTGACTGAGGGTGCACTCGATCCCCTCTTCCAGATCGTTGATAAAGATGTTAAACAGAACTGGCCCCAACACTGAGCCCTGGGGACGCCGCTTGTGATCGGCCGCCAACCGGAGTAAACTCCATTCACCACCACTCTCTGGGCCCGGCCGTCCAGCCAGTTCTTTACCCAGCGAAGAGCACACCCGTCCAAGCCATGAGCAGCCAGTTTCTCCAGGAGAATGCTGTGGGAGACCGTGTCAAAGGCTTTACTGAAGTCTAGATAGACAACATCCACAGCCTTTCCCTCATCCACTAGGCGGGTCACCTTGTCGTAGAAGGAGATCAGGTTGGTCAAGCAGGACCTGCCTTTCCTGAACCCATGCTGGCTGGGCTTGATCCCTTGGTTATTCTCTACATGCCATGTCACAGCACTCAGGATGATCTGCTCCATCAGCTTCCCCGGCACCGAGGTCAGGCTGACAGGCCTGTAGTTCCCCGGGTCCTCCTTCCGGCCCTTCTTGTAGATGGGTGTCACATTTGCTAATCTCCAGTCAGCAGGGACCTCCCCAGTTAGCCAGGACTGCTGGGAAATGATGGAAAGGGGCTTGGTGAGCTCTTCTGCCAGCTCCTTCAACACTCTCGGGTGGATCTCATCAGGCCCCATAGACTTGTGAGTGTCTAAGTGGTGCAGCAGGTCACTCACCATTTCCCCCTGCATTATGGGGGCTCCAGTCTGGTCCCCATCCCTATCTTCCAACTCCAGGGGCTGGGTACCCAGAGAACAGTCGGCCCTGCTAATAAAGACTGAGGCAAAGCAGGCATTAAGTACCTCAGCCTTTTCCTCAGCCTTGGTCACTGTGTTCCCTCCCCCGTCTACTAGGGGCTGGAGATTCTCCTGAGCTCTCCTTTTGCTGCTAATGTATTTGAAGAAGTGTTTTTTGTTGTCTTTTACAGCAAGAATGTCTTTGACATTCTTTTTTTACCGAAATACAGCAGTCTGGAAGTGGAAAGTCATCTGTCACGAGAATGGGAAGTGCATTTTGCAAGTGCAAAAAAGCATTCGTGTTTCACTCTCAGCTGAGGCAGGATTTCTGCGAGCCCAAATGTTCCCAAGTAACAGCTCCCACGCGCCGAGAGCCATTGCCGATGGGAGAGCTTCGTCAGAAATGTTGCCACCGGATCTATATTCGCAGCAGGGAAGACGCAAAAAACCCCCAACAACCTCTCTGGATAAACAAGAGAACAGGAGGCCACTTTTAAGGAAGGATTAGAAGAAATCGGCTTATTGAGCTTAGCAGATCGAAGACTGGGGAGGGGAGAGGGGACGAGTCTGCTCCGCGGGCTCTGGCTCCTCTTTGCCGATCCAACTGCGTGCCCTAAAGCACGCCAGAGTATTTCCCTGCACCGCTATCCAGCCTTGAAAAACTTCATTTTAGCATGATATTAAAGCGTGCTTTAAAACGGACTAAAAGCCACACTGGTTTATGGGAAAACCACGTGGAGGTGGATTTTAGTGAAGTGCGGTAAATGATTTTGAGACCGAAACCTGTCGTCACGCAGCCGCTAACGTGGAATAGAGAGCTACAGCCGGTGTTTCAAGCAGGGATCCGCCGAGAGCTGCAATCGCTATAAATTAGGCCATTTTAAATTCATTACTCACACTGCCCTCTAAGATTGGAAACTGCGAGCTCATCCATTCAGCCTTAATTTTGACACGCAGAGATTTTTCTTTTTGAGCACTTACATCAATAGTCATACGTTATTTCACTTCTCATCCATTAGTGCTTACACACCAAATTAAAAGCCTCCAATCATTTTTCCAAATACCTTTGGCCTATCATAGTAGCATCATTTCTTTGTGTATTCCACCCTTAAAATTCCGCATTTTAGAGCAACGTAGCCCTTCAATTCAGCATCTGAACCGAGACGTTTGCAAGATACCTACTGATTAGGATCGTGTACTGTTAAAATTATTGTCTTTTCTAGAAGGCAATGAAAACTAGCAGTACATTTTCATAGGACCCCTGACATAGTTTCTGGTTACCAAGGAGATTTCCTTGGGGAATTTTCTATTGAGAAAATAAAAATAATTTCTAAAGAAAAATAAGACCTGCAGTAAATTGCTCAAGTGCGAGTGTGAATTTCAATACATACCAATTTGCAGCCGCTCCATTGCTTGCCAGTACTTTAAACAGAAGTTATGGAAAATATTTGTCTTCAGATTTATATTGCGTTGATACCTGCTGGGCATTTCAAGCAGGAAAACCCAACGTGCCTTCCTGGCAGGCCCCTCCGTTACACGTGAGCACGACGGGGTGCTCGCAGACACCCTACCAAGGAGCGTTCCCTGTAATTTTATGAGCCTGTTCGCCGTCAACGCGCAACCGCTTGTTAGAGCGCGGCTATGCTGGAGGTGTGGAGAGACTGCCAAAAAATACGTTGAACTGCGAATAACCAAAGCCGTAACCAAACCCGCAGACTAATGAGGTTTCTTTGCCTGAGGGCTGCAATGCTCGTCCTTACTCGGCATATTTATTCTTTCCATCGCACCCAAATTTATTATTTCCGTTGCACCCTCGGCGTTTTACCGAAGACGCCGACTTTTGCGGGACGGGAGGCGAGAAGACCACAGCAGCACAAGGAGCACACAGAGACGGGCTCTGGAGCGGGGCACCGACTCAAGGGGGTGTTGGAGAGCCCCGGCAGCACCCCCGAGGCGCTACTGCAGGTCAGCCGGTGCCGAGGCAGACCCCGAACCATCCGCCCCGTAGGCTCTGCCTACAGCCCCTTGGCCCGAGGGTAGCCAGCGTGTGCCTGGAGACGAGACGCTGCAGGGTCTCTGGAAAAGAGGCTGCTTTATATACAGCTAGTAAAAACTGCCTACAGCCCTCTTCGCCAGTCACCTTCTGGTCGTAGCCCTGAATCACAGCGTCGGCACTGGCAAAGCTCCCTGCTCCATGAGTCAGGGCAGGAAAACGGAGCAGCAGCGGCAAGGAAGTCTGAATCTGTAGGAAAGGGGTTAAGCGAGCAGCAACTTACTCAACGCTCATGAATTTCATCCCTCAACGCTTATAAATGCATGAGAAAACCCACAACCATGCCTTTTCACCAAATAAGACCATTTGCAGCGTTAGGAAAGAGTAAGAAACATTCTTCTGACTTAAGCCTCGGTCTGTTCCATGGAGAGACTACAAGACCTCACCAGGGCATGGGAAACAAGTCAAGCCTAAAACACACCAGGCGGGGAAGCAGAGGGGGTGTTAAAGAGTTCCCGGTTTTGCTTGCGGCTCACTATAAGAGCCACAGGATAGAAACCACCTTTCTGAGCCTCCCCTGAAAAGCGTCAGTGTTTACTTCTCTTGGTTTTACTTTTAAAATTATTATTCTGGTTTTGTCTGGCCTCTGCCAGGCTACCCTTCAGGCCACGGCGGTCTCGGGAACAAGCTGCCGAGCAGACGGCGAGATTTCAAACGAGCTGGAGCAAGCAGGAGAGCGCAGTTAAACCAGACGAGCCCGAGACCCGCTTCCTCCGCGCCCGGCCGGCGGGCACGCTGCTGCCGTCCCGGCCGCCTTTGCTTTCTGCAACCTGCGAAGCACAGATTTGAGAGCAGGCGGCGGGGGCTGTGTCCCCAGGCACCAGCGGAGGGGCAATTCCCCGCTCCCTTCTTTCCCAAAAGACACCGCTTGTACCGGGAGGTGAAAAACCACCTGCTGCAACGAGGATGTGACTCCACACAAGCAAAGTGCACGCAGCGGCCAGATTTAAAACGGTGTCAATTCTAAAAGGCAAGATTAAACGAAACCCTTCACCCTGAGCTGGCCACTCACAACTCAGTTTTACGTGCCAGCTGTGGTCTGCCAAACCTTTACTAGCATTTCAGTATTTTAAAAAGCCAAGTCAGCGTGATTGTGAACCCCTCCTGTCTCAGTACGAATGATCTTTTACTGAGGAAGCAGTTATAAGCAAAAAGCTGCAAGGGGAAAGCTAAAAAAACCCCTCCCTATGCGCAGTTGTCCCATGCTCTGCAGCAATGTGAATACGATCGGCGTTTGGATTAAGGACGGCAAACATCAAGGAGTCAGCCGTGGGACTCGGTATCGACAGCTGTGCCATCGGCGTCTTCTCGAGGGTGGCCAACAACAGATGGCAAGGGAAAGGAACAAGGCCGAGGCACGCCTGGCAACCGCCCGTCCCACCGCAGCCGTTCCCAGCCGTAAGTGCTTCGCGATTTCCCGAGCTGGAGGTTGTCTCTGAACCCGGTGCAAGTCAGCCACCAATGGTTTTAGGCCACAGATCTGGTTAATCACTCTTTAAAAGCAGTTTTTGTTTCTGGCTTCCCTAAAATGCCCAAACCTGGAATTTCGGATCTGCCTGAGCGCCGGCTGGGATCTCCCTCTGTGCAGAGCTGGAGAGAGGTCTGAGCGGCTCCACGCTTCGGGCAGCCAACGCCTCCGGTACGACTGCACGTGTCCTCCTGGGACGCTTCTGCTCGGAGCCCTCCGAACCCGAGGCACCACAGACCTGCCCAACAGACCCCAAGCCAAACCCAGGCACGCAGAGGCATCTAGGTGCTTTGCAGCAGTTCTGGTTTTGCAGGAGGCACCACGGCAAGGAGACGGCCACCGTGGCAAACAGGCTTTGTAACAGGGACCACCGCCTCTGAAAGAAGGCAAAGACCCAACTACCTATCGCAATCTTTCCTGCAGGCTGCCTCAGCTTGGCTAGGGCCTCCTTGGCGTCACAGCGTGCCGCTTCTCGGCTCTCGCTGTCAGCCCGCGGCTTCCGAGGGCTGTCCCGTCTCCCAGGACCCGCACGCTCCGTACCAGCTACGCTGCTGCCTCCCAAGGAGCGAGCAACGACGTGCAACGCACAACAGGCGCTCGCCCAGCACCGGTTGTTTATTAAACTCTTCTCTGTTTTTTTAAAAGTTTACAAAATGGATGTTTTTCACATGATAAATGACCGGCAACTGACCTTTCCCGTTAATGGCTTAATTCACGTGGAAAGAGCGGGCTGCCCAACGCGTGTGACACGGAGGTCAAACAATAAACCACACTGCCCACAGGCGGCCGTGGAAAGGGGCAGCACATGCCGCTGGTGAGCGAGACTCTGAACACGAGCACGCCTGGGTAATTTTCAGAATCGAAGCATATAAGTTTAAGGAAAAATCCTGATTTATTTTTGAAGCGGAACATATGTACCAACAGCGAACGTTCTGCCTCAGCCTGCCCGCAGGAATCCTTCACCCAGCAGCTGCCTGCAAACTTCTTACAGCTGATAGCAGGCACGAGCGACCGAGCCTAGCAGCCTTGCTCGGGCCGTTCCACCATCCGGCCGCATGGGTTCCTCATGTCTTGCTTCTCTTTCCCCATTTCCCATCCTTTTCCAAAGCACGAGAGGAGGGGCGTCGAGGGGAATGGTTTCCAGGTCTCCTGCGAACCCTTCAAGGGTCCACTGGGGCTTTTGCATGGGAAACCACTGAAGGCCAACAGCCAGAAAAGTTACTCTAGCCAAAGGAAAAAAAAGAGGAGTCTTTCAGCCGAGGGAGAGAAAAGTACCTTATTGCCACAGCATGAAAATTAGTGCTGAATTATTTTTAAACATTCCTAAAACGCTCAGCTTCCATACTTTCTCATGCTGCTGAAAAGAGGGGACTGATCACAATTTTCTTTTTTCAGCACACATCCCAGAAATAGCGGGGAAGAGCCCCACGCGTCGTATCGCAGCAGCAAGGCCAGCAGTCGCTGAGCGGCAGCGCGTTCTGGCTTTCTTTTCCGAGGTTATCTTCTCCTTCCCAACGCACCTACGCGCCTCCCCCGCCGGGCCAGAAAGGCGCGCCGAGCAGCGCGCTTGCGGCGGAGCACGAGCCTGGGGCGGCGGGAGCCATCTGGCCCCAGCTGCTGCGTTACACGGCCGCCCGCTCCCAGCGCGCCGACAGCACCGTTCCACACGCAGCTGAGGCTGCTCTCCGCCAGCCCAGGGAAAACAGAAACGCGGGCTGGAAAGTTCCTGCGACTCTTTTTGAAGGTCCGAAGTGAACAAATTTCCTTCTTCCCAGAAGTCTACTCAACACCTTATTGCAAATTTATTCAAATGAATGCCTACGGATGATATGACCCTCTGTAAAACAGAAATCGCCCCCCATCTCGGAGCACGAGGGAGGTCTGCGGATTTAAAAAGAAACAAAGAAAAAAATCCCAGCAGCTTTCGGAGCAGTATTTGATATTGGGATGTACGAATCACAAACCAGACTGAACCGCACGTGCAGGAATACGAAAGAAGGGTTTGATTAACAGCTTGGTGAAGTGAAGACCTAACTGCGTAGCCAACTGAGGGATTAATTATCCGGATGAGAGAACTAACACTCTCTTAGTACCAGGGCACTACTGCCATACGGGCACGCGGGTGTGTTTGGCAGTTCAAAATCCGGACTCTCTTAAAAAAGGGCGAGGGGGCTGAGGGGCCGGGGAGCATCCACTGGCGTGGCTCCGGCGGAGGTCTGCAGCCCAGCTGGGAGGCGCGGGGACCACCGCAGGGAGCTGCGGTTCTGGGCCCTCTCCAGCCTTCGCAATGTTTTCCACTGCAGTTCCCGGGGATTATGTGTTATTTGGGTATTGCAATGGCCGGGGCTGCTCCGGCGTGACCCCCCTGTTGGGGAACGGCAGGAAGAGGCACAGCCGTCTCTCCCAGCTCCGGAGAGCACGAAGCAGGGCTCCGAGTTAAGTCTCTGTTGCAGCCTAGAGACCAAAACTTTACATCTCCTGGGCCGAGCTGAAGAGAGCAGGGGCAGGGCCAGGCTCACGGGCACGCACCTCCAGGCAGGGGAAGAGGTTTTCCCCCACTCCCAGCCTCGGTGTAAGGCGACGCAGCCGCACGCAAGACTCCTGTTCTATTTTCCTTCTGCGGAGGAGGCGTTGCTGCCCGATAATAAAGTGCCAGATACCGGCACAGACCTCCGATTCCAGCAGGGCAGGTAGGAGGGCAGGGGCATGAGAAGCCATTGCTGATGGGGGCTGGTCTGTACAGGTCTGCGCCAGCCGAACTGCGGACCCCGGGTCCCGAGGGACCAGCCGAGCCCAGTCCGTACAGCCACGTTTCACAGAGCCCGATGGAGCTTTCAGGAGAGGCACGCTGGAGGTGACGGGGATGTCAGACAGCTGATAGGTGTCCGTACACGCAGAGATGTTTGGGAACCTTTCTCTGAGACGACGGAGAAGAGCAAGAAGAAAACCTTCAGAGGAAACACCTCTCCTCTGCCATCGCTCTCTACATACGACTGACGGACCAGGAGGTGCCACGAGCCAGCACCAGCGCACGGCCCTTCTGCAAGCAAGAGAGAGCTAGGCTGTCTTACAGGAGAGGAAGAAGAAAAAGCTGGACACGTTACCTGCCCAAACATAAGCGTTACAAAGGGCTTAAACAAACTAAAGCAAGAGCAAAGTAATTTTTGCCAGCAAGCGCAAGCCCTTCTGCACAGTGCACAAATACCATTTTCTTCACCCACAGAGGACACGGGGACAAGAAGAAAACTGCTGCTCGGGAGCGCCCTGCTCTGTTTCAAATGGATAGAGCAGCAATACCCCTCCTCGTGCTGACTACCAGAGCCCACAAATGCATGGACCTCCATTAAATTAGTCTTGGGTGACGATGACAGTTGAGTTTTAATGAGACCGCACAGGCTGTGGCCAGCCCGAGGCTTCCCAGCTCTCGGCGGCGGTGGCGGCTGTGCCTGAGCATCGTTAGGTGCCGTGACTTTCCCACGGTCACCGCGTCGGTGAGGTTGGGTGAAGCCAGCTTAAGTAAAAACACCCATCAAACCCTCAAGATGCCAAACTTGCCTCTTTGTTTTCATACACGCCAGTATGAACACCTGCATTAACGAGCGTGAACAGTTTGAGTCAGAACGATACCACATACAGGAGCAAGATATTCTTTAAAAAGGAAAAGGGTGTCGGCGTTTGTTTCCAAACGTCACATTTAGATACCCGAAGAAGAAAAATATAGAGCACCCAAGGATCTCCAACGTTTTCAAAAGCAGCAGCACTGGAACACCCCTGGGTCTGGAATATAAACAAGCTGAAACGTATTCCCAGGAGAAGCTACTGAATTGCTCTGGTGAACAGTAGTTTGTTTACTGCCAGTTTTTATGAGTTTTTGACATGAATCATCTGGCAGAATTGAAGCAAAATAAGGGAACCAATGAGTAAAAATACACAAGCGTCATTAGCAGAAATTAAAGACAAAAGGAACCAGTCTACTTGCATCAACGTCAGGGAACGAACAAATCTTTCAAAAAGCTTGACATACGCATCTGCGCGTCTCCTCGTCTGCCGAGGTTCGTGCCAGCTGCTTTCAGGGGGCGTTAGGGGCAGAGTGCCGGAGGCTTGCTCTCTGCTCAACGGAGGCGAGTCCAGCCAGGAATCTCCACTGATTATGAAAAGCAGGTAGGAGCAAGTTTAATATCTAAAGTTAGGTAGGGTTACGGATGATCTTCAAATTTCAAGTTTAAATTACACTTTGAGTGCCTGGATTTAAACGTTCTGTTTTGAGAGAAAGGCTCAGGTCTATACCGTTCGTTATTTATGGGCCTGAGAAGGTACCTTGAGATACGGGGCATGCGCAGATGCGTTTCTGCCGCCTTGCCCCGGGAGTACGCAGTCCGGAGGCTCTCCCCGGGCCCCTGGAAGCGACGTTTCGAGCCAGCGTCAGCAAAGCCTTGCCCTCCCCTCTGCATCACGTTCTTCAAGGCTTCCTACCGCTTGCAGATGCGGAAAGGAAAAAAATACCCAACCCCGCCAAGCACCTTAAAGAAAGGCTGCGCCCCGTCTGAAACGCTAAAACCAAAAGCTGCGACCTTCTCTTCTGCAGCAGGGTACTTCAGAGCAACCCGCAGCCAGCCCCGCAGGCGGGGGGGTGACCCGCCCCCAGCCCCGCCGGCTGCCCAGAACCCGCAGGGTTCTCACAACGGCACCTTTGGCACTTCCAGGGCAACTCTCCACGGGCTCCGGGCGCTGCTTCGGCCAAGAGCGGCAGAGCCGGGCCCGGGGCCCCGCTCGGACGCGTCAATGCGGGGGCGTTGCCTCCTCCCTCGGACCCGGAGGGCACCTTCCTCCTGACCTTCTCTCTTCTCTGGTCCTCTGTCCCAGGCTTCATCAGCTATTCACGAAGCAAAGAGAGAGAGAAAACATTTAATGAAGTAAAAATATCATTGCAGAGGATTTTTTTTTTTTTTATTACAAATTTTAGCATTTGTATGAAATTGGCAACTCGGACTCACAATGCATACATCAATAAAATAGAATACCTGACATTTTCAGGTGCTTGGAGAATCACCCTAAACACGACCATCCCCGCGTGTGACAGGCGGGTGTATTCAGAGGACTACCCTCCGCTTTTCAGAGCTGCTTCTCCATCCAACACAACCTGCCAGTACGGCAAAGCAGACATACAAGGACCAAAAGCGGGGAGCCGACTCCCGCCAAACTCTCATTCTGTTTTGCTTTTTGCGAGGCAGCTTTGTCATTTCAAAGTTTTCAGTCAACCCCCTATCCCAAGATCAGCAATGCAGCACACAAGACCTTCGACTAGATTCAATTTCTCCAGAGAGACGCGTGCCCCATAGCTTCACCTGGAGTTTAGGACAACCATTTCGGGTCAGACCGGAGACACCCCTTCTGCTGGCACTGCCCGGCTGCCCCGCGGCCGAGATGCTTTCCACGTTAGCGAGGGGCCAGGCACGCTGCTCCTAGCCGTCGCTTTCTCAGAGGAGCGGGCTGCGGCGAGCCCCGGGGACGCCACGCATCAGTCGCTTTAAGCGACCGCGGACGCGTCACTGGGGCAGTCTATCAGCTTGGCCAGTTTCTGTCGTCTGGATGAGGTGCTCAGGGACACGGTGTAGTGGTGGGCTTGGCAGCGTTAGGTTTACGGTTGGACTCGATGATCTTAAAGGTCTTTTCCAACCTCTACGATTCTGTGATCTACTGCATTTCTCAGCTGCTTCCCCCACAGTTCCCCCAAATAGAGCACGCTAGTCGTAAATCATTTGAGGGCCAACAGGCGTCTGCAGGGGTGAAGCCTTCACAGAATCAAATAAGCTGCCGCAGAGTTAAGGAAGGTCGCGGAAGACGCACGCAGAGCCGCAGAAGGGACCTGCGCGCGGGCCAGAGCCTCGGGTGCAGAGGCAGAGCCCTGGGAGGACGCCCAGCCGCGCCGAGCCCCATCCCGCTGCTGCCCCCCCACGCCTGCTGGGGCAGGGCTGCCCGCCCAGGCACCCGCCACCGGCCGCTGCGGGGACGAGGCCCCGGGCAGATGAGTTCTCGTCACGCGTAGCTCGCTCTTACCCGGCTACCGCACAGGCTGAGCCCACGCGGAGCAGGGCACGCACGCAAGCGGCGCGGCCCGGCCGGGCACGGGCAGCGTTGCGACCTACGCATCCAACGCGCGCGTTGCTCTGCTGCCGGCAAGCCTACAGACACAGCTCACGCGTGACAGGTAACTGAGGAAGCCAGTGCGCTTGCAGGAAGGGAAACAAGACTTACAGAGCGTTAATTCTACCTTCGTTAACAGAACGCCCAGGGTCTCTGCGCATTTGGTTCTTATTTATATAAATGCTGTTGGGATCACGCAGGTGCTGAAATCGGAATTTCATTGATATTCACGGTACAAAAACATTTCAGAGAAGAAAAGGCACATTACCTTAGCTGCACGCTTCAGAGAAGGGAAAGCACAGCTCCTGGGTCTCAAAAAGTAGATTTGTATGCATTTAAATAACTATACTAGCAGGCACTGCCTATTCGAGATGAAAATTTATTACTGACTCTCAACATAGCAGTCCGCAATTACGAAGTACCTCCCAACACAAGGGTGCCGCCCAGCCAAACCTGCTGCAACCCACCTGTAAAGAGCTATCTGTATTTCAATTGATTTCCCTTTGCCATCTGCACCTTTCCCTGCAGCAGCCAGAACCCGAGCAGGGACCCTTTCCCAACGTTAGGGGTGCACAAAGTCGTTTCTGCTCCGTGTACCTCTTAGCTCTGTAACTCTTAACATAGTTGTTTCTGTAAATTATGTGATTACAGAATGGCATGAAACCCACTCTTCTCTAAACAAGATTTTCCTCTTTCTTATTACTCAATGAAAAGAAACGCCTGTAACATACGGCAGGAGTAATCCAAACTGAGCTACATTTTCCTCCGAGAAGGTTGGGAGCTAACCTAAGACGACGAGCCCCGGATTTCCCAAAGTTAGGAAGCAGCTGTGTATTCAGACTGTGAAATTCGCACGATGGGATACAGAATCCACCTTCACAACACATATTTGTTCATACGTAATACGACAACAGGCGGAAACGGCTCAATATACGGTGGCATGCTACGTCACCACTTCACATGTGCCTACGCTGACCATTTTCCAGTAGCTGTACTCTCGCACCCCGAAGAAAAATGGGACAAGAAGTTTTGATGAGGGGAGGGGCTAACTGGAAAAGCTGTATTAACTCCTGTTTCATCAGGAACAGGATTTAGGTTTTACTTTATTTTTAAGATTACCCCAAGTTAAAGGCAAGCTTAATAAAGGAACAGTTTCATCCATCTAAAACTTGAATACCGAAATAAATGAGGATTTGCGAGTACCTACATACGTGCGCGCTCTCCAGTCTGTCCATGTCCCAGTCTATGAATGAAAGTTCAGATGTAAAGGATATGATTAAATTTGCATTTCTTTGTGCTCAAAGGGAGACTCACCTGTACTACGCAGGCAATAAAGGAATTGCACTTCACAATTTTTTCCTTTCTTTGCTTTCAAAGTGCTTGAGTAATCTAAAAGGATGTTTAAAAAAAAATACTTTGTTACGGAAGACAGAGTTGCACGCGAGCTGGAAAAAGACTGGTTAAGGTTTGGTATTATAACGAGTAAAGCTTCAGACACAGTTCTGGTTCAACGAAACGCACCTGGAGCGCTGCCCGTCCGACGACAGCGCTGCACGCCCAGCGTCCCACCTGCACGAGTCCTGTAAGCCTTTTGCGGCCACCGCCCCGGGCTCGGTGCTGACGCACCTGTACAGACACCGGCTGAGCTTTTTACCCGCGATCTGAAATTGGGTCTTTCTGAGGCGTTTTGGAGGGACGCTAACGTTTCAGAGCGCGGTCCTCGGGCCCGCGCTGCCCCACGGCCCAGGCTCCCCGCCCGCACGGATGGGGCGCGGGGCTGCTCAGCAGCAGGCGGCGGAGCCGCGTCCGCGCAGGGGATTAAACGTTCCCGTCTGCAACCCAAGCCCAGACATCCCACGCGCCGAGCTACGACGCGCTGCCTGCAGGCAAAGTTACGTATGCGCGGGTTTACAGCCGGCAGCCCGCACATCTTTAAGGCTGTCTTAACTACAGGCATAGCAGGAGCGACTGAGCCTGAAAACTCGCTAGGAAAATCATTTCGGACATAAAGCAGCAAATGCTGATCCTTGTCATCTCAAGCCACGGTAGCCTGGAATAACACCGTGTCACGAACCACAAGCCTCAAACGAGCCAGCTGCGCGGAGACGCCGCTCGCTCCTTCGCCAGCGGCCGAGACCCGCACGCTGCTGCGGCTGGGGCCAGCGGCCGGTCCGGCGCCAGCGCTGAACTGCCGGAGCACGGCAAGAGACAGAGACGGCCCGAGACATCTCGAGCGTTGACAGGCTGCCCTCATCGCATCGCACAAAAAGGCTGGTCTCGGTCCGCAGAAGGCGACTTTCCGCTCCTCCCACCATAACACAGGTATTTCCCCTCGCTGAGGGGCTGCCGCCGAGCAAAGCCACCCGCACTGACGGGGACACGCACCGCTCCCTCCCCAGCGCGTCGGCAGAGATACAGAGCAACAGCCGTTTCCAACGAGGTCAGGATTTACGCTGCTCTGACAACTCCTTTGCCAGATTTTAGCCTGACACAATTTAATAGCACACGACAGACACGAAGCCCTGGGAATTGAATGCTGCCAGCGGGAAGCCTGACGGCACTTAGAGAGGGGGCTTTGCAGAGGCACAGGTGTCACATCACTTCCATAAGCAATTTGTCTTTTGTAAAAATACTCAGACTGGCACACACAGTCCCAACTTAAAAAAAAAAAAAAACCCCAAACCAACAACCAAACCAACAACAACAAAACCCAACCCACAAAACAACGCTCATAATTCTCTGGGGCTTTGATGTAGGTAGTTTTCCCCCAGTCCGAAACTCTCCTGTGCCAAGCCCCCTTCACAAGCCCTTGGTTTCCTGAAGACAGAAGCACGCCCAGTGTTTTCTCTGGGATGGGCATGGGCACAGATGGGGATTTCTGCTGTAGGGAGCATCCGTGTGCGCGTTGTAAAGATGAGCCTGCCAGGACACGAGCCGAGCCCCCCGTTTTTAAGGCTTCCCTTTTCAAAGGGAGGTCACGAAGACTAAACACACCTGAAGCTCTTCTGACTTGCCTTCCGAGTCACGCTGCCAAACTCACCGCCGCGGCTTTGAGGGTGAGAAAAGGAACGCGCAGGTCTCGGCTTTGCTCCTCGTCTCTCCGCAGTGCTCTCATCTCACCCGAGAGCCGTGCAGCAGCGCAGGGGAAGCACCCCGGCCGGCAACAGCGCCCGGGAAAAGCCTCGGCGCCGAGGCGAGGGCTGCGGCGTCCTGCTTGCGGGGTGCAAAATGCCGTGGGATGGAGGGCTTTCCCGGCAGCGACGCTTTCCTAAAGTCTTGAGATAGGAAACGTATAGACAGAGACGCACCAAAAGCTGAATGCTTTAGCAATACCTTATTAACTTTAATTGGGTAATAAATGTGGAAAGGTAATACATGACCTTGTCTGCACAGAAATGCTCTCATTTCACACTTAACAAGTCAAAAACATGCTGGAGAGAAACAAGAGGGGACACGAAGGGTTCTCCTGTAATGCTCCATTAGATTGCTGGATTAACAAAGGAACAGGATTTTATGACACGCATGAGAAATTTAATACAAAATTAAATTAATACAGCTATTTGTATTACTGAAACAGGACAAAACGCAGGAAGAGCGGCATGTTTTAAGTGGTAAAAGGGTAATGTGTTTCTTCCTTGACTATAGAAGTTTATATTAGTAATGAAGGTAAAGAGAAACAGTTTTAGTTCCCCTTTAAATGGAATTCCATTTTCTGCGTTCAGAACCGCTCTGAGAAGGAACAAACAAACAAAAAATTAAATCTATTTCCTGCCCGCAGCCTATGGCAACTTAAACGTCCAAGCTTGCAAAGATTATATTGGGACTCCAAAACCATTATGCAAACCAGAAAATAAGCTAGTTTCTTTCTGCACAGCTATGAACTAAAACCCCCAGCTTTATGCGAAGGCATTTAGATAAGGCACATTCCTAATGAAGAGAGGAAAAAAAAGTATATAATTGGATGATGTGGTATTATGGTATTATTCTGAACAGCGATGCGAAGTTGTGCAAAGATAAAACAGCTGGCAGCCGATCGGCACGATTAATACCAACAGCCCGCGCATTCAGTTCTGCGGCGCTTACAAGATGCTAAACAAGAAACTAAAAGTCACAAACCAAAGAGCCAGAACGCTTTCCGAGGACAAGCAACGCAGTTCTGTCTTCCTACCGCCCTTTCAGCGAGAAAAAGAAATAAGGGTTTCGCTGCAGTTTAACCTTTGACTTCAACACTTGCTTTGAAAACAGAAGCGTGTAAAGCTACAGACATTTATTGCTAAAATCCACTTAGCCTGCGCTCGCTTTGACTCAAGGAGGATTAAGCAGACGTGCTGGACTTTCAGCTCCGAAAGCTATGCAAACCCAGCTCCGGGTATTAAATTAAATGGGTTCAGCGGCCGAAGCTCAGCTCCTGGTGGAAGCGACTCCTCGCTATCCAAAATAACGCCTCCGAACCGAGCCCGCGGCCGAAGCCCCGCAGGAGCGCGCAGGGCCCCGCGCCAGCGCACGGAGCCGCTGGCCGGCCGTCGGCCTCGCCTGCGGACGAGCCCCCGGCAGCTCAGCCCAGGAGCAGCACGGACAAAGAGAAACGCGACTACGATGCGAGCTGGGCTAGAAATCTTTATCGTCGGCATTTCCAAGCGCGTCGCAGACAAAACGCACCAAAGCTCAAAAAAGTTTCGGGCGCTACACAAACCCTTTGTTTCAAAGGCTGGTGCTAGCGTCTGCCGCTTCGTAAGCGGGAGCTGTCGCCGTCTCTCCGCTGCCAAGGCTTTGGTGGCCGAGATGACGCCTCCGCTCCCTCCACCCCGGGAGACGCCTCGCGTCCCCCCGAAGGGGCCCGGCAGCAGAGGGGCCGTGGCTCCCGGCACCTCCGTCGTCGGCTCCCTCCGAAATAACTGCCCAAAGCACCAGATTACAGAGGGGATCAGCAACAGCAATCCAACGCCGCTCCAGACTTGCTTCTGTACGTCGCTGAAGCGCTGGCGTTTAAAAAATCCTTTAAGAAATGTTTCGGGGGGGGGTACTAACGTAGAAGGAAATCCAGCAATTTTTTGGTTGTTTTAAAGTTTCCACTACTTTCAACCTTTGATTTTCCACTTCGGCCGAAACCCTGCACGTGGTGAGCTGCGAGCCCTCCGCTTGCAGCTGTGCTCCGTGCAGCGGAAGGACTCGGCGCTACCCAGGCAAGCAGCTGGCAGCCAGGATGCTGGGTTCGATCGCCTGGACGCTTCTAATTCAGCCCCTGTAGGCAGGAGGGGCAGGGCCCGCACAGCCGCGCTGGGGCTCGGCTTGGTGCGCGGGAGCGGCACGCGAGCGGCGAGCGACTCGGGGACGCAAGAAGAGAGCGCGCTGCCTCGTGTCGGAGGAGCCCGCGGGGGCCCGGGAGAACCGGATGTCACCCGCGGCTTGGCCGAGATGGCCGTAACGCGTACAGAAAAGCCCGCGGAGGGTCCCGCGAACTGTGCTACAGCAGCTTCGGCAGCCGTAGCGTTGGACTTGCAGCCTTAGTTTTTCCCCTCAGTGTTGTCTTTTTAGTACATAATACGTTAATCAAAAAATTAATTCAATTCCAATTAAAAATCAATTGTTATGTGAAGTAGCTTCGCGATTTCCAAGAGTTTCTGAGGAGAGGAGCGGCTAGCTCCAAGCCCCATTGCTGGGGAGCGCCTAGAGCTGGATTTGCCCCTCGCCGGAGCAATTTCGGCACATTCCCATAGCCGCGCTCACGAAGCGCTGATCATCGCTTTAAAAAGCGCCAGCCCAGAGATCTGACGGAAGGCGTTGCCAGCAACGCTTTCCGTTGCTATCCTGCTAAACAACATCTGCTATAAATAAGCACGTTTCATCAAGAAGACATAAAGAATGTATTCGGCGCGGGTTGTAAAACAGATGTATATATTGAACCATTCAATAATTTCCATGAAGAACAAATGTAGTCAAGTAGTACTGAAGCAGTAATCACGCGTTCAGTGAAAGCCACCATAAATAGTTTTGTAACTTGGGAACATTTTCATTTTTTTCCCTCTTTTTAAATTTGTAGTTGTCTCTGTTTTCTGTCATTTTTATTATTGTTTTTCACTTTATCATTCTCTGTGCTTTCCACAGAAAGAATGCTTGATCACTTCTTCTAAAAGCCACCGATAAGAAAATTAAATCCCTTTGGCATCGCTGCACAGGGTAGTTGCATAACAAGCCGAGTATATATAGAAATTGCATTCCAAGTGTTTACATAAGAGCTCAGAATAACACAGATGTAAAAAAAAAAAAAAAAAAAAAAAAAATCCCACTCAATTTACAAACCAGCCCTGCGGTGCTTTTGTGTCTGATCACTCGGAGCAGGCGAATCAGCTTACTAGTGGCACACAGTTAATATTATTCTTGCACTATTTACATAACTGGAAAAGAAAGATTAAGCATTGAACAGGCAAATGCGTGCAGAAGGGCGATTTGCTTATCTTAAAGAGGAGACTCCTTCTAGCCAGAAAGACTGGCACGGAAGCTGATGCTTTGAAACACTCCAAGCTATCCGAAATCTTTTCCGGTTTCTTGTATTCGTGCAAATCAATGTACGGTCTTAGATCAGACTTCCACAGACATTTTCTGCGTGCTCTTCTCAACCGTCTCAACGTGACGCTTGCGACACAGAACAAGAGAAGCCAACTTTGTTCCACAAACCTTAAAGTAACCGTACGCCCAAAAGCAACTGGCAGGGCACGAGATCCAGGCTCCCAGTAACTTAAAGCTTCTTTACCTTGCTGTTGTAAAAACCAGGAGAAGTGCAGCGTACAAGGGCACCCTAGGTGACAGAACAACGGACCGAGGGGATTATCGGGGATAAAGTGATATTGGTTCAAATCCATCCTGTACGTCTACAGTCTGAAGGCAGGTAAACTTGCAAACAGGTACAAACTGGAAGGCTCTGCTGAAAAGGTCAGCAACAGCGCAAACCAAATCATCTAATGTCACTGAATACGTCTGTTCAGTTCCTCGCCCCATGCGTCCGCAGAGAAGTTTTGTGTTTAACGTACAGATAGATAGAGGCAGCTTTTCTGCCCCAATAACGTTTCTCTTGCTCAGAGCGCACCACTCAGCCCACTGCAGCTGCCAGACAGCTTTCTCCTAATAAAAGGTCGCTTTCTGCTGCTCCGGAAGTCACCCCGGTGGCCAAGGCTCCTCGGGACAGCAGCCCCCCGGCCACGCAGGGGACGAGGACCGGGCGCTCCCCGCGGGGCCGAGCCGAGCCGCGGCCCCGCTCCGAGGGGAGGAGGAGGAGGGGTGGGGGCAGGAGGCTGCTTCCAGGAGCCCCCAGTGACACCCGAAGAGGGAGGGTGGCTACAAGCCACCTGGGCAGCCAATGCCCGCGCTGCCTTCCCGGCACCGCTCCAAGAGGCCGTCACGAGTAGCACGGGTGGCCCAGCCGCAGGCGGGCAGCATCTCCCGCCCTCGCCGGCGAGCTTACGGGAGGTTCGTAGACCTGATAACCGCCCTGGGAGCAAGCGAAGGGAAGGAGGGAGAGAAGGCGGATGCGAGTTCGGGCCGTGAAGTCGCGGGGTTCGCTTTGAGGAGAGTCTTCTTCCCCACGTTTGCCGAGCGCTTCACACAATAGATCCCCCGGGCACGAGAGCGACGGCAAACACGCATCGCTTCGGTAACGGCACGCCTCGTTCGTCTAAACGTGCAAACCTGTCCCTCTGAGAAAGGGAGAGAAGCGCTCAGAAACACTGAGGAGCCCTCGGAAAGGCAACCAGACATTCGGGGAAAAACGCAAACCATCCGTCAGCGCTCTACCAAGAAACAACAAAATAATCTTAAAGAACGGCAAGGCAAGCAAGAGCGCACCGAAACAAGCCCCGTTTCATTCAGCTTTTACCAGGAGCCCTGCCTCGCAGTCGCCCCGGCCCGCGAGGGGGAGGGGGACGCTCCCCCCCCGCCCCTTCCGCGGCGGCAAGAGAGTCCCCGCACGGCACAGGTACGCAGGACCGCTTTGCTTCTGCGGTAGCAAATTAAACACAGCGCAAAGCCCCGGAGCTGATATTTCCCCCAAATCCTCCGCCAGCTTCAGCCTTCCTTGAGCCAACCCCGTCCCTGCGGACGCGGGCTCCAGCTGGCCCGAGACCGCCGGGTTGTTATAGCCCGAGGAGCGCGCAACCTCCTGGGAAAGCGCTAGCAAGGTATTTTTTAAACTTATTTGATGGCTAAAAATGTAATAGTTGGTATACTTCCCACCTATGCACTGAAATAACTCTGCAGACGTAATACCAAAGGAAAGGCATACCGTGCAAGTGGAAAAAAAATCACTTGTTTAAGCGCTCAGAATCACGGTACTGCTAGATACTGCACTGACGGTTACGGTATTGACTACAAATGATTTTTCCGTGGGGTGCTGCTGTTCTCTCAAGACTGTTTGGCAACACGTGCTTCAGCAGAATATACTGAAGAGGGTCAGTTCACGTCTCACTCCGCGGAGACCAGCAATTTCTCTATTTCTGCCGAGACGGTTTGCTTTGTTGAAGCACATTTCATTTTAAGGGACGGATATTCTCACAGCAAAAGAACAAAATCACATTTCCCATCTAGAACACTACTGTAAATAATGTACAAGTTAAACTCAAGTGGGAGTTTTCCTACGGAAATTCTTTCAAATTTCTGTTTTAATCCCAACTGAGCAAGTAAAACTCTGAAAACAAAGCAAGAGGCATCACCAATTAAAAGAGCAGGGCTGTGTAAGAACAGGAGCGGGGAGCGGGGCTGTAGGCACCCGGGGCCACCGTCAGAAGCGGAAAGCTGCAGTCGCACGCGTGCCTTTTGCTGAACCTTATCCTTGCGCTGAAGCGAGCGATGACGAGGACCCACGACGCCGTGATCTGCTTCTGTATGAACTTAGATACCAAAGCCCACGGCGCATCAGAGACGTTTTCCAGGCCCAGCCTCCTATCTCCAGCTCTGAAGACTGAGCAGCATAATCATGTATCTCCAAAATGTTCCCATAACCCAAAAGACAATTATCACATCTACTTAAAATTTCCATGCTAATATACCCAAAGGCTTTTTCCTTAAAAAAAAAAATACTTAAGCAATTGTGCAAGATGTTTATTATTTTCTCCTAAAGAAATAGATTATGAAATAAGAGGGGAAAAAAAACCAGTACAGAAGGTGAGCGAAGCATTGCTGCCCCCCCCCAATAATTCCAAAGCAGCTTTTCCATCCTCCAGCCCAGAGCAATTAAAAGTCAGATGGCTGCACGCTCATTTTCTGGTGTGGTTTCCTCTCCCTGGCCTCCTCGGAGGTCCTGCAGCGGCTATCCAGCAGGCATGGCGTCCTGCTCAGCCTCCCAGCAACCCCCTTTTGCAAGAGAAGTAGCTGTAGGACCTTACAAAATACACGTATGATTGTTTTCCTAATAGCAAAATTGCATGAAACAAATATTCAAAGTTTTGGAAAGAATCAGGAGAACCAAAATCAGAAGAGTTTATGACCCATAAGTAGCCACAACAAAGCATTAAAGAGGACACTAAAAGCGTGCGTGTGGGTGGGTTGGCTGGGTGGGTCTTGGTGCGCTGGGGCTCTTTGTTTGCTTGGTTTAAGTGAGGGTTAGCCTGCTGGCTAGGATGCTTCACAGAAGCGTTTATTCAAAATCCCAGCCACCCGCCAGGCTGGGTCTGTGTCTGGGGTGGGTGCCGAGCGTTCCAGAGGAGCAGGACCCGCGACTGGACGCCCTTTAAGGGCAAGACCCACGCTCCTGCGTTCGGAGGACGCACAGGGTCTGGGACGCTGAATGCGCAGGGGACCCATCGCTTCGTTTCAATCAGATGTAAAATAATCTTATGAATAAAACGCCTCCTCTCAAGAACCTTTAAAATTTGAGGATTAGTTCAACCTGAATATCCTCTGCACTCTTGCTGGAGAGCAGCGTTCGTCTGTATGGACTGGGCTTTACGGGTTTGGTTGTTTGTTTTTAACTAAGCTACATCTTGACTGCATTGTGTTAACGTTACTACCCAAACCTGTCCCACTAACATTTAAACACACCAGTTGACAATTCAGCTAGGCAAATCAAAAATCTATCTGTCTTCCCTCTCTGGGAGGGGGGGGGTGTCAATAACAGACCATCTCCTGGCACCTGATGTGGCTTGCAGGTTGATTTTCTTGAGCAGGATTGGTTTGAACAAGGCAAACTTTTCCGAGCCTAACAGGAAAAGCTACAGGAGGTCAAACGACTAAACCACACCAGGAAAGATAAGAGAAGCTCCGGCTTTGAGGAACAGAGAAGAGTAATTGCCGAGATCAGAGGATGAGGAACAGCAGCAAGTACAGCACGGCGGGGGCTGCTAACGGGCTCGGGAACGCTGGACTTAATATTTGCATTACCAAGCCAGCCGGGCAGCCCTCTTTCAGCCACAATCAAGTTTCTTAACCATAAAACCCGTGCAAGGAAAACCTGCAGGAGGTCCAAAGGAAACTGCAGGCCATTTGGAAGCGTAAAAACAGCACGCTGGATGGCACCGGTAAAATTTGTTATTAATAAGCGTCAAACGAGGATATTGTTTTGTGTATAATAAGTATACGCAAGTATGCTATTTTCATATGATACGCATAAAAGAAGCGTAAAGGAAGTACAAATAAGAGCATATTAAGGAGCTACGCAGCCAAGGAGGCGGCAAACAGGGCAGCTGCCTGCACGGGAGCGGGGTCCAGCTGCCGCCCCGGGTGCTCCCACCTGCCTCCGCGCACCCCACGGACGGGGCTTTCGGCTCCGAGCCCGGCGGAGGGGAAGCGGCACAGGCATCGCCCCGGCCCGCGCCTGGAGAAACTGCGCGAGGGCCTCCCGCAACCCCTCCGCACCCGCACGCGGGGCGAGCTCTAGCCAGGGCCGCTGCGGCACGGTGCCGAGAGGCAGCGCTGGACAAGGGGAAAGAATAAGGGGGGAAACAGAGAAGAGAGCTGATGTAGAAAATGCCTTCCTTCAAAAGAGGTAGGAATCGGAGAGCCAGAAGGCGAGACCCTACGGACCCGGCCCCAGAAGTTCCCGGTGCATCACCAGCAACGCCCCACGACCGGTATCTTTTCACAGCCGGAGGCAGACAGGTCTCCCCCGCTCTCATCCTTTATTAATAAAGCTTCAAGTGTGGTAAGCGTGCTCCTTGCTTCCAAGATACCACGCATGTGAAATACCAGAAACCAGAAGGCAAACAATCAAGATAAAATAATTGTAAATATTGAACTAATCTAGAAATGTAATTACACCAAGGGCACCAGCATTGCGCTCCTGATCACTCAACACCGAGAAAATCCCCGTGCTGCCCTGACATGAGAGATCAAGCTGAAGCAGCTCTGGGGAGCTGAAATGCCTTCAGCTACACTATGCTAAAAGGTTTTAACTGAAGAGTGCTAGACAAGTTAAAATACCAGATTTGGGGTTTCTTCATATTCAGGAGAGACGACAGTCTTGGTTGTAGCGTTACGAGAATTTTTTTAGAGCATAAGCGACAGGTATCTGGAATTAATTAAATTCATTTTCTATAATCGAAATCCTCCTACCACTTAAAATATAAGTCAGCTGAGTCTCTGACTTGAGAGGATCCTCTCTCCTCCAAAAGACAGCGATCCTTGCAAGGGCCACCGCGTTGTCACTCGCTGCTCGTGCCACAGCAAGCACGTGCACGCCTCGGCCAGCTTCCCGGGACAGATGGGGACAGGTTCAGGGACAGAGCTCCCCCTGTGCTTTCGTTCTTCTGATCTCTCCCTCTGCAACATCCGGATCCAAAATATAGTCTAAAATAGAATTTAATTTATTTCCTTCTGGACAGTAATGGAACAAACGGGCCCATGGAGATCAGTTCAGCCTTCTATTACTGTACATGCATTAAACATTAAAAACAGCTATACTCCTTCTCCTAGTAGAGGTATTAAAAATGCACAGAACATTTCCAATTTGAATTCCATAATTATCCATAACGCTCTCAAAGGTTTTTATTTTTTCCCCCGATGTCGCCGTGTCATTTCCCCAAGCAGCTTCTTAAACCTCTCCCTCCTCCATTTCTGTCTGGCCGCTTCTCACTAGGTACAAATTCCTCGCAAAACAGACAGATTCCACCGCCCCAGGCTTCCCCCAAACAGGAAACACAAAAAGCATTCTGGGCATAGCTAGCCTTATCTCAGCGCTACGTCAAGCTTCACGGGGACGGCAGAGAAGTTTGCTGCAGTCTCAGCATTGGCCTCTAGCTCCCGACTTCATCCCGTAGCCGCTGCCCCCTTCGCTCGGGGCGTTGGCGGGGTGCATCTGCAGACCAGGGCTTAAGCCGAGCCGTAGCTCCATACGAATAGCAACAGCCCGTACTCCCGGACGGCGCTCCCAGCAAGATTCACGCCTGTTTCCGTGGCAGAGGGCTGCTTCCCAGAAATACGGTATCACCCACGGGACCGGCAGCTGCTTGAGTCGTGAGGCAATACTTGGCTGCCTGGGGAAGTCTGCTCTTCTCCCCCAGCCCCACAGGGGCCCTGACAGCCCATCAGCGCTCCCCGTATCAGAGCCACAGACAAGGAATACCACAAGCAGACTGCCTTCAGTTTGTGTATGAAGGGAAAAAAAACCAAAATAAGGACGCAATAAGAGGAGATTTACCTCTTACCCAGGGATAAACAGAATCATAGAATCATAGATCGTTTAGGTTGGAAAAGACCTTTCAGATCATCAAGTCCAACCATAAACCTAGCACTGCCAAGCCCACCACTACACCATGTCCCTAAGCACCTCATCCAAACGTCCTTTAAATACCTCCAGGGATGGCGACTCAACCCCTTCCCTGGGCAGCCTGTTCCAACGCTTGATAACCCTCTCGGTGAAGAAAAATTTCCTAATATCCAGTCTAAACCTCCCCTGGAGCAACTTGAGGCCATTTCCTCTTGTCCTATGGCTTGTTACCTGGGAGAAGAGACCGACCCCCAACGTCCTTATTGTATCCGTGACTGAGCAGAGCATCTCTACCAGCAGCCAAGGAGTTATCCCCAAGTCCTTCTCTATATCGTAGAACAAGCGTGGCCTCATTTCCAGCATCATTCCCCTGCGCCAATGCCCTCGTCTCTTGAGGGATGCAAGGGGGCACCGGATTTCACGGAGCTTGTAGGAACTTCAGTCCTTGGAGACCTTGACCTTTTGCAGGACTCGGCTGAGAACAGCCCGCCAGTCCAGGCGCTATCAAGGGAAGGAGAAGGGGGCACGCACGTGCGCGTACGACTATACAAGGCTCATTGCTCCGGAAAACCAGACAAACCTTCCTGTCTTCCCCAAATTACACGGTAGGTGTGTGCAGGATGAATAATGTTTCTTCGCAGTCCAACTCGGTTAGATGTTACATCACCAGGGATGTAACTGGTGATGCGACTTCCACGGGTCCTTTCTTTCTCCGTGAAAATCAGTGTTTTCCAATATTACAAAAAGGACGCACCTAACTCCAAAACGGAGTTATCTAAACTCACTTCACAGGTTAAGGCTGGAAACTGCAGTGCTGCTGTAGACCGTTAACAAAAATCCTTTTGTTTTCTGTGTCATAACCAAGAGCGAAAAGAAATACCTGATCTACCCGCTCTCTGAAAGACTACTCTAACCCATATGATACTGTATTTGTCCGTACACGTTACACGTTCAGCCAATTTGCTCACATTCCCATGAAACGGCTCAGATTTTTTTCTGTTTTCTATTAAAGAGAAAATTATTGTCAGTATGAATCCTGCAGTCTTGCTGCTAAGCCCCTGTTATTTCCCTAGAGAAATGTAATCACTCTTATCAACTGTGAACGGAGTCACAGCATCTTTATACTGACCCTTTGCCATTTTATGCCTTTATATTTTCCTATTTCTCATGCAGTTTCTAATCCATGGCTTTATTTTGCCTTTCAAACAAAATGTTGTGCAACAGACTTACCGAAAAGGTGCTTTGACAGCCCAGTGAAGTGCCGGCTGCTCCTTCTCCTCTTATTTCATTTGCACGTCCCAAAAAATCCTAATACCTTTACAAGTCTTTTCTTCAGAAGAGGCCCAGCAACCGGCAGGTACTGGTGATGTAGAAATGTTACTTGACTTCGTACTTCCCAGTCATTTACTTACTATTAAATAAGACCGATCCGGTTTACAACAACAAATTAAACTGTAGTAGCTACTGCTGTTTACTAAGGCTTTAGAAGGCGCTGGGATATTCTCTCTCTCTACCGTTTTTGTTGTAGGAAGACATTTAGCTTCCGGATTAATTTTGAAAGCAATTTATTGCATTGCACTAACGACACCGTGACTGAGGAATCACAAAGATCAGATTACCAACTGCAACCACACACCACGGCTGCAGTAAGCCACGACACTTCAATGTCACGTTCAACGACGTAAGAGAGTTCTGTGGACAACGCATGTCGGAAGGCAGGCCAGTCAGCCTTTACTTCTGCTGTTCTCGTACGTAGCCGGTCCGAAACGCGCTCAGACAGCTTCTCCATCCGGTCCGTGAGGTCCCAGGCACGGACCCCACCAGAAGATAGTTGGTGTAACCTTGCCTTAGGAGAGAGGACCGTGCTCTAAGCGCACCCGGCACATGAAGCCGCATCTTTGCTGATGAAGGATGAGGTTTAGGGAGGGAAGGAAGAGAGACCAAAACACTCGCAATAAACAGGAAATTCAAGCAAGGAAAAAGCTGAAAACCTGCATCATTCCAGTCTTTTGCCCCCACTGCAGCCCCCAGCAAGCTGTCATCAGAGAAGAGCTGATGGCCCCGCTCACCTGTGGGACGTTCACGTCCACGCGAGGGGCGCAGGGATAAAAGCTCTGTGCTCTGCCTTTCAGAATCCTCGCCACCCTCGGTGACTTACCCACCCTTACGTCGGTGACTCCCACCAGACTACTCGATCAAGACGGAAGTCTCACCAGATTTGCCCGAGACCCAGACACCACGGGGCTCCCTTCCGAAGTCCCAAGCAGCAAGAGATAGATGCAGCCGTCACCCTCCCCTCCCGCCGATGCCCTCGCCACGGGCCACAGCGCGTGCTGACGTTCAAAGGACACGGCCACCCTCACCTGCGGCAGAGCGCAGAGAGCCTGCGCAGAAGAGGCGGGAGCAGAGGTTTGCTCGGTGGCACGGAGGGAGTACCTCATACCCATCCCACCGGGAGCTGGCGCGGCAAGAGCAGAGGGCCGGTCCCGTCACAAGCACCGCAGCCAGACCTCAGCCTTGGCAACACCATCCCACCGCCGCGGCACCCGAAAACAGCGGTCCGCGACCCCTTCGAGGGCCGACGCAGAGTCCAGAGGGGAGAGCAGTGCCCCGTTCCTCTGCCACCCAGCTTTCCCCAGGACCGTTTCCCGGCCAAACCGCGCACCAGCCCCGCTCCCGCAGCGGGGACGCGCGCGCTCAGAGCCGCAGACCGTCCTCGCCTCCGGGACAGGGCTGCTGCCGCCGCCGCCGCCCGATTTGGGCCGAGGACTCTCTGCGCTAACGCTGTGAGGGCACAGAGGAAGAACGGGAGCACGCCTGACGGATGCCATGCTACCGGCGGGTAAGGCAGCAGCAAAGGATACAGGACAGAATTTGGAGGCAAAGGGAAACCAGCTCCAAAACAAAATACCTTCCCTATTTAAGGCAACAGAAATACCAGCCACATGCTGTTTACAGCTTGTTAGTTTATATAGTTTTAATTCCAATGTGTTCTAACCTCGGATGCTTCAGTCATATGCTCCCTGTTAGCAAGGTTAGCCTGCCTGCTGATAAGCATCTTTTTTTTTTTTTTTTTTTTTAAAAAACCTTTACCAGTAACCTTTTGGAGGGTTTGAAGGCAATTCTGAGAAGTTCTGTTTTCTTCAAACTGTTCTCTTATTGATATTTCCACTGGGGAAGGGAGTTCGTGATCGAGTTACTCAAGGTTACGGTTACGAGTCCCGGTCACCTGACGGGACGCGGACGTACGGAAGCACAGAAGAAGAGGGAGTTTGTGGGCACGGCCCCTTGCCGCGCACCGCGCTGCTGCGGGAGCAGCAAGCCTCGCCCGGCTGCGGCAAGCGCTGCACGGCAGGCGGGTCTCCGGCTCATCCGCAAGGCCAGAGGTTTCGGCAAAATCGCTTTTGCGCTGCCTTACTGAAGTCACCTTCCCCCGAACGGAGCAATTACAACACAACTGTCCCCACGCGGCTTTCCCAGCCGCGCGGCGCAGGGAGAGACCGGCGGCCCGGTGCCCGAGCACAGGTCACACCAAGCTGGTTTCGGGGCCACGGCAGAGGCAGCCGCGCACCTCGGCGGCGCTGGAGGAGCTGCCCGCCGCGGCCGGCGCGCGCCAGGGCCGTCGGGCGCCTCGCAGGGACGACAGCGAGTCCCGGAGAAGCCCACGCGCCGCACCTAGGGAGAGGCACCGAAGCGCTGCTCTGCGGCGAGGAAACCGACGGCCGGCAGCCCCTCGCCTTCCCACCGGTACGATGCTCAGCCGGCACCGAGGAGGAATATTCTCAGTATGTGGTCCTCAGTTTTATCTTGCTTTTTGAGCTCTTGTAGCAGCAGATAAACTATCCGTTAATAAAATACAACTTACAAGCATAGACAAATGTTTATCTTCTTTCAAGAGCAGCGTTTTATTGACTGATTCTATCTACAGAAGTGGAATGAAAGCACAAATAGCATAAATCCCTCGTGAAGAGGGATATTTCTGTAAAAGCGGGTAAAAAGGCAACTTCAAGAAAGATAACATGCAGAATTAAGAGTCAGGAAATAAAAAGTGTTCTCTAAAAAACAAAAAGCAGACTGCAGCCTGAGAACTTCAGCAATTTTCAGATCCTGACATAACAGCAACTGTTGCTGAATTGGTGGGCCTTTCAGGGCAGCGACGGGAACTTTAAGCTGTGCCACACAACAAGCTCCAGAGTGTAAAATATATTTACCCTTGACTTAACGATGGAGTCAACCTTCTCTTAAACAAGCAATTCCACCACCAAGACTGTTTTTAAATAGCTGTTCCAGAACAAACGCGTCCTAATTCCCAAAGTCTTTCCATCGCCCTCCTTGTGGGTCCCCCCCTGCCAGACAAAAGGCGAGCTGATTATCTGTCCGCTATACAAACCCACGGCTCGGTATTCCTTCTTCTACCCAAGAACCTGATTTTTTTTTTTTTTTTTTGCAGGATTTAACGGCATTTCATACGCCAAAAGCCCCTAACCCATCACGCCTGGCTGAAATCGGCCTGGAGACCTCGGAGCAGCTGCAAGAGGGGACAGTCGGCTGCGGAAGCCCTACGTCCCTGCGCGGCCACGCAGGGAGGCGCGGGCGCTACGTGGCCCACGCGGAGGGGCAGCAGCCGAGCCCGATCCCCCCACGGGGACGCCCCGTCCCCTCCTCCCCCCGGCAGGGCCGCCCCTGCTCCGAGCCCCTCGGCCTCGCAGGCAGCACGGCGGAGGATTACGTACCCAGCGGGGTGCTCCCCCCCTCCTCTCCGCTGCCGGGAACCTTTCCCGCCGGAGCGTTTCTTTTCCATACAGCCCGGTGATAAATCCAGGCAGGCCAGGCGCAAGCTGGGAGGGTACTAGGGTTTCGTAACTTAAACATCACGTCCCGCAGTTCTGCGGAAACGGCGTAAACAGACATAAACCAAACGGTCACAAATATTTCAACACCTATTCCAAAACGCAAGTCCCAGAGACGACGGAGGCTACTGAGGGCCAAAGAGCAGAGCACGAAGCACTTGGCACTTGTGTAAGAGACGGCAGAAGAATACCTCGCCCGCACGGCCAAGGGCCGAAACGCTGCGAGGAGCAACGCTTCGGAGACAGCACGGCTTCGGGTCCGCCGGCCAAGCCACGGGCTGGACGGCTGCCGCTGAGCGGCTGCTAAGGGGGTCCGGGGTCCGCGAGAGGCATCTCCCCCTCCCTCCCCTAACATACGTAACTACAGGGTTAAATCAAACGCGGGGTAGCCTAAGAGACTTCGTTTGCACGTTACTTTTCCCGTAGGTGCAGCTGGCCATCGGCACGCCGTCCCGCGCGGCGGCGAGGAGGACACGGGTCCTCCTGGCAGGAGGCGAGCCCCACCTGAGCAGGCGGGCCGGGAGCAGCGCCGGTTTCGGCTGGACGCTCCTGGGCCACCCAAAACAGGGCATCTCGCGTGGTCCGAAGCTGCCGTGGGAACGGTGGTCCTATATAGGTCATCCCGCCCGTCCCAGGACTCCTGCTGCAGCTTGAGATCCCGCTCAACCTGGCGTCAGGACAGCGCAGCATACGCTGCCGGAGGGGGCTCACGTCTGCTGCTGTTCCCCGTCGCTATACGGGGTGCGGACGTCGGTCGCGAAGTGTCAGAGTCATAACAAGGCATCAGGACTTCTTAAATAAGAATTAGCTGCCAGCTGAGCTGGGCTACCTCCGGCTCCCTTAAACAAAACTCTTGTGCCAGGTACGCAGACCACACATAGCAAGTCTTTTCATAAAAAAAAAAAAAAAAAAAAAAAAAAAAAAGAGAGAGAGGATCCTGCTATCACATTTGAGTCCTCAGAGCCAAATTCAGGTGACAGATTTTAAGCAGAGTTTGATTAAAACCAAAATCAATAAATACCTTTCCATTCCTACATGCTAACCTGATCTTTTTGAGGCAGATCTCAGTCACTCCCTTTGCTGTGATCTGCAGCTCATTATAATTAATCCAGAAATACTTCTCTGAAAAAAAAAAATCCTGAAGGGGTAACTGACAACAGCCTGTTCGCCCAGCCAAAATCCTGCAAATATGGCGCATTGCTTCTCTGCCTTCCGTCCTTGCCACGCCAGCTCGCGAAATTCAGGCCGCGGGGGTTGTGTTAACACTCCCCGCTCCCCGTCTGCACGGGGCTGCCTATAAACGGGTCCCACTGGGAAGGCGGATCGGGGCAGGGGCTGTAGGATGCCAGAGAGCCCGACAGAGCGGACGCGGCCCCCGCTGCTGAACTCATCCCCCGCCAAGGGGAACGGGCACCTTCCAGGAGTTCCAGCTCCCGAGGAGCTTCCAGCTCTCGGCGCTAACTGCAAAACCCATTTATTTGCCTGGAGTGACCTCAAGCAAACGACTCCCAAACAGAAAAACACAGCGCACCCATAAAACAAATGAGCGCAACAAAGAAAAAAAACCCTAATCAAATTATCCTTCCTATAGAGCGAGACAGAAGGAAGAACAAGAGGATTTCTTTCTTTGAACGCCTAGGAGGAGCTCACACGCTACAGCGTCCTTCGGGTAAGGGAACGGCTGAGAGTCGGCACATCAAGGCATCTGTAAATAATGCAATACATCTCCAGATCTGTACATAATTTGTCAAAAATATGTTACCCCTAATCTGGACGTTATGTTATTTTAAGTACATTAATAGTATATTTAGTATCCGTTATATGTCTATATAATGCACAGGTATAGGTATTTTCATAGGATATACCCAAAGCTTCCCTACTTATTCTGAAAATGCACTTCGCAAGGAGAGAAATAGTTCTTCATATTCTAAATACGCCTCATTTTTCATTAGAGCAAAGTGCCGAACCAACCGCTGGCTGGTGCTTGTGGCCCATTCCCCCTCCGAGAGCATCGGGAGCTCAGCGAGCGGCACACCCCACGCTCCCAGCCCTCCGCAGGCTGCCCCGGCGTCGCCCGGCCCATCGCTGCGCTCGAGCTGCTTACACCGCTGCCCGCTCAACACCTTGTCCGGCAAGCAAGGGCTAGCTTTTGTGCCGACTTTGACAGAACCAGGAAAAGAATCCATTGTTTTAGAAAGTAAGCTAGCCGACTCGCACCCCGGAACAAAGGTCAGCCAGCGCAGGCGGCACGTTTGGGAGGGGAACAGCCTGAGCAGCAGGCACAGCCGGGTGCAGGATCGACCGCCTCGGCTTCTCCGAGGATGGATTCCATGCAGAGCCTTCCCTGGCCTCCCGTGGCCTTCCCAGCAGGTCCCTTCCTCGGCCGAGGAGGAGGAGGAGAGGCCAAGCACTGGCACGTTTGCGGGTCCCGGCGCCCCCGGCACCGGGATGCAAAGACAAGGCGCCGCAAGCGCCGGCTTGCACGGTGCCCCGCGCGAGCGGACCGGAAGGGCGATTACAAAGCCAAATGAAGATGGTGCTAAAAGTGCCAGAAACAACTTGATCCCCGCCTATCGCCGCTGCCTATCACCGGGACTGCTCTGCAACAGCCCTTCGCCACGGCTCGGAGAAGAGCCTGCCCGTACGGGGATACCACGCTGTTCCACCTCTGCTTAAAAAGCCATAGATCTTGCCCGACTCGCCTTCCCCCTTCACCCATTTTCCATATCAGAGTTAGACACGCGGTCCCGCTTTCAAAAGCGCCGCCTTTCCCTTCGAGAGAAACAATCACGTCTTTTTGGCCCACGCCGCGCAGGAAGCGGAGCTTGCGCAGCTGACGCGCTTCTGCACCCCCCCGCCAGTTTTCCGCCGGCCGCTTCCAACTGCAGCAAGCGCTGCCAGGGTGCTTGGTCACCAGCTTCCCAGGAGAACAAGGAAAAGGGAGATACCCTCCTCCAAAGGAAAGGTACCAGAGGAGTTTGTTCCTTATCAGACATCAGAGAATCCAAGCACAGGCTGTCGACTGGGATAAAATCTGCCCGCTGTGGCAGCTCAGCTCAGAGAGTTTGGCTTTTTCAAATTAATGACAGGACCACGGAATAAAACCTACCCAGAGAGGGATTCTGTCAAAGCTTTGCTTCAGCAACAGACTAGCCGGCCAGCTTAGGTCCTTGATGGTCTGCAGAGCCGACAGAAAAATGTATTTGCATCAGTTTAAAAAACGCAACGTTTGAAATGATTTTTAAAAGAACATGGACTTTTATGAACTTGTTCTGCAAAGTCACCTTCGGCAGCACATGTCCCGATGTGGGTTTTAGCTGTGCTTTGTATGGCATGGGAAAGAATAACAGCCGATTTTATCACGCAATTCCAGAATTTGACTGAAAAGCTTTCCTCTGCCAATCTGACTGCTTTCTAGAGCTTGGACATGTCGGATCCCCATAAACATCACTTACGCCTCTGTTCTGGCAGTCTAGGGGTGGTTTAACCCTATTTGAGATGCAGAACACCACTATGAAGCACTGCTTCATAAAATTGTGATGGGGCCTGGGGTAGCTCTTCCACGCGCTCTTTAGCTGTTTTTCAGCAGCCAGTCCTTCTCTTAAGGATTCAGCATCACCAAACTGCACCCTAGCAGGTCTGCAGAAGTTAAAACTAGAGTCAGAAAATAATAATGAAGAATACATTTTTAAATGGTGTTTGACATGCACGGGAGAGCGTTGCCCAGCAGCGACATGAAAAGCACTTTGAGAAGTCACGTAAATACGCAGGTGTTGGCAGAAACCTGCCCCAAATTCCAGCGTGTAACAGGTTTCCTTGACTTCTGTCCCTGAGGAAGGCAAAGGAAAAGAAATTAAACCGCTCTTTTGTACTGCGGCATTGACAGCTACGTAAAACTTCACCGGCCAAACGCAGGACAGAAGCAAAGGGCATCTGAGGCTCTGTGAAGCTGGACCTGGAGGCATCTGCCCAAGCGTGTCCTCTTTCAGTCAGACCCGAACACGTCCAGAGCCCCGTGGGAGACGGCTGCGGCTGCCTCTGGGTGCGAGGGGGACAGCTCTACGCGCGCGGGGGAAGCGTCTCCGTGCCGGGGCCGGCGCTCGGGAGCCCTGCGGGGGACGGAGATGCTCCAGAAGAAGATGGGACAAGGCTGCTGACAGCACCGTCCTCCATCAGGGAGGAGGCCGATGACATTATAGCCCCTATGAGGACCAGGCCCTCGGTTTCTCGATGTGCACTCTGATTTAATTCAGCACCGCTTTCCGACACGCACGTTAACATTTCGTTTCAGCCTTGTCCTTCGGAGCACAGCAAAGCGCCGAGCAGCCTGGAGGCCTTCCTCCGGTAGGGAGAGAAGGCAGGGGAAGAACTGAAAGAGCCCGTGCCGAGCGTCGGTAAAACCTGGAACAGCACGTCTGCTTTTGTTCACTGGACCTCAAAAAGCCTACAGAAGCCAGGAATTCCAGGACAGGGGTAAAATTACAGCAGCATCCACGGCGGTCAGCATAACCACCGCTGCGAGCAGCACCTGCTGGCAAAGCTGACTTTTATGCTGCTGAAATTAAAAAAAACAAAAAAAAAAAAAGAAAAGGAGATTTACAATCCGTAAGAAGGAGCAGCGTCACTAATCGACAAGAAATGCCTCGCCCCAACACAGCAGCTGAGCGTTGGCCAGCTCCGAGCTGGCCGCGTCCCTCCAGAAGAGGCACCCCGGGCGCAGGGGACCCGGCCCCGCAGGGACCTTCCCGGGATGCTAGACTTACCCCCTTGCCCGTCACCACAGCACACGTCAGCTGTGCCGCTTTTTTGGTACAAGTTTTACGCAAGGATTTGTAGTTTTTAATGTTCTGCCCCAAATCAACCACCTGCTCTTACTCGTTGCGGGGGGGAAATAGAACTTCACAAAACAAAGTTTAGAACACACGTGCAAGTCAGTTTTTCCCCTTCTGGAGTCAACATCCACCAGAGTTTAAGAAACTGCAAAAGTGGTGTCAGTGCCCTCTAAATTATCTTTCAATGGGTGCAGGTGACGCGTTGGTTCTCTCTGCCCGAGCTCACCGAACACGTGCCCGACCAAACAGGTAGGGCCGGCTGCTCTGCTTGCACAGAGCTGTTTACACGTAACAAAAAGTAATAACCCTTGCCGACTGTAAACTGCTATTACCAGGGCTACGGCTTATCACGATGCAAACAGAATCTCAAGGACTTCAGTTTACAGGGATGAAATTAAGAGACATAATAATATGTCAGCTGGAGAGATTAAAATAAAGGACCCAGAACAAAACCAACCACTGCCTCATCAATACACTTCATCAGCAAACCTTCATCGCTCAACAAGCGTGTTAGTTTTTGCATTCCTCCTCATAGCTAGCAGCCAAGTTTTGTTTAAATATATCAGAATGTCTTATACACACGTGCAGCGATAAAACAAGAGACTTGCGATTAAATACGGGAGCGCTGCATTGGTTGCTTTTCCTTCACGGGATAAGCTGCAAAGGCACAGGAACCCGGCAGGCTCCAGAACCCCCACGTCATCGCAGGCTGGAAATGGAGTTTCCCCTCAGAACCATCCAGCCTTTGAAAGCCTCAGACTCCCTCCCACAACACATTTTAGGACCGCTGTGGCTGCCGGAGTCTTTTCGTTAAGAGCACAGCGTCATTAGCTGACGAGGACCGTGGCCACAGACCTGCAGACAGGCACCTGCTCCCGCGTCAGAGCGAGAGCCCAGCTGCCGCCTGGGTAGCCAGCACCGCTGGCCACGGCCCTGAGGGCAGGGGCAGACCCCCCCGCCCCCGACCCGGGTCAGGTGGAGCTTCCACCCTCCGCCAAGAGGCCAGAAAGTGAGGAAGGGGAGCCGGGCCACGCAAGCGACCGGCGTCGCGCGCGGGAGACGCGGGGAAAGCGCAGTCACGTGCTGAAAGCCGCCACGTCCTGGCAGCCTTCCTCGCTGCCCCCGCCGCCCCCAAACAGCGAACTGCTTGCACAGGGAAGGAGTTGATTTGGCGCTGCTGCCGACGAACTCGATCCGCAGCCCGCTGCCTGCCAGGAGAGCGCGCGAGGGGACAGCCTGCTCACGGGAGCGGCGGGCAAAGGCACATCATCAGCGCCCACGGCTGCGTCCTGCTCAACGCCCCGCCTGCAATACTGACGGCCTCGTCATAAAGAGAGCTCCTTTTGCCATCTCGCTCTCCCCATGGATGGGACGTTTCTCGGCTGGCTTCTCTTAAGGGGATTCCCGCCAGATGCCATTTCCTACTCGTTCAACTGAGATCTGCTTCACGGCCTGCAAAGATGCTGGCAGACCACATTCAATCCCACTGCAGCAATGAAAAGTCTGAAGGGAGAAAAAAACTATCACTGTAGAGACCTGGAAAGCCGAGCCTTATTAAGCTTGGCACCCCCACTTTTGAAGTATGCAAAAGATTAATACTGAAATTGTTGAAAAAACGCTTAAGTTTTGTGCTCAGCGTAACAGAAGGGTAAGCCTGGCCACGTACTCTTGGAGAGCATGGGACCTCTGGCACAAAGCGTCCGCTTTACAGGGGCCTCACATTTTCCAAGGGGAAACAGGACAGAAATCTGTGGCCATTTACCACGCCAGAAGCGAGAGAGCCCCTTTCCCCACCCAGGCACTCCGAGCCTCTCGCCCCTACACGTGACTGCCAGGAGGGAGACCAAGGATGCTGGCCGGCTGGCAGGAGACCCGGAGGCAGGCGCGTCCCAGCTCAGGGCTTTCCCACCACCTCCACGAGGCCTGCGCGGAGCTCCGCAGGGGCGGTTAGGGACCTGCGAGCACAGGGCCGCCACCGCAGCCGCACCTCCCAGCGGGACCAGGGCCACGTCAGACCCACGGGGACGAAACCCGTGGGAGCCCTCCCCAAAGCTCCAGGGGACTTAACGGGAAAGAGCCTAAAAAGGCAAAGGCTGGCGCCACGGGCAGCCCGCTGCGGCTGTACGTTCGTGATACCGCGAGCTTGGCATAGCAGCCCACACATTTCGCATTCTTCCACCACCTTAGATGTAATCAAACCTCGAGAGACGTCCAAACCTGCTGTAACCGAGCCGTTTGTACAAACATGGAGTTTATGCACAGAGAACACCTTAAAGCAGTTTCTAATAAAACTTGCGAGAAGTTAGATATGTACACAGTCGTCCCTGCGTTTGTGCACAATGTCAGAGAGACAGAAGTGCGTGCTTGGACCACGGCAGCATTTGGCTGTACAAGTTACATTAGCAGATCATTTTTGCTTAACTTGTTATGGAATAAAAACCTCCTGTTTGCCTTTTCCGAGATAAGCTTATAATGGGGGAAGGAGGGAGAGAAATGAGGTGGAAACATGGCTGTGCCTGAGAAATCAATTGAACCCACACATCTCATTAGTGCTCTGAAGAGTGGAACAGTTTACTACTAGAGATGTTCAGCGTGTCAGTCCACATTGCTCATTGCAGGTGTTTCAGGGTTTAAACAGACAAAACCAGATCTCAACGACCCAAATTCAGAGCAGCTAAATGTGGAATAGCCCTGGAAAACCCAGAGTGAGAAGATGGAGATGCTGAAGGGCTTGCCATTCCAGGGCAAACATGGGGGTGGATAGCAGAGAGGAGGCTTGGACGGTCTCGCTATTTTGGCACCATCCGTGCTGGGGAGACGGAGCTGAGGACCGTAAACAGGGTGTTGTGCTGTGCAGCGGGGGCCAGCGGACCCTGGCCCTGTGCTTCATGGAAACACATCTTTAACCTTGGAAATCCAGGAGAGAGACAGGAGCCCCCTGAAAGACGAGCTACGATTCCTGTGCTAAAACCAGTCCCGTGACACTCATCCCCTCACCCTTCTTCTCTACCGCTTCTCCCTGGTGCGTTCTCCAGCAGAAGGAGATTTCTACTTAACCTGTCAGTGTTCTTCCCGGATTTTTTCAGATATTGAGGAGAAAGGGGAAATTGCGTACGAGTCCAGATGATCAGAAATACCCAATGCTTTATCTGTTACACTGGCGTGAGGATCAGCTCGCTCCTGTTTTTATCCAGTGTTCTCCATTCACTTCTCCTTTCGTCTTTAAGATCAAAGCACCCATCGCCCGGGCTGCCAGCCAGGGCGCTCCAGGCGAGCCCGCTCCCCCTGTAGCGCTGCTGGGGGCCCTTTTGGCCTGCCACTGCCCTGCGGCCCCTCTCTCTCCTCCTCTCCCTTTGGAACGCGCGCACCTTCGTTTCTCCGCTGGCAGGCGGCGATTTTAAGGCACAATTTTAAGGCAAAACTGCCGCAGAAGAGATGCCCCTCCAGCTGCTCCCACGGCACCGCGGCCGCGCTTCGCGGGATGCTCCGGGGCGGCCCGAAGCCCCGGGACGCGCAAGGGCCCCGGCGGGGCCGCGGGCAGGGGCCGGCAGGGACGGGCAGGGGACGGGCAGGGACGGCTCTGCCGCCGCCTGCTGCCCGGCGGGAGGGAGCTGGGTGCACCCTCGCTGGGATGCAGCGGGACTACAACTGTGGCTTCCCGTTCCCAAAAAAAAAAAAAAAAAACCAAAACCCAAAAAAGCACCACAAAAACCCCCAGCCCCCTCCCCAAGCCACCAAGACGCTGGCAAAATTAAAGCCCAGAAGGCATTAGAGCCACTGTAAACGTAAAACCATAAATAAGCTAGATTTTTATCCTGTCTATATACTCCTCTTGGTTGATGAAACAGCACGGCTTTACCATGCTGCATTTTAGGAGAATTTAGGGAGAAAGAATAACCGGTGCAAGCATACAGCCATCTTACAGCCACCAGGTGCACCACTGTTATGAAAAAAACCCTGCACAATAATCAAGCTTTAAAATAGAAGGTATAAACTTACATAGCTGGCTTGAAAATGCAAATATCTAAGTTTTGAACTTGGAAGAATGATGGTTAGCAAATGATCAAGGACAGTCCCCACCAGCAAGGTGCTTTTTTCTTGCCAGTCAGCCAGCCAAGTCGACAAGATGAACAAACAGGAGATAAAACGGGTCGGGAAGGACTTACCAGATTGAGCAGAGCGTTGCACAAACAGGACTGGGCCCAGCCACTCCAGACAGGCACCCACTCCCCCATTTCCAAAGAAAAGAGGGAGAGCTTCCCCCATAACACCGCCCTCCCGGCACGCCTGCTTGCAGACGTGCCCTCAGTTAGGCATCCTCCTGCCCTGACTTGGAGGTCCCTTATCCACAGCACCCCGTCGCCTGCCCTGCCGACCCAGCCCGCTGCTCCTCCTCACCTCTGACCATCACCTCCTCTCATTCCCAGTCTCAAGCCTTCTCTCTGCGTCGGCCAGCCCCTTGGCCAGCCCCTTTTGCTCTCCTGGGCCAGGTGGATCCTATCTCTCCCACCCAGGAGGGCTCTGGTGGTAAAAGCCCAATCGTTCTCATTGGCACCAGCTGCACGAGCAGGCTCTGACACGCAGCCCCCTCCACTCCCTCCCCAGCCCTTTCCCTCGCTGGCAGGGTCAAGGGGAAAAGCACCTGGGCCCCCCTGCCCTTGAGCATCCCCCAGGGCCACAAAGTCCCCCTTGACCTTTCTGGGTGTCCCCTAGCAGTGTTGTGGTGTGTCCCTGGCCAGCGCAGGGGACAGCCCCAGGGCTGACCAGCTCCTCTGACCGCAGCTGGGCAGGCCAGATGTGGCCAGACCAGCGGTAACTGCCCAGTCTTTAGTCAACAGCAGCTTTGTTTAAGGCCTGACTCATAGCTCTGGTGGTTATGATGGCACACATTCACTTTTGGGTTTTTTTTTTAAAATCACCATTCTTCATGGTGGGCAAGGTCCCCAGCTACGGGCTCAAGCCCCCGGGCAGCGATCCCTGCCCTCCCCAGGTCTCCCTCCCCACTGCAAGGGCAGGCTGCCCGACTTCCCCTGGACCGGGGAACGACGCAAGCAGACAGAAAGGCTCCTTTCCCCCAAACACTTACGAACAAGAAAGCTTAGGCTCAATGGTTTTTTGCCATGAAATACAAAACACTGAAAAGCCTACTTAGACTGCTTCTGCTTTACTCCCCAATTTTTTTTACAACAAAATATGCTGCCAAGACCTTCAAATATTAAAACACAGGCTGTGTGGTGCTAATTTCTGCAGATTTGTCTTCCAGGGGCTAGTTTCAGTATATTTAACTTTTATTGTTGTCCCTCCTAAACAGTTTTCTGGGATAAAAGCTTACTGGGCTAGGAAGTTGAACAGGTTGCAGTCAATGGGATTTGTTTTCAACTATCCTCATGATCAATACATATTCTACAGAATTACTGGGGAAAAAAAAAAAAATCAATCAGGAATGGTTAGAGACATCTCTCATTACAGAAAGTAGATCTGCTGTCTTGGCACATTAATATCCTTAAGCAATACTGTGATAGTTTGTAGGAGCCTTAGAACAGTGGGTCTTGTGCTAAAAACAAAGCTGCCGTCCAGTTCTTCCAGTTCTCAGATCACTAGTAATAGCAGCAGCCTCCTGCACTTGCCCCATGACCTTTCCTTTTAATTGCTGGAAATCAACAGACTAGTAAAGGGAATCAACTCCAATATGGTGCTTTTTTTCCAAACAAAAAATGTCTCAAGTCAGTAATAGTAAAACTCTTGAAATACATTTATTTGTCACCAATGAAAATACTGTACAACGCCCAAGAAAAGGGGCAGGGAAAGGCAATGTATTAAGACTGGCTTTCATCAATGTCTTTGTCTGGATCCATTGCTGCAGCTTCGCTCTCCTGTTGCTGTTTCTTCCAGAGTTTAGCCATAGCCAGTAGTTTGAGATTAGGCTGATTGGCAGTATCTTCTGGGAAAATATAATCATAGTATTCCTCCCAGCCAGCATCAGACTAGGGAAAAAAAAAAAACCACAAAGCAAGTTTAATTTGCATGTTAATGTTAGCTATTAGAAGGTGCTTCTAATAAGCATAACAGGGAGATAAAATTAAAATCAATGTTTGTTAGACCACCCATAGCAGCTGAACCCAATGAGCCGAATGGGTGTAAGACAGTACTACTTCTGCTGTGCGTAATGAGCAGGCAGATTTGATGAACAGCCTGGCTACAGCTTCCCAAACAAAGTCAAGAAACATACACCATCTGCATAGTACTACCTAAAGCTGTTTTGATTTGTGTATGATAAGAGTTTAAAGTAAAGGTGGCCTAAGCGTTTGGTATGAGTATTTCCCTCTGAGTCAATTGCCCACCCAGCCTGCTGAAGAGCAAGGAGCTCAGCAGCGCGTGTTTCTGGCCAATGCTTTTTTCCAATTACTGCAGAAAAACTGCTATGCAGTTACAGCATCCATCGTAGCCGACCTTGTTTTGTGTACCAGACCCCAGGATAAAGCCACCAAGGAGTCAAAGCGACTGCTGCCGTAATTTTTCCTCTTACCCCATCTTCAGCTTGCAGTTTTCTCCTCTTCTTTATTTTTTCAGGCATAAGTTTATCTATCCTCTCTTTAGTGGTATCGGTTCCAAACTCCTCTTCAAAGTTTCTCCAGGATTCCAGAAGCATGACTCTCTCCTCCTTCTCCTCACAGTTTCGCATTGCCTTATTAGCCTCTTCATAGATCTGCCGGCATCTTGACAAGCTCTCCTCCCTCCCTGCAGATAGCTCAAACTGTGCAAAGCTGATCCATACCTGTGGTGAAAGCAAGTGAAAACCAAGCTGAAACCTCCATTCTGAAGTCCGATAGCTAAGCGATAGTTTAAAAAACCAAAGCAGCCAAAAAAGCAAATGTCAATGCAAGTCTAAAGTACTGTTTCATAAGCAGATACCTAGAAAATTCACGTTTGTTTCACACGTGTGAGATTTGCCTCGTTTTGGCAAGACAGAATACTCATGTAAGCCACGTTGACAAATTTCTTGCGGTTGTTATGGGTCATGATAAATCCGTCTGAATTTAGTCAAGTGACAGCACCAAACTACATAGGAAAAACCACAACTATTTTTTCCTTGCAATGTTTTTGCAACTAAAATTCCAAAGCTACTCAGCAGGAAGAGGGCTGCTTGGAAACCTGCTGCAAAGCCTTCTTTCATGTAAGATATGCCTGTTGTTATATGTAATTTAGAAATGTCTTTCCCCTTTTCATGGCACAGACACAGTACTGAACTTAGGGTCCCTGTTGATTTGAAAAAGCCAGACAATCAAAGCAGTAAAGGGTTTCCATCCACCATGGTCCAGATTCAAGACCAATTCTGTGTTCTAGGTACCCATACGTACCTTAACGTGCTGTGTCCGCTGAAGTAATCTGCGGTAAAGATTTCTTGTTTTCTCATACTCTTCTTGCTCAATTTCAAAGTCAATGTAGGATTTCCAAAGAACCTGCAAAAGAGAAGTCTCTCCTTATGTTCACAGCACACTGAGGGGGGTGGGGGGGAAAGGAGGAGCATGGATAAATGTGAAATTCCTCTGAAAAAAGTTTCAGAGATCCAAGTATTAATTGACTGTACAAGCTAGGATTACAACTAAGCAATATCAAATCTTATGTACATAATCCATTGAGCTTACTCCTGTAAGCATGTTTCTCCCTCCACGTTTTATCATGGGGTTTATAGTCCTGCGTACCCTGCTAAGAAACAGATGCTAAATTAGTGAGACACAGGCTAAGCCACTACGGTAAGCCGTTCTGTTCAAGCTGGTAGATTATTTACATTTTAATTAGCCACACTGTGTAATAAATACCTGGAAATTGTGCCAACTGTAAAGTTCATCTACCCCCTTACCTCTGGCATGTCTAGCCGGGGCTGGCCAATAGCCAACTCATATATTGCACGGGCTCTATCAATATCGCCGAGAATGGTCTCTAGTTCAGCAAATTTAATCCATGATGTGCAGTTTTCCGGTGCAAACTCCAGGAATTTTTCATACAGCTTTCGGCAACGATCAAATTCTCGCAATTGTAACTCCAATTCAATATAACCTTTAAACAGTTTGTTTTTTGGACATTTACCTATGGATGTCCCCTGTTAAGCAAAAAAACCCAAAAACCACTTAAAGAGCTAGCAAGGAAAAAAACCCACTCTATTTTCTAAAGATCTGTTTACTCTCCAGTATTTTAACTAAAGTTCATTTTGAGCTCTGGTCAGGGCCAGTATGAAATCCAACCAATGTTTGCAAAATGAGCGTGCATCCATAAACATCAACAAAAACTCTGAAAGCAGAAAACATTCTAAGTAACATGGATTCCCCATGAAGTATTAGTTGAAACTCACCCTGGCTCATCAAATGAACACTTCATCTTGGATCAAAAGCTGAAGAAAGCATAGTACCAGTCTGTACCAGTCTTCCAGGTAAGCAGTTCCCAAATATCTTATAAAACAAATTGTATCAAGAGAAACTGTCTCCTGGACCACCGCTGCTATTCATCAGCACATAGAGAATTGTCCATGCTCCCTGCCTGCTGACTTACGGTAATGGATAGATGGAGAATAATGTTTTAAAAAAATATTTCCTTTTTGATATGCTTCAGCATTTGAAGAAAACTGCCTGTCCTAAGACACGGTGCCAAGCTGTGAGAAAGCAGTTTCCGATTCTTAATTTGGGAATCTTTTAAAGCAAGAGTTAAAAATGGGCATATCTGAGGCAGGTATGTAGTGAGCTTCACTCTTTGAGTCACTTCTGTAGACAAGTATTATTTATTAAGCACTGCAGTCTCTGTTCCCTCAAGCTAATGTGAATTAAGTAATGTGAGATCAAATTCCCTTACTACAATTCTCCTGCACAACTTTTCTACACATTGATTATATTGGTACTTATTAAAACCGGAGGAAATCCACCACTTGGAAATATCCATTTGGTCACCATTATGGCCCTCCAGCTCTACAAATGCCTTTTCTATGTCAAAATATGCTCAGTTCTCCCCCCCCCATTACTATTTTCTTAAGCAGCATAGGCTCCAGCTGCTCTCCTGTCTCCAAGTCCCAGCATCTCTCAGACCCTGGGAAAACAAAGAATCCACAAACCATCTGCAGCCAGTGAAAATAAGGCAGAGCAAGGTGCTGTCTGCATGCTGATGAGAGCTTCAGCATCAGGAGCTGGACCTTCTCTTCTGCATGGTGACAGTGCGGGACCCTCACCTCAGGACAGGAGCAAGGTTTCTTGCCAAAGAGGTGGTTCAAAGTCAACTCATTGCAAAAGAAAGAAAGAAAGAAACTGCTTGCCAAATCTGGGTCCAGTCCAAAAAAGTATTACAGCTGCAGCAGCAAAATCTGGTTTCCAAAAGAAGAAAAAGGTGACATACTAAAAAAAAAAGTCTGTCAAAGAAATACCAGGCAGCCACAAGCAGGGTGCTGACTGGTGACTACGGTAATGTTGAGCGATGCTATCTTAAGCCAAGCTAGAACAGCAGCACGCTTCAGGACACATGGTTGTCTTGTTGGAAAGACAACAGGGAGACAGTAACAGTCTCACAGGGGGCTTAACCCCTCCGCTTCATTTCTTCTGGTCACGGGCAGGAGTCCAGCTCAAGAGACAAAGCTTTACTAGCACACTGGGGGCAGACTTGGTCCAGTGTCAGCTACCGAAGGCCATTCACATTTACGCTATCACTGCTGTGCCATGGGTTTGGTGGAAACCCCATCAGTTTCCTCTTTAAAGTCAAACCACCTCATCTGTTACCAACATTAGCTTTCTCTCAAAATCCCTAATGCTATCACTGAGCTTATTTAGAATATCTGAACTGAAGGGAAAGAAAGTTTTTTATTTCAGAAGATTTTGCTGCCAAAATGTACTCCATTGTTCTCTGACATGCTGACACTCATATAGTGAACTCACACAGAAGCTCTTGAGCCTGCCCAAGCTCCCCATGATTGCTTCTATCAGCAACCTGGTAGCTGGGACTCAAAACGCTCTATTTGGCAGGTTTTAATTTCTGAGAGTCAAAAACTCCTATTTATTCAAAATGCTTTTTAAAACGTTATTGTTAGTACAAGTATCATTTAAACAAATCAGCAGCAGTTAAAAATTTCCAAGCGCACTAAGCTGATTTGGGTACTCTTGCATTCAGTATGTGTTTTGTCAGCTGAAACAAGAAAGCTGCGTTCATTTCTGCTCATGGCTAATTCATCATATCAAGCTACACTTCTTCTTAAATCACACATGACAGTAAATACTGGTCCCTGCAGACTGCTCGGATGCTTTATTTAAGTGGATTAAACCAGCAATTTATAAAGGACAGCTTAAGATCTTTTAATGCCATCTCTTGTTACTATTAGTTAGTAAAGTCAATTATGGAATTAACAAAAGCTTACCAAAGCTCTTCTGGCAAGTGGAAGATTTTTCTGGCGTATTTCAAATTGTGCATACAGCAGCCATATTTTGGCAAATGTAAACTGAAAGAAAAAGAACAATGCAATGCTTAGGCTGGAAGCTTAGTAAATAATACTGCACACGTTCTTTAAAAAAATTATTACTCTGTCTATACAAGATGTTACTGCTACTACAGTTAGTTGCATTTGATCTCAGTGTTTTCATGCCAAAAAGTTGAGAGTTCATAGCCCAAAACAACCTCTCTAGAACATGAGAATATACTCCACCATGGCCGAAAGCAAAAATAGCCAGGACAGAAGTCTTCTTAAACAAAGAAAATGGTTCGTTAACCAATCAATTGCTTGGAAAAAAGAGCAGCTATCACTGAATCAATTAACAGCTAATCAACTCTTAATAATTACAGATTAATCCTAAGCTACACAGTTGATACTCAGATGACATGATTAATGACAAACTAGAAAAGGAAGTACCTGAACTAAGATTTCTTGACATTCCCGGGCAATGCTGATTAATTGTTTTAAGGGTTTGGCCTTGTGGATATTTTAGTTAAAGCTCACTGGCAAAAAAACCACAGAAACAAAAAATCAGTCTTGAAGACTGATTGTAATGGCCAATACACACCTGAAAGATGGTTTAATCAAATGCACCTCCCTCAGCTGGGACCGTGCAAACAATTAGAAACAGTTGCTATAAAAGGTGGTACCTCCATATAAAATAGAGCAATAAGTACTCTGCTGAGACTACAGGCAACTAGGCTGAGAGCAGCTATAAAAGGACTACCCTGAGAAGAAAAACAAGTAAGTACAGAACAGATAAAGACTTGTTCCCTACTGCTTAATAGCACTGGACTATCCTCTGACTATGTGTTATTTCAGCTTCTTAAAGCATGCTTAGTAATTTGAAAATGCTAGAGAAACCCTTGTGTTGTATCTGTATGAGGAAATCTGACATCAGTATGTGGCCTGCTATTTCCCATTGATGATGCAAATTACAGCCATCTAACACTTTAGCTTGGGAAAAAAAAACCTATCAATTTTGGAAGATAGACATGATGAGAAACTGGAAGGAATATTTGAAGTCCTGAGCAGAGTCTTGTGCTAGTAGCCATTTGGAGCTGCTTACATACCTGAACCTTGCAGGGAAAGAAAAATAAAGGATCTTATCTTGGGAATTTTAATCCAAGACTCAATAGAAACTGCTGGAGGAGCCATACCTTCTTGTGGGGAATGAGCTCGATACACGCCTGATACACTTGTCTGGTTCGCTCTGCATCCTGCCAAGAACAGGCAAAATTAAATACTTTGTTTGCTGCTAAGATTACACTGCATTTTTGAATTGTGCAATGACTGCAAAACTACAGAACAGTATTTTTAAGTGAAGTTGTTTAGAGCTGCATATACTTAAGATAAAGGTATTTGTCCACTTAGTGTGCACAATTCAAAGGTGGTAACTTATGAGAATCAGTAAGAGTCATCTTTTCAAAACAAGATTCAACACTAAGAATTAGACAACAAAACCACACCTGTCCCTATTTTGGGGAAAAAAAAAGTATTTTTTCCTTTAACATACACTGAATAGGTATACTGCACTACTATTTTAAAAAATAAAGAGCAGCTATAATGTTACATGACTGGTAACAGAAGAAATATTTACATAGCCTCAAAAGACCACTATAGCAAGAATTCAACTGTTTCACAAAACAACTTCACAAATAGTTTTGTTAAATATAAAACTATTTCACAAGTTCAGGTTGAACAGCCTGGAATAGGTAATTCAGATGGGCCTAGAAAGACCTACTTCTGCTTTTATTATCAGCATATTTCTGGATGAATTGGGGTGAAACTGAAATATTTTTTCTCCCTATGCATGGGAGGGAAAAATGAAGTGAAAAAACCCCCATAAACCCCATACTTAAATAACAAACCCTGCAGCTAGTTACACAAAACAAGTAAGACATAGTATTTTTAGTTCTCATTTTTAATATTAAAATATCTGTAGCTACTTAATATAAGGAGAATACTTGGGAAGGAAAGAAAAAAACCTGAGTTCTTACTACTTGCCTTTGCCTCCAGCTCTTCATATAATGCATAGTTAATCCAAAGATAGATGTATCTTTTCCAGTGTCTTTTCTCTTGAATTGGGGGAACGTTGGCGATGGCTCTTTCATACACTTCTCGGACTGTCTCGGCATCTGCGTCACTTTCAACTAACCTCAGGTAGTCAAACCATGCATCATAATTATGTGGATTTGCCTTCCAGAAAGATGGGAGCAGGGAAATAGGAAAGAAACTTCAATAACTACAAATAACAGACCCTGTTCCTTTACTTACAGTTTTTATTCAGAATTTCTTCTTTAAAATAGATCATTGGAATAGTCATGAAAACTGTCAGTCTTGGGTACGCTTAAGCTAGAGCTTTTGGGCTAAAGTGCATTTATTTCTTTATTTTTATTTTACCTACATACATTTTTTAAGTGAAGGCAAACAAACTGAACTGTGAGAAGGGAAAAGGAAATTATGAAATATGCAGTATTCAGTGAGTAGTAGATTGGTGTGGCACACCTGTTTTCTCACAAAAAGGTATTTACACACAGGTGAGGTGTCCTGTAACAGTTATGGCATAACAGAAGCGAAGAAGTAAGTTACAAGCTAAACTGCATTAATCCCTTAGATGACTGTGAAGGGTACTGAGCTTTGAGTTCAATCAAAAACTTTGGCTCCACAATTTACATTAGAATGCAGAAACAAAAAGCAGTGAATGCAAGTATCATTCTCTCCCCCATGGATGGAATTCTGCCTCCAAAAAGAAGTGTTCTCCTGGTAATTTCTTAGACTGAGTATCAAGGGTAACATAAAACTCGTCAGCCCTCATATCATGAGACACTCATGTACCTTAAGCAGCAGCTGGATGTACGATGAGCCCAGAGGACATTTGTAATACATACCTTCACTTCCTCTTCATACTGGAATCTCCTCTTGCTGACAATGATGTCTTCAATTCCCCTTCTGTCTCCAAACTTCTTCTCAAAGATGGTGTAATTCTTGAAGAGATTTTGGGCCTCCTGTTTTGGAATTCTATCCAAGGCGTACTTGTAGATCACCCTTACTCTTTCAAACTGAAAATAATAAAAATCATTTGAGTAATATTTACAAAACAGCTTCTGTCCTCCCCCACAACTTCTCAATGAGCTTTTGGCAATATTTATTAGAATACAGAATCATAGAATGTAAGTGATTGTTTTAGGATGGGACTAACACAGATCTCCCTGAAGAGTAAACTTTGAGGGGAAAAAAAAAAATTCTGTAAATACCAAACCCCACCATCTCTTGTTCATTTACAGGTTTGGATTTGGAATATTTAAAATATTTTTAGGAGGTCGTGGGTTTAGGTTCAACTCCTTAATGGCCTGGGCACTTTAAAGAGACCGTCTGGGAAAAACATGGCTAATTCAGTTTTTTATCATGCAGGCCTAAAACCTCTCAAACTTACAAATCTGAGGATACGTATTTGATCCGATGACACTGTTCTCAGGCTTGGCAGATTTGGTGCCCACCTTTCTTAGAACATATTTCCTTGATGTCACCGAAAGGCAAATAGAAGCTAAGCAAAAAATTGTCTCCTTAACTCAGACTACAATAACAGTATCTCATAAGGCACTGAAAAACCCAAGTATTGCAGTGAATGTTAAGTGGCCTTGAGTTTGATATTCAAAAAGAAATCTTGTGGGGGGTGGTTGGTATTAGTCTGACGTATTATCAAGAAGGTCTTACTTCTTTCTGATTCTCCTCAAATTTTGCGAAAGCCACATACAAGTGCTCATCCATATGCTCTTCTCCAAAGAACTCCACTGCCCTCTCGTATACTTTCCTTGCATGAGCAAAATAACTGTGCTTCTCTTCAAAGCGGGCATACTTGATCCAGTTCTTAACATCAGGATGAACAATAACAAGTAGAGCTATGTTAAAGAAACAGCGGTGTGGTTGAATTGGACACTTCAAACTGCATTCTTTCCAATGACTACAGGGTCATGGGCTATATGAAACAACTCCCCAGGATGGCATACGCAAAAAATGCAGCTGGGAAGAAGACACAAAACAGCTCTAAGCATGCAAAGGCTTTGTGCCTTACTGAGAACTTTAAAAGAAAATTTAAAAAGGGATAAAAATCAGGCAAGGGTCAGCAGTTTAAGGAGGAGAAATCTGAAACAGATGACGACTGCAAAAAAGCTGGAAGCATGAGTGCTGTTAAATATACGCTGTTGTGGCAGGATGTACATACACTTAACTGAATGTGGAGATATATACTAAACATGCTTCTAATACCTACTGCTGTCTCTCAGGATGGTGGCTTACTCCCAACACACCACAGTAAAGAGGAGCACAGGGACATAGCTGGAGGTAGAATAGGTAAGAAAGAAATGAAGAATGCAGGCTTAAACTTGGGCAGATGTCGCAATGCACTAAAAAGGATATATCTCTCATAAATGGTACGCGCCCTGTCCACCTCCTTGTATCTCAGCTCAAAGTTAATGTAGGAATGCCAAGCTTGCTCCTCTGGTTGCCACTCCATCCAACGTTCAAACACCTGACGTGATCCAGCAACGTTCCCCAACATCTCTTCCATGTAAGTATACTTGTACCTTAGAAAACAAGATCAAGTTTTTACAATCACATAGTAAACACATAAATTACAAGGATTTTTTGAGTGCTTAATTAAGAGCATTACTGAGATTTCTTCTATCTCAGAAAGAAATCTCAGAAAGAAGAAAGATTTCTTCTTTCTTCACCTATTCCCCACTCGCACCCCGGAAATGCCTTTAGATACTGCTGTGATTGGCAGCACGCGGGCACACAAACATCCTTCTCTCCCAATATTCTTACCACTTGAAAAGTACAAAACCTTTCTGAAACTTAAGCCTTCCTCTTTTTTTCAGACTAGTCTGAAGACTTGGAGAAACAGAAAACAATGCACTTTTGCACAATACCAAAATAGAAAAGTGATTGGCAGTCTTTGGGGGTAGAAGCAATGCTCCATTCTCTGCAAACGTACCAGAACTGGTTCACCCTGGGGAGGGTGGTAATGGCTCGATCCCAAATGTTTCGGGCATGATTAACCTGGCGGTTCTTCATTTCCATTTCTGCATATTTCAGCCAGAGTGTGACATTTCTGTAGTCTACATCTAAAGCACGCTCGTAAATGGAACGGGCTCTGGAAAGCAAAGAGAAGCTGTGTATATAACGTGCCTCCAAGACTTTGATGGTGTTTGTCAACATGTGTCTTAAAAGGTTTATAAGAGATGTCTGCAGCTGCATCATAATTACCTCTGTATTTCTTTTAGGCTTTCCTCCCATTGTGCGTACTTTATCCAGTTACTGATAACGGTTCTGTTTTTTCTTATGTTATCTTCAAAAGTCTGAGGAGAAAATTATTTCTGTAAGTAAGAAATACCTCTGTGCAGACCAATCTTGTTATAAATGGCTTATGGAATATTATTATTATTGGAATTAATTCCAAATGTCTTACACCCATGCAGATGTAGTAACAAATTGTACTCAATACAACACTTCCTAAAAATTGCATAACAGAAAAGCTAGAAGCATAGATCATTATACAGAATAGGACTAAACGCAAGTTACTGCAACCTGATACCTGAAATACTGATGGAATACTAACTGACGGCACTAAAATCTTACTTTTTTTTTAATCTCCTGCTTAATGTTTCAGTAGCAACATTACCTGGACGGATGGAATCCAGTCATTGCAGACAACCCTGAATATACTTGGATGCACCAGCATGAGTTTATTCACTTTGACCTGTATATATCATTGCTCTAAATTTTTCTTTAAAGCAAGATGTCTTATTCTTATTCCCTGGGTTTAATATGCTGGCATCAAATGTGCTAGACAAGTTTCACTGCTCAGTGCAATGGTGAGGGCATCTTCAGTCTCGTGTTTGGCTGTTGTCGGGATCAATGCTATCGGTATCCAACATGTAGCTAAACATGGTTTAACACAGTTAACGTGGTGGCTTGTTACTACCATTCATATGAGAGGTGAAAAAAGATAACATCAAATGTTGTTTTTGCAGTGCTGTGGTGTTGATCATCTGAATCCAGTTGTTCTGCACATGCCTGAGTGAGGTACACCAGCACCTAGCACGGTAAGGCCCAAAGTCTTCACGAGGAGTCCTAGCCACTATGGTAAGGAGGGAAATGAACACCCACTCAGGGCCGAGTACAGGGATGCTGTGTTGTGCTACAACAGTCACCAGTTCTGAACGTATGCATATATGCTTCAGGGAATGATAGCCCTCGTTTATGCTGCCTGTATCTAAAAAAACCTGCTGAGTGCTGAAAACATTTAAAGTTCCCTGTTAGGGATATGCTTGCTTTGCTGATCCAAGACAGCAATTATCAAAGGAAAAAGCAGAACAAAACTGTAGGTAACTTTGGACAAGCAAAGCAATTATTTTAAATAAAGAAGAAAAACTTATACCTGAAATCTCACATGCAAAATGGTCGAGTTTCAAGACAATCATCAAACATAACCATGATTAGTGTAGAAAGTTGTGTTCCTAAGTGTGCTAAGTAATACCACAATTATACAGAACAGAAATATCACTTGCAAGCACACTGTGTTTTTTAAACAGTTGAGGTGGAAAAGCCAGCAGCATTACTGTAGAGCTTGCTAATGTTCTGTCATGCTGCCTGGCCAGATACCAGTGGTGATGGAGAAACTGCATAAAAACCATGTATGTAATTACCCCTGCAATGCTCTGAACATACTGAATGTGGTCATGTGTGAGATGATGTGTACTACCAAATCTTATGTTGAACAACACGTTTAACTCACAATTTTTGCATGAAAGTAGCATTTTCTATGAAAATGTAGGGTTTTTTAAGAATTGCTATTCAGCTGGAATATCCATAAGTAATACAGACTACATCTGTAAGTTAAAACCCAGTAAAGTTTTAATGCTTTATACAATCATCAAGATGGGGTTTTTTCCTTTACCTTCCTTTTCCGGAGCTTATAGTCATTTAGCTCTTCAACATCTGTGATCTTCTGTTGCGGAGGTGGTGGAAGAAGTTCAAGTTCTCTCTCTTTAGCTTCTCTTAAAAGCTGTTCTGCTGTGATCTGAACTTCTGCAGGTGCTTTATTTTTCACCTGTAAAGTAAGCGGGCTTGATTCACGTGTTCTCCTTCTAATGCGAAACTGAGAAATGCCCCGTTAATCACGATTAATTCGCTCCGGTGGCTTGCTACGTTCCGTGTTTACCGAGGAGGGATCCGGAGACCCCCGCGGCGGACAGGGACCTCATCGCCAGCGCTAGCCCCAGCCTACGCGGCTCCCGCCCGGGGCATGAGGAGAGCCAAAACTTCCCGAGGCCGCGGGGAGGGGCGGCTGCCCAACCGGAGGAGCCAGGGCCGCAGCCGGCCGCGTTTCAGCATCGCTGCGCGACCCTGAGGATCACCGGGCGCTTCACCCGCCTCCCGAAGGCCGCGGGGAGCCGCAGGGCCAGGCCGCTCCGGGGCGCCCGGCGCTGCTCCGAGGACCAGGGCCCGGCGAGGGCGGGCGCCCGCCGCCCCGACCACCCCCCGGCCGCGGGCCCGCCGCCGCCTCCCGCGCACCTTGGCCACTTTGGGGATCCGCTGCTTCCCGGCCGCCGTAGACGCCATCTTGCCGCCTCTCCGTGCTAGCTCCGCCCCGTCACCTCTCACCTCACGTAACGCCGGCGCGCGTCGTTGCCGGAGTAACGGCGGCGCGTCCCGACGCCGGCAGAGAGGCGGGGAGCGGAGCGGGGGCCGGCCGGTCCGTCCGTCCGTCTGTCCGTCCGTCCATCCCTGGCCGCGCCGCGCCGCTCCGCTCCGCTCCGGCAGCGCCGGGGAAAGGGGCTCCCCGCCGCAGCGGGAGGCAGGTGAGTGCCCGGCGCAGCCGGCGGTCCCCCGCCCCCAGCGGCTCTCCTTGCCCCAGACGGCGCCCCCTGGCGGCTCGGCGGGCGGGGCGGGGTTCGCGGGCTTCGCCTGCCTGTGGGGGCTGCGGGCCGGCGGGCGAGCGCCGGGGCCGGGCGGCCGGGCCGGGGAGGGGCGGCCGGCGGGGCGCTCGGTGTGCCTTTCGCGGGGGAGCGGGGGCCGTGCTGCCGGCGCGGGGCCCGAGAGGTGTTCGTCGTGTGGGCGTTAAACGCCTGTCCCGCCCGAACTGCCCGCGCCGCTTTCGCTCCTGTCAGGTGAGAGCGCGCTGCCCGGTTCTTAGACCTAGCAGCCTTCCTTCGGGCCATCTAGGCTTTACAATCCCCGTTTATTTTGATGTATGGAGTTGCCATTAATAAAAAATAACCAACTATTTTAGTAGTCTCACAGTGTGCAGTTACCTGATGAAATGTGTAAGTGAATTATGTGGCCTTTTTCTTTGATCATTTTAAGAATCACCTGTCATTTAGCCCTGGGTATAGTTGCCTTCCACTTCACTAGGAAGAATATATATGTATCTTACAACTTAAGACGCTTGGGAAGTTTCCTACACAAGCTAGTATATTTTTTCCTTGTAGGTGTTATTGTGATACTCAGTAACAAGTACACTCTAGCCTAGCTAGCTCGTTCTACATAACCGCAATTCTGTTTACTAAGCGTGTGTGTTAAGACCTGTGGAGGACATTTTGCCTCAGGTCGGTGCAGGGATCTCTTCGCTAACATATGGTTGGTGACTGAGACCTGTGGTGTCACCTATAACAGTATCTTGACTGTGTGTGAAAGATGGAGCCGTACGCATGACTTTCTCTGTATTTAAAAGGTATAAAATTCAGGGTTTCCTTTGTTATCCCATTTTAGTTGGGATCTGTGGGGCCTAATAATTGGGCATCACATCTGGGTTTGGAGCCAATGTTAGAAATGGCTGTTCTGTTTGGTAGATTGGTAAAAGTGTTCTGCTAGTCTAGGTATGCTGGTTATTGAGGCTTTTTTTTTTGAGTTAGTATATTTTGCACAGGTATATTTAAGAAATCGCAGAAAGTTGTTGTGTTTGGTCAATTTGTTTTACATGCCTAATTCTTGATTGTATCACAACAGGCTACGATACTGAGTAGCAACACAGCTGGGAGATAAATGAACTGTTAGTTGATAGTCACAGATGGTCTGAATGCCTGTTGCCCCTGTATGTTCTGAAATTGCTAGGCATGTCAATAAATTGCTGGGACCTGGCAAATTCTGTGAACGTGGAATGACAAAAACATTTTTCTTCTGGGCAGGGAAGCTATAGAGCTTTCAATTCCTTCTGAAATTTAAGCATTGCTGTTGACTTAAAAAAAAATGAGGAGCTGTTTTGAACAAAGTACACTTAACTCACCTGAAATTGCTGTTTAATGTTATCAGGGCATTCTTATATTGATTGTTTGCTGCTGATCCTCCCAACCCTGTAGACTTAAGGCTATTAAGTTTGAAATTATTGATGATGGGCACTGTTCTGATAGCATGCAAATGCCAATAAATGAATAAATGTAAAAGCAATTTGTAGCCTATTAAAAACATTTATTTCCTGTGTAGCATGTAGAATACATACAATAGGGATGATTGCCTGCTGTATTTCCACTTGTGCACTGTTTGCATGCTGTATGTATATCCAGGCAGTATGTATTTTTGTAGAGGTCTACAGGAACTAGGCACTTAAATCCATCCGAATCACATTTCTTCACAGTTTATATGAACATCCATTGCAAGTAACTATGTTGAACAATGGATTGCAGCGGGATCCGCCAGAACAGCAATGTTTTCTTTCTTTCTTGTTGCAGTCTGTAAGATGACTACAATAACTTCTTCAAGAGGAAATACAGAAGTGGTCAGTGCCAGAAGAACAGAATCACATGATGTTTCAGATATTATTGGCCTCTTCAGCCGTTTTACAGAAGTAGTTTTTGGAAGGATTGATGTCATGTACCTTTTGTAAGTATTTTAGGGACATTATATTACCTTTCTTGCAGGAAACGTCAAGAAATTATGTTACATTTAAAACGGCAGAAAACATTATGAGCCTTTGCATGGTATGGCATAATGACTTTTCACAAAAAGGGAAAGAAAATCTGCTTGCATCTCCTCTCTGCGTCACACATGCATGACTTTGTGCAAAGTTGGATCACTGCTGCCAGCATGGTGGACAAGATTTGACTCTATACTAGCTTCCTTTCTATAAAAGTTCAGAATAAATAGTTTTGAATAATACCTGATGAAACCATCAGATTCCAATGTCTGCTGTCTGCTCCATCTAACAGAATCCTTTTGCCTGTTGGGGAGTGATGGAAGTAGAGGGGCAGGGACTAGAGTTTTTAATGGCTTTGTGGCCATGACCATTCTGTTTTTTCCTGTGTATGTCTAAATCTTTTCCTTCTCTTCCAGTTTCCCCTTAACGAAAGGAATTGGTTATTTTTTTGCCTCTCTTTATTCTACCTTGGGAGACAGCCTCTATCTGCCATAAAATATGTTTCAATGTTCCTCTGCTTTTCATGCCCCCAAGATACCTAATATTCTCCGTGTTTTGACATCTGTATCCTAGCTGCTTGCATGGCAATGTCCTTAGCAGAAATGGGTGGCTGTAGAAGTTTTCTGTTACCGCACCTTCATCACTGGAGATAGTGATGAACCTTCTGCGCTTCACCTTTCTGCGCAGTGATGAACAGCAGAGACAGACTGTGTGAAATGCTGATGGGTCACTTAGTTTTTTTTCCACTTGACTTAATGGCAAATGTCTCGGATACCAGCTATTTTTTTTCCCCAAATAGCTGGTATGAAGAAACATGCAAAGAAGAGGGAGCATTTAAGTCTTGCATATCAAATTCATAGTAATTGAGGATTTAAAAAATCACGTGAATTGTTATAATGTCAGAATACACTAAATAAATATTTGGAATTGAAGCAATAATGTCAACTTAGGATATGGGCAATGAAGTTTTATTGAGGCCCGATCCTGGGAGCACTTTTGAACATGGTTAATTTTGCTATTCTAACAGGCTGAGTTAACAGTCAGTCACTTTTCTTTGTGTAGTTTCTTCAACTTCTGCAAACTTAAATTGTTTTCACAGAGAAAAATCAAATCTTGCTTTGACACTCTGCAATGGGAAGAATGAAGTTATAGCCCATGCTGTCTTTCTGGACTATCCAAATTGGAATATCACTGATCAGTCTGACTGGGAATCATTCTTACAGGAAAACTACATTAACAATAAATGCACTGTAAGTAAATGGTGTGATTTTATTTGAGTTTTCATTTAAGGCTCAGGTATGAAAAATATGTGTAGGCATCTAAAATCTATTTTAGGTAGATTTGAGGCATTCAGGCTGAAGAAGGTGATCATCAGACTCCTTACTAAACCCTCAGGTGCTCAGAAGTTCATGAGTACCTGTGCTTTTGCCACTACAGTAACTGAAGGTAACTGGAAGGAGGGCAGTTAGGGAGCGCACGTCCTCTCTTTGCCAGACGTGCAGAACATGTCTGATGCATTGTGCTAGCGCTGAGAGCAGTGGGAATCATAGCTGTCACCAATATTTTTCATTCAAAAACCTGTCCAGCTCTGGTGTTATCTAACAGAACATTTACCTGGGAGGTGGAGTCCTTGCTCTAAGGTCCTTCTCACTGTAAGTGAACAGGAATCCTAATTTCTCACCTTTTGGGATAACGTTTTGCTATTTTACAGAACTGAATGCAAATTTAATGGCTTCAGAGAAAGAAAAAGGGATAGGGAGTGTACCTCTGCTTGAAGGATGGTGACTTACGCTGGGTGGAGGACCATGCTGACATGAGCATCTTGGTTCTGGAGTAAGCTTGTTTGGTGCTGGTGTGGAGATTGCTGCAGTCTGTTCTGTGTAGTGCCAGTTTTCGTACAGGCTCCTCAGTCAAGTTTATGTATTACTCTTAGGAATTATGGACTAGAAATAGGCACTTAGAAGTTCAGGATTCAAATGCTGCCCATCATTCAGTCCAGCTAGGAACTAGATCCTGTGATTGTTGAGAAAGATGGGAGATGTTAACCATAAACACTCTCAAAAGCTAGGCAGCACATGCCAGAATAAGGTATTGGCAGTGCTGAAATTATCTCTAGACCGTTTGTTCATCAGTTTTCCAATGTTGTTCTGGGTGATATTAAGCAACGGCTTGCACAAAAACTGACCAATACAGCAATTGTATTTGAAAATGCTATGTGCCGATAAAAGAAACAAAATTATTACAGTCAAAAGGAGCATAGAAAAAAAACCATGTAATTTTCTTGTAATCTGTTTTCTTTGTCACTTGAACAGTACTTTGTGTACAGGCATATTGCAGGCACAACCACTTCATTCACTGTTCAGCTGCAGCCGCTCCTGTTGCGTTATGCTATGCTGTCCGTTCTGCAAGCTCTTCCTCAGGCGGCCTGCTTGACAATATCTCGTGCAGCAAAGCTGCAGCTGACTTCAGAGTGCAGGGGCATACAAAGAGAAAAGACAAAAAAAAAAAAAAAGAGCTTGAGCCTGTTAGGAATTACTACTCATGAACAGGAGTGAAAGGTACTCTGGAACATTGACAAGGAGCAGAACAACTCTCCTTTTTCTAGAATGGAGATTATTTTCTAAAATATGTACAGAAGATTCAGTACATGTTTTATGCTTCTGCACTGACAAAACAACTGAACCTATTCTGAGTTATAACTAGATGAGATATCGTTGGTTAACTGCAGGTTAAATCCATGCAGATGTGCTTTAGAAAATTGAGATCTTCTGAAAATAGAATTTCTTAAAATCTAGTTGACAAGTCTTTTTCCTAGAGCACAGAAATGATAAGATAGCTTACAGGTCTAAATTAGGAATTGACTTGTGCAGAATTTAATTAGTGAAGATGCTTTACAGGATTGCCTGGTTACCATCACTATTCAGAAACAGTTACAGGCCAGATCTTGCCTCCTGGGCCTCCTCTTGGACCTCAAGAACAAAACATTCTTTTTTTTCCTTCTTCCTTTTTCATTTGCATTTAAACAAACAAACAAAAAAGAAAAGTCTGATTTTTTTAGAAATGGCTTTTGATGTTTCTTCATTACAATAGCCTGTTGTCTTTATGCTGGTCCATATACTGCAACGTCTGTTAAAATCATTCTTGCTTTACAGTTGCTGAAATTTATTGGTGACTCTAGCCATGACATTTTAGTTGAATATTAAACTATTCGAAGACCAAGTTTTCCCATTTAAAGTATTTTTTTTGTAGAAATATTTCATCTACAGGTATTTCATTGACTCAGCACTTGAAATTAATATGCAAGTGAAAACAGCTGAATTAATAGCACTTTTCATTCCAGCACAAGGGTTTTCCTTTGCTAGTGTTTTCCAGGTTAACTGGAAGCATATAGGATAAAGATGACTTTTAGTCTGCCCTGTTTGTGCCTTGATATTTAAATGTGTCTAATGATGTAATCTTAAGACTTTGTAATTTTTCTTACTTCTTTTAAAGAAAAAACATTTTAAGAGTATGAGAAGTATGTGAGCTGCTGGGATTTTTTAAACCTAGAAAGAATTGTCTTTATCAGCCAAATGTTAAATTCAATGTTGTTAAGATTTCATTGTTAATTATTGTGGTTAAATTAAAATGTTGTTAGTCTGGAATTACTACTGTTAAATATGAAACAATGTATGTATATTGTAGTCAAACAATAGTAAGCTTGAGTGTAAATAAAAAATACTACAGAAGCACAAATTGTGATATAAAAAAAGCCCTTTAATCACATAACTTTATCCACACATGCTTTGAATTACTTATATTTGTATATTTATATTTTAGCTACTCATTTTGAGTGCAGATCATATATATTGGAAATAGATGTGCATATTAATATTTAGGTTGACTTAATGAATATTAGCTGCATGGTGTTTAGATTTTCATTCCTCATTTTGTAGCCTTTGAACACATTGTTCATGCATCTTTTTGTGGCAAAAGAAGAATATGCAGCCGGATGTTCCCAAGAAATTGTTAGGTGAGTTCATACGTAACTTTCTGTAGCGAAGCATGTGCACTCTCCTACCATCATTTGGAGAGGCTATGGAATTTAAAAATGCCCTAAGGTGATCACTGGATCAAAATTAAATATCTCTCTAAACAGTCTTGCAAGGTAATAAAACATAACCTTGTGTTAATCAAATGCGCACTGTTGGCTTTGAAACCAAGCTGTTACAGTTCCAAGTACGCTTCCCTAACAGTGTTAAGGTTTAGCTGTATTTTTGCTGTAATTTTCCACAGTACTGCAGTTGCAAGGCAGATTGATTTGTCTTTTCTTAAATTTCCACTTGTAAAAATCAAAGCGCATGACTGAGCAGGAAGCTTAAAAAGCTGTAGATGTTTCTGGAATACGCTTGTTCCCAGGTAATCTACTGATAGTTTGTTAGCTACGGATTATATGGTAAGACTGCAAACGATACAATACAAACAGCACAATATATTACTGTGTTAGCTCAGTACTCAAATATAACCATTGCTCATACCATTATTTGGTATACTCAGAGTCTACTTACATAAACAGTGAATTGCACTTGGTGCTGTTGCTGTTGAATTTACAGTTACTTTGTCATGTCAAGCCAGCTCATCCAGATGCCAGGTCAGAGATCTGCCAGCAGAGATCTGGCATCGTTAATTTTTTCACCACTGGGAAACTGATATAAAAAGGAGGATGTTTGAAATCTAAGGATTAGGAAATTGAGAGAAAGAAGGTAGGGGGAAAAAAAAAAACCAACAGTAAAAAAAATGCCCAGATGAATTTCATATGATCTTATTTGTCATAAATAAAATGTTTTAATTTTTGAGCCATGTGGACTCATGAAGCCACTGGAGAAAAAATTTTGTGTATTAAAAGACTAGCTGCTGTATCTGACTGATGGGTGTAATGATGAAAGACTGAATACAGTTATGTTATTTGTCCAGGAGAGCTTTTATCACAGTACCAGAACTGCAGTTTATACTTGTCTTCATACCAGCTGATGAGAATTTAGGTAAGAATTTAATGCTATTTTATTCTTAAAATAATGAGAACAATCTCCAATCTCATTATCATTAATATGCACTGTGTTGGTGGGTGCTTTTGTGTTGGTTTTTTTTTAAATATTGAGCACAGTTATAATTTTCTAAACATGCAGAAAACACAATCTTAAAGTATCCTCTAATGGACCTACCTTGTAAAAGAGTTTTATGTGGTTACGTGTTCGCTTCAGCAGTCTATCCATTTCCTGCAGTCTTTAAATTTGCCAGAAACAGATAGGACTTCAAACAGCAGTAAAGATCTCACAAATAAATTCCTGCAAGTTTTGTGAAGATTGTTCGCTGCATAGTGTCAAGAGATTGAAATCAGTGCTTGTACTTTGAGAGACAATGACTAATAGGCCTCTTGGCATGCATATATATATTCACAAGCACACGCATAAATTCATACGTGTCAGCCAGGCATCATGCCCATACATCAGAACCAGTCGCATCAGGTATTTCCTCTTATTTAGCCAAGTGAGTACAAGATGGGGAGAGGACACTTTGGTGAGGGTCAGAAGGGGTGCTGGAGACATGGAAGGCAACTAGGATTATTTCTTTTAGAGAGAGGTACAACGATGGAGAATGCACATCTTAATCAGAGAACAGCATCTGACTTGGAATTCCAGTCCTGAATTCAGACTAATAAACCAAGCATCTACGTAATGACTGATTTTTTTGTTTTGGTTTGGTTTTTTTGGTTGGAGCTTTCCTTGAAGGGAACTGGAACCTTTTCTAATATGACAATTTCTAGACATCTTTGTTCCAAGACATGCTAAAAAACTCTGTAGTGGTGCGTCAACTACAGAAAACAGTACCTGAATAAGGGCTTTTGCCAACCTACCCTAGCAACAAATGTCAACTTTCCTTCAGCAGAACGAGTCCTGACAAAGAGACTCTCCAGTAGCATACAGCATTGGTTATATAACTAGTATTTCTATAGGGATTTGATCCTACTAATTTCTGATTGCTTTGAAGCTTATTCAGGCTTTGGGTGTTGGATTAATTAACAAATTAATCCAGTAACAATTCTTTCACATGTTTATACTACTGTCATTTCAGCTTCATTGCTTAACTTCAAAGACAGAGCATTATGCCATCTGTGGTTTAAGTTCAAAACTCTGTTTTCCTCAAACAGTTTCCTGATAATTTAGAAGCTTATATAATGAAGTTTCTCTGTTGCTCCTAACAGATTTTTGTCATTCACAGAGCCAGACATGGGAAACGTCTTTGAAAAGGTGATGACCGCTCCAGGTTCAGTAGTGGATACAAACTTCACCTTGCTTGTGTGCCCCAGACATTGGTATCACCCGCAGCTGTATGTTCGCAAAGCAAGGTAATGCAGTTTATCCCTTCTACTTCTATGAGCAGATCTGTCTGGGTTAATTGAAGAATTTTCTTTTTTGGTTTACAGCATCAGTATCTTAGTTAAACTGCTATGATTTTCCTTGATAACCTAACTAAGGAGTTCTATGATCATGCTGTTTTTATTCTACTTCATCACAAGATCAGTTGTATTTTTTGTAAAACTAGGTTGCTATCTAGAAGAATACCTTTTTTGTCTGTGATGTTTCTTCTGTGAATTTGCTGGCTTAATCGCATTGCTGTGTATTTTAGTGAGTGCATGTAGTTTCCAGGTCTCTTGGAGCATATTCCAAATTATTTTTAGTTTTCTCTTGTTACGTCATATTCTGACCAGCTGAGCAAAGTCTAAATAGGAAGGCCTATTATCTAAAAGAATTAAGCAAGAGCAGAGAATCCCTAGTTCTAGTAGTCCCTCAGACATGGTGAGTAATCCTTTTTCATCTTTTGTACCATTTTTTCTGCATAAGCACTTCGTGCATTCACTCTGACTGTGTTTCAGGGGAGCAGGCCTCCCCAGTGTTGCTGAGAGAGCTTAAGAAAATAACAGGGTAACCCTTTTCCTTCCATCATGTCATCTGTTTCAATGGACGCAGTTTGGAGCGAAGACTTTAAGATATGCTTACGGAATGTGCCTTAAACACAGCCTTGCTCTTGTTTTGGGATTCAAGTCATAAACGCCATTAAAAAAGTTAGACTCTGAATTATTTTTTCTTTCCTCTCTGCTCAGCTGCCTGCAGTGTACACCAGGCAGAGATGCAAGTGTTTCTAGCAGCCTTGCTCAACGATGTCTACCTGTATATTGATTATTACCGCTCTGTTTTTTCCTGCCATTTGAATTGTGCTACCTATGCCGAATCACAGCGTTCTGTGCTTGTGCCAGTGTTGTGTCCAGTAAATGAGAAGCACAGAGTTTGTGACCCAATGGGGCCTTACGTTTTTCTGTGTAGATTGCTGGACCATATATGCTGTTATTGCTGGGTAGATGCTTCCCTGTAGCGTGGTTGAAATGTAACTAGTATCTATTGCTTTTTGGTTCACTTGTTTTCCTCTTCACAGGGGGAAGAGTGTGTGTAGGGTAATGTTTTATGAAGTAATAATTTTATTTGATTCTGATTCATTCTGGAGTTGCTTTTGTTCGTTCTAAATGTAAGTGTTGCTCTGTGGTTATGTAGCAGGATTATGACTAAATTAGCATTTCTAGTCCTTGTAGTGGAAGCTGAAGTTCAGGGACAAGCCCGTCCCTGGGACACTATATCATATGATACTGATGTGTGTGGGGGGTCCGTATTGAGCAGTGCTAGCAGATGGTAATGCCACATTAGGCATATCTTTCTGCCTGGTAAATCCACAACTGTTTGTTTATGGGTTAATTCATGCTGACATCTCGGACTGGATTCTGACAGAAGCTTGTCTCTCAGGGCGATGCTTTATACATATCTAATTTTACCAAATAGGCCTGAAACAAATCTGCAGATTGTGTTCTTTATCCTATAGTTTTAGTCAATGTCTCCAATATCCGGTCGCTTGACTTTTGAGCATTTTAAGAAAAAGGACTGAGGTGTGACCTTGACCACTTCACACCATCCTGCTATAGGTCTGGATATTTCAATGTGTTACAAAATTATTTGCATATCAATAATCTACAATTTTTAGGCTTTTTATGAGTATTTCCTTCGAGTTGTCTACCATCTATCAGTATGTGAATGAACCTTGATAGAAGTTATCAGTAGGTGAATTAATTCCTGATTTAAAGTTTTCCTATACGTCTTGATTCCAACTATTGTGTTTGGTTTTTATTTAATTTGAATCAATTATTTCTTTTGATGGCCATTGGATATTATCAATAGAAAAAATTTTTAACATGACTGGAGATGTCACGCAGGCCATACCAATATTCCACGTAAGAGACACCATCTTGCCTGGGATTTCTGTAGTTTGTTATGAATACTAAAATTATTTACTTTAGTTTGTTCAGTGGGTTTTTTAATTATTATTAGAAAACTAACCAGGAAACCTGTTTTTTCTTAAATTACACAGTGTCTGGTGATATAAAACTCATACTTTAATATTGTCTATCAATAGATTCTCCGAGTAAGGTAAATTATGTTTGCAGTAGACGCTTTGCCTTTCCTTTTCGTCTGTGTTCACCTTTGTACTTCACTGGCATCCATAGTAACGTTCTGTGGAGCCCTTTAGAGACTTATCTATGAAAGTTGTCCCCAGCCACCTGCCTAGCAACACGTTCTGGGTCAATGATAGGAGATTAGGGTAATCTCTGTTCCCTCTTCCCTTGCTTATAGAGGCGGGGAAAAGAAGCTGTAAACTGATACTTTGCTTGACCATTAATTTTGAAGTTATTCTCTATCTGACCTTTATAATGTGAAATAAATCTGTAGTGTGCCAGAACATAGTCCACTAAGCTTTTATATTTAAGTTTCTTGCTGATACCTCGTCTTTAGATCCTGTCATTCTTTGTTTTGTACCATATATGTAAGAGCTCACAAATTTGCAGCTCTGTGGAATGCCGCCTTTATTGTGCTTGTTCTCGCAGCCTAGGAATTTTGTAGTATTTTTATATTAAAAATCTATTGTGTTTTGTTTTGTTGCTTTTGTTCTTTTTTTTTTTTTTAAGACTATGGTGCTAGTGGAGGATTGCAGAAATCAAAAATAGTTCTGTTCCTACAGTTTCTGGTGTGCAGGGAGATGAATGGGCTTATGTGGAGCCCCACTGACTATCACGAGGTCAGTCTCTATGTACCACAGGCCGGCAGAATTGCCATCTGCATCTTGATGTGTGGCCTTGTCATGTTGTGTTTTACAGAGCAGAATGCTGTAATGGACTTGGAGCAATCGGCAAAATGTTCCGTTTGGAGATGGTGTGTGCACATTTTCTATCCCAGTCAAACAACAGGTTTCAGTTGGTGTACAGTCTCATTCCTTTACCCCTAAATTAGTTTGGTTGGTTTGAGGCTTCATAACACAGGACGAAATTTGCTATACTTATTAATTGTGTTGAAGTAGTGAAATTCTGGTAATAGAAAACCTTACTGCAGCTTTTCCCTTGACATACTGCCTGCGAAGAAGAGGAAGACTACTATTTTGGTTTGAGATATAAAGAGCGTGGATTACTATAAGTTTTTACATGGTTTCATTGTTCTTGGAACTTCATTTTAGTTGCATCTTTTGAATTAATTCTACAGACAAGTAATTGATGGTGTGTTATATTTTTCCATACTCTTTTCTTTTTGTATAACTTATTGCAATGAAGACTCTCACTTACACAGTGGAAAAGAATGAAAAAGTGCGGGGCTTGGAAATTTGTCACCCCTGGCAGCTGTTTTCAGCTTTGAGTGGCCAGTGATGATATTCATCTCTCCTGGTTTCTCAAGGTGGCTTTCTGAACTCAAAAACTGTATGAAAGAATCTGGCGAATCTGCCCTTCACAAAAAGAGTTACGTTATTTAAAACTCCTGGCAGAGGGAGCAGTACTGTGACTGGGACATCCTGGGGGTCACAAGTTCAGCACTTATTCACCCTGCTCAAAGGCCGTTGGTAAGGCGTATGTGACGGATATGACTCCAGGCTGCGGCGGCTCCCTTGCTGTCCATCCTGCCCCAACAGCCCGCCGGACTGACCTCGGCAGAGGGAGGTCGGGGTGGAGGGGTGCTCCGGGCCTTGTCGCCGGGCTGTGCTGAGCAATGGGAGCAGCGAGAGTAAGGAGCGAGAGAGCTTTCAGACAGATGGCCCGAGAACAAAAAAGCAGGAACAAGGTCAAAATAAAAGGGGTCACCGGCCCCTAGTAGAGGGGTAATCTTACCCAGAAGGTCACATTCATTCTGGCGTGTAGGAGCAGCAAAAACCATCTAGACACCCCCTAAATTGTCCTTCAGTCTTATGCTAGAGTCGGCCAGTACTTAGAAACTCAGACCATGTTTGATGAAGTTAGAAATAAAACTTTTTGGCCCAGTTGTGTTAACTTTAAGGCTTCTTCCAAATCCAGAAACATGTAAAGAGTGGAAATGAGAATCGATTTATCTTGTTTTTCTGAATTGCTGAATATGCAGAACTCAGATTTCCAAATTATAGGTACAAGTATTTAGATACAAGCACATACAAACTTGAGCAATAGGAGCCTGAACAAAACACAAGTTTTCCGAAAACTGAGGGAAGCGCTAATAATCATTCCTGATAATTATCTTCAGAAACATGTTTCTACAATATGTAACACTTTTAAAGAAGAGAGAACTATTTAAAAATGTTTTTCTATTGACATCTTATTTTAGGGAGCTAGAGGAAAGGATATCCCAGTCAGAGACTAATGACAGTATGGAGTAATGGGTATGTAAAACCGTAGTCACTTTGTGAGGGATCAGCCACGGCTGCGGGAGCGTTAGGGGTGCTGGGGTGCTGACGCAGGGGAGCGTTAGGACACCGCATTAATAGTCTGCTATTATCCGGACCGCTACGACCCTTCCAGGTCTCGGGCCACCCGCGCGGCCTCCGGAGGGCGGGAACGCTTCGCGCTTCCCGGGAGCCGCCGGGCCCGCCCTTCGCCAGCCGGGGCCCGCATGCCGCAGCCGCAGCCCCCGGGCGCTGGCGGGTGGCGGGCCCGCGGGCGTGCGGCGGCCCGCGGCCGCTAGAGGGCAGGAGAGAGCCGCCGGCGGCGGGAGCCTGTGGGGCGGCCCGCGGCCCGCTCTGCGCGGGGTTCGGCCGGCGTGAGGGGCTGCGGCCCTCGAAGGCGGCAGCAGGTCTCCCTGCTTTTGAATCTGCCGGTCGCAGCTACGCGTGAGGAAAGAGAGCCTCGAAAGGCTTCTAAAAAGGGTCAGACTCGAGTGTTAGAGAGGTGGTAACCGAGATGGTGCGTACTCCAGAGAGGAGGGTGCAGCCCGCCGCTTGCAGACGGCGGAGGTGAGGGGCTCGCGCTGACCCTCCCAAGGCAGTTGTCCATCGCAGGTTAGTCTCCCGAGCGCTCTGTAGCTGAAGGATGCAACCTGTTGTCTCAAAGGAGCCGATTGTGGTGGTCTCTGTTTCTTTCAGTAAGCACAAATGTATTCCTGTGTTTGACGAAGTGCATTGTTTACTCTTCTTGGTTTAATTCCTTTATCCTATGGGGCTTGTCTTTCTCCTTGCGTGTTTGTGTGTCTGATGACTGACATAACCAAAAGCATGTTCAGTAGCAGTCTACTTACAGCCCTGAGGAGAAAGGGTTTTCTAAACTCCACAGTCCAGTAGTAAAAGTCATGCCTTCTGACGGCCCATCGCAGCCCCACTTTTCTCACCGCTTTTTTTAGTTGCAGAATTGTTGGTTGGACTACTTAATTCTTGCATTTTTCAGACAGATAAATAAAAAAGTGGTTTCATCTTCTTATTGAAAGCAGTTCTGTGTTAGAGCTGGTTTGCCACTGGCCTTTATGCCACAGTTGCAGCACATATGACTAATGAATTCCTTCATTGCATTGGTAAAAGCACTGAAAGTTCTTGTTAAGGCTTACATTGATCCTGGTTAAGAATTAACATTTTTTAAAGTGGTTTAATGGGAAAGAGTCTCTGTTGCCTATTTAAATAAAAATCTGTGCTGTATGGGGCCTGTATGAGTCTAACACTGAAACTTGGACTGATTGGAAATCGGCTCAGGCAGCTTTTGCGCCGGCAGCATGGGGAACAGACTGGAGTAGTAGAGGCAGTTAAAGCCTTGATGCGGCAGGTTCCCACCTATGCAGAAAGCCTTTCATGAGGCAGAGGGATAGAATAATTGCACTTTGGCCTTTGTATCTTTTTCAATAGTGGAGCATTAACTTGACCTTACAAAGGCATAATGGCTCGATTTCTGCCAGGTGACTCCCACACTGCTGTGTGTAATAACAGTAATCTAGCCAATACTCAGCACTGTTTCTCCCATACAGGAAGGCACTATTTTCTTTTTTTTTTAAAAGAACTGATTTTCTAAATTGCACTCGTGTTGCTTTTTGAGATCTCCGCCAACTCTAACCAACTGATGATTGGGCTCACTCAATATAATTATTTTAAATGAGGCCTAAAGCCCAGGTCCACCTGGCCTGAGATGCCTTAGGCAAGAGAGTTTTGAACTGGGCTGCCCTCGTATTTTATTTAGGGAAAGATAAGCATCTCCATTGGGGAATACAGATCTTAGGTGGGTGGTGTGGCTTTTGGAAGTGGTTCTGTCTTTCCGCTGGCGCTGAGGCTCCCAGCTTAGTGTGTGTTGGGGACATGTCCTAGGGTGAATTATTTATTTGTGGGTGGAGGCTTTGGATCGGGTATTTGTAATATTTGTCCATATGCTAACAGAGTAGAACAGAAGTATCAGGACCTATTCATGGCAGAGCTTTAGGACATTACCTAATCTTTTTTTGTAGGTTGGAAGATTGTGATGATCTCACGCCAATCTGGACACGTCAGAGTGAGACTCTGAAAGAAACCTATAGTGAATATTTCCTAGCTGATCTCATAGAATGTCAAGATGAAGAAAATCAAGCTGTTGTTTGTGAGGTCAGTCTGCTATGAGCTCTGGTTTTGTTTAATCATAACATTAGTGATGTCACATGTGAGTGACAGCTCACACTGCAGCTCAGCGAATAAAAAGAACAAGCTCACTTTTGGAAGGTAGAATTCATGATCTGTGCACACGCAGTGCCCTCTGCCACGTATTTTGTGTCTTTCTTTTCTTTAGGAGTGATAGCTCCTGTTAAGTAAATGAAGCAGCAATTCCCAGCAATTGTGTAGATTCTTTTCAAGTAATTGGAACAGACCATCTCGAAGAAACCATGTTGCTACTTTAGACATTTGCATTATAGATGACCAGTTTTCATTACCAGTGAAAATTAATATTGCATGTGAAAACTAGTATCCAGTAATACTTTCACAGTTAAAAATGCTACAGATTTTTTCTATCTCCTGGCTCAGGCAGTCAGATTTTTGCTGAACTGAAGACAGAAACCCAGGAATTAATTTAAATAAGGAAGAGGTGGTAATAGGTATCTTGCTGTAAATTCCTGTTAATATTTTCATGTGTTAGTGATTGTGCATGGTATTGTAAGCTGATAGGCAACATAACTGACTTAATTCCAGAAGTCTGCTTTCTATAGCAAATGATTTTATAAAACCTTAACATGTAATCACTACCATTGGAAAGCAAATGGGAAACAATAAACCATTAGTGTAATAGCACATTACAAACAGCTATCTTTATAAATAATACACCTCAAATGTACATTTATAGCTCAATGTGATACTAGCAAAAGGTGTTGCAGGCCCTCATAGTTTATACTTGCCGCTGCTGCTGCAGATTGGAAAGACACCTCCATGCAAACCAAGATAGATGCCAATTTTCCCTGCAGAGAATGAAGCTGGCAACCTCTTTTTGCACATATGGTAGATGGATTGGTTAATCAGCCTCTGCTGAGCCTTGGGCCTAAAATTACATAGCAGCCAGACAACTGCAGCGACCCAGCTTTTGTTCAGTTACGCAAACAAGGCAAACAAACAATCACTTGTTGTTTGAGGGGAAAAAAATTAAACTTTATTTTTTTTATTTTATTGGAGTGCTGATGGCCTGATAAAATGGCTATACAAATCCAGCTGTTGAGTTTTCATTATGTTTATAAAGGAGGCTTTCATTATGTGTATTAAGGGAAAAAAATATTTTGATTATGTGTTTCACCAGAAGGTTGCATATAGTACTGAAAATTGAAGAGCTTCCTTCTTCTAGACTCATCTTAGCTTAAAGCTAAAAAACCTCCAGCATGCTGATTCTCATTTTTCAGAGTGTATTTCTTTCTGAAAACTGCAACTTTCTGGAAACTTTCAGTAATAGTCAAACATACAGAGTAACGTGCCGTTTCAGCTTTGCAGGGATCTTGTCATTGTCATAACTGCCAGGGCATTTTTTTTTTTAAAGACTAGTTCTTAGATTTTTTTCAGAACTTGAAAATATTTAGCGCTTATAATTGCTGCAAATAATACATACTAATACTGTATTAGATACTGTTTATATACTATATAATTGCTTTCTTGAAGTAATCCTTTTCATAGGAAAATAAAATATACTTTTCAGTTTTAGCACAATTTTATTTACAAAGCAGTGTCTGGTAATTAGTCAACCATTATGGCTAGCTAAATCCAGATTTTACTTTAGCTGCGCTTTAAGGAAAAATTATACCTTTTTGGAGGTATGTAGTTAAAAGGTATGTTTTTTTTAATTTACTATAACAAATGTTTTATTGAAACAATAGGTCATTATTTGGTCCATATATATAATCCTAACGCTCCTGCAAGTCATAGCTAACAAAAGAATGATAACATGTAATAGACGGCCTAATACACATATTACAAGGGGAAAAAAAAAAAGGATCTTTAACTTTTGCTGAAATAGTTCCTTTATACTTTTCTATTATGCACAGCCAGAGATGGAACACTAACTTTTATGTTTCAGCAATTTTTTTGTTCCAATTTTTTGTGTCCTGACCTAAAATCATGTGCTCAACTTTTACATGTGTGTGGCGTTGCTTTTGTATTTCAGGATGGTGACACTGCAGTAGGATTCATGAGCTTATGTTCTCAAGTAAATGTTTCCTTGTTTCAAGAGTGTTTTGACTTGGGGCCTTTCCATGGACTCTGTAAACCACATCCTGAAGATATTCTTAAAATGCCACAGAAGCCAAGCATTCAAGGAGGTATCTATATTCTAAAATGCTAGATAGATCCAAGGTGCATTTATTTCTAGCTTCTGAGTAGGTTTTGCAAAAAGGTTGGAAGAGAATATAGGTTTACTAGCCAGAAAACACAAATTCATGTATCTGTTTTGGTTGCCTGGTGTTTTTAATTCAGGAGAGAAATTTTCATAGCCCTGGTCTCTGACTCAGAAGTGATTGTTGTTTGTGGGGAACTGGTCCATGCCAGGTATGGGATAAACCTGGGTTTGAAGTTTCAGAAAGCTAAAGCATCGAGTATATTTTCTATCAGTTAGCTACGGTTGTACTATTGAAGACTTAATTTTGAAATCTAGTTCTAAGGTCTGTCAGTAGCTAAGCAGCTGGTTAACTGTGGCTATGCTGTTGTCCCATTTACTTATGTTGTCTTATTTCCTTGTCATCCAGCTTCTGCTCTCTTTGCTTATTGTTTGCAGCCTTCTAGGTTACAAGATTTTGGGAGATCAAGGACTGTCTCTTTATTCTATTTTTAGATTGGGCATGATACAACAATGCATCCACAAGCCTCCTTACTGCAAATGATAAAAAACAGTGACATGAATATGTCACCTGTTTGTAGAACAGAAGTGTCATGTAAATGATTTACAGTTTCATCTTTATTTTTCAGTGTCAAAGGGCTTTTTGTGCAGAAGGGCAACATTTTGCTCTCTACTAACTCTCAGTAATAGAATTAAAAAACCCCACTGTTAGGTTGTTACCTATCCGCTTGTCTGAACACAAAGCAGCAGGCAAGAAAGGCGACTAGGGCGCTACAGAGCAGTCACCAGCTGGTATCTCAGAGCTGACAGTCATGGAACAGAAAAGGGAAAGAAAAAGAAGTCTTATAGCTGTCCTATGGACTTCCCCTCCCCTGCAAAGAAGCATCTTGCAAATAACAGATGAAAGAAGCCATCTATCTTCTTCTGTATCATCCTATGCTCCTGGAGCTTCAGGAGTATGATTTCAAAATGGGTGACAGACATATGTAGAAACATAAATGAGACAGAGGGAGGAAGAAAGAGAACTCATGATAGTATCGTCTGAAAACTAGTTGGAACACAGTCCTGGGCAGTCTGCTCTAGGGGACCCTGCTTGAGCAGAGGGCTTGGACAAGGTGACCTCCAGTGGTCCCTTCCAGCCTCAACCATTCTGTGGCTGTTACGGGTTCTGGTAAAACCCTTAGATGCTTCTGTGTGCTTTCCTTGTCCAGGGACTGCAAGCTGTAGGCCCATATTTTGTGGCAAATTCTGTGCTGCTGAGCTGTTTAATGAGTATGTGCTTATAGGTTTTAACAATACAGCTGTTACGCATTTTTTTTTTAACATTTATGAAATCTATGAGACTTGTTCTAAATGTGAAAACTTAGCATAAACAACTGTTCTATTCAGGTTCTTATATGACTCTCATCAATCTAGCATCTGAGTGCTTTTCAGAATTTTATTAAGCAACATGGTTAGCAGTCTCACGTGTTTATCTCTCTTATTTTTCCTCTGCATTTAAAAACTATGTTATTTTTCATGGTTGATACTAGTTTGCAATCCTGTGCGTTTCCTTCAAGTAAGATTTTAAAAAGTCCCTCTGTTTGGAATGACAAGGGCAGCTCTGGGGAAAGAGAGAGTTATTTGTAGACTTTTTCAGATAGCTTGAGCACAAATCACTGATGATCTCAAAGATGAACACCTGAGGAGGAACTTGAGTATCATAAGCTAAGAGCCTGACTCTGATACTATTCCTAGGGGGAAAGAGCCACTAGAGATTTTATAGTAAAATTAGCTCATGGCTGTACACTGCTCAGGAATATTAATTCTGTTATCATGGAATAATAATTAAAATTATTGTTGTAGCTTTGCACATTTTAGGATATAAACAAACAATTATAACACTTCGAAGTGTTGGTTGTCCTGAAACATTGTAAGTTGTTGTTTATACCTGCCCAGGATGGCCAAAAAGAGAGAGATGAAACTAAAGGCTGTGGTCGTTGAATTTCAGGGAAAAGAAAAAGAAAGAAAAAAAATCAAATGTATATTATTATTACTCTAATTTCTAATACCAGTTCAATAAGGCATTAGCTTGTCACAAGTTATATAAATTTGTTATGGTTTATTGAAAATATATGCTTTATATGATAGATATTTGATAAACAGCTTTTCTTTTTACTGCTTGTTACACACTTGACTTATGACTATAAACAAAAAGTTCATATTTTTTGAACAGTTTGAATGAAAAACCCTTTCCCTCTGAATGTTTTGGGTTTCATTATTGCATGAGATGTGACTCAAAATTCATTTCAGTATTCATTCTTGAAAACTCTCAGGGAAAGCAGTAATGTTTCTTTTTCTTTCTTTTTTTTTTTTAATTAAGAAAGAGAAAAAAGCTCACTGTTTTAATAAAGAAGTTTACAGCAAAAAAACCCCAACCAACTCATAAGCACAGTTCCCCTCCTCTCTGACTTTTTCATTTTATTAAAAATGTAAGTTGAAAAGGGAATTATCTTGTTTGTGGTTTGGGTTTTTTTGGGGGGAGGGGCAGGGTTGGTAAATGTAGAGCCTAAGAGTTGCATCCCGTAGTCCATTGTTAAGCCGTTCCAATCTAATGGCCAACCTATATCCTTGGAATTTATTACAGCGTCAGTCACATCTAGTTTATATTTGATTATATTGCATAACACATGCACGATTATATGAATGCTGTTTTAATGATTGCACCGTTTCTGCAGGCTACTGTATTGGAAATTTGCTGCCAAATTGTCCCTTGATGTGAAGGCAGTGAAGGTTCACTAGACACCTTACATCAATAGAGGATGTGGACTTTCTTTTAATGAATTTGATGGCTGAGAATTTAAAATGCAAGCTGCATTCTTTTGTAGAGTAATTTTATGTTCCCACATACAACCCCCCACCACCACCATAATAAGGATATTTTTTCAAGCTCTTTAGCTTGTAAATAGAGACCACAGGTTGATATTATTTTTCCTTTTGAAATGTAATACTGAATAGTAGTGAAAGAGTATACAAAAATCTGTCTTTAACACAATATTGATATGCCACTTATGCTTCGGGGTAATTACAGTAATTTGGTTGTTACTCTATATGGTGTCACGAATTAGTAGCTAGAAAACGTTACGATGCATTGGGAATGATTCAAGGGCTTTTCATCAGGCTTCATGGTGAACTGGCTTCTTGATCCTGCTGGCTGTTACCTCTACTAGCAACCCAGCAGTCACTGGATTATTTTAATTCTCTTTTTGTTCATGTTCCTTACTATTTAGTGCAACAATATTGATGTTCTTCCCAGTCACTTGTGTACAGCATACATGTAAACAGTGATGCGGCTACATTTGATGGTAGTGGATGGCGGAGCCATTAAGGGATTTCATTCTAGTATAAAGTCAGAAACAACTTATCAATATTTACATGACAACAAGAGACTTGTATTAATTAACTTCTGACACCTGCAAGGCTGCTTATAATGAGAAATGTAGCTGGGTTAATCAAGACGACATTTGATCATTTCTGTGAAGTCTCACATCTGTGATACCCCTGGAGAAACCATGATTTCTAACCCCTGTGTTTCTTCTTGCCCTGCACATTGCATCTGCATTCTTTTCTACTAACAGAGAAACAGATTTTCAGATAACAGATTTCTAAAAATACTTTTGGTTAAATTATTTTAAACCTTTGAGGTTTGTTCTTTTTTTCTTTAATAAAGCTCATTACTGTATGAAGAAATGCTTATGTCGGTGAATGTAGCTTAGGTGGGTTTCCCAAGGTAAAGTTTAGAGAGAGGAGTGAAGAATTCTCTTGTGCTGGGTTTTCTGAAGTTTTTTTTTTCTTCCTTCTGGAGCTCAAAAACTTTGACTTCCTTGTGTTACTGGAGCGTTCAAATGCAAGGGTGTCCTGGCCTGATGTGTTTTCTGCAGCAGCAATACCTACACCTCAAGAGTTTATTAGTTAAAACTTATTTTCTGGCTTTATTATTAAACACAAAAACAAGCGGTGAACATACCTGTAAAATTAGGGAGGTGACAATTTAAAGAATGGCAGAACTATTGAAGATAAGTTCAGGGGCTACAAATACAACAGCTGACACTTTGCTTTAGTAATTTTGGTGGTTATTTGGGGTAATATGTAGGATCCGCTAGTATTTCAATATTTCTTTTCCAAGTTGATGATTAAAATAATTTTGGTCCGTAACATTAACTTTAAATGTGACCTTTATGATGCATTATCAGATGATCTCTCGTTCTGAATACCCTCACCTTCCATTGACTTTAAAGAAAATAATCCATCACCATAGAGATTTAGGAACTGCTTTCCCCAAAGTGTGTAACATCTGCTGGAATGGCGATTACCTGCTGTCTGGCAAGCATCACGATGTTAGAGTTCATAGTCGGTTCTGTCACGCTTGCGTCAGGGATCAGCAGAGTTCTGTAGAGCTGATGTCTGTTGCTGTGTAAAACTGCTAAGATCTGTCTTAAGATAATGGTTAGGTAATTAAAATCAAACATAATGCATCATATATGTTCCAAATTGGCTTTGAACATTTTTATTGTGGTTTCTTAATATTTTACATATCCACTCTGGATTTGGCCCTGGCCAGGGGATTGAATAGCAAAAAAAAATGTGTGTAGCGATATTTAAATAAACTCCCTAACATATAGATGCTTGCTTTAATGGGCTTAAGCACTTGACCAGAGATGTTGTGTATATATGCTGTGGGTGTAGATGTATATATATATAAAAGTATATATATAGTATCATATATGTATGTATCATGGCAGTCAATGTTTAAATATTGATTAATCAGATGGCTACAAGTAATTCCATCCTATCACTTAGTTTTTTGTTTGCCCACAAAAATATTACTACTCAGGTTGGAATGACTAGACTAGAATCTTACTATAATGTTATTGAGGATGGTAGGGTGATCTGTCACGCAGAGATTCTTAGATCAGAGGAGGAGGAGGAAATAGACAAACTGACAAAGACTGATGAAAGAGCAACCACCTTTTATAAGAGGTAAAGCAGGGTTTAGAGAGCTAGTTAGGTTTAGCAAATGAGAAGGGAATTTAAATCCCTGTTTCTTGTCCTTGCTTGCGCCAATAAGTAAGGGTTCTGGCTTGCCTAGGATTTATTCTGAATTTCAGTTCTGTTAGGAGAACTAATCTGAGAATCAAGAGCCCTTGCTTATGATCATCAGAAAACAAGTTAGCAACAGGCACAGGGTTTAAGTTACCAGTCAATACACTAATGACTCATATTTTTCTCTTCAGATAGGGTAAAAATTTATTACATGTAATACACGAGTTAGGAATTGCTTCCAAACTGTGTCATGTTCAATTCTTATTTTATAACCAATTTTCTGATTTTTGCCTTGAGATCAAATAGTCTAATGAAGTTCTAGCCAAGTAACCATAGGAGGGTCTATTTTAACTGTGGTTGTTAAATAAAATAAACCTTTCAACAGAGGTAGTCTGGCACGCTCTTTAGTTATCGCTGTGATTCTGGGGGTTCAGCTCACATTTTTAAGCCTGATGCATCTATTCTTTTTCATTACTCAGATGAAGATAAAAGCAACCAAACAAGTCATGAAACAGAGTCTGTTTCACCTCGAAACTTAGACTATATTCATGATCAGGATGCGGCCGTGCAGGTAATACCACTGTACACAGCAATGCTGATAACTTTAAAAGCTAATTTGAAGCAAAGGTTACTAGGAAAAGTGATGCTTATTATTTCCACTCCTGCACTGTCCTCTGCGTGGGCCCACACTTACATCTGCTGTTGTGCATAGATCAGAAGCTGTTCTAGCTAGGGTCTGGATGGAGGTGGTTATAGTTATTGATCGGATGAGTTTTCCCATCCAGTTCCATATGAACAGGCAGACAGCATGGAGGTGGGAATAAAGTGGCACTGAGAGGAGAAAAAGGATGGGGGCCTGTTTGTGCAGGTCTGCTGCCAAGTAAAGGCATGTGGAAGCACAGCTTCGAGTGGGCTCCTCTGCAGGTGGGAGAGAGCAGTCCTGTAACAGACAGGGCAAGAGTCGTCTTACTCTGAAGATCTGCAAGTCCTGAGATTTTGACTTGACTGTGTTACTGAGCTAAAAATCTGCTACTGACACAAAGCTACCAAAGCTGAAAAGCAGCAATATAGCTTCAGTTTTCCCCTGTAATTTGTAGAAGTTAAAGTGCACATGTTCTATCTGTGCCTCTTCTGTTGAGTGAAGCTCGACTTGATAAAAGAGCGTTACTATGAAATGTGTTGGTGTGGCATAAATCAGCAGAGAATTTATCCCAAGAAGCTTTAAATGGTTGCATCTGTCTCTAGTCTCACTCTCAGTACTGTATCAAAGCTACTCTGGGTTTCTTCCCATTATTGTTCATTTCCATTTCCACAATATTCTCTGCATTGATCCCATTTTCTTTAACATAACATGTTTTTATCTTTCATATGTTTTCAATATGCATCTGAAACCAAAAGTTTTATATAGAAACATTTCTGAAAGATAAATATTTTATTGCCCCACAAAGGGATTCTAATGGTAACTATTAGTTTGTGAATATATTGCTCTTAAGCAAGAATGTATATATTTTTGAAGTCCACTTTTATCTAGTGTTTCAGAAACAGGTAGATATCACATTAAAAATACCTCTTTGAACTTCTGTATTTGTCAAAATGTGACAAGTAAAAAGTACATCCCTGTGTGTCTGCTTGGAATGCTATAAGGTAGGAATGATGCAAGACCTTTTAATTAAAAAATGAAAATATTTTCTGAAATGTTGTAAGTGATCATTTGTGTATTATTATTGCAGAAAGATGGAGCCATTACCGTTTCCCATACTGAACTGCCATTAGATGATGTCGGAGGCAAAGATTTCAAAGCCTCAGCAGCACCCCTCCTTGAGACTGAAGAAAAAGATGCTTTTCATCCAGTGTACAGAGGAGCTTCAAATGCTTTCTGTATCCGTCTGTTTTGTATTGATGAGAAGCATGAATCTAGGTAAGTATGGGTGAATAGTTACTGCTTTCCTAGTCTTAATAACAACTTTCAATGTTACGTTTTTAGGACAAATCTGAAAGTGACAGCACCTGCTGTAGTTAAGTTGGATTTTTTTCTGACCTCTTTTTTCATTTCTGTTTTACCTTCACTAATGACTTACTGAAATTTTCAACCTCCAGCTGCAATTTCCTATTTCTGGTAGGACTGCATGGATGAAAAGTTAAGAATTTATTTTTGCTGGAAAACTGCTAGTTGAAATTGTGGAAGAAGGCCACTTCTTCCTCTGAAGAAACTTTCATTCCAAAGCTGGCTAACTCTGAAAAGAGCTAGATGTTATGGTACTGGTCATCTCTGCTCATGGGGCAATAAAGCTGTTTTTAATCCTGCAGGTAAATGTTCTCATTTCTAAACACTCGGTCTCCCATCACTGAGAGAATTGATTCAGTTTTCTAGAATCCACTATAGTAAGGGGAAGACAGAGGGTTTTTATCTTAAAATTATTGCTGCTGTTGACCTTGAACTGTTAGGTCCTGGTGGAGTAGAATAGATCTATAAATGTGGGTTAGACATTTTTTTTTCCCAAATTTCTCTGCACCCTTGAGGAGAGAACATCAGCAAAAGCCTCTCCAGAAACATTGGCCCTTTCTGCTCTTATTTACAGATCCTAGAAAGAAAGCTAGAACATGTAGATACTTACAAAAGGTAGACAGAAAGAGGCTGATCACACCCAAGATCTTCCACACTTTAAAATACCTCTAATTTCTACTGACACAAGGTATCGGTAGCAAGGACTTTATAGATGATGAGTTTGACAACTGTAGTACCATTTGAAAAAACATCTTTCTACTTGTAGTAGTCATTGGTGACTGACAATGTCTGAATTTACCTGGCTTAAAGGAAATTTAGGAATAAACTTGATTAAGAAGAAAAATCAGAACCCCTTGAAAACTAATTCTATTTATTAAGCTGTTTCTTGATTAAGGAGGGGGCCTACCCAAAGGAATTAAACACTGTGAATCTGCTACAAATGCAAATATCCAAAGTTACCAAAGCAAAGCGAACGCATAGCCTTCTTGGTACATATTTACCGAGTAATATAGCTTGAATTCATCAGGAAGAGAGAGAAACACAGTGCTAGAACTCTGTGCTGTACTTAGAAACACTGATCAACGTATGTACAATAGAATAATCACACTGCAGAGAGTCCATTCCAGAACAGTTAATTTATGTACAATCCAGCCTAAAATAAAATTCAAGCAAGATAATTATTCCAGAACAAAATAACTTTGTTTTAAAATAATACTGAGGTGAGGGACTTGCTCAGGAATGACTCCATTATGCTGAAATAGGAGTTTCAAAGCAGTGATTTGTAACTATGTCGGGAAATAACCGCTCTGTAGACTAGTTGAGTTCTCTGCTCATAGCATCCTGCTTAGGATAAGAATCTGTCACTTTTTTGCCCTCTTCTGACATTCTACCCTTCGTATGCACCACTGTTCTTTCTGTTCAAGGTGTGTTCACGGTGTTTATCGTTGAACACTGCAGTCCCATTCTTTTTTCTCTGGAGACATCTCTGCAACAGTCTGGATTCCAAGATGGGTATCTGTGCAGAAGATAGCATTCCTTTCTGAAGGCTTCTCCTAAGATTAACACTCGTGCAAGATGCTCTTCTCAAAGATGAGGAATCTGTAGATCTTGGTGTCTTCAAATATTTTGGTTGTATGCTTCCTTAGTACGCATTTGCTTGATCCACCTGTTTGTAAAAGAAACATTAGAAAAGCAAATATGTTTGAAAGGATGGCATGAGGTAATCCTGACTGTATCTCAGAATCTTGTCCTGAAGGAGTTACTGCTGACCCCGCACAGCATGGATCCAGAAATAGTAGTTTGGTTGAAGTGTAGGTATGATTGCATCTTAGCCCTCAAGGGACGTTTACCACTGGGGAATTTGTGTTACCCAGTAAAGTTGATAAATGTTTCCATCTCTTTAAATCTAGAGCTGTTATGTGGCTTGTTAGTGCATTGAAAGTGAAATGCAGAGAAACTAAATTGCTAGTTTATCTGCAGACTTGATGCCTTTTTAAGCCTCCTGAAAAATCTCCTACCTCCATTCTTGTGTTCCTTGCTGCCAAGAACGTACTGGATACCAGAGAATAGAAAACTACATTGCAATGGCATTTTCCTTTCCTGCGTTTAGCTATTCTATTAGCTAGTCATAATTATGTATAATATAGATGAATATATAATACCCCGATCCAGACCTGTATTTATAGCTTTTTTTAAGTTTTCATTCAATCATAGGCATTTTAATTAGAAACTATTTCTCTTTTTGTTCAGTAATATTATTGGTGAAGTAATTAAAGGGAACTTAATTACAGGAGGAGGCGTTTTATCAGTATTTTTAGGTAATATATATCTGTATTGAATTTCTTCAAAAGACACATTTTGTAGAGTGGAAAAATATTTTATGAAGTTTCAGCATAACTATTTGATGGGTTTAGAGCTCTTTTATATCCTTACACATAGGAGAAACAGGAAGAATTTGTTAGATTTCTCATGTCTTTTTAAACTCAAATGTCACATTTCACCGTCACCATGGAAAAGAGAGTGGAATTACTCTAAACCAGTAGGTGAGAAGTGGAAAAGTAAAGTGTTCAGAAACAATTTCAAAGTATTGATGTTCCTGTTAGTCTGATAAAGTACATTGGATAGGTTTACCAAGTGGATGGTGACTGAACTCTTGGTACTGGATGAAAATATTGTGGAACATAGTAACAACTGTTTGTAACCTCAACTAAGGTTTGCTATATACTAATGCTGCTCGGACAGTCCATGAATGACTTCTGAAAAATGTTGGAGTCAACAACATGAGAGTCAGTTTTTTTGCTTTCGGTGAAGAGCCTAATGTTTTGATATTATTTCAAACATTCAGGTGTATTCTTGTTAATAGTGATGCTTTAAGCACTAGAAGTCAACAACTGATGTGCAGCATGCTACATCTGCGACTGATTAATGATGAACTAGCCGGACTGTCCGATTAATGCTGTGAATAAATATTCCTTGCACTTATGGGCATGTACATATCGAAACGTATAGGATCTGTCCGATATGCACTTTATTTAACAATGTTTACTCTTGGTTGCAGATCGCTGGATTTTTTGCATTATGTTTTCAAGCTTTTTCCAGTATGTATAATTAAAGTTTTAAAGTTTGTATGCATGTGTATGCATGATGGGATGGTAGTGTAGTTCTCAGCCAGAGTATTTAGATATGATGCCTGAGTAACTCAGTGACTCACAGGAGTATGCTATGGCTAGTTACCCTGGGCTGAGTTACCCCGAGGACTTTGACTCCTCTCCTTGGCTGCTTTTGGACTTTATCTATTGCGTACGTAAGTCCTTTGTTTATGTTCCGTAGGGACTTTTCTGAGATGCAGATTTAGAAAGCAAATGTTTCAATCTCCTTTAAAATCATGTGTAGATGCAGACTGTACCTAAATTCAAAATAAAATCAGGGAAAATATGTTAAAGGAGATGGAATTAAAGCCTAGTAAACAGCAGTATTAAGGAAATCCATAGTATTTACGTACAGCCTGAACAGTGGCACTGAAGGTTTAGGTTTAGGGCAAAGCTAATGTGTGGCAAATAAGGATGTGAATTTACAGTGCAGTAGCTATTTCACACCAGTGCCCTGTGTGATCAATCTTTATCTGAGGTAACAAAGTCTGCTCTCTGAGACATTCCTGATGCACTCTGCAGTGTGTTGTAAATTCACGCTACAAATTACTGCATGGTAGCATCCTTTAGAGACAGATCCTGGTGACCAGAGATACAGACTTGGCCCTAAATATCAGCATGTTCAAAAATGCTGCTTACACCAAAGAAAGTTCCCAGAGAAAGTGAACACAGAAAACATTTCAAATCTCTAAGTAACTTATCCATCCAACAACATACCTGCCACTCCTTGAAACAAAATGGCACCAGGTGTAGTAAGAAAAATTAATTGCATAGTGTGCTTAAAGAGAAGAAAAGGAGTGAGATTCAAATAATGTCTTTCTACTGAAAAGATGCCATAGAATAATCAGCCAGAGTAAACTGATTAAACATCTTCCAGATCTGTGCTACTCGGGAGTCTCTCAGCATGTATTATGCTGCATGAAGCGTCTTTCTGAATTGTCAGTTCTCCAATATCCCTGAGTGCAGTGAGATTATCTTAAAACATGTATTCAATAAAAAGGGATGGGAGAGACTCTGGTGGAAGGGAGCACTTGAACAGTTTGAATGGATAAAGTTATTTGTGGCGTGCAGTTTTATCTTCGGAGGATGCTGTCTTTGATCTGAGAGCATTCAACAGAGATTCCTGCATTGCTTTGCACCTCTGCAGCCTTTACAGCACAGGTCTCTGAACAATTGCATTGACTGCCAATACAATGTGTGTTTTATGCATATGCACCCTGTAGCGCATGCATGCCAGCAGTGCCAAATTCGGGACAAGCTGGACATCACTGCGCATATACAAACTTGCGTTCAAGTCTACTGTGCATGCAGTGCAAAGTCAGTCTGTGTGTACACGCTGGCTGTTGTTCAGGATTTTAGGACATGCTGCTGTAGTTGATGGTCTCACTTGGCTGCAAAGGTGCAAAAGATCCCAGGCAGACATACATTGTCCTAAAATTTCACTACGGAAGAATAGTAGGGTAGAAGAAAGGACCTTTTAAGGGAAAGTTTTAGTCCTAAAGGTGTGGGCATAGAGATAATGTTTCCACTAGGCAGCTGGACTAGATGATCATTGTAGGTCCCTTCCAATTGAAATATTCTATTCTACTGAGGAAGAAAGGGGGGGGGGGGGGGGGGGAAGGACTATTAGGGAATATCAGAATATTAACTAATAAGTCTTTATTGTGGGAGCTAAAAGACCCATTTTTGTGAGCCAACTTAATGTTGAGCTCATCAGTTCCTTTGTGCTGCCCAGGCACCAAGCCATCTAGGTAGAGCAATACTTGGAGTGTATGTGCATTGTAAACACTGCATTCAGTTTGTTTTATTTCTATCCCCTCTAGTCAGAAGATTTTGTGTAAAGCTTGCATTGAGATCACTAAGAGCCTTTATTATCTGCAAATCTTTTTTAGGACAGAGACTTCTGTGTCATCCTTGTGCCACATCATGTACCAGAGTTCCACCTGATCCAGAGTTTTGTTCGAGTTGTCCCTTTCAGTACTTCCACACTTGGTCATGAGCTTTATGTGTTCCACCGTGCGGGATTGCTCAAGTGAGTCATGTGCCTTGCGACAACAAATTATGTACTCTGAGCTATTTTTATGGAATATAGTTGCATCATCCAACCTAGCACCAGATGGGTATTCCTTTGGTATCTCAGACCAAGCTGGTATTCCGCACGGTATGGCACGGCACAACATCTTGCAAAAATGGTGGCTTGAGTCCCCAAAACAGTGTAGTTGAATAGCGCAGGACTGTGCCCGGAGCAATTAGGAGTAGAGCTAAATAACTTAGTCTTTAGCAGCATTACTGCAGCTGTCTTGCTTCCTGTTCTGGAGTGAATCCTAAGCCTAGTCAGATGTATCTCCACACAGCACTATACTAGACAGTGTAGAAATAGCCTTACATTTTCAGTGAAATAAAGTAGTTAGTGACATGATTTTTAATGAAACAAAAAATTATATAATTAAAAATGTAAAAGCAAGCAGTCTTCTGACTGCCAGCATTTATATGTAGTTTCCTTTAAGTAAAAACAAAAAGTGCAACGAGAAGATTAATTGAAAATTTGTGTATACAGTACTAGCTTAATGAAGTTGAACATTGTTACGGACAAGGAGCTTCGTCAAGTTGCCTCGTTGTGGACCAAGGCCAATAGAGAAACATGGTGGAGCATTTGGCCCTTTGGACTTTTGTCAGGTTGCACAACATAGATACCTGAAAGCCTGGTGTAGATTTAATTCTTGGAAACATGGTATAACTCTCTTAAGAGAAATTTCTGGAACGTGCAGAACACAGCAGCAACCTCATTGTTGAGTTATCTATTTTATGTAATTTCTATCATTTTTTGTGTCGAATCATTTATTGCATACCTTTCAATTTCTGTGATACTTTGAATGCTTCTGTAGTCTGAAATACTGGTGAACTGGGACACAAAACCTCTCTTGCTATGACTTCTGTTACATGGTATGAGTTTTCCAGTGCTTTGTTTGCGTAACAAGCCTATACTGGCCCAAATACCAAGCTTAAACTGTGGTACAGTTAGAGATTTTCTTTTTTTTGTCTTAATGTAGCTAAATACTGCATGGTTTCAGAGAAATACTTCTGATTTAATTGCATACTTAATCACCTTTGATGGTATACAAATAGCTCATGCAGGGACTGGCCAGCTACTCTTGGACCTATGCAGAAGCTTTTTACCATGGGATGAAATTGGGCTTCTGTGCACTATGTAAGAATCCAGCTGGCTGAAGAGGAAGCCACTGGAGTAATTCCTGTTAATCTCAGCCACAGCTGTTCAGTAATCCACCAGTAGGATTGGTAGTCATACATCCTCTTGCAATTTTGGTCAAAATTAAACTTGTTATCAAGGTTTAAAAAAAAAAAAAACCAAACCAAACAACAAACCAAACCAACCAACCAAACAAAAACCCCCAAAACAAAACAAAAAACCCAACAAAACCCAAAACCTTACAATTCTGATTAAGTTGTGCATATTCCAAATGATACCAGCCCTTCCATGAAAACAGACTAGGGTCATTAGTAGCATTTTCCAAACCCCCCTGCTGCTGTGCAGGAAAGTAGGGAAAAATAGCCTTTCATTGAGGTTCAGGGTCAGAAAAGCTATGGAAGAAACCAGATGAAGCTTTTGAGAAGTTTCTGAAGAACAAAAAACACAGTGCACAACAGCAGATACTCTCTTTGATAAAACCAAAATATGAAAAAGTAAAAGATCAATATATTGTACTTGCACCGAGGTCTTTCGAAAGGCATGTGAGTGAAAAGGAAGTCACAGAAAATGGAGTAAAAGAAAAACAGGGGTAAGAAGATGGGAATATGAAGACATGAAAGGGCAAAATCAGAAGAGGCACAGGCACAAAATGAGATACTGATTAGTAAAGGTTGTAAAAGGAATAAGAAAAAGTGTTAAGTACACAAAAAGCAAGAGTGCAGCAAATGGAAGTATAGGTCTGCTACTTAACAGTGAAGGAGAAAAAATAACAGATGACAAGGCATAGGCTGAAATGCTTAATGGATACTTTCCCTCAATTTTCACTAAAAAGCATAATAATAATAATAGCGTCCTGGTCTCTGAGCAGTCAAAGGAATTGGGCATCTAGAATGAGTTAATTCATTACTGGAAGAGAAATGAGCACAGATCTTGGGTAGTCCTTCCTACTATTTCATACTCACAGTGGATCTGGTGGTTTTGTTTACTTTTTTAAAAAACAGTGTCAATTTCTTGCATGTTCTGTTTTTCCTCATATTAAAAATGTAGTTTGTTATTGGGACAACTGCCTTCTCTTGGACATGGGTAGGGAGAAAACTCATGTGCTGGGCTCAGTGCAGTGGCAGGAAGATAGCACACTCATGGGTTGCAGAGTGAACCATGTTGCTGGTCTTGCTGACCATTGCTCTCATCACTTGTTTGATCTTGTAATTAACTGTCTGTGGAAATGTGTGGACAAATGTGGAAACTAAGCTGATGCTCACTTAGAAGTTCAGGATTAGTTTGTAATTTAGTAATCAAATGAATGCTTTTGAGCATTCAAATAATTGAGTTGAAAATGATCAATGAGATTGAGCTGCAAAATTTCCCATAAATAACATAACAGATATTTGGTAGGTTTGTTTTTTTAAGGTACTAGTGCTATTCATTAAAACCACGTTCCACAAAATCAATCTCAATGTGACTGTGACTTAGGCTGAAGAATAACACATACAAGTTTCAACTGAAAACAAGAACAACAGGAATGGAAATTATACTACATGAATGGCGAGTTTTTTAACTGTGGGTGAAAGAACTTAATTCTTGGAAATTAAGTTGTAATTTAGTTCCTTGAACAGCACTCTATTGGTCTTTATTATATGAGCCTTGTTTAACCAGGACGGATCAATGCCTTAACAGGCAACATGAGAGAGTAGCTGCTGTAGACTGTCACTGTGAAGTAAATTTTTTTCATAATTAGTGGGTGGGAAAATGTTTTATAACAGAGCGTGTAAACTAGAGAAGTGCCAGGATATTCCTGTCTGTCACTTACATGTTGCTGGTCGTGTATATGGCACAGACGTTTTTGTACCATGTTGCCATTGTGTGATTACTAATTGGCAATCTTATGTTTATCAGAAGCATTTTGTTCATGTAAGTTTATCCTCATGTATTACTATTTGAAGAACCAAGGCCTAATACAAATGTTAGTAATTTGTTCTTGTTGGAGAAATTGATGTTACTACCTTTCTTTCATACCATATCCAAGGATGAGAGTTGGCTCTGTTTATTTTTTCTCTCTCCTTTTTTTTTTTCCCTCTTTTTCTTATCTTTCTCTGTTTCTTTTCTTCTTTTTTCCCATGTGTGTCAGTGTGGAGTTACGGATTCTACTTTCATTTTAAAAGATTCGTTGCCTCCTTTCTCCGCTGGCTGTTATTCACATGATTAGGTGATATCTGGTTATAGCTAGTCATTTCTTTGTGGGATTGGGCTGTAGGTGCATAAAGACTGAGTGTTTAGTAGCAGTTAAAGCAGCATTCTTGAGTTGTCTTAAGTAGATGTGTGATCTTTTATGTTATCATGCAGTAAGTTAATATATGCATTTGGAACAATAGTCATATAGCAATCAATTTCAACTTCTAATAGACATAGTCGGTGCTTGTGGAAGGCACGTTGTTGTAAGCATGGGAATTGTCCTCTTTAATTTGTCACAGAGTGAACTTTTACTCTTTTTTCCTCTTTTTTTTAACAGGTCATTTAATGTAAGAAGGGCAACAACCAATGACCTACTTGGTGTCAGAATGCTCATTAAAACCCTTAGCTTGAATGAAAGTATATTGAATGACTTAAAGATATTTACTCTGGCTCGCAGGGATCCAGTGAGTATTTGTTGCAAATATACTTAGAAGAGAATGGATAAATAATGGATAAATAAACACATCCAGAATTTATTTCATTACTCTAAACTAATATACTCTAAACAGTATATAGGTACTCAAGTCGGTACCAACAGTTGGTATAGGCTGTATTCAGCCTGACTTGGTAGCTAATCTAACCTGTGGCCTATACCAACTACCCTCTTCTTTGGAGACTCCTCAAATGCAGGGACAGAAGCAGGCTGGATGCATTTTTTTGGCCACCCACAGTCTGATTTGCCTTGTTGCTTTTTCTTGCATGCACATCTGGTTGTGTTTTGTCGCATGATGGGCGCCTCTTTCTCCTTCCCATACTGTGGCCAGATGTACCCATCGGACAGTAGGGAACATCTGCATTTTTGTTGTGTGATGGAAAATGCTGCATAGACAAAAAAACAAGCACTATCGTTATCAGTCATACAGCTGTAGGGAAATCCATTTTATACAACTATTGATGGAGTATATCTGTTTAATAATCTTTCTTAAGATCAGAACTTAACCTAGGACTAAGGTAGTGGCTGAGCCTATAGTACTCCTGTAGCAGCTAGATCCTAACTGAAACTTTAGTTCAGTTAAGTTCTGCATGGTCGAGTCCAGCCATAGACACTGTTTAAACATTATGCCTTGAGTTAAGGAAGAGTGGTTAAATTGTGGTAGCGTGTAGAATGTATACTGGGAGGAAGGTATAACTGTGATCGTGTAGTGAAATGCACAGTTACGATTAAAAAGAAAGATTACTAATGGAATAGGAAACGTGCATATGTTGCTTTTGCCTTGCAGGATGGGACCCCAGTGCAGGCTTTCATAGCAGAAGTTTTGGATCAAATAGTTGGAATTTCTGTTATTAGAGACGAAATGGTAAATTCTATTTCTGTGTTGTATGAAAACTGTAACACTTAGCCCTCAAACTAAAGGCTGAGTTTCATGCTTGCCACTATACACTAACAGAAAGTATACATAAAAGATACTGCTTCTATAAACTTTCTTTCTCTTTCCTGACTATGTAGACTATTATTTCCCTTCTCATAGGTAATGATTGACACACAGATGAAAAAACATCATCTGTTATTTGCAAGAAGCTGCTGATGCGTTCTGAAAGTATGCCTCCTACATCTCTTTTTGGTTCTTCAGCACAAAGCCATTCTGCCTCTAAATATGTTTGTAATCACTTATTTTGCCCCCTAATTTCCTAAGTCAGTAAGCAGTTTTGCCATGCGTACTGCAAAGAGTAGTAGTTGTCCTTCTAGATTCGCTTTCCTAACTTTTTTCCCCGACAGTAGATTCTGAGTGATTATGAATCACATGCTTAACTTCAACACAAATAAAAAGCATATGCTCTAATGGAGTACAAAATAAAGACAATGTTGTACATTATTCTTGAAAAGTAAACGTTCTTTAAGGCTTACTTTTGTGGCATTCTGCTGTTACTGAAAAGGCAGATTTTAGTGTTCAACAGCTGTAATGCTCAGTCAACAGCTGTAATGCTTAGTTTTTAAAATAAAGAGTAGTCACTCCTATTTTCAAAAATAGCTCTTAATTATATTAAGAGCATTGAGGTAGGAGGATATAGCAATTTCTCTTGAGTGTATAAATGTGCAAAAATCTGCTTATCACTTCAACGGGGAAGACTTGCTGGAGGGCATTTCTTACACAGCTCTTCTCTGTAGAATTCCCCTTTTTCAGTTTAAGTTTTGTGAGAGGACAGTCTAGGCTTCTCTGTTTTGAACTCAGCAAAACAGAGGTGGCTTCTTTTTCCTCCATGAATGTCTGTTAACCTGTACCAGACATTGTTGTGAAAGGGTCAAATATGCATTCCCTGTAAATAAAGGTGGGCAAACTGCACAAATAGATTTTGATACAATGAAAAAAATGTCAAGAAAAGTATGTTCAGTCAGTGTGCTTTAATTGAGAATAACTTTCAAAGGCACTTAATTCAGTGTTCACATTTAGTTCCTTAACTGATAGAAAGCAACTCATTGGCATTTGCTAAAATCTTGTAAATGTAGCTGTTTCATCACTGCTGAATTCCAAATTCTTATTTTCCAGGATCTTGAGTATATTCGATCACATTACAACATTGAAGATTTTATTCATTTTAATTACCACCAGCAAGAGGAACATGGACATCTTTACCACTTTGTCTTAAATCCTGTATTTCATCACTATACAAAACACTTTCTAAAGGAGATTCTTCGCTTGGCCCACAAATCTTCTCTTTACTATCCTATTTATCCACAGTATGTGGAAGGCAAGGTAAGAAGAAAGTTATTTGTATTTTTTATATTAAATATTGTCGCCTTTGCTCACTTTATTTTTCTCTTTGCTTCTGTGAATGACTGTAAACAGGAATTTTCTTAGCAGCCTGCAGCAAATTGTACTTTCTTTTCTTCTTGCATGATACAATCTGCACTCATGGACATAGCTGTTGCATAGCAGGGTTAGTCCGTAGCATGCTCAGTAGTGCATGTGAGTCCAGACTTACCCGGTATCTTCAGGAAGCGTGTGGAGGAGCAGAAATTGGAAGTGTACTTGGCCTTGGCTCTTTACCTAGTCTGTGAAGAGAGAGAAGCTCTTCCTAGAGGGTGGCTCCTTCTGAGCTGAGTCACTCTTTGCAAATGTCTGTTTCTCAATTGAATTTAGAGAATCCTAGGGCAACTGTTCTCTAAATGCAGTTAGATGTCTTGAGTTACACACATTAGTATGTTGCTCTGGGAGCAGCACAGTAGAGGAATAATTTGTTTTCTACCTCCTCACTTGTTTCTGGGAGAAGTATATCTGCTTCTTACCCGCATAGGTTTGTGTATTGCTGTTGCCTTCCACGTTGTCAGCCCCCTCCATAAATGTGTTGTAGTTGTGATAGTCAGGTTTCTGCCCTTTCCTGTCCATTCCCAACGCATCAGTTCTAGGGTGAAGGAGCAAGCATCCAGTATTCCCACTCCTGCCTAAGTAGGACCATGTGTCTGAGTAGTAAGCTGCGGTTTGGGTTTGACTTCGTTTCCTGCCCTTGTGTTGGATGTATAGGTGAAGAAACAAGAAACACACAACGCATCAACTGAGGAGACCAACATAATAGTTTTTATTTAATTGCTTTTAGCATGCCAATACACCTGGTGTATCTTTGTCACTTGCAAATCAGTTACCAATCAGGTTTTAAAAGACAAGGTATAAAGCACATATAGTATCTTTATATTTAACAATTATTTGTATTTCCTGTCATAGTTTAATAATAGAACCTGATCAAGTTGTACTGTCCCACATACTGTCACTCAGCTGCATAATGAATTTTGAGAGGTACCAGTATTTGTTTAGATTCAGGACGAAGTGGAGGGCAGGGAAGAAAAAAGAAATTATGTCACTGGGCATAACGTAGCATGAGTAAATGCAAGGGGACAATATTAAAAACACATCCAGGTGGTTTATAAGAGCTCTTCAAAAGTGGTTTAGGTACTCTAGACAGTGTTTCACTGAAAGTCAGTGGGACCTAGGCACCTTATTGTCATTGAAAATGTCACTTGTGTTTCTGCAAGTGCCACAGGAGAGCTGTAAGAGCCTAATGCTGTGTGAGAAAATCCATTTCCGAGAAGAACGTAATTTGTGGAAGCAAAATAAAAGATTCTTTCAAAAATACTAATGTATGTGTCTTGTAATCAGTCTCATGTCAGAAAAGGGAACACAAGGTAAAATTTTCAAACATGTCAACTCATTGATGTGTAGCCATCTAAAGCTACTATCTGGCCCAGCCTAATCACCGAGGCTCCTGCCGGCATTAATGGGGAAAACACGGTGCATCCAGGGGGCAGTTCATCCATCGATCATAACTACCTATCTTAGGACGGAAAGAATTGCCCTCTGGAGATGCTCATCTCTCTAACTCTGGGGGGTGTCTGCATGGCTAGCTAAAGCAAGCACCTAGCTTTTAGATGGTGACTGAGATGATTTCTGTCCTCAGTGACTTAGGTGTTTTTGAAATCACCACCGTTTTTAACGTAGGAATTTTGACAGGCTAGACGTAGGTACATTTTCAGAAGGGTGTTCTTTCGTACTTCTCCAGTGTGGACTTTTGTGGAGTTTTATTAAGTGTTCTCTTGAAGAACCAATGTCCTTGCATGGCATTAGGTTCTGAGATTCTTGAGGCACTTACAAAAATGCAGTTTAATGGCAGTGGATGGAAGAGACAAGGTAAATCTTACTAATGATTCCAGTTTGGTGGTCTTCTAGGCTACAGAGTTCCTTTAAGCTACTTAAGCTAATCATTGCTTTCTAATAAGTGGTAAATGTGATATTTTACTCAGTTTTCAACATAGTAACATCAAGTTTTTTCAATATTTGTGGATGGAATGGTACTTCAGTGTAATTTAGTTTGCATTAATGTTCATTGTCTATTTCCTGTAATTCTTTTTTTTTTCCTTTTATGTCATAAGTTATGACAGAGCCAGTCATGCTGTAATAAATGGAATACAGCTATTTCTAATGATCCATGCTGTTCACATTAGCATTAGGGTTTTCGTTCACTTCAAGTTGATGCTGGTTTATTAACATTTATCACTTGGATGAAATTGACATTTTAGTCGGTATAGAATTTCTATATAAATTCATAACCATTCCTTGCCAAACAAGCAAAGGTTAGCAGTAAGCAGATAACATAGCTTAATGAGGTCAAATCAAGCTGATTCATGATCACTATGGAGAAAAATATCCTCCTGGGGAAAATACTTGTGCTGAAAAATCCCATAAACCAAACCACTTGTTTATCTGTCATTCCCACAGAGATAGTAATGTAATTACTCTCATAATTATCTTCATTAGTGTCAGGAATTATCTGCAATTCATTCCTCTGCTCTGAGTATGTTTGTTTATTTGCTGGTTTTTCTCTCAGATTTAGCCAACAGAGCTAAGAATTTTGTATTTGCAAAGCCATACAACAGACATCTGTGATGCACTGTTCTGACATTCTCTCTGCTGAAATATAGATCGCTGTCTTTCAGTTTCAGAATCCCTGTGCCCATTCCCTGACATCTGCCCTTCATTACATGGTTCCCGTGCGACCAAGACGACAGATTGTCTATCCTCTGGAAGAGCTTGGCATAAACGCTCCATCAGAGCAGGTCTCCAAGGATCAGGTGGGTAACAGAAGCAGCAGCAGGCAAGAGGCATAGTGCCAGCTAATGCAGGGTTTGGCAGATGGGATGGCATTACCATCTTAGTGTTGATAGGTTGCTTCTTAATTACATTGAACATGGTGTCCATACCCTTACAATCCCAGCTTTGCTTCCGCATGACTGTCGCTGCTTCTAAGCCTGAATTTCCAACACTTTACAAACAGCAATCACTAAACTGTAACATTTATGTACTAAATGCTTACATTTTAACAATATTTTTTCATTACGTTACTTTCAAGCTCCGAACACATCTTAAATGTTCTGACTTAGTGTTTAGCCCTCCTTCCTGGTAAGTTTTTTTTTTTTTTTTAGGTATTATGCTCTGCAAGTGGAAAAAGACAGTATCATGCTTCTGACTATTTCTGTAGAAATTGCTTAAGTCTATTTTATTTTTCAGTCCCCAAGTCAGGTTTCTTCCATGCACAAGATACCCTCAAAGAACATGTCAAAATATCAGGAATGATTTAACAGCAAAGGAAAAGATTGTTTTCACTAGCAAACGGTTCTTATTTGCATAGCACTCATGCAGTCTGGAGGTTCTAAACGAAAAGTCTCTTAAAATTTAATTTGTTAAATAACTTACACCTTATTCTGTCTTACAGTTTTAAGTAACTAAAATTTGAGGTGAAGATGGTTCCTCACAAGAGTAACTAGCGAAGCTGAAATATTAAGAAAAACACCATTAGTGATGGATACTCTCAGTAGGTAGCTGTAATTTCCTAAAGAAACATAATTAGGGAGCTGTATGTCTGTCTACTAACTTCCGGTTGGCTGAGATGGGCTCCCATATAATATTTTTAGTGCTGTCCTTTTCACAGTTAGTCAGTAATTTTTGGCATCCAAAACTCTTAATTAGGCAGCAGTTGGCAAAGCAAAATCCAGAACATGGCTGAGGCCATTGATCTGAGTTTGGCTTTGTTGAACAGTCTTCCCTCAACATGCACATCCCTGCCTTCCTCTTCTCTGCAGAATAAACTATCCGATGCTTTTCTTTAAACTACTTCCTATTTTATCTTTAAAATGAACTGTTGCTTAGCTCTTTTGTTGGAGCTGGAAAATCACAGACTTCCTATATTTGAGAGATTTGCAAATCTCTTGTCTTCTCCATTCCCAGGTTCTTCCTGAGGATTTCTGAGAGTTGCAGGTAGTGAGATAGTTGTTTAAAATCTAAAAGTTTAATGAATTTCTATTTAATAAAATGTGCGAGATTTTCAGTAACGAAGCTTTGCTGGAAAAAAAATGAAGGCTAGCCACTGTATAAGTATCCATGCATATGCACCGGCATTAATTATAGATTTTTGACAGACTGTGTTCTATCAAAACTGACATCTGGGGTTGATCCCTAGGTGGTAACTTGAGGATAAAGCTAGTCCGCTACTGCTGCTTGTAGTTTTCTGAAATACTAAAAATCTGAAACCATACAAAGCTAAATCGACTCTTCTGTTGAGTGAAGGAAAATGACCTTTGGCCACCGTGCGTTGGGAAAGCTTTATAATTTAAGAGGTTACCTACCATAGGGGACTGAGTGTACTCGTGAAAGTAAGAAGCTGGTGCTGCTTTCAGATCTTGGATATTTTGTTAGCTCTGGTACTAGCCAGGCATAAGGTATTTGCCCTCTCTCTAATGTTTCAGAAAGGAAGATTGATCCCCATCTTGCTCTTCCCTGCAAAATCTTGCAGCTAAGTTGCAAATAGTATTTTGTAAAATTCATATAGTCAAATTTCAGTAGGCACAAAATTATTATACTTCTACATTTTTGTAGCGATCAAAAGGCCTGCTCAGTCACTCTGTAAACAGAAAGATACAATCCATGTTGCAAAGAGCAAAATATCCCACCAAGGAGTTAAATGTGACAAATCTGCAAAATGGAAAGACTGAGAATTGTCACCTTTAAAAATACTGTGAGACAAGGTGAGATGCATTTTGGTCGTAGAAGATGCTAGCAGGCTAGGAAGTGAGGTAAAAGGGAAATGGAAAAACAGTGTCATAAGGAAAGTGTGGAGAAGAGGAGAAAAGTGAAAGGCAGACAGAGAGGCTGGAGTAGGAGTTAGTGGGAAGTTGTCTGAGGCAAGCACCTGGATAGCAGTAAGGAGAAAATGTCTGCTATCATCTTTGTTACCGTGGTTTTAAACAAGATAGGGGCAGGATCTTGCAGGATCTTAAAAGCTTTGGGCAAGCAAGAATTCCAAGTAGTTGAGACTGCTCCTCATTTCTTTATCACACTTCTCTATTCTAGTTCACCAAGCTTGTTTTAGCTGAGGGGGCTTTGCCTTTCTCACATTAAAAAGCACTTCTTTCTGACATTAACCCATGCCCGCTTTGCTCCTGAAAGCTGGAGGACGGGTTATTGTTGTAATTCTTGTTTTAGATAGCTCTGCAATAATGGCAGGATTTTTTCACATAAACTACAATACAGAGATTATAAATGCAAGTCAATTTCAGAAGTGTAAAATTTTCATTTGATGGCCTGTCCTAATTAATTGCTTGAGTATCTATCGCTTATGATGGAGATAATTGTAATGAAATTCTTGCTTTGATACCCACAAGATGCCCCTTGATATCTAGCCATCAACATCTGCTTCTCATCTACTGCTTTTTCAGCTTTCTGCCTTCCTCTTGTTCCAGCCTTTTTTGAGCTCGCGCTCTCCTTTTCTTGCGGCAAAATTTATTTTTCACCAGTAACAGCTTGGGGCTCAGCAGCTCAGTCATTCAGCGTCTAAGCACAGCTCTTGATTTGTGCATATATATCTCTGTAGGCCATTAGTGGCTTAGTGTCTTAGAGAGAGTGCACAGTGGGAGCCCTGGGGCTCAATCGGTTTGTGTATCTCTAATACGTTCCAGCCTGCTTGTGAGTGTGAAGAGATTCACTCATAAATATTGACCCAGTACAGATAACTCAACCAGGACCCACAAGGACTCTTTCCCGTTTCCTTCCTCCAAAGCCAGAAGCGAAAGCAGCAATCTGAATCAGCAAAGCTTTGCCCTCAGCTAATTCCCATGCGTTGCCAGTCCAGATGGATCTCGGCTGTGCTGGAGAGGTGGTTTTCCTGCAGGTCTGGATCGGTTGTTACAGACAGATGAGCACCAGAAATGTTGTCTGTGGTAACTTATTCTCATTGTCCCTCTGTCAAATCTCTATTCTACTGCAGTGTCTGGAAAAAATCGAAAAGGGGGAAACCCCATGCACTGCCTTGCCATAGGTTCCTGGCCTGCTCACTCCTGCTTCTGGCGGGCAGCATGAGCTGTATTTTGTGATGCCTAAGAAAGCATAGGTCCTTTTTCCTGTAGTCTCTCTGGCAGAGCTAGGTGTAAGGTAGAGAGATTCACTCTTAAAATCCAGAAATTTATCATAGAAAAGCATAACTTACCATTACCTGAATGACTATTTAACTGCAGTTTTCCAGCCACCCTGTTCTCCTGGTGTCCTTGTGATATTTCCCTTGGTTCAATATTGTTTCTAGTTTGAGCCAGGCTTTTGGTTTGTGTTGCCTCTTTGCTTATCGTTAAAATGACTATGACTCCGAAGAAATACAGAGTTTAGAGGAGGAACGGATAGAGTCCCTCTGTTGCCCAGCCTTTTTATTGAAGCTTTGCATAGGTTTTAAGGCATCCACAAGTTTTTTTTCACTCTCTCTCTTAAACCACAACTCTGTGCTGCTTCATCTCTGCATCAGAAGACCTGTCGCTTCCCAAGCAGTGGCTCTCCACTTCCTAAAGGGGTGCAAATTCTTTTGAACATAGTAATATCTTCCTGTAATGGTCACTAATGACAGAGTATGTTTTTACCCCACTCCTTGAGATGGCAAATACATTTTGCTGCTGATTTTCTGTGTCTGTTCCTACAAAACTCTCTCCCATTGCTCTACTGAAGATATTAGGATAAATCAGGTGAGGATTGACTGAGAAGGCACAGGGGGGGAGGCATTAAACTCCCTTGTCTCCCATTGCAGCCCTCTGGAATGGCACAGATGCTAACGATCTTATTTGCATCTAGTCCTGGAAGTGCCCAGACTTCGGGATGCCTGTTCAGCCTGTGCCTCTCTAGCAAGCATATCGGAGGTTCCACAGATTAGCTCAAAATTGCATCAGGCCATACATCTGCCATGCTCTAGGGTTTCATGACACAGGCCTGAAAAAGCTCCTGTCTGCTCATTAGATCAAACACTTTCTACAGCTGTTCCGAATCAAAAGGAAATCTCTGATTTTTGTATTCTGAATCAGTAACCAGTATTGAAGTGCCAATTGGCAGAAGATCCAAAGATTCAAAATCTTAATTCCCACAGTGTTAAAACAGATTAGATTATTATTGTGTTTTGCACATCTGTCAGTCATTTCAGTCATGTTACGTTAAAAAACAGTTGGTTACAACGGAATACTAAATATCTTAAAGTGCTGCTGGCCTTTACGGTGCATGTAATTATTGGTGGAGTAGAAAACTATAGATAATTAAATAATTTTTAATGATATCTTCATAAATAAAAAATTTATAAACTTGTTTGCTTTCTCACCATCTGGGAGCATTCTGTTATCCATCTGCTTCATGTAATTATCAATAAAAGGGAAGAATAGGTGATATAATTAACAAGAATAACTGATCCACAATGAAGAACAAAAATGTCACACATCTGTTGAATTATTTTCTTGTTTCTGCCCTTCATTTTATTCATGCTATTGGGTTTATTATATTTTTTTATTTCATGGTTGCATTCAAGCTGTCAGGTTTTCTTGCACAGTTTGGAATATTTTTCTGCTAGAGCTCATAAAGAGAAGACAGAACAATTATTAAAGCATTGCAGAAGCCCATACAGTGTTGTATAAATTTATTTAAAAAACCAAACAAAACCAACACTTTCTCAGTTAATTTTGTACTTCTCGAGTGATGCTACAGGTGCATTACAGGAAATGTTTAAATCGGGACAAGAAGTAAGGAGTGAAGGGGCGTCAGGCAAAAAGCTGGAGTCAGGTGCTCAGCCCAGCTTTGCGTTCTCTGAGCTAGTCGACTTTACACTTGTTCAGGAGTTGAGTGTTGCCAGGATGGCTGGAAAGATGTCCAGGAAGTGACTTGGGGGAAGAATGTCTGTACAGCAGTGAGTTCTGTACTCCTTCAGTGGCCATGATTTCATTTCTGTGTGATTAAACAGCGTGCTTTCTCAGCAGTCCCTTATTTAAAAAACCCCTCCAAACAAAAACAACTTTCATGTTACATTCTTTAATCTGCTATTGGAGATTATAAATTTTCCTCAAGAAACTTAGTTGAAAGTTGGTTTACCTGACTGAAGAGCACACAGAGGACCTTATCAGGGTGAATCCTGGTTTGAATCTGAAGAAAAGACATCATGGACATGGAATTCAGTAATGCAGTGCATGAAAATGTGCCACCTTTTTGTTCTGAGCAGTGGCATCAGGTGTGGGAGGTGGTATCCTTCTGCTCTTTCATACTTGCATTGCTTTACAGGTTATGTGAATTGAACTATTGTCACCAGAATGGTAAAGTCTGCTTAACTTGTATGTAATGAGTTAGTCTTATTAATAGTGCTAGCCTTTATTCTTCAAAAGAGGATTTTTCCTTTACCATTTTGAGCAAAACTTTCAGTCTCCTCTTTTACACTCAAAGTATTCATGGAGCTTTCGCTGTCACATTATCAGTGGTGTGTACTGTTTTGCAAACGTGTAGCCTGTGGACACCATGACTCTCTGGACCATCTAGAAAGGGGCTGCAAAAGCGAGAAGCTAAGAAAAGCAGGCCTGTTGTCCATATTCTTACACTGTGTGTAGTTCTGCACTACTACATGAAACCATTTGGGGTCAGAACATGAGAAAAGGCTGAAAACTTGCCCTCCTGTTTGTAGTCTGGGAAAAATGGAAGCTTAACCACACAAGAAATGGCGAATTTTAATGTAAGATTCAGGAAGAAATTGGAATACAAGGCACTGCTAACTTAATAATAGATTTCAGTGCCAGTATGCATGTGTGTTTGTGTGTTTAGCTGATTCCACGCTGATGCTTGTGGCAAGTGCTATGAATAAATGGCCTGAAAGAAGTTTAAAATAATAATAATTTTTAAAAAAGTAAAATGAGAGAAAATACTTAAGATTTATGCAATATTTTTAAACAATACATTATTGTTTTTAGAGTAATCTTAAACTTGTTCCCTCGAGGTGTTATGTTCATACATATTCTTTGTATTACAGAAGATACTCAAATGGGTTGCAAGTGTGAGTACTGTCCTGGACTGTTCTCTATTAAAGGAGCTTTTTTAATGTCCAATGTAAAGTTACAGGACTTCAAAATAGAATAAAATATGTCCTGCATGTTTGCCATGGTTTCTAAAAAAAATTTAGCTATCAGGTAAAACTGAAAACAAATCTGAAACATTTTCAAGCTTGACAGAAGCTTTCCCTTTTGGGGCAGCTTGTTTAAAAAGGAAAATAAAACAGATCTATATGAGCGTTAGTATAGGAAACTCTTCTCTAGATGTTAGTGTCTCCCCCAGCAAACTCGAGGCATTTCACTCACTGTAGCTTCTACTTTCTTATGTTTAGGCCAGCTGATTGAAGTTGCCCTAACTCTTTACTTGTATGTTAGTGTCTCTGTGTAGTTGGGACTTATCTGACTACACCTTCCTCAGTACTTCTTACTGGAAAAAATTGAACAGGATCTTGAATGTTTTGGATCAGCAGCCCAGACTGAGCATAATCCATTACCTTGACCTATCAAGGAAAAGGAACAGAAAGGACTCAGAATTGATATACTGGCAGTTAACACCGCTGTCAAGGTGGAGGAAAGCAGAGGAAAAGGAAGGGATGTTTGCAGCACATGGCTGCAAGTCCCAGCTAGTCTAGAGAGTGCAGCTAGAAAAACTTAGCTCAGTTGCATTTAAAAGACAATAAAAACAAGGAGTTAAAATAAGCAGATTTTAAAACATGGGAGGAAAGGCTGTGTACGACAGAACAATGCGTTCTGAACAAGCAAAGCTCTTTGCTTCTAACTGAACAGTTGAAAGAAATTGAGGGAGCAAGGCATTTTCTGCCTTATGCATCCAAAGAGAAATGTCAAGAAGGTGGACGGGTACAGACACAAGTACTAGAAAGCAACAAAGCCTTTGCTTTGGAGTGCATGCCCGCCTGAAGTGCCAGTGTGTGTGAGAGCACATCTCAATGCAGCTCATGGAGCTGCAGTTACTGGGAAGTATCCATTCCCCATCGTGGTCTGTATGCACTACCACAGAAATAGTTAGCCATGCTTCTGTAGATGCCTTCTCTCCATGTACTCCGTCATAAAAGTTGCAAGTGCCCTGAATTATTAAGAGTGGTTAAGAAAAGCTGTTGGTGCTATTTTACTTTATAGCTGTCTGCCTTGTAGCAAAATGTATTCTGACTTTGTAGAAAATCTGTAGTAAAAGGAGGTTTCACTTTGGCTCTGCTTCAGTTCTGAATGAATTCAGTTCAGTGTATGAATTCACTTGAGGCACTGGAATGTACTGAAAGTGGCTAAAATGCAAAAGGTTTTTGATGGATTTCTTTTTTTTTTAATCATTAAGCTTCTACTAAGATAACACAGAATAAACGTAGCAGAGAGCGCCTAGGTAGGATGGGCAAGAGAATTCCCTGCTTTTTAAATATCAAGGTTCATGTATCAAAGTTAAAACAGAAGCATTCCTGTGTGTTATAATTTGTATATGAACACATTGGTATTACAAACAAAGGCTTGGTGTGTGTAGTTTTCATTTAACCAGGAAAGTACTATTAATTTTTAAAGAAATAACTGTTGCTTAAGATGCTGTTGTATTTGAGTAATGAATTTTTAATGCTTTTGTAGTATGTGCATGGATTAAAATCCATTATTTATTGTACCTCCACTTGATTGGTAAAGGTGATGATTTTATAGCACCAGTAGTCATGCAAACACAGTCATTCTGAACTGATGGCTGATAATAAATTTCCTTACTGTAAATGTCAGTGGGTTTTGTGTGTTGCTGCCATTACATCTTGTTTGGAAGGCTGAATATTACACAATTATGGGAGGCACCAGATGGCATCATTAACAGAAATGCTCTGAATGTTTACCACTTATGTGCATGTGTGAAATTAAAAGTAAGATGACCTATCTTTATTTTGAAAGCATGGTGTCAGTACTATACAGGTGTTAATGACATTTGCAGCAAACTAAAATAGTCATTTCTGCTTAAAAACAGGTCAGACTTGTTTTAAAGCTTTTTCAAAGCCTTTTGTAGATTGACTTTGGAAGTAGCATAATGCCAGCTTGTAAGGAGGGCATAGATATTTTTTCCACAGAAAGGGAATGTTCACTATTACAAAATGGAGAACCACAGCTGCTGTCACTAAAGTATGACTCTCTAGTAAGCTGCAAATCAATCTCCCCTGGTATCCTAGTACTGTTATTTAGTTACCTTGTGTTCATTATTTTCAGTATGAAATGTGATGATGTTTTTCACATTTTATTTTTTAAAGCTTTTAATTTTATACATCTCTTACAGTTTTCAATGAATTCAGTACATTTAGAAAATGCTACCTCTGTTGCCATGAGTCTGTATGCAGAGTAGGTACAGCGGACAGAGATGCTTCTGTCTTCTCCCTTTCCAGGGCATACACAATCCTGTTTTGATATGGGTATTGGGGTAGTTGCGATGTGTTGTGGCGGTGTCTTCTCTCAAGAGAAGTCCTGAGAGGGAAACCTTCCTGAGCCAGCCAGCGTTGAGAGGTTTTTTCCAGTTAAGTCTCATCAGGGATGTTCAGGTTTTTTCATAGTGCCTTTTGGAGCTGGACCAGAGAGGTGAAGCAGGACTTGCTTAAAATCAAAGCTTAAGGAAGTCCTTTCGTTCATTGTGGAAGAAAATAATTTAATGTCTGGAAATGCCAGCGGTATTTTCAGTTACATATAATTTTGCTGTTGATAGGTAATTCCTAATTTTATTTTATTTTTTTTTTTATTCTGTGTGAAGGCAGTATAATCAGTGTGTGCTCTGATGGCACAAGAACTCTGTAAAATAAACCCGAGAAGTTAAGGAGATATTGTTTAAGTTAATGATGGTCTTTGGCTGTCTGCTCAGACCATGGCCCTAGTGCAGGAAAGTATTTTCCATATCCATTTACATTCAGAGCCAATTAGAATAAATGAGTGTTTTCCCATTAATTGTTAATAGCTTTGGTTCAGACTGTTAGATCCCAACTTCTCTTGTGAAACTGTCAGTAAAGAATGAGCTTTGATTTAAATTATGTCATTTGGAATCTACTTACTTACCTAGTTGGAATGACCTAATAGCGTGTTAATAATTATGCCACTCAAAGCAGGATTTAAAGAATTCTCTGTCAGCCCTGATACTTGGTAAGCATTTGCATGCTTTTCCGACCCTCCAGGCTCCAGCCTTTTCTGTGCAGGAGTGCAGAGCGCCTCGACTCTGATTTTGGCACAGAGCAGTGACAGGGACCAAGCTGCAGGCACCCACTTGCTCTACCCGGGCTTGGGACCTTCTCTCTCTGCCTTCTGGAAGCGCATGGTAAAGGGTACGCTCAGACATTGAGGATTGCGTGACTAACAATGAAAGCTAGGGTGGCTATTCAAATAACATTGTTCAGATGTCTTGGAAATTTGTTCAAATAACCTGTTCAAAGATGAGAGTTACCAGAATTAATTGTATAAATTATGTGTTTAGTACAAACCATTAATTTTGGTAGTTTTCAACTTCTAAATTGCTTGGCATGTTGTTTTCATGTTATTCAATTAGCTTTTTATGGCAGTCTTAGTAGGCTGAAGCATCTGTCTGCTTTAAAGGTATGGGTTACAATCCTTTTCCAGGGCTGCTGCTGTTTCCAGGGTTGCTGCAATGAGGCAGAGCTCCTGGGTGCTCAGTTTCCAGGGCAGCTGCCACCTGTTGAATTGTTGGTACAGTCACCAGCAAATCTAACGGACGTTTGGCTTTCCTGCAGTTTTGCCTGGAGAGGCTGAAATGCTAAACAGTAGAAATATAGAAACTATAGCTATCCTTCCTGGCCAAGAAGGCAAGAAGACTGTTAACTTGTCATGGATGAATGGCATTCTCTGGGAGAAAACATGTCATTGAGAGGAGCTGGCACTGTTTATACTGCTGGTATGTGGAGAAGCAGAGCTGCATAGTGAGAGCAGACCTGCTCTTATCCCCATCAGGCAGCACAGAGGGGCTGCAAGGAAAAAGCAAGTGGAAGTTTGCTTCCTTGAACTGCCCAGCCCCTGCGCTGGGGGGCCTTGTTGCTGAGTAATCACCAATGCCATGCAGCGTGGCACAAAAATGTGTGCTAGGATGCTGCTGGTCCTCACTGCAACTGCCAGAACCAGTGAGAGTGCCAGAGGTACCCCAGCAGAACGGTTTCCATGACAGCTTTCCCAAAGCACCTCTGCCTCTCTAGAGCAGACCCGTCTCCACGTGGGCAGGCACAAAGCAGCACAGGCGGCGAGGGCTCGGTGCCATCCCTGTCCTCCTCGGCAGGGCCGGGTCTGCAGCCGCCTGCTTGCAGCAGCGCAGCAACGCATGCCTGCCTGCGTCGCGCTCCCTGGGAGCGGTTTGGTGCAGGATGGTGCTGCCTGAGCAGCCATTCTCAGCAGCACCTTGGTGATGGTGGGGAGCCAGGCGCTGCTGCCAGGGCATGGCGTCCACCGGAGGAATGCGGCAGGCAGGGCTCCGTGGACATGCGTGTGGTCACCAGCTCGGAGGGATTCAGTCCAGTGTTCGGATGCGTAGTGCATCGATTGTGCTTCTGCTGGGGAGGGAAATGCTGTCAATTAAAAGTACTGTCTGCCGGGCTGCTGTCAGCGCAGTGAACCTTTACAGACGCTGGATTTGTGTGCAAGGTGGAGGCATTGGTCGTTCTTGTAGTCAGATGACTGAGTGATTATTGGTGGTAGCATTTGCAATGAGACTTCGGGATCAGCTAACATCACTAGTGAGGAGGGTGGATATTGGTTTATCCGCCTCTCCAGATTGGCTTGGTGTCCATTCCAGTGGCTATTTCCAGAGACTAATGCAAGCTGCTAGCTTTTTTCCTTCGTCAGTTGTTTCTGTGCGAATTGGGCACAAAGTGTTCTCATAGGAGTCCTTTACCCAGTGACTGGCCGTACGTGTTTCTCTGTTGTACAGACTTTGAGCTTATGGAGGTCAGCCCTTTGCAAGGACTTCTGAAGAGCAGGACAGTGAGACAATCTTTTGGCATTGCATCGATAGACACTGTATAATTATTGCAAGCTCTGGTTTTGCTGTTGTGCCGTTGGGCACAGTCAGGTCGTCTCTGGGAGTGAATCAGTCTAGCTTCTTGATGTCAGGTGTAATAGACCTGTGATGGCTTATATAGATTTGACGTACAGAATTGAGCCATCCAGCCCAACCTCTCCGGTATTTCCTTCCACATTTATGCTGGGAGTCTAGCTAGATAATATCTGGAAGGTATTTCAGGCTGAAGTTCCTAGATGTTGCTATATTTCTGTATATTTTATTTGAATCTTGGAAAAAAAAAAAAAAATCTGTTTACTACCTGCTTTCCCCTCCCTGCAAGGATACCTTGTGGGGTAGATATTGGTCATGAATATATAGACTGGTGTTCCAGGAGCTGAAGATCAGCATTTATCCATATGAAGATTGGTACTGTCTTTGTTCATAAAGGCCTTTGAGGTCTATGGATGAAAAATATTATATAAAGGCTAGATATTATCTGTGCAAACCGGTTTTATAGAGCCACAGTTACTAAAGAAGGCTTCTTTGACAAAGACGACAAAATTCAGGCTGCAGTTTTCATCACAGTTATTTCTTTTTCTTTTTCTTTTTCCTTTTCCTTTTGTTTCTGGTGTTTGTGTAAATCTGTGAATGCTTGGAAACAGCTTTTGAAAACATGTTTACAGACATTTCTAATGAGACTTTTTGGAATGTAGCTGGTATTTAGAAAAAACAATAATGCAGGCTGAAAAAGCATGCATTTTCCAATAATTTTTGTTCATATCGCCTTGGTAAACATTGATTTTTTTTTTCTTTTTTTTTCTTGTGATTTAAATGGAGCTTGAAATTAAAATAGCTCTGTTTGTTCACCTTCTTGTTTGCCTGCCACTATCGCTGACCTCAGCACTAAGCTAGGAACAGGTTTGTTAATCATTTTATTCTGTTTGAAGGTTTTTACAGTAACAGTTCAAATTATGTAGATCCTGTACAGCAGTAACTATCACTCAGGTTTCTCAGTAACAAATGCTAAATTAAAACAAAAGCATCGCAGACAGGTGTAGAATCCCCCATGCCAGGGCTGGGAAGGTCCCTCCGGTGGTTCCCTGTTACTTCCTGGAGTAATGAGGGATCTGTGAAGATGCTGAGTATGTAACCAATAAGTCAGTCCCATGTTTATCTTGCAGTACCCTGAGCAGTCCTCCTGAATTCAGGGGCACTTTAACATACTTAAAACTTAGCAAATGCTTAAGTCTGTTTAGCTGGATAAGGCCCCAGTCCCCAGTGTGTAAGAAAATCAAGTCTAAATTCTGCTGCATTATGGAGTCTTTGCATGAAGAGTTCCAGCGATGAGCGTAACAGCTCTTTGACACACTGCTGATGTTTTACTAGGATATATTTACCAATACCCAATTCAGAACATCGCACTGCTCCTTTTCTGTCAAAGCTGAAATCCTCTGTCCAATTTGGTTTTTCAGTTTTGGGTGTTCAGTTTCCATTTTTTCTGTTTAAATGAAGGTAACATTTGCCATAAAACCAGACCTATTGTAGAACAATTAAAATAAATATTTTTAGAAATCCTACAGATAGCCCAGGGTCCAATGTTTAAAAACGGAACTAAAAGGAGCTACAAAATATTCTCCATCTGAGTTTGTACCACCAATGCATATTGTGGAGTAAATGTACAATGAATACATTCCCAGGCAATACGCAAACTGAGTGGCTACCCAGAAGGGAGATCTAGGCACGCACAGTGAATGTATGATGCTTTACCTGGTTTGAAAGTGCAAAGGAAAAAATGCATACGAATGTGTTTGCTAAAACCAAATAATTATTTCATGTATCTTTTTCCATTGGTTACTTAGGGTAGAAGGATGCGTGAATTTTTAATGCTATAAATTAATCCTATTCTGGCACATGTTGTGCTGTGAGATCATAGGTGAAAGACATGATTTATGTGCAGGGCTTGTGTTTTCAGTGGAGTATTCTGAGAAATGCATAAGCATTTTTAATGGAGGTAAAGTTTGAGGGCCTCTGGTGGATGGCACCGGCTGTCCACATGAAAAAATATCCCCCCTGGCTTACTCCAGAAAGGCCACCCTGGTCAGCGGTTGGAATCGAAGGCGTAGGTGGCCCTCTGCCCTCCCAGGTGGAAGCAGCGTGACAGGTGGTGCCACGGCAGAGGCTCTCGGATACCAGAGCGAAAGCAGGGAGAGTGGCCTTTTTGGTAATCAAAGAAAATGCTTTTTTCTGAGGTACATATGCCTTTTCTTACAACGGCAATTACTGCTTTTTGCCTTACATTAGTTAATGATTGCTGTTTTATTTAATAAATTGGATTCAAAATAAACAAGTTAGAGTTTGCTATTGACCTATCAATTATGATGTCTGATTACTCCTCTGGGGAACATACGTAGTCATTTGTCCTGACATTTTGTTAAAATAAGGTGGTATTATGGGACCAATCCACCTAATTCCTTACTCCCTGGGGCCATTTAGTGTACTTAGCTGTTAGAAAGGTGATTTCTGAAGCATGACAGCTGTTGGTGTTGGGGCCATTGTGTGGTGAACAAAAACAGTTATATTCTACTCATATGCTGCCTTTGTATCATTGATACAGAAGCCATTTCATAAATTAGATACAACTCTTCCCTAGGAAATTGTATTACTGCTTTGTATTTCATTGTTGGAGTACATTTTTAAAAAAAAAAAAAAAAAGAAAAAGCAAGAAACAAAACAACACAGCGCTGCAGTAGAAGGAGGTTTGAACTTGGCATTGCTGTAAGGTCTATTTGGTTTATCCTATTAGCTGCTGACATTCCTGTCTAGTTATTTTGGTTGATTAGGTACATTACAAGTAGTTTCTCTTCGTGTTCTTTTTACCATTCTATTAATTTTGTTAAAAGCCACATTTCAGCAAAAACATCCCTAATAATTTTTCCTCCGGAAGGCATTGCTTTTCTAGAAAGTTGCAACTCTCTGTGTGCAGTAAAAAAAAACCTGTCGGAGTTCTTGTCTGCAGAGTTCACAAACCCAAGGAATTTGAATACCAAGATTAGGGCCTTAAGCACGGTATCCTCAATGCTTATTTGTGGTACCATGAGATCTCCGCAAGCGTCAGCACTTGCAGAACAATGTCAGATGTTGTAGTTGGGGTGTACCTGTTTAGTACATTATAAAAAGCGTAGTCCAAGTTTTATTTTGAGCAGTGGGGCATGCCTTTAATAATTGGCATCGGTTCTTCTCATTTCTTAAAATCTCTTCCAGTGATGTACATTTTCAATGAAATATAAAAGGCTTTTTCAGTTTCTGAAATGTGCAAGTGTTATAGATATATTTTAATTTATGATCAAAACAGTTTTTGCTGGCAAATCCTGCTGTAAGAAGTGTTAAACCATGTTAAAAAGCACTGGCCTTGGATTAGATTGTTAGGCTTGTTCGTAGAGACTTGTAGATGACATATAACAACAATTTGGGCAGCATTACAGTCGTTCTGTGGCGTAGCCCTGGTTAGTCAAGTCGTTCCGTGGTGCAGAGCTGCCTGCGAGAGTGCAGGCATGTGCTAGGTTTCACACATTAGACTTCGTTAAGCAGCCAGCATGGGCTAGTATACTTTTTAAGACATCTTCCGGAATTTTCTTAGTGAAGTCCAGTCCCTGAGATGAATCTGGCTCACCACTGGATGTCATCGTTGCACTGTGATGAACTGCAACCAGAAGAACACTTATCTGGCAGTAAAAAATCATGTTGCCTGACCAAAGAAGCCATTTAATTTTGCCACACTTTAAATTGCTTGCTATATAGTGATGACAGTCTGCAAGTGATTGGTCCATAATCCATCCTCAAGGTATAGGACAGCACTCTAGTGTGTTACACAGACAGTTCTCCACCTTCTGTAGTGAGGCTACGCTGAAATCTCAGTTGTGGGTCTCCACCATTGCAAAGACATGGTATAAAAGATCTCTTGGGGATCTCAATGTGCCATGTACTTCTTGAGAAGGCCAATGTCATTACCATAGCTTTGAAATAAAATACTTATTCTTCATATATTGGGTTACTCTGTCAACTAATATACAGAGAATATATTTCTACTGTAACTTCATAGGAGGAATTTAGAGGACTTAATTTTATTAACCTTCTGTCTCCTATTTGTCATAGAGGAGAACCTGTTAGAAGTCTTAGATTGCTTCCTGCCTAAGTGACACAGCAGAAATATATTGGAGAAGTGTCTGACAAATAATAAGAGTAGCTCCATTTTCTATTTGTCTCTTCTGTGCATTTATGAATCTGCAATTATGCATTCTGTGAAATGTGAATGTATACAACCCAAAGCAATAAGGAAAATGTGAAGTGTGTTGTATTGCAAGATGGAAAGTATTTCCCCGTCTTTCAGCAGAAATTTGAAAACTAAATATAGTTCAGGGCAGAAAAAAAAAGCCAAATGCAGTATTATCTCTTGACCCTTTCTTGCATATTTGTTTTGAGAACCCGTTAGCTAGTGAGACCTAGAGACACAAATTAAAAAAAAAAAATACATGGAGGTTATTGTCTTAACCAGTGAATGCATTAAGAAGAATGGGAACTGAGAAGCTAGTAATTAAAAACTTTGCTATAAAATTTTTGGCCAGAGTATTGATCTCAGTGGCATTGAGATACTAGCTTACTCATTTGACAGCCTGGCTTTCAGTGTAGCTGCTCTGTATTTAAGGAGAAAGAAGGTTAATTCTATCATCTTGCAAGAGAGTTTTCAATTAAACACACAAAGACACTCAAGATACAAGTTCCTGATTAATTTACAAGTAAAACCATTTCCATAAATAAAACAGCAAGAGTAAAAACTGCTCTAGAAGGTATAGAAATGGCCTTAAGGTTACGTAAATATATGTTCCCCAGGTGTTAGCTAAATGGTAGTAAATTATAGAAGAGGCAGTGTTTTCTCCTCTCTTACAAGGACTCTCTAGCATCTTTTCCAGGAGAAGCCAGACCATTAAGCTCTGCTAATTTTCTGTGACCTGTTAAACATGGACACATTTCAATATTTTAGTACCATTTATCTACTGTGTTATCTTGTGCTGTGCACAGAAAAATCATAGTATTACTCATGTCAGTGAGCCATAGTAAGTTTTGTGTGAATGCAAGGTAATGCGTTACTTACTGATGGTTTAATGATTCTTAGCAGACTTTTGCTGTTTTTTTAAACTGCATTTCTATGCCACTTTACATATTTTTTACAGTTGAGTTATTCTTTGAACCACATAAATCGAAAGCTGGTGCTGGAATCTAAAGTGTCTATCAACACTAGAATTGTGGTGGTTGGTGCATCCGATGTTGGAATCTCTTTCCTGGAAACGCTCATTTTTTGGTAAGTTTTTAATTTGATTTCCTTTACTGAGAAGAATGTTACCTTTTGTTTGAAGGGTCTTGCTTCCTCCATTTAGAAGCGTGCTTTGAGTCTGTATCCAAGTACTAGATGTTAAAGGTCTGAGTGTCCGTGGATGTAGAGAGGTGCTTGCATCCTGGCTGACTCTGGAACTCAGAAGTGCTGACAAAGTTGCTTGTACATCCTCAAGGTGGAGGCACACTGAAAATGAGAATTGCACATATTTAAAATCTCTTTGACCGTTGCTCTTACACAAAACGTCTGTAAGTGGAGGTTAAGTCCATAGCCCTTCATGTGTGCTCCAAAGCAGTATTGACCTTTAAAGCTAGTTGTGCCCAGTGGGATCGCAAATCACTGTCTGAATCCCTCCCTTCTCTTACCTCGTTGTGATGCTGTGTTTTCAGAGCTGTGCAGAAATGTACGACATAATCTTGTTGAGTTGTAATCTCACTGGGATTATTTTGATTCCGATAACACCTTTTGATACCTTTGATTCTGATGAGGCTTTTGATGTTTGGGATTGTTCAGGAACCAAAAAGTTGTCATTTCTGGCCCTTCTGCCATTTTCGCTGTAGACCCTAGGGTGGGTGTGGGAAAGGTCTAGCAGAGGACACTGCTCTCCAGCAGCCACAGCCTGCTCGGTGACCCACCAAGAACACAGGCCATCAGCATAGGTTAAAGAATTTTTCAGCAGTAAAACTGCAAATTGAATTGCTGTGGTTACCTTGAGTTATCCAAACTGGAGTAAATAAACTGTATAAACTGGTTGAGAAGGGGAATAAATGTATGCGACTGTTTTTATACCTTCCGCTGTCTAAGCCAGAGTAAACTTGTGGACAAGTTCTGCTGTTTTACAGACTTTCCGAAGTTGGGACAGGGGTGCTCTCTCTCGGATACCTCACTGCTTGCACCTTCTATGCCAGTACCCCCTCCATACCAGTTTTAGGGGCTTATCAGGAAGTCAGACTGTGTATGTGACAATGCAGTTCCTTTTATACAGTTGCTGTTTTCCTCGTAGATTAAATGTACGTACTAGAAATGTCTTGAAAGACTTGCAGAAATGAATATAAAATTCAAATTTTGTATGCGATTGTTACAACAAAATGCTCATTGCAAAAACTAAGGGAGGCTGGCATTTTTATGGTTGGCAGAGAATTGAAAATTGTGCCTATTTTTCAGTTAAGCTGAGAGTTTGTATTTCTACAATAACCATTAATAACATCGCAAATTAAAATATCAATATGGCAAGAGAAGAAAACGTTGAAATGCTTTATGGATGTTGTTATATTGCTGGACCAGTGAAGAAAAAATACCTGCTTCTTGCTCTTTTTTTCTTAGTTTCTGATTTCTTGTAGAGCATCCCCTCTTGGGGTAAAATAATTTTCCTCTCATCCTCCTGTTCTCAGCACCTTTTAGGCTTTCAGTTCCACTGAAAATTCAGTTAAACATGTACTTTAGAGCTATTAGCCACTTTCTTGTTATTCATCCTGTGCTGTTTATTATGATGCTTTCTGTATGAAATAGTGTGAGGGGAAAAACAAAGCATATTTACACTCCAACCAAGTCTGGCAGCCAGAAGCTAAGTCCTCCTGTAGCGAACAGGACATACAGATAGTATTGTGTCTGTGGGGCAATCCTTTCTAGGTGTCCTCCTCTGAGATACCGCAACCAAGACTTTTCAGCCAGAAGTTTTGTTTGAACCATACTCTAGCAAAGAGTTCTTGCAGAACATGTCCTCCTTGTACATAGGAGAGAGTACTTGTCTTCAGCGCTGCACAAATGGAGTGCTCCTGCTTAAGAGAAATGGAGTATTGCTTTGAGAATGCAAAAAGCAAGCAGTCAGCACTTAGTGCAAAATGTCACAGAATTTATATTAATATATATAGAAATTTAAGACGGATTATTTTTTTAATTTTCACATCAGCAGCAGATAAAAGTCTCCTGATCCATGTGAAGGCCTTTTAATACAATTTAGTTTAATTTACTCATAATTTTCTAACATTCTTTGCAAAGGTTACACGCACTAAAAATAGCTAGATTGAATCAATTTGTAAGCCCCTAATCCTTAAAAAGAGGAAGTAGTTTTCTCCTCATTATTCTTCATACTTAATTATTTTACATTATCAGTCACCATGGAAACACACAAATGTAATTCACTTACCTACATAACAATTATTAGAACTAGATTTTACAAGTGTTTTCGACTTGTTTGAGGCTGAAGAAATATATTTTTCATTGAACAGAGAAATAATCATGAGAATTACCTCTCCTCGCTCGAGAGCTGCAGCAGGCTGCCTCTCGCTCCCATTGTGCCGGGGCAGCGGCACTGCAGTTCGTGGCAGCTCCGCCGCGGCAGAGTGCTCCTGGGGAAGTTGGGTGTCGTCGCTGTTTGAGCAGTGCTGTGGAGCAGCCACGGGCACCGCTTCTTATCCACCCGAACCCTGCTGCAAAGGGGGACTGTGTGCTGTGAACCGTTCTCTTACAAAATGCTGCTTCAGTCTTTTGCTGTGGCTCGTTTCCTTGCGGTTAGAGTTTCTGGAAACGGAGATTGTCACAGAGGTCAGAGCACTGGTGCGCCCAAATCGGTGCCCGTTATTTCAAAGGGCAGTGCAGAAATGCTGCAAATGAGTATATGGAATGACCTGCCAGGAGGGGAAGCTTCTTCCTAACGCTGGGGGTACTCTGAGCCCTGGAGGATTGCTTAATCTAATGCTAGGTCAGTGAAGGGGATCTCATTATTCGTGTTTCACCATTCAAATAAATATCACCTGCTGATTTTTTTTTTTCTTGGAGTGTAACCACATGCAGACATGCGTTTTCAGCTACAGTGCTACTTTTCTTTAGGACACACATGAATTTTCTATTCAAGAAACAGGCGAACGATGGAGGCAGCAGTGCTGGCAGTAACGCAGACAGAGCCTGGCCTCCCTTCTCGTGCCCGGCGGCTGTCGGTAGGTACAGGTGCGAAAGCGGCCCTGGAGGCCGCGCCTGGGCTGCTGCTGTCTGACATGGGAGGAGCTGCAGCGAGCTGGGCAGCGGAGCTGAGGAAGGGGGGAGTGAGTTGCATCATAAATTGCTGCAGTAATTAACTTCCCTGCAGGAGCATGGCAAGCAGGGGAGGAATTGTGATTCCCACAATTCCTGCATGAGGCTCCTCCTGGGCAGTGCAATTATATGCTTCCCCTTGCACAAAGCCAGGACTTAGGTCATTCTCTAGCACTAAGACAAGGCTTATATAAATTGCAGCAGCATCAGACCGTCTGTTAAAGCAGTGTAAGCTCTGAGCGATGTCCCGTCCTAAAGGAGAAGTAGCAACTGAACAAATACTCCCCTTGTGAAAAAGCAGCTCAGCCCGGCAGCACGGAGTCTCAGCCTCTATTGTTCTCTGCCCTCCAAACTGTTAGTGCTGACTGGCGGTCCTGCCTCCCCTTTGTTGTAGGATGTGGGGAGAAAGTCCTTTCAGCGTCGGAGTGAATCAGGTCAAAGAAACTCCAAAGAGAGGTTAAGCTAAAATACAAGTTTTATTTATTTTTAGTTTCCCTTGAGTGACTTGGTCTTGGGGGAAAAAAAAATTACAAGAAGAAGAGTTTTATCAGACATTCCAGTAAATATGTGCATGCCCCCCACTTACATTTGCAGTACTATGAGCCACTAACATTGACAAATTACATGAAGACCCTAAAAAGGAGTCTGATTTAAGACTAAAGGAAGTTTTTAAAACTTTTTTGTCATGCCCACTGAGATCAAGTATGCATATAGTAAATTTATAAATGAAAAACTTTTAAATATTCAACTTGCAAGTATTCACTGAAAATTGTATCTGAAAGTGATTTGCAAGTGTAAAATCTGTTTTCATGAGTACAGAATATCAGTACCTATGAATATGAGGAAAGGAGTAATGGGTTCGGTTCAGAGTTCTGCAAATACCAATTCTTGGAGGTGAGGTTCGGCAGGAGAAATATCAACTGCAGTTAAATTATTTAAATAAGCGTGAATGGCTAGAATTGGGATACTGAGTTGCATAGTCCTCAGTTAAACCGGTGTTCCCCTAAATGTATGTAAGCTACAGCCCAGCATTTTAATCTTTTCATATTCCCAAGTACTGAGATGCTTTAAAAAATAACCTCATTGCTAAATACTAATTTACCAGGAGGGCAGGGTTTCTTTGTTTCTTCTTGTTTTCTTTGATAATTTAAGAATGATGGTCACAGCAGCAGCATTATGCCAGAAGAAAGTACAAGTAAAAAAAATAGCATTTTCAGTTTGTTCTGGTGGATGATTCACAGAACAGCATGCTAACCGGTACGCCCTGACAGCAGGTGATTGAAGTTTGGCTGCAAGAACGCAAAAAGCTTGCTCACAGCAGTATCTTGTCATTGGTTCCAGCGTAGTGAACCAATTAGCTTTTTATCCACCTCTTTGCATATAGCTGCGGAAAGCGTTATTGTCTTCTGATTATAGGGAAAACCCTTTTTAATCCATGATTTTGAAAACCTCCTTAATCCAACCTCTGGTGTAAACAATGACTGATTCTCTGAGGACGTTGGAAATATACATAATGTGCTACACAAAATAGCAATAAATGAATGGTGGCTAAGATCACAATGTTTTGTATGAAAATGTTGTGAAATATATTTCCCTTTCCATGTGGGCGCATTAAAATAGTTACTGCATTTAAAAAGCAAATAGATCAAAGTATATTTTTGTCAAAGCCCTGAACTTTTTTCTTAAAGTAGAATTAGAATCTAACGCAGTTAATCTGTGAGGTTTTTTGTCTGCAGGACGGTTTCTCCCTTTGTGAGTTAAAGGTATCTAAGATTAGCTTAGCAATGGCAGGGATTTTTAAAACACGGTTTCTGACAGAACAGCTACAACTGCTGTTATCTGGCAGCACAGTATTATACAATATCCTGCACATCTGTCCTGTTTGGCAATAGTTAGCATAATGCTTGCTGTTTAATTAGGCTTTTTATCTTTGCATTTGTCTGAGAACATCTGAAGCCTTCCATGTTGCCTGTCACTAATTAGTTGACTAATTAAATAGTTAGTGCTTACTTGCTGATCACAGAGCTAACATGTAATGAATGGTTTAGTGATCTTCATTGTTTTATACTATCTATCTTTGCCACATGAATTGATATACATGTGCTTCCTTTTGACTGCCTTTTTTTCATACCAAGGCCAATCCAGAACAATGTTGTAGTCGACCATGTGTTCAGTGTCACCGGGCCTGCGTCCTTCAGACATTGTTGCCTTCCGTCATTTCTGGTGAATAGAGATCAAGTTGTGACAGAGATAAATAAGATAGGTCATATCTCGCCTTGTTGCGCAGTCAGGATCACAATGAACACTGTCAGTGACTGATACCAGACATAAACTGGGGGAGAGGATATGGGTCAAGATCAGCCTTCGTAACAGCCATTTGACATGCCTCTGCCAAAAAATGATACACAATTAGCATTGATGTGTGGTTATTTCAGTTATATTCTTGCTTTAGAGACAGTTTTCAGTTTTAAATAAGATTATTTCAACTTTAAGTACTTGCCCTTTAAACATAGGCAAACATTTGTCTGAGCCCAAACTATTATTTCACACTTTAAATTTGTAAGTATTTGTAGATTTTCTTTTGTTACTATTTATATATGAATACTCGTAACTTCTTGTTGCATGTTAAAACTGATCTTGGAAATAGTAGTTTTCTCATAAAAGGCCTGTTTCAAAATTGAAATGAGTCACAAGAATTTTTATAGAATTATATTTTGTATTTATCGTACCTCTCCTGGTGACTAAGTATGACATTAGCATGGCTGTTTCAGCAGCTCTGTACAGAGCTTGGTAACCTGACTACCCGAAGCATCTGGTAGCTCTCTGATCAATGCAGTTCAAAGCAAATACAGAAGCATTCCAAGTGCAAACACTGCATTTAGGTTTTCCAGTTCTCTGCTAAAGCAGTGGAGGAGATGTACTTTCTCTTCTGTTCGTATTTATTTTTCTTTGTTTGAAGTTTGTTTCCCAGGGCTGTTGTGGAGGTGTAACTACTGAGTTCTTCAGAGCAGTCGATAAACTGCCTATGGATTGGTTTTGAAGCACAGAAGACTGTTCAGACTACTATGGTAGCGACAAAATTAGTTGGCTGGTTAAGTTGTGATCCTTCCCTCTAGTGATTAGTGTAGATTTGATTCCTGTTCATATGTATATATGTATGTACTCTAACGGGTAGAGTGAAGGTTGTGACGAATGAAGATCGCTGTTTGAAGGTACTTGCTTGTTTTTTCTGAATGCCTGATGACCTGAAATTTTAAGGTTCCTTTTCTGGATTGCTGTGATTACCCTCCAGATCCCAGGAAGGAGATGAGTCTGAATGCAGTTTACATTGAAATGAGAGTTGGGAGTACATAAGAGGTAGTAATGAGATGGTGAATGCTGTATTATCTAGATTCCCCAAACTTCTAATGTGGATTGGTTAGGTTAGATGGAGCTCCACAGTGCTGTAGCTCGATTGCTTCCAGTACCCATCTTACCACACTGCATTCTTGTGTGAATTGTAGCATCATGTGGTGTGGTTTGTTTCCCTAGGAGTGCGGTGGTCAGTAGCACCTCTGCATTAATCAGGCATAATTTCAGTTTTGGGGGAGCTACAGGGCATGGGCTGTTTGGGAAGGAGCTGTTGGAGAAGTATCGTGTTGCTCTGGTGAAGCGCTGGGCATTACGTGGCTTTGTGGTGCTGCACCTCTCAGAGCTGTTTTACGTTAAGGGATGCAATATCAGCGAGGCAGCTGTGCTCATCAGGCTGCCAGGGCTGGAGGTGCTGCAAGGCCCAGATCCGCAGCTGCTACATGCAGATGTTTGAGATCAGGAATTTTGGCCCAGCTGACTCCTCCACCAGCCATGTCCCTGTCCTTCCTGGGCTGCCAGCTTTCTGTCAAGAGGATGTGGCACTGGGGTGGTACCTCAGAACATGCAACTTTTATGAGTATCTTCTCTTTCTGCATGCTTTTGCTGTCAGGAGGAGAATGTATGGTCCTTGGCCGTAAGCTAGGACAAAAATGTTGCTGCAAATCTCAAGCCCTTCAAATTCAAGGGAAGTATATCTTTTGACATCCGTGGGCTTTTCTAGGCTGCATACTTTTTCATCTCTGTGAAGGCAGCATTGCCAAATCTGCACCAAGAAGCATCACGGAGTCAAAATATTAATCTCCTCTGCAATAATATGGAAAAATGGGGTCTGGTAAGTAGACAGCCATTAAAAAAAACCAAAACCCGTAGTTTTAACATGGATGATTGGCCAATAACATTAAAAATGTCCTATTAACAAGCTGGAATTCGCACTGTATGTTATTCACTGAAACATACACAGAAGAGCAGACAAAACAGCAAAATTTCAACCACACTCTAGTTTTACTGCCCAATTTATGGTGTCTTTATTTGTGGAAAATGGTGTTGATGTCTCTCAACTGTGATTTTGAATCTGCCAGGTGATTAGATTTAAACAGCTAGAGACTGTAACTACCAAGGCCATCATCAGATATCCCTCATTTTCTGTCTAGAAAAATAATTGCCCTGTTTTATACTTTGAACAGGATGAAATGCTGAAACATTTATGGAATGGAAATTGAAATTTTAGTAAGGAAATGCTCTCACTAAAGCACTCGTTGGATGGTACTTTGATTTGGTCAAATTCAAAGCCAACTTACATCTGGGATGGTAGGGCTAATCTTGTAAACTTTGTAGCTATGGATGTTTCCACGTAACTATATGATGTGTCTGATGCAGCTATGTATTTTGTATGGGCCAAGGAAAGAGCCCTTTAGATTTTCCTGTTCTGTCACGCAACAATTCATACTGTAAGCACTTTGCCACGCTGATTTTAATAAGCTAGATCCTGGAAATACCACAGATCTTGAGTGAATACTATAGTTTTTGAAAGAGCCTCTGAAGAAATCTGTAGCTGGGTTGTCATGTGAGTCACAATTTGTTTTTTACTTGGCTACAAAAATTCAGTTTATGCTGGTAGTGTTTCTCAGTGCAGAATGTTAAGGCAGTTCACGTTTGAGCCTGAAGTGATCTATTACGCTAAAGGAGTAAATAGGCAAATATGTACAAAGCAAGTACTTAAGACTTAGTTTTAAGTTGTGTCAGAAGTTCGCTCTTGAATGCTGTACTCCAGTGTTTGTGTGTTACACGTGTTAATTGATACGCACGTTCAAAGCCTGGTATACACCTTGCAAGTACTGGCAAGATGCAGAGTCAAAGAGACTTCTGAGAAGAAAGCTTAACGAGAGGTGGTTGAGGGAGGGAGAAGAGCTTAGTGGTAAAATTGCAAAGGTCAATATGGGTTGAGAAGGAAAGTGTGGAAAAGAATTAGTCTAACAAAGGAAAAAAGACTCAACTGAATTACAGTAAAGAGCCACAATCACTAGAGAAGAATGGTGCAAAAAAGAATAGGGAAAGCTGAGTTGACACAGGTGAGGAAAGCAAAAACAGTTGCTGGGCAATGAGGGGTGGTTAGAAGGGAGAAAAGCAGTGACAGCCACAGAAGGGTGGCTGAGTTGTTTCAGAAAAATGAGTTATGGCATGGATGGGAATTTGAAAGAAGAAACTGGAAAAAGGCATGTTTGGTAGCGTTCAGAGGAGAAATCAAGATCGTGGCGTGATGTAAAGCTACCTAAAAAAGGAGAAATTAATAAAAGAATTGAAACGCAGCAGTCAGAGGTGCTAATGTTTTTAATTATATTGTCTAGGAAAAGGGCCAGCACAGAGGACAAGAGAGGCAAGCATTGAAATTACAAGATGGAAGGGAATCTAGGACTAACCACTTAAAGGAAAAAAAGCGAGAGGACTAATTGATCTACCCTCACAGGAGAATCAAAATTTAACTGGAGAGGAACAGCTTTTGAGACAGGGTGTTGAAGAAGGGTTGACCACTACAGGGGGGGGAGACCACACGAGCTGGGGTCAGAGAGGGGACGCAGGTTTTAATGAGAGCAAAGAAAGAAGCAGAAAATATTGGTTGAACAAAAGGAAGTAAAGTGACAATTCTAGGGACAACAGAAGCTTTGGAAGAATAAGCCTATCTTAAACATGAAAAAACCCTGACTGTTTGAGTTTGTGATTGATGTCCTTTTCCAGTTCAAGTAGATATAAATTGGCACCCGACAAATGTGGGCAGAGGTTTGAGAGAATTATCACTGTGGAAAAGAGAACATCTTCCAGTAGGCATAGTGGGGGCAAAAAAATGTGGTTATCTTCAAAAAGGTGTTTATAAAGTTTATGGAAAGTTTGTGGGGTTTTGGGGGGTTTTGTTTGGGTTTTTTTGGTCTTATGATAGTGGGCACTAGACTTCAGCACCAAGGAGGTGCCTCCAAATCCTGTGTGGAATCAAACCATCAAGTTCAAAGTTTGGAGAGAGACCCAATGAGGAAGAGCTGCCAGCTGGGGAGAGAGAAACCCTCGCAGCATCCTGGAAGGGTGTTAGTCAAATGTCAAAGTAAATATTACTTAGCTTTTTAGTGGATTCTTGCTAAGATGTCAAAAGTGGTGACAGTAGTGGCTTTCATGGCCTGGGCTTATAGGCTGCTCTTCTTTGCAATACAGCATCTGATAAAATTAATCACCACTAAACCTGGTGGGAAGTTTCTGAAAAAACAGTACTTTAATAAAAAGCAGTGTTCCATCAAAATGTAAGTTTTTGAAGGAAGAATGTTGTTTTGATATCAGGAGGAAGTTATAGGGACATGATGAAAGAGTTTGCTGAGGTGTCATTTAAAAAAACCAGCTCTGGTTTTTAAAGAAAGTACATCTTTAACTTTTTTAAAATCAAAATCAGAACCAAACATTGTCCTTTTAATCTCTGTTCTGAACAATTTAGAAGAGTGTTTTCTGAAATTAAAAAGGATGGTGAATTTCACCAATGTTGTGGCCTATCTTGGAATGGAAATAGTCATGTTCTGGGAAGAAAAAGATGTGAATTCTCCCACTGAAGTAAGCAACTGACTTATCCATCCCCTGGTGTCAAAAGTGGCAGTCAAATTAAATGTAAGCTACTGACAATTAGGTTCACTTATCTTTTTATTTCAGTTGGTGGTGTTCTGGATACGTCTGTTGCTGGTCTTGGGAGGAAGAGTCATCATGGGCGCAGTTTATAGAACAAACGAATATGTGGAAAACCCCTTTCTTGACCCTTGCATTGAAAAGTGTCCTAGTAAAGACTTTATTGTTATCCCTTCTTTCATTGAGCAAATTCATTCACAATCTTAACACTTTTTCCTGAGGTTGATCCAATGGAGAACTGGCTTATCTTTGTTTACTCGTAATTAAAGAGGGATAACTTCTAGATGGACATCTGTTGGTCAGCAGTTAAGCTGAAATCCTGTTCTGAGGCCTGTAATTGATGCACTTACATAAGGTTCTTGAGAACAGACACTTTTGGTAATTGTTGATACAAACAATAAACCCTTTCTGCTGCTTCTGTTACTTACTCTCTTCCTAAAAGCTTAATAACCAAGCGTTGTAGGATCAGTTGCAGAGCCTTCAGACTGCTAGAATGGCATCACGTAGCATCGTACAGGGAAACAGTTTTGCTATGTTTTCCCATATCTTCATACTTGAGTTTGTGTTGATTCTTACTTGTCTGAGTCAAATGTAGCTGCCCAGAGAGTGGGAGGAAGTGGAGGGAAGGGTAAAGGCTTTTACAGCTCTGCCAGCGAAAGCAATGGGCTTTGTGCAAGCAAACAAAGGCGATTTAGTATAGTGGCAATATGACAACACATTACTTGTGAAGATTACTCAAAGAAAGTCTGTAGTGCTAAGTAACATATTTATCCCTTAGTGAAAATATGGATGAGTGGGGTTTTCTGTGTTGTTATTAATATTAGCAACCTTTGTTAAGCTGAGCATTTCTATTTGTAGTTTTGTGTAGAGCTGGAAAATTTGTTAGAAAATCTTTTCCTTTTGGAGAAGTCTATTCTCCAAGTCATCTCCCAATGACTTTGTTCTTGAAATGTGTGGGGTGCTGATCTTTCCTTAAAAAAAAAAAAAGTCCTACTTTGGATAAATGGTTCTTATTTGGGAAAAGGAGAACTACTGTCTATATCTGCCTTTTACAGTGAGACTTCTACCCGGGCACTTTGAGTTTCTGTGCCTTGAACACCAGGTTATTGCCTGCTGGGACTCTTTTTTTTTATCATCATCTCTCATTCTGGGCTCCTTCCTCCCCACAAAAATCTTAAGGTTCCTTTTTTTGTTGCAGGACAGAGATTTCTCTGATTTCAAAGTTTCACTAAGTCAAGAATTTATCACATCTAAGCTTTCAGCATCTAGTGCTGAAAACAGACTATTTGTTACCACTTTTAGAACAGTCTAGAGCTGCCATTTTTACAAGTGCTCTGCTGCAGCAAGCCTGAGGATACAGTATAATTAGGACTTTACTTTTGGATAGGTTATGATTCCAGATATTAAAGTTATTGTTTAAAGGTTATGCATACAGGAGAACAGTGCACACAGTTACCAATTTTGATAGCCAGATAAAGCATTATCTTCTGTCACCCATTTTTATTTTAGTTTTTATAAATGACTGGAAAAAATTTTAAAAAAAGCATGATGCTTCATTTCAAATAAATTGAAACGCTTAGGTTCATGTAGACTACTTCACTGAACTTTATTTTTTGTAACAAAAGTGATTTGACTTATTGTTTGTGATAATGAGGGGTTTAATGAACACAATTAATTAAATCATTTGTTCAGGCAGTTTCCACCATCTAAGCCTCCATCATTACACCACGCACACAAGAGAAAAAAGAAAAGGTAGCAAGACATCAGGAAAAAAATCCAGAAAAACTAGCAAGGAATATTCTAACAGATTCACAAATGCCAGGATATATAAAAATAATATACTAAAACTTTTGTGTTTGTTCCTTTGATTATGCTCACAGTAAATTGGCAATCTGATTTTATTTCGAGGACAAGGGTGTTTAGACTTTTTTTTGTAGCAGTCCTCTAGAACTGTGCAATGAAACCCAATACCTTTTACTTATTTCCCTAGATACTCTAATCCCTCCCTGCTTTACCAGTATCTTTGAGCTGTTCTTCCCTTTGTATCCACAGCAACATGAATCCCTGCTGGAATTATTTGCTTCTAAAATGCAGGTGCACTTGTTTAATGTTGCATTGGTTCAGGCTCTTAACTTGAAGACTTTTTGACCAAATGGGAACCTCTGCTTTTACCCTACTTCATATTAGGCATTGTTATATATATTAGAAGCATATAAGACGTTCACTCCCCTAACGTGCACTACCTGTTTCTCAGAGCCTATGTTGTTTTTCAGTTATTAAGAGCTTTTAGGCAGCAGTAAGGAATCAAAAGCCATAATAAATAAACCATCCTATTGTTAGCCTAGAAATAATAATGCTACATAGGGGAAAGGGGAGGATGATATGGAGTGTGGTAATGTGCGTAACAGTCACTGGTCAAAATACTCAGACCTGTTATCTCCCTGTAGCTCTGTGTGCCAGTGCCTGACAGTAACCGTGGCTGAGCACTGACAGTTTGCCTGTAGTTTTCAGGCTTGTATTTAAGTGCCTGTATATATATATTTACAATCCTAAGGTTAGGCATACCAGCTGCAATTCTGAAATCAAGCTTTTGTAATACAAGATACTAGGGTTTTTTACTTATTTTATTTAAAGATTCTGATAATTTTCACAAATGCCAGCCTGTGCTTAAACATTTAACAAATTTTGATTCTTAGCTGAAGAAGAATTTTACCTCTCTGTTTGAAAATGTGACCATTACTTGCATGAAATTGTGCACGGAGCTCTGTGGCTCCTTGGACCCGGGAGGGCAGTGTGCCCGCACTCTGAGCACAGGGCAGTGCCAGGTACCAGCCTCCGGGTCTCTTCAGTTCTGCCTCCAACATCAGCACGCCTTTTTTGATCGCTTTAGTCCAATTATTTTGTGCCTTGATTTTTCTCAATGTAAAATGGGAATCAAAGATATGACTCATTTCATCACAGTATTCTAAGGAGATGCTAATCAACATTTTGATGCCTACAAGATTAATGAATGGGAAACATGAATTAATGTGTGGGGCATATGGGAATGCCATGGGAGCGCTGAGGTAGAAGTAAATCATCAGTTAGTAAATTGTACTGAGTGAAAGGTCTGAACCGAAGCCTCATGCTCCATGGGGAAGAACTGAACAAATACTATATGACTGTGGAAACGCTGGACGACTGTGTATGAACTAAATAGAGGTAGGGCATCTGCAGAGAAAATAGTATGTGACCAGATCAATAAAATGCATCATAGTGCAATCATGCAAAAGAGGCATATTAATGTTGCCTAGGACCTTTGTTCTGCCATTTTTCTGAGGCTTGCTTGCAACATTTTCATCCTAAATATCATTAATGTCATTTAAACTTAATGTTATTGTACCACCTGGATTTGGAGACTGTTGCGAATGAGTGATTTTGATCGGTTAAAAAATCACTGTCAAAGGTATTAGCAAAAGTGGTTTTAATACAAGGTTGTAACAGTGCGACTTAACAAAGTTCGATGGCAAGGTTCACTCAGTTACTGCATGGAAGAAACATACAAAGGAAAATTGAGTTACACTCGAGTTAGAATGATTCACAGAGACGCTGGCAATACAAAAAGGGTACGGAGGATCCTCCCGTTGAGTCACGAGGTTCAGAGTAGACCCCCTTGCTTTCCTCACTCCTGATGGAGCTTAGGTGCAATCTTAGTCTCAGACTTGGACAATGGTTTGTGTATAAGGGATTATATATGCAAAATTTATCAATTCAGCATGCAATCAAAGTTACCAAGACAAAATCAAAGTTACCGTACTACAAGGTTATGGCGCAGTATCGGTTGCTTACCAAGGGTCTGCCGTTGGTAAAAGGTCTCTCTGCCTCGAGGGGCAACCTTGAGAGGTGTCCCAGCTCAAGGGGAGATCACTGCCATGCAGCCACGCTGCCTAGCAGGGAGAGCTCAGAGAAGGCTCACTTAGGCTGTCATATTTATAGATTAAGTGGCTGGCTTGTAGTCAAATTACATGTGATAGGAAAGGTATGCGTGAGGCTCCTTGTACCCACAACTTCCTTTGTTCCTTGCTAAATGGGTCTTGGAGAAGTCACCTGCTATTCACGTGTCAGTCACGTGGTCGGTGTTGCAAGCTCATATGCATCGATGCTCACTGTGCTGCTCGGCTCCTTTGTGGGTTCTCAGGGAACAGATCAGGACCAGAGGAGTTCTTGGCCCGGCCACGGCTCAGGCCTTTGCCTCCTTCGGAGCCTGTACCAACCTATTGCTAGTTTGGTTAAGGGGTCAAGTAGATCCATCACAAAGACCTGTTGGCAAGAGGCCATGCAGCATGTACAGAGATTATTTCAGCTCTAAGCTGAAAAGAAACTTCATTGCTATGAGGTCAGGCAGGATAGGAGAATGTCTAGGGTGTTTATGTACTGTTGTAGTAATTTTCCTCATAATTACATGTAAACTAAATGCCAAGGACTCATACTATTTAGGTGTGTAAAGTTATTGTAATTGTTCAGATTTGCACCCCGCTAGGAGTGCTCCTTGAGTGCGGATGGCATTCTGTACACTTTAAATTCAGCTTAATATATCGGGCTAACTCTCATTTTCATGAAGACCACTTTGTATCACCAAGCCAGCATAACGTGGCCATAAATGAAGAGCAAATTCTATTTACACCCACCTCTGCAGAGTGACCTTAATTTAAATGAGAATCAGGCCCATAATCTGTATAAATATATGCACTCTGTTACATTAAGGTTATTTATTACATTGCACTCGGCCTGAGTATGCATGGAGATTTACCATAGATAATCCATAATCCAGAATTAAACTATTAATATGCATTTTGAGAGGGGCAGCCATAACCCTGAAATTCCTTGGTTTAAGTATGACCTTTAACTTTGTTTGAATATATTTTTTAAATGTATGAATAACAAATTAACATTGGTTGATAAAAAACATTCTGATTCCTTTGTACCATTTGCATCAATCCATACTTAACTTACAGAAAGCCATGAAGATTAGAAGGCTTAATCACTCATAATATTTATTTGTTTCTAAATGTCAGATCACATTTAGTTCAACATACTGTCAGTCTTGTTCACCCCCACACTCTGGTGTTAATGAAACTACGGTGGAAAGTATTCTTCTTTCTGTGTCCAAAGACACATGCATCTTAGCAAAATGACAAACACTTTGTACCTGGCCTGTGTAAAGGAATTACTTTCTGTATCCTCCTGAATATGGCATTAAAATCTATGCTGTTCCTTTGATATGCCCTCCTAATTTCAGTAGACCTGTTGGCAGGAAGCAGACAAATTACCAGTTGTCAGAATTCTTTCTCCTTTCCTGCAGCTTATAGAAGGTGAGCTATGAACAGCAAAGGTGTTTGAGCAAAGACTGGGTGGTCTTTCAATACCTTTTGTAGTCATGGAAGGTAAGTCCTGCCATAAGGTCTTGAGAACAGAGCTTGTTAGTTACATGATAGCGTTTAAATATCTCTGTCAGGATTGAGACAATACTGTGCTGGGTGCTGTACAGCTCGAAAGTCACACCGATGGACTGGGAAGCTAAGCTGTAAACACTGTATAACCATACGTTGAAATGCACTCACATTATGCTTGTACCAAACAGAGCCTCAGCAAACTTCCACTGGTTGAACTGCAGCATTTTGTTTTTCTTTCCACAGTCCACATCTGAAGTTCAACAATCTGACCTTGATTTCAATTCATGGCCTTCCAGGAAAAGACCTACGGGGCTCCAAACATAGAAGATTTTTGATTAACAGGTTTGACTTAATATCTGAACACTTCCATAGCTTCAAAGGAAAACATAACACTTCGTAATTCTTTGTGAACTTGTCCTAAATTTTAGATAGATACATAGACAGATAGCCTCAAAATAATCCAATCTGTCTATACAACATGCATTCACCTGTGAAATGAGTTTAATTTAATAATTACTAGGGAAATATTGCTAAAGCAGTAAATTCAGGACAGCAGTCCATTGTATTATACCAGGACACTGGTCTCTGCTTTCCAAGACTTTATAGTTTGTTTAGATTTCCAGGTTAAAGAAAAATCACAAAAGATGTATCCTTGCTTTTTAAATATTATTTAGTTTTTAACTTCCATGAGTTTTGTTCCAAATAATGCTGAATAAAAGAATGTATAAGAATTAATATTAGCAATGTGACCAGTGATCTGCTTATAGCAGCCACGTGGTGAGGTGCAGACCCCGCTGATGATAGTGGGAATTTTGCTGAGTTTATGGGGGGAAGTTTAGGATTATTGCTGTTGATAAATTTGGAAGAACTGTGCTGCATCAATTCTGCTGCTTGTGAACTATTTGCGTGCCGGTCACCGGACTGTGGAAGTCTATCTCCAGTCCCAGCCGGAGTGCTGTCCCTTACACTTGCCTCCCCTGGGCTGGCAGAGCCATGGGTCAGGTGCAAAACAGCTGAAGGGGAGATTGCGAAAGATAGCTACGCTTGTGTCTAGTGAGCGGTCAAACATTTCACGAGTTTTCTTGTTTGCCGACAAGTAAAATATCTTCCATTTAGTAGGCTAAAATCTTACCTCATTAAAATTCACAGTATGTAATTCTCACTTAAATTTAGTATATTTGTTTTGATTTTTTAAAAAGTTTATTTTGGAATAGTGACTATAGGAATCCTTCCTGTAGACAGGAACATGATTGTTGTGGATGTTGAGGAGCATAGAATTAAAATGAATCCATTATTTTGAATGGCTGGGGAATAAACTTAGTATACTGTATTTAGATTTGGCGTGTGACTCTTTGGAACCTGCACATTGTTTTTTACCAAATCTTTTCCTTGGTAAGTGGCAATGCACTGAAGGGCCAGCTCTTTAAACAACAAAACAACTCAATGTCTGCTTGCTGAACCTTAAAAATATCTACAAAGACGTGAAAATGGTGTGATGTGAACCTGTTTAAAACCACCCTATCTCATTTCAAATTTTGCCCTGTCAAGGAATTTTTATAAGTAGTTACCTGAATTAATTTTTTTATTGTAGCAAGGGGGGTGTTTAAGTACAAATCTAGTAAATGAAGGGATTATATGCTCACATAAATGCATGTACTCTTTCTCCTAAGTATACTGCAAAAAAGAGTTGTAATAACAAAACATCCTTCCTGATGGAAAGTTGCAGTTCGTAGCTGCCTCACCAGAATTAGCTGCTAAAATTTGAAAGCAGATTAAGAGTGAAAATTGAACTCTGCAGGGTATGATTTTTGAAAGCATCCCTGTGATTTTGGAGTGTCAGTCTCCTGGGAGCTGTGCACCTCAATTATAAAGGTGCTTTTGAAAACCCTCAACTGTCCTTGATGTCCATTTTATTTATAGATTTCTGCATGATTACAGTTTAGAATTGTCAGTGGTTTTCTTCCCTTATTTATTTGCCTCTGGTATTTGTGAGTACAGAGGATGCAGAGCAACTCAGAAAGCCTGGTCATTCAGTCTTAAAATTCTTTGGGTCATGAAAGCAACTTTATTTGTTTCTGTGGCATCATGTATGACAATTTTGGGAACTCAGTAACAACAATTAATGTGTTTTAGAATGTATATTCTGGTACTAATGGCAAAATAACAGCTGTTAGTGCCGAGTCTCTCTCTGGCATTCTCTGCTGCAGTCACTGGTATAATATAAAGGCATCAAATGCCTTGAACATGAGCTGAGTCCCCTTCTCTTTAATCACATTACATTTAGTCCTGTGGAAGAAAGTGGAATATTTTTCATCACTCAGTATCAATAGAAAGTAAAGTTCTTGAGCCTCTGAGTGGCCATGAGCTTTTTCTGGTAGATGGAATATTTTTTCTGCAGTAACTTCAGATCACAGCCTGCGTGAAGCCCAGGATTTCTTTATTGGCCATTCCCACCTTGTCTCATAGGCATGACGTGCTAGCAGGGGTGAGACTCAGCTTCCTTTTACACAAGATGTGCAAGTTCCATCTTCTTGCCATGTCACTCTGATCTCATAAACCAGACAGCTGTGTAACACCAGCCATTCATCTTTTTTGCTTGTTTAAAACCTGTTGCATTCTTTTTCACTAGATCCTGCGGGTTCATCCCACTACAAAGTTATAAATGGGTTTGGGATTAGCATTAATCTTCAATTCTACTGAAAGAACCTAATTTAACAGAATTTTGCCTTGTTTAAGTTTTCAGTATCAGGAAGGTATTGAGTTGAGTCTAGCTGGATTCGCAGAATGGCCAGCAACACACTGTGTGTTTTCATAATGGGCTATTACAAGCCTCAGTGGTGTTCAAGAGTCATAACGGACCTCGTTGAAAACGTTCTCTCTCTGGTCCTCCATGCATTTTATAATGATGTGTCTATTGTACGTCTGTATTGAAGTATTTTATCTTCAGGAATCCTTGTCTTTCCAGAAGCCTATTAAGCAGAGAGGGTAGTATAAATGCAAGAATAAATAAGTATCCTGGTATTTGCTTCGTTGGGCAGGGTGGGGGCATACTCTGAGTCATAAAAGAGCTTTGGAAATAATTTTCATTACTGAAGCATTAAAAGGGGTTTTGTTCCATTTGGATTTTGCTTCAAAATTGGCTTTTTAAATAGCAGCTTCCAGATCTTTGATGCTTTCATCATACGTAGGGATATATATGATACTTTAGATTGAAAACAGGCTGTAACACCGCTGAAAGTTAAGAGCTGCAACAGTAAACCTTGCCTGAGATTTTCAAACTCAACAAGTGATTTTAGGTTCCTTAGTTTTTTGGTACTGATATTGAATTAACACTGCCAGAGCGTGGTGCTCAGAATGTGCGCACCATACACACCCTGAAAATCAGATTTCTATCGAGGTATCTCATTTGGACAACACTTAGTCCATAAGATGTTCAGGGACAAAAAGCCCTGGAAACCGTAACTACTATATGGAACAAGGCTCTGCTTCTTAAACAGACAAACCTTTATATGTTTGTTACCTAGCACTGAAGGTAATTGCTTTGACATTATAAAAGTTGCTTCCCCATTTCCATTAAGAAAAAATTGTTGTTCAGTTACAAATTAGTGAAGATTAATGTTTTTCACATCTGCACTGTTTGTCTCTCTCTCTCTCACGCGCTATTTTTGTTTCCTTTTGGATAGCCTATGTGATAATTTTTCCTTTATTCCATTAATATTCAGTTCATCTTGCAGAGGAATTCAGTTGCATCTTAGAGACTTTTGAAAATTTGGGGGTAGGGGTCCGTTTAGTCTGTTTTCAGAATTTTTTCCTTCTTGTATTTTGGAAAAGTTCATTTGGAAAGGGGTCACCAGGAGAAAATTTGAGATCTCTGCCTTGTACTTCTAGCTCTGTCAACTGTTTTCCCAGCTTCCTATTTATTTTTAAACTTTTCAGACTACTACTTTGGAACAGGGATGTTAAAGTGCCAACGGTGCCTTCACTGCAGTTGTGTCTCACCGTAGCCACTACTGGTGAAGTTGAATACCAAATGAAGCAAAAGTGGAAAAAACCTTATTAAGGGAGTCTTGTACAGAAGAAAGAACTAGACTGTTAAAATATTTTCTTTGCAGGTGCAAAAGTCTCCTCCTCGCATCAGCCTGCAAAGAAAAAGCAGAGTAAAGCATACATTTCTGACTTTGTTTTTAAATTATGTGGTTGTATGGCCCAATGCTGGGAGGGATTGTTTGGTTTTAGCAGAAAGTTGTCAATTTGTAACCGAGTATTTCATAATGACTAATCTTTTACTATAGACGGCCGTAAACTCACAGCGAGAGAACAGGCTTGAACCACTAGGGGACTGCGGCTAACTCACCAGATGTCTAATTAATGCCTGCTGTCAGCTGCTGAAATGTCACTTACAGATATTCTTTCTTCACAGCCACTGTTTTAATGATGAAGATTATGCACAGATGTCACTTTGTTCCTGGGTTAACGTTGTGGTTGGTAAAATGACTGGCATAAATCGCGCTGCCAAATATGTAGTTGTTTCCAAGGAGAAAAAAGTACCATATGACTACCTTGTTCTCTGTACAGGACAGAAATACCAGGTAAGATTGTGTGCAGAGTGAAAAACATAATAATATATGCAATTTTTACAGTGAATAGTGTTTCTGTGATTAGCAAAGCAGTAGAGTAGTCCTTAGCAAGTGTATAACCAGAAAGTTTGCAGCCCTTCCGTGTAGCAGGTTGTGCTGTTTCAATGTGGCTATAGAATTTGGAGGAGATAAGAGGTTTTACAAAATTTTCTGCCAGCAATGTCACTGCTCAGTATCAGATATTAAGCAAAGCTGCCTGTATTTTTGCCACCATGACCACTGAACCTGCTGAAGAGTAGGCCCAAATGACATGTGGCCCTAGCCACAGGAGACTTAACTCCAGCTGGTCTAACACCATTTGACCTAGTTTTGGCAATGGAGAGAATTCCTTATCAAATTAATTACTCATCTCACATGATGACCATGCCTAGGCATGTACGTGGTGCTGTATGTTATCGTAGCACAAGTTAAGTTTCCAGTGAGACTGAAGCAGACACTTAGTTCCATGTGAAAGTGGAATCAAGCTCATCTCCAGCCCTACAGGCTCAGCTTCGACTCAGGCATCCCAGGCAGGGTTCGTTCTTTCTTGTGTATCATCACGTGGCCTTCAAACTATGTAAACCAAATGGCCGTAGTTTGTATAGCCTCCTTGCCTGCAGTGATTTTGCCTTACTGATGGGTTTTGGATAGGAATCATGAGCAAGGTATTTTGCCTTTAAAATCAGGAGATCAAACTGAGCGTGTGTCTACCGGTTTTTACAGCGCTGTTCACCATCAGTCACAAACATGAACGTGAGGTATGTTCAGCCCCATAGTGAAATCTGGACCGCACGTGTGCAACAGATTTGTGGAGCAAGAAAGCCCCAGTTTTTCTGTAATCACTTTTCAGATAGAGCCACACTTTAGACAACAATCCATTGTCACTGTTCAACAGGGATGAAACAAAAGTTGAAGTATGGCCTGAATGACTTTAAGTGCTCCTAGAAAAAGAAGTTTGGAGGTAACTCAGACTTGCAAAATAAGTTATGGGAAGTAACTACACTGGAGGAGAAAGAAAAATAAAACAAGCAAGGGAAAAGTCAGGTCTAATCTGCCTTCAGGAAGAAAACCTAGCGTCATCTATTCTCACTTTTAAGCTCTACAAAAAATAGGAAGGAATTATTTTTATCATCTGGTTTCTGTTTTATTACACAGAGCTGTAGTCCATCCTTTTTATAAGTTGTTCCTTATTTGGTAAGCAGTCAAATTAATGCCTAATAAAACATTATTCACTGTGATTAAGAGGATTTACTTGTTGGGTAAGTAAGATCTTTTGATGTCATGCCTGGTTTTATACGACTGAATAGTATTTCAGTTGATCGAATTCTTCAGGACATTCATCACTGGTGCTGTGGAAGTCATAGATGAGATTCTCTTTTTTGCTCTGTATAATTCAGATTGAATTTATTACTGTAAAGTAGCATTATACAATTAACACTTTACCGAATCCTGGCATTTTAACCATGAAGCAGGTTTTGGGCCCTTTCTTTGGGACAAAGGCTCTCTTATTTTAGAAGGTTGGTTTTTGCTGACAAAAGATGGAGGCAGTCCTGCTGCACAAAGAATTTTCAAGTGTCATTTAAAGGTATATGTTACTCAAATAACTGCAGAGATCCTTCAACCGTATATTTATGCATTTCTGCTGTTTGCTGTGAAGTTCCTTTCATTTTTGTTTTGCCTGTATTGTTATTCACTTGTTCTGGCACTGCTGTTTAAAATGGTCACCCATATCCCATAGAAAATATGGAATACATACACATGCGTGTGTACCTGTGTGCATGTGTACTCAGGCTAGCATGAATCTATTTTCTCTGTGGCCACTGATGTGTTTGCTGCTGCGGAATGTTAAGGCGGCTTTCCTAAGATAGCAACCCTTAGGTAGTCAAATGGCTTGTGTCATTGTTTTTTGAAATCTTTCTTAACGGTTCTTCAAGTTATATGCTATATATTCATTCATTCATTTATTAATTTCTTCCAGGTCCTGTCTCCCACTGGAGCAGATATCAGTAAACTCCCAACTAACAGAGAAGTCACAAGTAAGTGGCCACAAAGACACACAGGGAAAGTCCCTTCCAATCATTTTACTCTCAATGACGATCAGGACTGCTTAAAGGCAATGCACTGGCTGAAAGAAAATGTTGTCAACTCAGAAGGTAAGGGTTTTTGTTAACACATGCACATTTACAGAAATGTTTTCTAGGCTTATTGTTTCCTTAATTCCATGGTATAATTGGTGCTTGATTAATTCTAACAAAGTCTTTCATCTGCTGTGCTTTGTTTTCCAGATTAATTTACAATTTGTTGTCATTTTTGATACCCAGCATATTTAGCTAGGAAAGAAAGGCTTGAGATAGATTAATTATCTATAATTATTATATAAAACAAAATGAGTCCCAAATGCAAATCTGGCTGAAGTCATTAATTAGCCAATTAAATAATAATTTAATTAGTGGATGTGTTTTCCTGTTGTATAGAGAAATATCTAGATTTGAGGCATAACAAAGAAAACAGGTCTAAATTAGGAAGTGTTTTTTTTCAGTATCTGTCATCTTTGTATTTCGGTTACATCAGCTACAGATTTTCACGTAGAACTTCAGGCCCCCGGTATTTTATTTTTAACCCTTAAAATCACATATATGCGCCGATGTCCACCATACCTGTATTTCCTCAGCCTTGTTCATGTATTCATTAGTTCGTTCACTGAATGCATATGCTATTGAAAATATAGGGAATCATCCAGGCTTCCGAGTTAAACTTTCAACTACAGAAAGAGACCAAACAGTAAATGAATTCATGTAATGTCAGTTCTGTGTGCCGGATCTGAGTTAGGACAGAGTTCAGAGCAGGAAAGCTGTCTTTGTGGAAAGTTCCTTTTGACTGAGTGCAACAACAGGAGTTTCCTAAAGATGTCATTTACCTGGCTAGTTCATAGAGAACATAATGAAAATTGGCAGTTATTTGGTGTGGTCTACAAGGTTCACGTCCCGCTTGGCAGACCTTTAGGGAAGTTCTCAAGACACTGGGAGTTTCTTTATCATCCTCCAAGTCTTGCTGTGATCAGGACAGGAGGCAATAAACATGATAATGTTTTCTGCTCACATTTTCCTCAAACAGCTTCCTGGCCTCAGGCATGTAAATAGAGCCTTTCAGCAGTCCCGCTTCGCCTGTTTTCCGGCTGATACCAGCCCCTGCCCGCACAGTTTTACCTGATGTCCAGCTGATATGCACAGCTGCGTTTGCATAAACAGATGAGGTTGTTAGTTTCCCCTGTTTGCTACTGCTAACCTTTCATGGAAATGCGTGTGTGCCCAGTCCTGGAATGTGCTCCGGTACACCTGCGCAGAAACGCTGCCGGAGACCTAGCCGCTGGCTGGGATGCAAGGCGCCCGGGAGGATCGCTCTTCAGGCGAACGGCACCTCATCTGCTTTGGGACGAATGCACCTTTAATACTAAATTAATATTAATCATAATTTCATTATTGCTACTGACTTTCGTTGTGGTGTAAAGCTGGATATCTTAATTAGGCACTATCCTGTCTTCAGTTATAAGCTAAATCCACAACTCCCGATGAGGCAGGTCTGGAGGGACTTTTTGGAGACATGGTCTGTGGGAGACGTGATGCCTCCCCTTTCTCCCCACCCTGCCTCTGGCTCCAGTTCCCTTTCGTTGCTCTTTCCACTTCACATTCTCTGCTGCTGCAGGTGTAAGCTATAAAGAGTGCCCAGCTGGAGAAGTCTTTCTTCACCTATCTCTGTTTCTGTTCTTCCTCACCCTGCTTCTTTTTTCAGCTATATTTCTTATGAATGTTGTTCTTTCAGACTTGATCATAGCTGTGTCCAAGATCCCTAATCTTTCTGAAAACGAGTCCACTTTTCAGCCCCTAGCCTATTCTGGAGACAGTCTAATAGGCAGTGGGCTCACGGAGGTGCAGAGGCAAGGCTCCTGTGGAGTTCAGCAATTGATTTGGATGTCTGTCAGCTCTCTGCAGGCCACGCTACCGCTCTACTGGGATGATCAAAGTTTTATGTTTGTGTTTACTTTTCATCTCTGAAATTCTCCAGATCCTGGTTTTGCCTTCAATAAATAGTAATATTACACTTCATATATTTCATCTCATCAAAACTGTAAAGTATTGTTTGTCAAATTCCTACTAACCTGCTATAAACATGTTAGAATTCAAGACGTTAAAAAATAGGATTTGCTTATGTTTAAAGAAAATGAAGTGGCTGCTAAACTATATATGCTGGTTATTGTAGCTGCACAGAAATAGACATTTCATCCTCCCACTTCAGATACAATAATAATTCTTCTCAGCTTATATTCAGTCTTTTTTCCACACAACTTTCTTCTATTTGTGCTCCTCTTATTCGGCCATTTGCTATGTTTATCAAAAGTAGTCTGAAGCCTGCTGTGCTGAGCTCTGTTCTCCTGGCTCAGCCGCTGGATGAGTCCCCCCTGGGGTCCCATGTAGCCAGCCCAGGGGCTCGGGCAGGGAGCAGCTCCCACCGGCACCCTGCATGGAGCTACCCGGCTGGGGGAGAAAAGCCCTGGGCGAGGGAGGGCGAATGTGCCTTCAAGACCACCTGTAGTTCTGGAGGTTTTTTAAAGGAAAGTGTTAATCATTGAGCTTCACAGTGAGTCTTATTAGCCTAATTGGATGAAATCTTCATTTGGTGGTACTGATTTTGAGAGCAGCTTTTAATTAAGAGTTAAGGTAGGGTTTTTAATTGCTTTTCTTCCCTCTGTGAGCTCTGGGTACCACTTCATTCTGGATGAAATCAGTGGATGCTTTTTTGCGGGTCGTAACTAGAGCAGGATCAGCCCAGTAGCGCGTGCTGGCGGGAGGCGTTGCATGCACACCGTGGTGGAAGCAACGGTGCTCCCGGCAGTGACTGCACCACCGAGGATAGGCAGCAGCGTGGTTGCTGCAGCCTTCCTCCCCGGGCTCCTCCTCGCTTCAGGCGAGGAGAGGTGACGGGAGAAGCTGGCCGGCACTCAGCAGCAGGTGTTGCTCGAGGAGCCTATGGGAGAAGCAGTGAGCTACCTCTGCTGCTGCCAGCTCCACGGCCGGCTGCGGCGTGGTACCCTGGGCTGGGGCCGGAGGCCTTTGCCCCCGGCTGGTTGTGCTGGTGGCTCCGGAAGGGTCTCCTGCTGCCAAGGGCCTGGGAGCAGGGCGAGCACCAGCCCCAATGGCTGCTGCTGCAGCTTCTCTGATGAAACCCAGCCGCCTAATGCATGTAACCTATTATAACTGTAATTGTGACTAATTGAAATTCATCTCCTATTAGCTCTGCACTTTCCATGAAAATAAAAAGTAGGATGGGAGTAAAGTAAGGAACAAAACTGCTTTAATGGCCCAAAATGGAGCAATTATTTTTTCTCTTTACCTAAACATAGTTTACTGCCTTATTAAAAGCGTGTTTGTAGGAATACTATCCCATTAAAATTCCAGTGCATGAATCACCAACCGGAGCCACTGATGCTTTAGCTAATACTGGTTTTCTCCTTTAGCTTTTGCAAACTAAAAAGATTCAGGTCATGCTAGGGTCACTGAAATCTTGTGCTTCCACTTGTGGAAAATGAATGAGCCTGCTCTGCCGCAGAACGCTGACATTCTAGTAATAAATGATAAAACTACTCTAACGGTCTTTATTTATGGTTGCTTTTTTCCATGGAAGATTATTATGTTTACTCACAGATAGATACATTTTCATGTAGTTAAATAATAAAAGCATCCTGAGGAACTGCTATCTGTCCAGTGGACATAATTTCAGTCCATAATGAATATCTGTAGTTCCTAGACACTAGCATTGTAATCTAAAAAGCCACTAATATTGTAATAAGCAGAAACCGTAAATTGTTGATTTACAAGAGGTCAGTAAAGGAGCATTGCTTTCCTTGATCTAATGTAGTTGTATTTAATATTACCATATAAAACAGAATTTTAATTATCCTTGAGAAATGCAAGGCTTGAATGTGATCTCGTATATACAGAAATGCCAACATATAATGCAATAACTGAACTTCCCCCCAAAGAGGCTGGTTCTGCCAAATGGGGAGGATCTCTTGGCTGCCCAGACTTGCTTGCCTTAGAGTCAGAATAAAACTTTGCTAGGCTATGCCTTTGGTAAGCACTTCTCATTCCCCTTTCCCAGCCACTGCATCCTGTTCAGCTGCTTATGTTTCTCACCCCTTGCTAATTGAAAATGTGTAAATGTAATGTGAGGCTGTCAGCATCCACGTACCACGTTCTTACCTGCACTATTAGCACATTAGATTACTAAAAATGAGTATATGGAAGTTTGTATTTCACCACTAATGCTGCTTGTTTACTTCTTGCATTACACCTGCTGCAGCAGTGAAAAAAATGGATCAGTCTTATGTCTTCCTTCTTTTTTGGCTCTCTCATGAGGACAGTACTGCCTGCAGATAGGCGTCCTGGCAGGCACAAGCAACAGAAAGGGTTCTTCTGGCTTGGAAAGTCAGCTTAGCAATGTGCACTTTGGACGGAATTCCCATTATCACACATTATATGTATTCTGTATTATATTTACGAAAGTAGTAAGATATCTTTCTTCTTATGATTTTAGATGAATACATTTGCAGGTAAAATTGTTCTGTCCCTCTGGTCATTGATGTGAACAGTAAAAATATGCTTTCCATCATTTCTGAGCATGTATAATCATGGGGCAGTTCTTTTCTCTGGCAGTTATGAAGAGATATGTTTATTTGGCAGCTACAAGTAGCCAAACTGATACGGACAAATAAAACAACCTTCTAGTCAAAGGGGAATAATAGAACATCTGTTAACAATTTTTATCATTAATATTATTGGGAGTTAGGGCTCTGTGAATGCTCTGTTTAGTATTGCTCTGTGTCTCGTGCAGTAAAACATGCTCCCAGTGAAATTTGTTTAGCCTATGAAATAATAAAATTTAGGTTGTAGGGGATGCTATCACTTGTAGTGAGACATAAATGCCAATGCAGAGATAAACGTGCAAGTTAGTTGCATGAGGCACCCCCTTACCTGCTCATCACTGCTTACTGCAGTGCCACGTAGGAAAACAAATGCTGCCAAAAGTCAAGATCAAGCCAGTTACGTAGGAAAGTCAGTTGTTTGTCCAAATTCTGATTGCAGTTACTGCTATGTAGTCTGTGGGGAGGCAGTGCCAGCTGCTGTTTATGTCAATTAAAGGCCATTCCTGAAACACCTCATATGTTTTCAACACTGATTTTTCTTTAGTACATTCCACCCTACGCTTTTCCTTCAATGCCAGACTGCAAGTTATTTTCATAGAGCTCGTAGAGAAACTTCTGCCATATCATTAGTCTTCTCATACGAGGCCCTGTATCCTCTGTGTTATCCCTCAGCTTCAGTCTAAGACTGGACAAGCCTGGGATGGCTTGGGATTTGTGTACTGGCTTTTTTCTGGTTTACGCACATTACCTGGAAAAGTGTTAGCTTTTCTGCGGTTTCCTTTCTCCCAGCTCCATGCTGGAGTGTGCGATGTCCTCTATTGCAAGGACGTTTACATGTTAGCTTGTGTAGGTGTGGCTCAGTTATTTCCTATTTCTGCCAGGAGTTTCCCAGAAAGCTATAAATGCACCTGCTGACCAGCAACGCTGCCCAGGTATGGGACATTAAATACACTGGGAACGTGCATTTGATGCATCCTTGTGCTGACAGATCAGATTCTTGGCGTACTGAAACACCCGTCAGACTTAACGTGTAGGAGCTGCTGTCTTACTGAAGGTCTGTCAAAATCCACAGGCCGGGTGTTCCTTCATCTACCTTGGCCTTGCAGCTTGAGTGAGTTGCTGGGGTGGTTGAACACAGCACAGACGCAGAGCTGGTGGTTGTGCGCATGCTTTTACTGCTGCATGCATGGAGGAGCCCGCAAGCCTGGGCTCGATCCTCCTTTGCTTGGGCAGGAGCTTGGCTGTGGCCCTTGTAGCAAAGGGTCCTTAGCCACTGGGAAAGGAGTCCCGGTCTGTCCTACGAAAGCTGTGCCATTTTGCATGGCTTACTTGAAGGCTTAGGAACATTTTTCTGCTCCGTGGTCCACTATTCCAAGCAGGGAGACAGAGGGAACAGGGAGGAGAGGAGCATGTTTCAGTCCCTGCTCAGAGGAACGCTTATGTGTTTTATATTAAACCATCCTTAGATAAAACACACAGATGCTCCGACGGATCCCAGCTCTGCCTCCCTCTTTGCCAGGAGGGCTTTAGCCATTAGGCTGGAGAGTCACATTATGCTCACATGGAACCTGCTTCCTTCCCATCCTCACGTATTCTCTCTCAGCTTTAACTATGCAGTTTGAAGTGGCACTGCTTCAGTAAGAGAATTTGCAAGATCCTACCACAGAGCCTGCAGCTTTAGTTATGGGCACTCCCCTGGAAGGTGGGAGATGTGGGTTTGAATCAGAGCTCCCTTCACCCAGTGGGTGGAAAGATGGAGCTGGTTTAAATAGTGGTTTCTGCTCTAGTGACAACACACTGCAAAAGGAGCAGCAATATCCAAACGCTGTTTTCATACCAACTGATGAGAAATGTCTGTCTCGAGCTTGCTGATTTCTAGGCAGCGTGCGAGGACAGAGGCTGGCTGGTCTGGAGCACGTACTTGAGACATTTAGGTTTGGGGCGTTTTCCGACGTGCAGTGGAGGGAGGCAGCTGTCTTCAAAGAGCAGCGCAGAGCTGCCGGCCGCTCCCTGTCGAGAGCGTCGGCCGCCCGTGCCCCTCAGTGGGGCAGTTCAGCCGGCAGATAGGAAGCAGCAGGCACAGGGGTATGTCTGCAGGGGCGTCTCCATTGTCTGGAGATTAGGCTTTTGCGGAAGGAAGCGGCAGCACTGGTGACCTCCCGTATTGCACAATGGCTTGTTTTCTATAACTTGGTCTTTCCAGCGTTTGTGGGGTTTTCTCTGCATGATGTGTTTAATCTGCTCCTGCCCCCCCTCCACGAAGTCCTTTGAATGAGCAAAATTGAGGAGGGAGGGGAGAACAAAATAAAAACGTTTTTTGTGGGTTTTTTTTCCCACTAGAGGATTTTCAATCAAAATAATTTCAAATTATGGGGTCAGAATGAATGTCATACTTCTATTTAAGTACTTGCCTACTTTGTGGGATGTTTTGTACAGATTCTTCACTAAATTATCTTAGCTACTGTTGCTAGGTAACATTGTTTGCTTCATAGCATCAGAGAAATAAGAGGGTCAAAGAGAGCAATTTCGTGTTATTATCATCTGAGTTATACTAATAAGGTTTTCATTGTACATCTTAGAAATTTTTCCCCCTTTTTTCCCCTTAGGGAACGTCATTGTCTATGGGAATACAATTGACATTTACACCACGGTAGAAACCCTCTTATCTCTTGGAATTGATGGTTCTCGCATACATCTCGTACAGCCTCCACTCAGCTCAAATGTTACTTGCCTTAACAACAACGAAATCGAAAGTGCTGTTCAGGAGGCACTGTCAAAAGCTGGCGTGTCTGTTTATTATGACAGTATCCTGGCACGGTGGAACGAAGGCAATGACCCAGACCTTATCACGTGTGCTGCTTTCACTACTAATACAAAACCGTTTAAATTGCAGTGTTCAGTAAGTATATGCTTTCATTGTATTTCCTTCAGTCTGTTTTTTAAGACAAAGACCATCAAATTTAGATAGTCCCTCGTTGGTTTATCTATTTTCTCATTGTCTCTAGAAGATTGAACGTTCACTTGTTAGTCTAAAGGATTGTTTTTTAAAAATCCAAATAAAACCATTGTTAATGCCCTGACTGATTTGGATTAGAATGTATTTAAGTCACCTGACTCACAAATAGTTGTTCACTGCTGAGTGACAAATACTCTTAATTAATTTTCTAAATAATTCCAGAAATCCTTTTATTATTTAAATGCATACAGTAACTCCTGTCTGTAGTTATGTGCATTTGATTAAGATTTGATTAAGTCATAGTAGAAGCCAATAAAGTTAGGATAGAGAGGCCTACTATGTAACTTAATTCAAATATATTTTAAATAGATTTTTCTCCCTCTGCATTAATGACTGCATTTTTGTTCATCTATAGTATCAATATCTAAGTAAATGATACGCACACTCACAAGTATGGCCCCGCTGTGAGATTTGGGACAGGTTTAGCCTTTCCTAATGGGCAGAATAGTTCTGTTTTTCTTTATTTGGCTAATCTATGTGTGTGTGTGTGAGTGCTTCTGGTAGAGTCCCTTCAACATGTGCATCCGTAGGAAGCCGTATGGCCCCCTCAACACCCCCCGCTGCGTGCACGCTTCTTTGTGCAGCAAGTCTGTTGTAATTCTGGAAAGGAAGAGCCGTGTGCCTCCCCCGGAGAGCTCCCCAGGAGCTGGTGGTCCCTGCCAGCTCCCTGCACTGGAAAGCTCTAAGTCCTTGGGTTTTCCCAACCCTTTTCTTGTTAACGTATGGATAGTTAAGCCCTTCCTGATGGAGGTGAGGACCTTGCATAGCGCTTTTAGCCACTAGCAGTCTCCTGACTTTGGTCCCCATATCAGTAGTGATGTTCTTCCCACTCTCTCCTCATATGCAGCTCTTCAGTTTCTCTCCTCTTTCCCTGAAATTCCTGTTTTTACCCTCCTTCCACAGAGATCTCAGTGCAGTTCTCGTTCTTGCAACTTAATATCTGTTCACCACCTCCCCATCAGCCCCCCCTCTTTTCCCCATCACCTTGCCTGTGTGGCCTGTGCCATTCCTTCAAGACCCCCATTTCCTCGTGGTTTGTTTCTCTTGCCCTTTTGTGCCTCCTGCCCCATGCCTGTCCTTTCTCCAGCCATGGTTCTTCCCTCTCGAGGTCTCCTACCCAGCCTCTAAGATGAGAGACGTGCAATTGCTTGTGATGTCAGGGGCTTTATATTCTCCAAAACCAGTTCAGCTGTCTGGCGTGGCTCCTGTATCTGCCTTTAGCTGCCTGGGAGGACGGGCTCAGAGGAGGACAGGGCTCCGGAGAGCAGCCTTCGCCAGGAAAGCAGCTGCGTTCGCAAGGGAGCAGGCTGTGCAGGAATCGGCACTGCAGCAGCTCTGGGCCTTCTGGGATTTGAGCCAATATCAACTGTTGATTGGCAGTTCTTGGGGGCTTAATTTGTTGAGTCCTGCAGGATAAAAACAACAGGAGAAAATCTCCTCTTTCCCTAAAGCGGCTCCCTCCCTCCCTCCCCTCCCGGGCTGACAGATGGCTCCCAGCCTGGAGGTTGCAGCCGTCCCCTCCCCTCCAGTGACACCGTCCTGCCTGTCAGCCAGCAGGACGTGGGGCCGTGTGGTCCCCTTGCCCTCACGGGCAGAGCTTCCCTGATTTTGGATCTCCTGGATGGTTAGAATTCCCTTAACTGCGCGTAGCTCGTTACTTGTTTTATATACAAACAAGCTCAGAGGCTCTGGCTCCTCTGCTGCTGCATCTCTGCCTTACCAGCGTTGCTACAATTTCCAGCTGCCTTTGCTTCCCTCTCCTGTGCCTTTTCTTCTGGCTGGCTCATCCAGCTGGTCGTGAGCATCTGACGCTTGCCCTCAGTCCTCAGCAAAGCTCTTTGGTGGTATAATCGGGTAATACCTTTACCCAGGTCACAACCGTGTCCTCCCTGAGGCTGACACTAAGGGAAGGACTTGTTACTGATGCTGGTTTGCCCTGATACAGTTCTGTCTCAGGCTGTTCAAGATGAAGGCAGCAAGATAATGCATGCTCGTCCGATAACTTTTCACCCTTTCCTCAGCCTGTACAGTAATATTTCTTGATGGCGGGCAGCAACATTCAACTTGTCTAATCATTTTAAAAGGTGAGGGCACTGATGAAGGGGAAAGTTCTTTATAAAGGTTCTGGAGCTTCACAAACTACATTGTAGCAATGAGACGGTCAGTCTTCATCTGTACCCTTTGTAGACCATGATCTTGTTTAAGACATCTCTCAACCTTGTCATTCTTATTACTTTTAACCCTCAATGTCCAGTGTGCACTCTTGTTTTACACTATTTTTGGGACCTTTGTTCTGCCAGCTTTCAGTTTATCCTTTGTAAGAGGCAACTACGAAGACGCTGCTCATAGTTGTAGCTTCTCCTGCTTCTGCCGTCTGCGGCGCTCTGACGGAGGTGAGGGCGCGGGGAGGGGACTGTTCTGTGCGTGTCCCCCGGTTCCAAGCTGGAGTGATCTGGCCCTGCTTACCTGCTCCTCGTTTCTCATGTTTCAGAACTGAGACACCTCCGGGTGACGTGGCTTTTACATTCCCCAGCGCTTCTCTTGGCTTCATCTGAATAGGCACTTTTGTCCTTAGCGCGTTTTTGGTTCCAGATTTCAGATGGGCTTTTGCCTCCTTAAAGCCGCTTTTAGGCAATGTAGAAAACCAGATAAAAACGTATCAAGAGAAATGTCAGATGTGCGTGATTCTAAATCGATTCGAAAGCTCCTCTCTGCTAATCAATGCGCGGAGTCTGTGCGGAGCATGCAGACAAAAGGCGAGGGCTGTGGCGGGACCCTGCAGTCCTTGCTCTCGCGCTGCGCTGGATTTCAAAGCGGCTCTTCAGGCATCCAGCACATTTTGCATGACGTGCTGTGTGCACATCTGTTCCACACCGATGCCTAACGCATAGGACGAATTGGTAGCCACTTCCAGCACTGCCTGCTTTGTAGTGCTTGTCGCAGTGGTGCTGCCTCAGCTCCTATTTTGGGATGATGAGGTCTGATCTGCTTCCTCATGTCCCAGGAGAGGGACTATGCAGGTGCCACAAGAAGACAAAAGAAGGGAATTATCACTAGCTTTTTTCTTTGAGACTTAGAGGAAGAACTTAAGGATTTAGGGTGATTTCCTTTCAATGCCCTTGAAATCTTCCTGTGGGGAAGACGAGCTCATGGCTTCAGTAGATGCTGGTCCCCAGATAAATCCCTACCTCAGGGCCAGTTCTGTAAGGAGGAGTAAGGCAGCACAGGCAGGGTTTTCAAAGAATGGAAGTCATCTTTTTTCAGTCCCGCAAACCAAAACATAGCGAATAGGTATCTGCTGTGCTCGTTACCAGATTCGGTAACTGACTGCCGAGCATACCAAGTACTTTACTTACAGACAGAGCCTCCTCTGGCCTGACCTGGCTGATCTAGATGGATCTGACATCCACCTAGACCTGTGCCCTGTCTCTGAGAGTGGCCAGCCCCAGCCGCTGCAGGGGCAGTAGTCCCAAGCACTAAGGGGGTACAGATTAGTCTGCCTCCTAAAGCAAGTATTATCCAGATCTGGAATAGCTAGAGATGTGTTTCAGTCCTGACAAAGTTTGGATGTGCTTTCCAAAATCTACGTCACTATCAAGTATAATAAATCTGAATGCTTTTCTTTTCATGTAAATATTCAGTCCTTTTATACCTCTCACAAACGTCTTGGCCTCCACAGCTTCCACTGGCTTTAATTCTGCCGCTGTAGTTTGAATGAGGATGACATTTCCTCTGAACAATTTGAGCTTCCTGTCTTTCCATTTCATTGAATATCTCTGTGCTGGTAGCCATAGTAACATAGTTTGGTAAACAGTTAGGCACAACAGTTGGAAAAATATCTGTAACGTACATTTATCCTGCTAAAATGCAAAGTAAATTGTACTTTTCTATTACTTAGTTTTTCAGTTTGGCTTGAGCACGTGAAAGAAGAAAGCCAACTTCATAAAGGGTTCAAGTCTGTTTCATATGCTTATAGTAATACAGAAAATATGCACATCCACTCAGGCTGTTTGACACAGTTAATATTAGAGCTTTTAAAAGAAAAGTCGTCTAATAACCAGAAGTAGATGAGTCTAGTAATTCTCCCCTCTACTGTCTTTGTTTTAATTTTAGTAGCTGTAAATACTGGATCAGAAGGATTTATCTGTGTATATAAAATCATACTTTATTTCATGTTCTTGTTTTTTAAAATAAATAACATTCAGAACGAAGTGTAGGTTTTGATTTATGAAATTAGCCAGTAACTAATGTATAATAACCTACACTTACTTACGTCTTTTTTAGGCATTTTTTAGCTTTGCCTACAGGACAGTGGATTATGAAACCTTTAAGGCAATTAATGATGCTTGCCTTGTTTTTGATGGAAGACTTGTGATCGATACCGAATTCCGTACTAATGATGTCAGTATCAGGGCTGCAGGTCCTTTAACAAAGTACTCCAGGCGATATTATGTAGATGAATGGACACACAGCAACTTCAATTCAAAAGAGATCGGCTTTGAGCTTGCTGCATCTATGCTGAATCTCTTTGATCCAACCCCTAAGCCCTTTTCTAAGCCACCAGAAGGCACAGATAGACTCATCCCCATGTACAAAGGGTGTAAAATTAAAGGTATGTCAAAATGGATTTCTGTCATACTTTCGTACCCTTGTTGGTATTTTTGCTGTTACGTAATACGGGTAGGTCCATCTCACCAAAGATGCCACCTAATGGCAGTAAAGTCCTCAAAGCTCCTTATATAGTCAGTGGAGAGAGGTGAGCTGCAATAAAAGCTTACGCTGTAGATTTGTGCTAATAACGGACCCAGTTGTGCTTTCATTTATATTGCAGTAAATATGGAGTGTTTCTAGTGAAACTCAGTGTCTTTATCCAAGTTCAGGATCAATAAAACTATAATCAGAATTTTTCAATGTGTGGCTACTGCATCAATATGTGTAAGAGTACCAAAAAAGAGTTTATAACGTGAAGCCCACCAAAACAAAATAAGTACCTTGTTTTCTTTTTAGAGCCATTTAGTAAACAAAAAAAAGATTATGGGAGAAGGAAGGCAAACAAATACTTTATTTTCTTCTTTGTTTATGATTTAATAAATCTCATATTTTCATTTATGGCAGGAGGTGTTCTTCCTGGAGGTTATCATTACTTGCATATTTCCAAACCAGAAATCCCCATCCGCTTGGACTTAGAACTTGCACTGTGTGATCATGTAAGTTACATTATTTAACTTTTCTTTGCTTCGTCCTCCAGTTGGAAAGATGTTCTTATTTAGGACAGCACAGGTACATGCATAAGTACCATGCTTCTTAAAAAATACCTTGAGTAAGCATGGGTTTGAGTATGTATTTAGAGATCTTCCAGAGCTGGGACTTATCAGTATACTCTGGAATGGAACAAACCACATAAAACCAAATCTCTGCGATTATTTGAGAATATTTAATTTATTTTAATGTAAATTCACCGTTGTATTGTAAATGTGGAATACATACAGATAAGATTATCTGATTAACTTCTTTACTGCCATTCTTAATTCCTTTGCCACGAAATCAACTGAAACGGAAGGGGTTTTTGGTCCAAGGAAATCCTTGTCAAGCCCTAATGCCCTGAACTCTTTGTTACTATTTGTAGCACTTTGGGTTCAGAGAGCTCCCTAATGGGGCACTACAGCTCAGCTCTTTCACCCTTTCTTTCCAGAGTTGGTGGCTCAGCACTGTGCCTGGTTCCTGAGCCATTTGTCTCAGCACAGGCTGGGAGGTTATCATGTTGGCTTTTCCTCAGTACTCTCTCTTTCAGAATGGCTTTCTTTTTGCTTGATTCTGTAGAGACAAGTCATTTTCTCAGTCATATGAAATGTGTTGCTTTTGAAGTTCCTAGCACATATTTAATACACAGCGCATCAAGGTAGTGGTGGTATTTGCCATCAGATTTGCATAAGAACAAATCCAGTCACCTAAGCCTGGGTACATCATATAAATCAGGTACAGCTGGTGAACACGTATGAATTGCATAACTAACTGAACCTCTTAGATGTTCGTTTCCATACTTTCTGATATTTGGCTTTCTCAAAAGATGCACAATTTCTATAAAGAGGACATAGGATAGTATTAGCTGGATTTCACTAAAATATGCTTTCAGCCTTAGCGCTTAACCTCTTTCCTCCTTGGAATAAGGTGCTATAAATGCATACAGATGATAAAACTTCGCAGTCTATCCGTGAAATTCAGTTGATTTCTAGACTAGTAGGAAAATAATATATTCTGGAATGGACGCTCTGTACTTCGCTGCTAGAAAATAGCTAGTGCTGCAGCCATGACAGTCGTCTTTGAACAGGAAAGAGGGAAGCACTTCACACAGTTGGGCTACATAGGAGATTGTCCCATGATAGAAACGTGGAGACGCTTCTCTTACTGGAGAACCTGACTTGTGAAACAAGAAAAGGACTAGATTCGTGTACTTTAAAGCCAGAGAGGACCATCCACCTAGGCAAGCTCCTGTTTCATACAGATTATACCTTTTTCCTCAGCGATTTCTGCATCAAGCCCATTCTTGTAGTTGATGTAAAGAGTGGCTTTTAAAAGACTACTTCAGTGCTGATTTTAAAACTCAGACAGCAATGGTCTATAGAAAGAAATTATTTTTTTAAAAAAGGAATCCATGCTTTGGGGGGAGGAATCAAAGCATGGCTCACCTTGTTTTCCAGCTTTGCAGATGCAGGATGAGCTGTCCAAAGCAGCATGTACTAGAAAGCAGAAGGGACTATCACAGAGAGAAAAATTGGTTTTGTCACTCCAAATTGCTAGAACATGATTAGAATTCTTTTGCTGCAGCTTTGATTACCTGCAGTCTGAAAAGGGAACATCTTTAAAGCCACTCCAGAAACTTCATGTAAATCCTAAAAGAATTTCCTAAGACAGAAGTAGGAGAAGCTAGTGAAACGTATTAGCTGAGAGATGTGGAAGTAACAAAGGTTACTGTAGCCTAGCAACAGGTTTTAGAAATATATAGAACTGGAACATGAATACAGGTTTAAAAAATAGCTTCAAGCTATTTGATCATCCCACTGCAATGTGAGGTTTGAAACCAATTTTTACATTTTTGTCTTTAAGTGATTGATTTAACTAGCTGAAACTAAATGCTACAGTTGGAGCATCAACATCCAGCATTATTATTCTTTTATTGATTGTAGAGTTGGTGTTAGTAACACTTGACAGCCCCTGTTCAAATTAGCAAGAGGGAGTCACTGAGAGCAATTCTAAATCATATATATATGTGGATGTGTTTATGCGTGTATATATACACACACATATAAACATATGCATATATATGTAATATAAGTATGTGCATATGTTTTTTTTAAGGCAATAGTAATTCATCATTTAAAAGTCTAGAACATAGCCTGAAGGAAACATCCGAAGAGATCAAGCTCAGCCTCCTGCAGTTGCGGGCAACCATCTAGTACATAGTGCCATTTATAAAATTTGTTTGGTTTAGAACTGAACAGGGTCCTTCTCGGTATTTCTTTCTGTGTTGGAAGGCTGTTCCAACACATCGCATCTCTGACTACTGGAAAACTTCTACACAAAGCTAAAAATGCTTAATTGGTACCTGATAAATCTTTGAGTTGTAACATTGAAGTTTGCTTGTAACTGATTAATGTGGTAGTATCAACCCTCTGCCTACAATTGTATAGCTTCTATGACGTGCCACAGATTTGGACTCTGCACACGCATTTTTTGCATATACATATATACAAATATATATGTATAGTTATAAATCTGGAGAGAGAGTAAAAGTATACCAGTGTTCTTCATTCATCAGGATGGTATCCTATAGTAAATTATAATATGCCATGTGTACGCAATAATATGGACTCTGTATAATAAATTAGGATGAATAGGTTTCAATTCAGCTGCCTAAACAGAGGCATCTAGTGTTGTTTGGGATGCCCCAGGGCATCCCTCCTGACCTCCAGCTGCTGCTCCAGGAGGTCACAGGTCTCCCATGGATCCTGTGTCGTAACTGCCAGCCCAGTTCGGATGGGCCACATACCCTTAGGTGTCTCAAATGGCACTCAGGATTGGGCAACCAAAGCCCACGCTGCACGCGCAGTCATATGCTGCACAGTTTTGTGTGCAGTTAATCAAGGTCTAACCCACACAAAAAATCTTTGTGTCCAAACCGTAGCAAAGTGCCTTGATGTATAAACCATGTTATCAGGAATGGGTATTCTTGATTAAAAAGCAGGGTTGTGGATTTTAAGAAATCGTAAATATCAGCTAGGAAACCCTAGCTGATCCTGTATGTATGCCAAGTCAGGTGTTGGTTCCATCTCCACAGCTTTCCTTATATTTGCTGTTCCAGGGGATGGAGATTATAACCGGAGAGGCAAGACATGGGAATTATTTCAGGATGCATATCAACAAATATAGTATGGTAGATAGCATCACCTGCTTTTCAAAGGAACCCTTTCCTGTCTCCAACTACATTTGCTTGTATGGACAGCATGAGCGTCTTCTTAATGATCTTTATTATCGCTGGAATGAAGGGCAGATTACAGATCTTTACAGGTAAGATAAACTCAACATTGCACATCAAATCTACACTCTGGCAGAATTTTAGTTTTATTTTATTATGGTTTATCTTCTGGCTGTTTTCCCTTACAACAAAAGATAGATTTTTAAAAATATTTCCATTATTTGGCAAAATTATCAGTGGCAATGCAAGCCCTGAAGACCTTCCTGGAAAGAGCTGTGTGTCTGAGATTTATTTAGAGAAGGAGCAGTGGTTTACTTGACCATCTTTCATCTGAAAGAGCATTTCAGTATCTTTATAACTTTTGCTTAGAATATTCAGTAGGCTTAACTCATTAAGCTGAACCTGAACAATCTCTTTTTACTGAAGATTCATATTCAGAAGTCACTTTTAAAAGAAGTCAGTATTTTTGTCACTTTGAATCAAATTTGTAAGCCAAAGGTTTCTAGGGAGATTTTAAATCACTTACGGTGGTAATCACACTCAACAACTTGCCTGCTTATCTGGTGATAAAACAAACCCTAAAGTTTATCCTCTAGACTGTGTTCTCTGTGTAAGGGAGTTATTTTTACTTCATTTTATAGCTGGAGGCTATGTCAGGACTCTGCATATTTAGTGGAGGTTCCCCATCCAACTTGTAGGACTTCTCCCACCACAGCGCTCTGCACCAGTGAAACAGGTCTTGCAGATTTTCTGAGGTGCTCCCCTCTGCCTGCTGTGCCCAAGCAAGCGCAGGGCAGTCCTGGGGACTAGGTGTTCCAAGGCAAGGACTGAGGTTCTCTCAAGTGGTGGGAGAGACTAAAGAGCCTGGCTATTTCTAGCCAAGATTTATGTGCCATCTCCTCTGAGATAATTTTTCATTGCTTTTGGAAATGCAAACCTAATTAAAGAAGTTATTATGGAGAGAGGAGCATCTGAAAAAACGCAATCTACCGTATCTTTAATCTTCTGCTATTTCTCCAGAATGTCATATCTTAAAAAGTTACCTGACCTAAAAACTCAAACTTGTTTTATTCCTTATGCCTCAGTGAAAGCAAGTGCTTTGGAGGTCAAGCTTGATTAAAACCAAAACAAAACAAAGAAACCCCAGCCTTGAGTTTCATTCATGGGGTAGAATTCTTTGAGCATGTAATTGAAACAGGAGGTAAAGAAGAACTTGCTGATACATCTTATTTTTATTTTCATTTAAAAAAATCCCTCGCAAGTGGTGATTTGGGAACCTAAACTGTCACAGATAGAGAAGTGAAGTACTGCATTACGTAAGCTGGTTTAGAGACAGAAAGCCAAGCACAGGAAAAAATGGTAAATTTATATCATGATACAAAGCTGATAGTGGTGCCTTAAAAGTCTCCAGGTCTGATTTTGTTACATTTATAACTGACTTGAAGAAAGGCACAAATGGTAGCAAAATTTTCAGATTAAACAATGTTATTTAGGTAATAGTTTGTAAAAGTTCGCTGTAAAGGATGTGCTGTGGTCCAAAAGAAACTTTGCATGATTATAGCAATCTACTGGTTCAAAAAAATCTGCAGGAATGAAGCACCTGAGATCTTGAGACAGGGACTTAAGAGCCTCTGAATTCCTGTACCTCTTTCTCTCGCTTTTGCACTTCTGCTGGTTCAGTGTCCAAAAGCTTCACCAGAATATGGATAAGGCATTGTACACTGCTAAGGACAGAGAAATGAGAATGTCTGCTGAACTCAGGGAGGAGGGGGGATCCGGCCAAGCCCTTCAGCTAAGGACAAAAAATTGGTTTGTATGCCATATTTTGAGAATAGTGGTATCAGCTGCTGTCTCAAAGGGTGAATCTGCCTGAAAAGGACTCCGGGCTTCACCGGGACTGGATGTGCAGCTCTTACAGTTCTTCTGATGTGTTTTGCAGTCCTCTTCCTGCACTCTCTCCTCATTGTAAATATTACAGAGTCTAGCTCCTCATTTTTTCCTTCTCATATTGTACTTACAGACAGGATGAACCCAAACTTGAACTGTGAGGTTTAAAAGTTTCTTGGACAAAAATGCTTCTTTACAAATTTCACTTCAGGAGACCTTTGTATGCCTCTGCTGAGAGGAGTGTGAAACTTGTGAATTATTGCTGCTACAGGGATTGATTTTGATTTATAGAAAATGCTGGGTTTGTTTTACAAGGGATAAATGCCACACAGCAAATGTAAAGTTCACGTAAACAGTATATTGTCAATAGGTGTTAAGTAGAAACTGAAGGAGGATGACACAATTGTATGAGATATGGGCTAAGATGACAGATAATTTTCTTTCCTTATCACAGCTGATGCTGATCAGCTAATACGTTTTGAGCACTGGAAGAAACACAATATTCAGGTTGTGGCAAGGTATCATCAGTCTTTTTCATGGTGTTACAATATGCAAACACAGCTGTGACCTAATCTTTTCTATGAACCACAAATGTTGCCAGACACTTATGCCTTTGTTTGCCCAGATGTGGTTACAGTGTCAGTTGTTATATGTACTAGCAAGTTTCACACCAGTATCAACATCTGGAAGAACAAATCATCTTGCTTTGGGATTTCTGCCTGCAACACAGGTAGCAGTATTTTCCTGACCTTGACAAAACCAGCATTTGTTCCCTTTCTCTCTGTGGCTGCATGTTGGGCATGTAGCCCAGCCCAAGGACCTCAGTGCAGCTGCACTTACCTGCACTCTTGCTAGCTACGCCCGCAGATTTTGAAGAGATGAGACATTAACTTTCTGAATGGACAGCTTATTTCTTCATGAGAGAAGTTAAGAATGTGTTAGCCTCCCTTGCTCTCATGATCATGATAGGATCCCCACACAGTGCACAAGCTGATTGGGGGATTACAAGTAAGATCAAGTTCTAAACATCCACAGAGATTTTAAAAATCTCAGGAGAGATGAAGATCCCAGTGATGATCTGTTAATAGGATGAGTCAGGCCTGCCAACATTGAAGAGTACGAAGTGCAGCTTTATCTGACGGCAGTATATACACTCATTGAGGGAGTCATCAGCTCCTGCAAGACTGCTTGCATCTCAACTGGTCTTTGCTTACCAGGATCTGAAGTTGTGCAAGGTCAGGGTCCTCTCGCAGCCACGTACTCGCAGGCACCGTGACCTGTGTGTCTGGGTGGTCTGGCCAGGATCACTAGTGTGCCACGCAGAGGGACACCACTTATCAGGTCCTCATCACATCTCTTGAGCTCTTCTTAATTAGTGAGGATGAACTAATTTTGGACTTGTCTTTTACAGCCTTTAGATGTGGATGTTGTTTGTATCTTTTGCCTCATTATTTTTATCTCACCTCTCATTAGCCTGTGGCAAAATTCCTGAATCACAGTTGCCAGGTTTTCCTTCTCTGGTTATTTTATTGCCTCCAGTCCTGTTTTTCATCTTCTTTATACCTTATCTTTAGATAGGTTTGTTCCTTCTCTTCTTGCTATTTGGTCATTTGAATGAAATCACATACGTTGCTCTGTAGCAATTAACATATGCTGTTCTTTAATCCTTGCTCGCTTGTTTCTTCCGGTGCTTTCACACACATGCACGCACACACACATACATTTCCATTCATATCAGTCTTGATATTTCTGTTACAAATGTCTATACTATGAGGAGGATAGATTCTCTAGCTAGTTTAACAGGTGGGAGACAGAAGAGCAACACACTGCAGTAGAGGAAAGCCCTTTGTAGTCAGCCAAGGCAGAGTGAAAGGACTAGTGAGAAAAGGCAGAGACAGTGAGAGGAGGAAGCAAACTGCCTGTAACCTCCATGTAACAGCCCTAGCACAAAGCAAACTGGCACAGGAAATGGCTTCTTTCAGGAGGAGGTAGAGAAATGCAAAAAGGCTGGCAATATAACGTAGTCTCGTAATATGTAATAAAGTATCATATCATATATACAATATCTATATCTCCACATAATACAATGTTATATTCTATATATGTATGTACAACGTACAACAATATACAGTGTTAAAGCCTAGCCATGAAAAGACTATCTAATAGAAAACCATTACAATTAAAAATGTTTTAGCATCTCTGGTGAGATGAAGATTGTCTTGAGGCTTTTATGTAGATAAAAAGTGGTGTCTGGTCATCTTTTGGCAAGGAATATGGAAATGCATTCATTGATTTCTATGTGTGTGCCAAAAAGAACAACAACTGTTTTGGGTGCTGTTCACATGGTCTATAATGACCTCGCATGACCGTGTGAATGCAAACCTGATGTTAGGACTGAATTTCTCTCTTTGACTTTGAAAAAAATCTTTTTAAACTAGTACACATTACACTTACATCCACTTGCAGTATCTTCTAGCAAGATGTGAAGTGCCCTTAGTGAAAAGAAAATGTAGACTGTGAAAATGTTGTGTTTTGTTAGTTAGGCTCCTAGACTTGCTGGTTTGAAACATTCATTCCCCTCTTCCCTTCTTTATGCCTCTATTTTGGGGAGAGCCTTCCTATAAGGCAAGAAAGTACAATGTTTTAATCTTTTGGTCTGCATTTAGATTTCCCAGCATGGCATCTAGTTCCAGGAATGGACACAGTAGAACAGCTGTCACCTGGGAGCTAATTTATTTCTGTGTAGCATGCAAATTATCTTTTAAATAATTAGAGACTGCACCTAGCAATGAATTTCCTCGCTGATTTGCGTTTGGTATAAGGGCTGAAAGTTAACCCCATGATACCGGATTTCCTGACTGTAATGTGCCGGTGCCATTTTCAAATTAGCATTAACAACAGGCCCTCGAGATTCAGCTAACTTGAAGAAGTAACCCCTTCCGGTTGTGCACATGAAACTGCGGCTAATGGTAATAATGAGATAAATAACATTTCCTTTTGCTGAGAGAAAAGTTCCATTGATTTCAGTATGAGTTCAACATGATTAAAAGCTGCAGGACTTGACCCACAACCAAATGAAAGACTGAAATCCCTTCGCTCACCTCCTCCCTCCCCCCTGCAGTAAATGTCCTTTGTGGAGGAAGCTAAGCAGAGTGGTGGGCGTGCATCGCCCTACCCCGGGTGCAGGTCAGGGGGGTCTCCCAGTGGCTGCTGTCCCAGCCTAGTCCCGTGCCAGGGAAGGAAGCCCCTCAGCCCCTAGATCTGCATGACCAACAGTCTGACGCTCCCAGTCACGCTACTACTGATTATGTGTATTCAGACTGCTGCCCTTTAAGTTCATAAATTTATCAACCTAGCAAGCAGTAACCGAAAAAGCCAGCGTAAAATCATCTGACTATATTGCCACAGTCACTTGGCTACAAAATGCACTAGCGCACTTGAGAGTGTAAGCTTTTAGTGAGTTAGATACTCCTCCGTATTACTGTATTTTCACAGCTCGCTGAAAGCCTCAAATGCTTTTGAATTAATTTTTTTTTTTCAAGGAAACAATGCTTTTAGCTCTCATAGTTAAACCAGCCAACACTGAATGGTATCTGATGGAACTAAAGAGTTTTAAAGTTTCTTTTCCGTTCTCCTTCTTTAGCAGACAGGTACTATGGACATTTTTAAAGGAGGTCTTGGTGCAACTCTACAAATGCACAGTTAAAAGAAATGCTCCTCAGAATGCCTAGCTGCCTTAGCTGTGATCCCAGTGATACAGATATTAATGTGATAACAACAGATATTAGTCTTCTTCAAAAATAACTGCCTGTAGTTAAGCTTCTGCAGCCATATTCGGGCCTGATTCTCATAGGTGTTAGGTATTCCAGCTTAACTCAGAGTAGGGTCTGAGTGGGCTCAGCTCATTACTTAGCTAAACATGAATTTAAGAGCCAATGTTTTTGTTTCTACCTATGCAAACAACAGCTGAGGAAATAGGCCGTTAAGCCAGAAGATGACCACATCCAGTCAGACAGCTGTCTCTTCTGACTGCACCACAGTGGGATGCACTTCATCCCTCTGACTGTTTTATAGGATGCCAAGGTCTACTGGGCAAATTGTCAGGGCCTTGGACAGGAAATATTTACTGACCAAGAAAAGCCTCATCCTCACTTGTCATTGTGCTACAAGAAAAAGGCACCATTGCCATCGGCGATGGCCACTCTTCCGTTCGCCTCATGCCACCATGGTAGGTGTACTCACTCCATCTGGGCCTTCAGCCATTACGTTCCTGAGCAGAGAGGTCTTACAATGCAGTTGTCTGATGTCTGGGCAGGCAAAACCATAGGAACCAAAGACTCAGTACCCTAAAGCCAAGGATTTTGTATACAAACCTTTTATGTCACCTGGAAATTTAACAGCATTACTCCTTAGATTTGGAATCCACTTCAGGACAGACTTTCTGCAATTTTTATTCATTTCCCGTAAGGTTGCATCTCAAAAAGGCTCAACTGGAATTTGAGCACCCAAGTGTGAGGCTTTTTCCAACAGGTAAGAAGACTTCTCTTGAAGGAAAAAGAAAGCAAATTCCAGCAGGTTTCATATGAAGTGTCTCCTGTACCACACTCCTTCCCTTCCCTCGGAGATCTCCGGTGCTCCCTTGAAAGCCTTCAAATTCTTTCTACTGCCATAGCAGCAGATGAAAGAGGGGGGTGTGGAGAGAGCTCTGAAATAATTTTTTCTTTTATTTTTAAGCTTATAGATTTGTTACTGGTCATCAGTTCTCCATACTGCTTCACAAAGGAGGAACGTAACCCACCAGTTACACCCGTTTGTATTCTCCTGAGATGAAGGCAACTGTAAGGCAGTTGCCAAGTTATGGAACGTGTCCACAGAGTGGTGGAATCTCCCTCTGCTGCATCTCAAGTACAAAACGGATAATTAGAGGGGCCTCCTGATACCTGGCAACCAAACGGATGGTCACTGGCATCATGCCTTTAATATGAGATAGAAGTGCTTCATGTAGGCTTCATTTGGCATTAATGAAAACCAAATCTACTAACATAATGCATAAAAATCTGACCCACTAGTTTCTAAAATACTTAAGCAGCTTATTTATCAAATTAGGTATGAGTATTTTTTTACTTGGGATTTTGTAATACTGTATTAATGAACTTGTTTTCAGTCGTGACCTACAGAAGATGCTGGTTGCATCACATTAATGTGGCAGTAGTACTGATGACGAGGCAAAGGAGTACCACTGTTGCATGACAGCGAGTGCAGCAGAGGCTGCATCACTGGAGGAAAGGCACAGATTTGGGCTGACAGTGATGAAGTGTCCTGTCAGAGGTAACATCATTATGCCAATCAGTTTCTAAAAGGGTTAGGGTTACAACTCTGAAATGTTCTGTTGCTCAGTCATCCCCTTCTCAAGTTTCTTCATGTACCTATTCACCAAGATTACTCTCTGCGTTACGCTGAAGTTAGTAAGATGCTGTATGTTAAGCGCTTCTGGTATTAACAATTTGTAAAGCGTGCTGATAGACTAAGGCATGGGGTAGCAATCAAAGTGTTTTGAATAACACATAACACAGAGTACTAAGTGCTCTATTTATATTGTGTTTATATTTAGTTCTTACCAGAAATGTGCTTTTAGTCATCTGTACTTACTACGCTTCAGTTTGCATCATGGAGCCATCTTGATGCACCCAGGCTGGACGTTCAGATTTTGCTGTGTATGCATGTAGGCTTTCCAGCTAAGAGCTGAGGAACATTACAGGGTCAGTCCTGTGAAGGAGTCCAAGAAGGCAGAGTGTACTTTAAAGGACGATTAGCGGAGAAGCCTTACAGGCACACTCATCCAAGCTGAGCTCAAAAAGGCTTTGTTGGGGTTTTTTTTTTAATAACTTGTTTTCCAGCATTTTAAGGACTTGTCTAAGTCATTGACAATTTGTCTGCCCTGCATAGTGGTCTCAGGTAGCACCATGAGGAGGATGAACTTGCCACCGTTCATTGCACGGTAGCAAAGCTATTTGCAGCAAGATGCAGGTGCACTCCGAGTGCCTCATCTCCATTGCAAGCTTTGGAGTTCTCCAGAGCTGGGGTTTGTATGTCCACCAATCTGCAAAGGTCAGTTTGGGGACCGGTGATGCGAGGGGCCAGGTCCGTAGAGAGAAGCCCCCATTGGCAGACATTAACCGGAGGCTCTTTGGCAAGTAGGAGTTGGGAGGGTGTCTTAGGACTCTGGCAATACCTATGCATGGGACAAAAAGTGCAGGGGATTTTGCTGACATGTAGAGACAAAGGCATTTCTTTCTCAGTGCCAGAATACTAGATAGGATTCAGTGCTCACATATGAAGGGAACAAGCAACTTACACATGCATAGATCTGTGGTGATCCACCCCAGGTGTCTGTTAGAAGATCTGTATTCACTGCTGTTAGCAAGGTGACACGAACACAGGGTAGTGCTCCTTTTCCTGCGTGCAGCCTGGCCATGGTGGGCGTTGCTGCCCAAGAGGCTAAGCACCCTGAAGAAAATAAGGGATACTCTACACAAAGTGGCACAGCTTCAACAGCAACAGGTACTGATAGGCAATAGGACACAAAGCTGCCAAACATGCAACAGAAATGCATGATGGCAGTCAAACTCCCTTTCACTAAGATGCTTTGGAAAATTCCACCCAGGAACTATAAAAGCGAATAATATCACTGGATGTTTCCGTGACTCTTCTCTTCAAACCCTGTCATTTATGCTCACATGACGTTTTTCGTATTAGCTGTACAACCTAAATGCTCAATAATATTTTGAGCGGTATGAACAACACTTACTTATTTTAAAGTAACCATTTAGATCTTTTCTACTTAAGTTCAATTCACACAGCATAGCACTGTTTACTTAGGCTAAAAGTGATTTATTAAGCAGTGTCATTTAATGAAGGTTTAAGCAGAAACACCACACTGGACTGTTTATTGATGCAACTCTAATAAATTTCACAATATAAAAAATAAATTAGGAAAAAGAAGAACATTTCATGTTTTCAGTGTTGTTTTTAAAAGGACTAGGTAAAGATACAAATTTCTTACTTATAGCCTGGATAATCAGTGATTATTTAAACATGAAATGCATGCTACATAGAAAAGCTGTTTTTAAACCAGACTTTCAGAAATGAAGAGTGATTGTTCATTAAGAGAAATACTAGAATGCACTGCTGTCTGGAATTTGCCGGATCCCATACCATTAGCACACCATGATTACATTTAAGGGATTCCACCTTAGGCTTTTGTTCATCATGCAGACGGTGAGACTTATTTTCTGCAGGGCTGAAAAAAACCAGAAAGGAAATGTGGCAGGTAGTGAGCATGGCTGAGAGGGACTAATGCTACTCAGTACACTTTGCAACCTAATTAGAGGAAAATTTGTGTGCTTTTTATGAAGAGAGAGACAGGATAAGGAAAGAGGAACACATGAAGGGATATCAAAGCACTTAACAGCTTTTTTGCTACCAGAATTAAATGCTAACCCCAAGGTGCACTGGTAAAGCTGTACTTACATAGCAAATCAATATCAATGGTAGACCGCTTTAGGTGGCTTTAGATTTCCATATATTAATGTAGTTTTTAAGGAGTAGCTAACTTGCTAATGAAGAGCTACGTTACTAAGAAACCCCACGTCCAAATTAGTAAGTAAAGGCTAGTCAACTGAATCTTACCACATTAATTTGCAGTCGAACCTTGCTGATTCATATTAATAATTATGCAAACCATTATGAATGATTGAACTCTGAATTCATAAACAAGTAATTGCAGAAAAGCAATCATACCGCTGCACACAGCATATTTGTTATTTTGTGCGTCAGATTTAATTTCCTTTTAATTGTTTTTCATAATACATTACGTGTGAAATAGTACTATGTGAAAAAATGCAATAAACCTTATTTCAGGGTCAGCCATAATTTCCTCATAAAAAGAGCAGACAGCAATGTTTTTATAACAATTTTAAAGAGCACAGGCTTTAGAAAGTTTAAAGAGCAGTTCAGTGAGAATCAGCCACACAAGAACTGCTACTGTCTAGTACAGTATCTAAACTTTACCAAATTCCAGTGCTGAAATAACGGAGACTCTCTCTCGAGGATACTTAGAATAGGAAAGGACTGCAGTATCTCAACGTGAAGCGAGTATTGCTAAGACCTGCTTTCTGATGGTGCCTCCAGGTAATGGCACTTTAATGTAACATTTCCAGGATATTAAAAATGCAGAAAACGGAAATGATTTATCAGTCATGATGGATAACCAGCATTTGCAAAGGGAAGATGCTGGCAAGCAATACATAGTGTAAGCCATGACCCGCGTGCCCCTGAAGTCAGCAGGTCTCTGCAGTCGCCCCAGTGAGGTTTTGGACCAGGCCCAGTGGGATCAGTATTGTCCTCTACGAGGTCTGGATTCAGTGGCCATTCTTCTTGCGCGAGAACTGCAAGATCAGTTGCACTGCGCTACATTTCGCAATTGCAGCTACAGAAAAAAGGGGTTTGTAAACCACAGGTTTTAAACCAGTTGTCTTCCAAAGAAAAGACATTGCGGGTTTGCTCATAGTTGTGTTAAAAGTGGTAAAAAAGCACAGGCTTCCTTTCTATGATTTACTTATCAAAAAGTAGTCAGCCTAACAATGAGTGAACACTATCATTATTTTGTAAATTGGTGAAGTAAATCACAGATTCATTGTCCATAAGACTACTGATTTCACTAATTACTGGGTCAGGGCAGTAACGGGGTCCTAGATTAACGACTTTAACAGGAGTGACTAAAATGCATGGACAAACAGGTGTTCAGTGAGTACAACTATAGAGCAAGGAGTTAAATACCTTCTTGCTACAACCATGCTCTTGGTTCAACATTTGCTTGACCGTTCAGCAGTTATAAGTGAATTTTAAGAAATTGCAAACCAGGGAACATTTTATGTTCTTTGTGATTAAGAACAATGCTTTCGGGTGGTGCTTTATGGGATTTTACACAAATTAGTCTTGCTTTTTACCTCCATAAACAAGCTGTCTTTCAAAATTATTGGTCAGGTGATATTTAGCAGGAAATGCTCAGTGGTTTTATTTCTATTGTCTTTAAATTTATACTTCATGATTCCTGGTCCAGCTATGCAAGGTATATCTGGAAATACTCTGTATCTTTTACTGGAATCACATATCTTTGTAATTAAGAGCCTTAAAAAGATCCATATATTGTCCCCAAAACCACGCATCTTCTGTTTTCCCGGCAAGATGAGACATTTCTTCTTGCATGCACTTGTGTTGGAGAAAAGACTTTTGCTAATCTGCAAACTGTGTTTGGGAAGTAATGTCAGAATGACCTGGAAATTAAAATCGCATTGCATCCCAACCCACCGCAGTACTTTCCTCTCCCTGCCCCCGGGAAGCGGAATTCCCTGCCCTTCACAGGCACTCCTGCCACAGTGGTATTGCACTTTAGCCCCCGTCAGCTGACCAGCTGCTTCAGCTTCATCTGTGTCTGTCCTTCTGGTTTGGCTCCTGGTGTCTGTAACAGCAGCAGCTTTCTTCTTACTGACGAGATAGTGGCAAAACCAAGGAGGAATGAGGTATACTGCAGCAAAAGCACACCAGCACTTGGGTAGCTTTTTCCATCATGTGCCAGAAGCACCAATGAGAAACTCAGCTTCCGTAAACTGCCAAAGTCATTCAAGTTTAAAGAACCCAAACATGCTAAGGAATGACTTTGAATATTCTGAGGTCTGAGTATTTGAGAACTGATAGAGTATCTTCCAGAGGTAGCTGATACAGCCTGGAGATTTTGCATTTCAAGCATTACATTTCTTCTTAAAAAAAGAAATTTAAACCCAGAAAAATGGACATCCAGCTTGGAAATTCATGGTGTTGTACTAAATATGGGAAGCTACAGAGAGGAAAGGAGACTCTACACTACTTACAGATTAACAGGACATTAAGTTTATCAATGACTCTGCCTTATACTGTGTACTAAAAAAAGGTGTGCTGCTCTGCATATGCTTACAGTGCTGGAAGATACAACTCCGACCAGAGTCCCACTGAGTTTAGTGGGATGTAAGGCAGGTTACTAGTGAATTGTAGACTGCTTTGTGAAGAAATGAATGTGATTTCAAGAGATCTGTATTAATGATTATTTAGAGACATTTAACAAAAGTTGCAAACAGATTCAAACCACTTGATAGACTGAGTTTCTGAACTTAGTTGTTTCCTCCGAGTTTATGTGTGTCGGTGAATGAGCAGGGATGCAAGGAGTTGGATTTGGTTCCGTTATTATTGCCATGAAAGCTGTGAGTAGCAAAAGAACACCGGCAGACACAGTGTCCTCAAAATCTGTAGTTAATAACATGCCAGTAGTCTGCAGAGGGATTTTTCAAAGGCATCATCACAAGGAATGGGTGCCCACCTGCCCGTCGAGCTTTTGAAAATCCCCCACCTTGTCCCAGTCTCACAGCAGAGAGAAGTCACGGGGAGCGCAGACAAGGCAGCAGCGAGTGCCTGCCGCTTAGGGCCGTGGTTTAAATTCCCTTAACCAGATTCCGCACTGGAGCGCGGCGGTCTCGGCGTGCACACGCACTCTGGTAATTTGATAAACTCACCTGCAGGGAGGGATTATTCCACGTAGTTGAATGAGCCGTCAGGTCTGCATTCCCAGTGCATAAGGTGTGCCCACAGGCCTGTCCGTGGTGGCACCGGTTATCTCTACTGTCATCAGGCTCATGGAAGCAGCAAGAAAAGGAATGGAAGTAATTAAAAACGTATGACAATCCTCATATTAAAAAGAAACCCACTATTTTTCAGACTGTAATAATGAGATTTACTTTCACATTAAGAGGAATGAGAAAATCAAACCTTTTTAAAAATTGGTTTCTGGGTTTTTTTGCCATGTTGGATACATTCATATCACTGCTTTCAGCTTCTCTTTTCACCAGTGATTTTTTTTTTTGAGAGGATTTCAGCTGAGATTTTCCAAGAAAAGCACCCAATATGAAATGCATAAGGACAAAATCAACAACAGTCCTCAGAAGCCCATCTTTAATAATATAAGTGGAAATTATTTGGGCCTTGCTTTACTTCATTTTCATGAATGGAAGCCCAACTCACAAAGCTTGGAAAACATTGCAGTGGTGTGATAAAACTGATCTGTATGAGTATTACAGTTATGCCAAGCTTGCGAATGATAAAAGATTAGGTCTACCAGAGTAGATAAGCTCACTCTACAGAGCTGGTCTTCACCTTTCCGCCATTACTTTCTCGTGATGGGATTTAAAATTATTTATAAAAACTTCAAATTTTTTTTTTAAACTTTATATCTTGCTTTTTGTTTTGTTGTTGTACAAACCGAGTGTGTTATTCTGAAGGGTTTTAGTTCAATTTTTAAGATTTTCTGGCTTTACCATCTTGGTGCCAGTGACGCATCTCGTGCCATTAGACCTGACTTAGATGGCAGAAACGCTGCCAGAGGTCAGTGTTGGGTCCTCGCTGCCTCTGCTTTAGAGGGCCGGGACACACCGCAGACGTACGGCAGCTTCAGAATTAGCTTCCGCAGAGGCAGAAGCCTTGTTCTCTGAAAGTGGTGTGTAGTTGCAAATGAAACGGAGAATAAATACAGATAGCTCTCAGACGGAAAGTCACGTGCAGGCATACTCTGTTTTTGCTTGCTAGCAGCGGCCAACTTCATCCATTTTATTTAATGCTGTATGTCTTGAAAAGGGAAAGGTTCCACGTCTTTTGTACAGGACGCCACTAAATATTTTCCTCCTTCTTCCCTTTCATCTAATGTAGGCTACACATCACAAATGAGGCAGAACAGACTTTAAATATTGTTTGTCAATGAAAGGCGAGACCAGCTTCCTAGCAACAAAAAGGATGTCGCTTATTGTCTTCAAAAGGAGACCGTTTCATCCCATCTCGTTACAAATGCCTTCCCATGATGGCTTCTGTCGATATAAAAGTCTGCCAGCAGGGGATCCCCGTTAGGAAGTGACCAAGTTTGAAAACCCGTTATGCTCCTGGCAAACATTGTCATCTTGTACATATTTAGCCTGATCACTCTGGCAGGTTATGAAAGACTAAATGGTGCAAACACATGTGGCAGATGCCGTTCTCATGATAGTTGAGGAGCCTTTGAGCCTCTGTTGGTAGCATGCCAGCTTCATCTTGTACACTGAAGAGCATTATACTTTCAAGCTTTCTGCAGCTTGCCCTGAGGGACTGCTGCTGAAGTGGTAATAAAATTCAGAATGAGCCTCGGAAAGTCAACTTGTTGGTTTGGCTTCAAATGGGGGTTTTCATTATTAAACTTCCCTTTAGCAGCCATATGTAGATCTGCTTTCTCAAAAACACCATGTGCCCCTTTGGAAAGGTGATTCTAACTGAAAAGATAAATAGATAAAAACGCAGAGCCAGCAAAGAAAGTGCATTGTTTCTGTGAAGCCTATCTTTAAATTGCCTTTGGCGGTTACAGTTCTTCAGGTGAAGGGAAGTCAGGGGAATCTGGGAGTAAATGTTGTTTACTGGTAGCTCCTCTTGGCAGCCTATCTAGAAAATACAGACAAGACATTCTCCATTCCCCAAAAAAGAACATTTTATTTGCATTAACTATTGCAAACTGGGTGATACATTTAAGGTTTTGAGCTCCAAATCTGTGAATATTGACAGGAACAGTTAAAAATGCAGTTATGGACTGAGCTGGTAACTGTAGCAGTAACATGTAGCATCCCTGAAACATTTTATAAACATCATTTAATGCAACATCTCAGGGAGGTGAACAACTTAACCAAGGTAAGGCAGTTGGAAGATGTGCCTCAATCAAGAGATGAAATCACCTTATCAGGGTTAGAATTAAAATTAAGATGCCAGCTTGAAAACAAAATGTTTGGCCAGCGGAACATGGCTTTTAGCAGGGCATATCAGTAAAAATAGAGAGTCTTTAATTATCTTAATGTATTCTTGTATAACACCCCCCTTTTCCCTGCTTTGCTATCTAGTATCAACATTGAGTTAAAGGTTTGTGTTGGGTGGGGGGTTCTTTCTGAAACTGAAGGCTTTTTAAATATTTGGGGAATATCCTGTTCTTCTCTAGCTCTCTGCACATGTTATAGGTATATAATTACCTAAAGATACTTAAAGCTGAGCTCATCTTTTCTAACATTTCATATCTGAATGAACAGGTAGTGTCAGTCGTGGTAACGTGCTACCAGAGACTCCTAGGCTGGGCAGCACTTCCCATAGCAAGAACACAGTATTTGTAATAGCCAATTGTAATAGTCTATTGTAATAGTCAATAGATAGTTATGCTGTGAAAACATCTATCGGAGAGAGCCCCACTGTGCCGCGCACTCTGCAAACCTAGGAGAGGCAGCCCCAGCCAGCCTGCCTTACGAAGAGAAACGCAGATGAAGGGGCACAGCGGGAAGGGGGAAGAGAGCTTATGATGGGACAAGTATGTAGAAAACCCGGCAAAGTTCTGCCAGGGGCACAAGGTGTTGTTAATCGTGCAGGGCATTAGCGAGAGCTGAAGTTTCGTTCCAAGAGTGGGAGGGGGGAAATTCTGCCACTTGACGTGAGTGAAAAAAAAATCTTCTGCCAAAAGGAAACTGCACATTAGTTTTTTAGTTTTCTGTAGACAGGTATGTCAGAATTATTAAACTTGTGTAGCGCCTTTTAAGTTGCTTTATCCAGATGTTCACTTAAAGACCACGCAACTGAATCAAGTGATAGCGTACACATACTCCTGACAGCAGCGCCAAGCATGCTGCTGCCGTGCCAAAGACGAGAACATTGGTCGCAGCCACGCAAACGCACCCATCTTAAAACTTCCTGGGTGACCCTGCCGGCATCTGTTCAGTCGTGATTGGGATGAACGTGGTGCGCTTCCTGACTCCGGTTAGCATTAACAAGAATTACACACAGAGCATCTCAGTGAAGCTGTAAAATTTATTTTTCATTATAGAGGAAAGAGAAATAAATCGCAGCTTTGTAATCTAGCTGCCTCCAGGTATATTTACAGCCTTGAGGTTCTACATCAAGTCGTGTCCTCTCCATCCTTTTACTCCTTTTTCACAGAAGAATGCTGTCGTGAATGCTGTCACTGAAAGAAAAAGTTACAAGAGCTTCCCCCTAGAATAGGTTCAATTTAGCTTCAGCGTACTAGTGCAAAGAACATATTGCAACACTGTGGTGGCCTGTTTTTCTGGCCTTTATTAATCCAGAAACCTTAATGATGAACAACATTTGTGTCATTGTCTACACAAATTTAATTTGTTTATGCAGCAGTTCAGTTAATCCTGCAATCTGCTTTTCTCAAATGAGGACAGATAATGGAGACACCGTTCTTTACAGGTCTTCAGGCTTTTAAATTCTGATAAAATCAGGATTCTTCACTGGGTCTTGCCACAGCTCTGAATTAAGCCACTTTAAATGTAATTACTGAAGCTGGCTGTACATCAGGAACATCCATTAAAAGAATTGATTGACCATGCTGTTACGGGAGGCATTTTATGAACAAACGATCATGATGGGTCCAGAACTGTAATTTATAAAGGCAAAAAAGCAGGTAAATACTTTATTAGTGGTTAATGAGAGGTTCACAAGATAACTAAATTTCTTCTTTTTTAACCAGCTACTTCAGGGAACCTTGGTCCATGGCCATCTATCACGATCGGTTTATTGATCTCAAGAAGGAACTGCGCCAAATCCTGATGTCGGAACAGGTAAGGAAAATGACTGGCGAGTGCATTTTATTATTTAGGTAATTTGTTAGTGTTGTTCACTTTGGTTTCTTCTCCCATCTTGCTCCTAAAGCTTTACGTTTCTGTTTAGCTATTTCCTCTGGGAAACCTGAGCAGATCCTGTGCCTCACAGCGGGGGTTCACCAAGTACAGCATATTGTTCAGTTTCGTTATTTGGGCGTATTTTCAAATTTGCCAGTAGAACTTCAAGTTCCTTTGTTTTCCTTCACAGCATTTTTGCATTGTGCGTGCAGTTTAGTACAACTACCCAGCAGAATCGGGAGGCTTATTTGTTCCGTTACCCCTTTTTTTATCAATGTTTCCTAATACGAGTACGCTACAGGCCATCTTAAACCTGTCTCAGCTGAGCCTATGAGAAGTCGATTTTTCAACATCTACCCACAGGGAATGGCTTTTGTAGCCGAAAGAGTGAAAGCAACTGGCTTTTTCAGCGATAAGTGGATTTCCTGAATAAGGATGAAATTAAAATGTTTGCTAATGCTGTTTACAGCTTTGGCCTTAGTACTGTAGGTGGAGGCATAAAGTCTCAGCAGCCTGTAACTTTGCCTGCTCAAAACCCAAAGCCTACTGCACTCCACGGAAAGAACTGCTAACTGCAGATTTCCAACAACCCCAAGGACTGCCTCCCCCACCTCCTGATGAATTCCTGGCTGATCTCAAACGTAATTTGCAGTCTGGATCTTGATGCTTCCAGCCCACTACTTGGGACCGATTTACCCTCCCTCTCCTCATGCTGCTTTTGCTTTTGTTTAACGCAATGGAATTCCGTGCGACGGCAGTATTTTTTAAGTATTCGCTCTCAGAGTTTTTAACTGTGCAGAAAACAAACAGAATCAAGTGTAAATGGAGGCAGGGTGACAAAAGGCAGGGACGTTGCATAGGCTGTAGCCCACCCATTTCCGTGGCCCAAACTGGCGTGCTGTCGTACGTCACAGCTGTAGGCACACAGGCGCTCGGCCCCTGCCTCCTCCCAGAAGGGCTAGATGCAATTTTCCTCCTATTGACATGATACAGAAAGTGCCTCAGTGCAGCTTTGTTTTAGATTTTCTCGGAAGACATCTATAAAAGAACACAAAATGAAATCCTGTGCAGAATGGGAGGCCTGATGAGAAGTGTTTTTCTTGCCATCATTCAACCCATTTCGCATGCTGTAAGTGTGAACAACTTTAGAGAAAGGGGAATTGGCGTCCTACAAATTAAAGACTCGCTTGCCTTACCCTTTTGCTGCAGTAGTCCTGACACAGAAAAACAGTCTCACTGAACGGACTGAAAGCACCTCTATGAGTCAGAACTGCTTACGTGAACATAGATGACGGTATCTGCATCTGAACGCAAATTTGTCTTTTTCTGGTTTTATTTGGGTTTTCTTCACGGTGATTTTAACTATATTTACTAAATGTCACATTTATATGTTTTCCTCGGGTGTTCCTTCTAGGCACGTCGCCAAATACATAGTAGGTACCATGCACTTATGGAATATATCTTAAATGCCTCGGGATTGGCTGTGTTTCTATATGGAGCAAGAGACCTACTGTCTTTGCTTCCTGTTGCTCGTATTCCAGCTCACTTCAGCATGCAGATAAACTAGTAATGAAATGTAAAAACGAGGGGAAAATACACCTTTGAAAGAGACGTTTAAGAACTGTGAGTGTAAATACACAGAAGGCAGACATTTCTGGGTACAGTTTCCACAGAAACTGGAAATCACTCTCATGCATTTAGGGATAATATTTACGGACACGCTCACTAGTAGTAAGTAATATATGCACAGAAAAGCCAGTTACAGCCCGGAGAGGGAGGACATTTTTAGCCTGGGTATTGAAATTGCCACCCCAACCCTGCACTTGATGTATGCATGACTCCTGGGCGGGATGCTCTCGCCTGTCGCTGAAAGCCGAGCGATGGCACGGGGAATGTTTACCCTTTCGCAGAATCACAAACTTGTGTTTATTTCAACATGCAGAGCTCCAGCTATGCAAACATGCAGATGGCGGGGCCGGGTTTTTGCACCTACATCAGCTGTTGAAGCATTACAGCAAACTGAGGGCACACATGTGCAGCGCGAGATTTTCTGGGAAAGGCACTTGTCCTCAATAAGAAATAATGGTCTGGTTTTCAAACCGCAGCTGGGGTTGCCCTGAGAAGGCGGTTAAAAGCAGCTAGTAAATTAGGCAGCAGGGGGATTTCCTGCGGCGAGCGCCAGAATCGTGTCAGGCCACGCGAGTCTGAGAGGGTCGGGCGGTTCCACGGGTTCTTGCGCACCAAGACCTCGGTTCGGTTCCACGCAAACGTTGCATCTGTGGCCGTTCACGGGTCGTTTTGGAGGGACCGACAACCGAGCAGTGCTAGCCACCGGAACCGCCGGCCCCGGCGCCCGCGCTCTCGGCTGGAAGTGCCGGTTAAGCGGGGGCCCGCGGAGCCGGTGGTCGCGGCCGTGGCGGCCGCTGGCCGCGCCCGCCGGCGCCCCGCGCCCTGCCGTCCCGGGGGAGCGGCAGCTGCCGGCCGGGGGGGGCTGCTGCACCGGAGCGCCCCTGGCCGCGGGGTGCGCCCGGTGCCGCCGGGGCGAGCCTCGCTCCGCGCCCTCCGCTGCCGCGCGCGTCTCGCCCCCGACACGTTTTCACACCGTTTTCGGTCCGTGCCGCCGCACTTAACGTCCCAGGTGCGCGTCCCCGTGCGAGCGCGGCTCCCCGGGCGCCGCCGGGACGGCCGCCTGACGGCTCTGCCTTGCAGGTGCCCGGGCTGCCCCTCGCCGCCGAGCCGCCCCCGGAGGACCCCGACGAGCAGAGGCCCTGCCCGCCGCCGCTGCGGGAGCCCGTCCTCCGCTACCTGCGCCGCCACCGCTCCCACCTGCCCATGTACGCCCCGGCCAGCACCGCCGGCGCCGGACCCCCGCCGACGGCAGGTGAGACGGCTGCGCCGGTTCTGCCTGCCAGCGCCGCCCCCCCCCGCGCTTTGGTGCGGCCGCGCCGGGGTGAACGGGGGGGTCTCGGCGCGCAGCCCCGAGGGGGGAAAGGGGGTCTCGGTGCGCAGCCTCCGGGGCCGGGACGGGGGGGGGTCTCGGTGTGCAGCCCCGGGGCGGGGGGGATGGGGACACGGACACGGCTCTCGGTGTGCAGCCCCGACGGGGGGGCGGCGGCGCGTGCCCGGCGGGCCCGCAGCTGTATGCTAATGCGCAGCGGGCCGCCCCGCCCCGCGGCACGCCGGTCCCACCGGGCGGGCGGGGAGGGGTGGGGGCTGCGCGGGCAGGGCGGCCCTACCCCCCGCTCCCCCGGCCCGGCCCGGCCCGCTCCGCTGGCGGGGTGCGGGGGAGAGCGGCGGCCCCCGGTGCCGGGTGCCGCCCCCCCCGCCCCGGGCTCTCCGCGCCCCTTTGTGCCGCCCGCCGGCAGGGTCGCGCAGCTTTATGCTAATGAGGCGCACAAAGGCGGCGAGCGGGGCGGCGCGGGGGGGCCGCGGCCGCGGGGGGGCCGGCGCTCGCTCGCGTGCCGCCCGCGTGCCCCGCCGCCCCCCACAAAGGCGCGCGGGACCCGCGGGGGGACGGGGGGGCCGGCGCTGCGAGCACGCACCCCCGGGGCCGGCCGGCTGCTCGCAGCGGGGGGCGGCCCCGCTCCACACACACACACACACCCCCCACCACCTGCGACGCGCCGAGCAGCGGGGCCCGGCCGCCCCCCCCCCCCCCGCGTGCCGGAGCGCGGAGCTGCCCGCGCAAATTCCCGCGTGGGCCGCCGCGCAGCCCCGGGACGCGGCGCGGGCCGGGGCCGCAGACAAAGGGTTAAGGGCGAGCGGGGCCGCGGCCCGGTGCTCGCCCCGCAGCGGCTGCACCTGCCGCGGCCCCGCCGCGCTGCCGGGGACCGGCCCCTCGCGGTGCCGCTGCCCCTCCCGCAACACCCGCGAGCGGGCACGGACGCTCTCGGCCCCCGCAAACGCCGCCCGGGGCAGCGCCGGGCGCGTCCTCGGCGGGTCGGTCCGCGGCGGTGCCCGCCCGCTGCGTTCGGAGCGGGCGCGTGTTGGCTTCTACACCCCATTGTGGCGTACGGGGAACGGGGGCGTCCCCCGCGCGGCAGCTGCTTCGCCTTGCACCGAACGCGTAACGTTTCAGACGGAAACCCGAGCGCCGTTCCGCTACCGCCGTCCCCCTCCACGCGGCTGTGCCGGGGAGCCAGGCCGCGCTCGGGGCTGCCGCCGGCCCAACACCCGCGGGAGAGCGGGAAGCGGGGCCGGACGGCTCGGGGGAGCGGGCGGGGGGGCTGCGGGCGCGGCTCCGCGCCGGCGGCCCGGGCGGAGGGCGCACCGCGTAACAGGTTACCGCCGGGCCGGGGCCGCTGGTGGGGTCTCCCGGCCGCGCTCCCGCGCCGCTGCGGGGAGGGGGCTGCGGCGCTGCCGGCCCCCGGCCCGGCCGCGGCACGCGTCCGCGCTGGCCCGGGTCGGCCGCCGCGACCCCGCGTCCTTCACGACGGCGAGGGGGCAGGGCTCGGGAGGCCGGCCGGCGGGCCCGGTCTTTATTCTTCCCCGCTCGATTAGCCCCGTCGGTTAGCACCTGATGCCGGCGGCGGACAAAACCCAGCCGCCGCGCCGACGGGCCGCGCCGGCAGCCTCCCGACGGCGGGGCCGCCGCTCCCCCGCCCGGCGCGGGGCGCTCCCGGCGGGCAGCCTCCCCTCCGCCGGCAGCCGCCACGACAGCGACTTTCTCCTCCTCCTGCGCCAAGTTTCTCTCTCCCCGCGCCCCCGGCGCCGGCCTGCCCCCACCAGCAGCCCGTCCGCCGGGAGCGGCCGGCCGCGCTGCGCTGCGCTGCCCTGCCCGCGGGCCGGGGGCCGGGGGTCGGGGCGGGCGGCGCTGCCGCGGCCGAGCCCGTCCCGCCCTCACGCAGCGGAGGGGCCGGCTCCCGCTGGCGGGGCGCGGGCGGCGCCGGCCGGTCCGGTCCCGGCGCGGGCGGGGGAGCGGCGCCCGCCGCGGGCGGCACACAAAGGCCCGCGCGTGCCGGGCCGGGCGGCGGCGCGGGGCGCGGAGCGTGCGGGAGGCGGGGCCGGGCGTGTGCCGCCGCCGGGGGCCGCGCGGGCGGGCGGGCGGGGGCTCAGGTGCACCCGCTCCGCCCGCCGCCGCCGCCCGCCGCGGCGCCGCTGATTGGCCCGTCCCGCCGCCGCCGGCCCGAACAATGGCCCCGGCCCGCTTAAAGGCGGCGGCGGCCGCGCCGCGGGCAGAGCGAGGAGCGTGCGCCGCGGCCGCCGCCGGCGCGGAGGCGGCGCGAAGATGCCCCGGGGCTTCCTGGTGAAGCGCAGCCGGCGGCCCACCCCCGTCTCCTACCGGGCGCGCTGCTGCCGCGAGGCCGCCGGCCCGCCGCTCCCCGCCGCCGGCGGCGCCCCGCCGCCGCCGCCCCCGCCGCGGGACTCGCCGCCGCCGGTGCCGTTCGGGACGCCCGATGCCGCCGTGCAGGCGCTGTACAGCCCCACGCGGCCCGTCAGCAGGGACAAGTACCTGGAGCGCGGCTTCAGCCTGGGCTCGCCCGTCTCGGCCGAGTCCTTCCCCGCCCCGGCCGTGCCCGGCACCATGGACCCGCTCCTCTTCGCCCCGGCCGAGCTCAAGGTCTGGGCCGCCGCCGGCCACGCCGAGCCGCCCGCCGGCCACGCCGCCGGCGGCACCGGCACGGGTCCGGGTCCCGGTCCCGGTTCCGGTCCCGGTCCCGGTCCCGGCGGAGCCCCGGCCGCGCCGCCCGCCCCGGGCCGCCCGCCGCCCGCCAAGCGCCCGCCGGGCGCCGCGGAGCCCGGCCGGCAGAAGGCCCCGTCGGGCAAGAAGGCGAAGGCGATCCGCAAGCTGACCTTCGAGGACGAGGTGACCACGTCGCCCGTGCTGGGGCTGCGCATCAAGGAGGGCCCGGTGGAGGCGCCGGCCAAGGCGCGGGGCGGCTGCGCCCGGCCGCTGGGCGAGTTCATCTGCCAGCTCTGCAAGGAGGAGTACGGGGACCCCTTCGCGCTGGCGCAGCACCGCTGCTCCCGCATCGTCCGGGTGGAGTACCGCTGCCCCGAGTGCGACAAGGTCTTCTCCTGCCCCGCCAACCTCGCCTCCCACCGCCGCTGGCACAAGCCGCGCCCGCCCGCCGCCAAGGGCGGCCCCGAGGCGGGCAGGGCGCCGGCGGAGGAGCCGCCGAAGGAGGCGGGCGGCGGCAGCGGCAGCGAGCGGGACACGCCGAGCCCCGGCGGCGCCTCGGAGGCGGGCTCCGAGGAGGGGCTCTTCGAGTGCCCCCGCTGCGCCAAGCGGTTCCGCCGGCAGGCCTACCTGCGCAAGCACCTGCTGGGCCACCCGGCCGCGGGACCCGCCGCGGCCCCGGGACCCGCCGCGGCCCCGGCCCCGGCCCCGGGACCCGCCGCGGCCCCGGAGCCCGCCGCCGAGGAGCCGCCCGCGCCGCCGCCGGCCGAGTGCCGCCTCTGCCCCGTCTGCGGGGAGACCTTCCCCAGCAAGAGCAGCCAGGAGCGGCACCTCCGCCTCCTGCACGCCGCCCAGGTCTTCCCCTGCAAGTACTGCCCGGCCACCTTCTACAGCTCGCCCGGCCTCACCCGGCACATCAACAAGTGCCACCCCTCCGAGAACAGGCAGGTCATCCTGCTCCAGGTGCCGCTGCGCCCCGCCTGCTAGAGCCGCCCGTGCCTTCCCGGGGCCCGGCCCCGCTCCCCCGCCGGGGCCGGGGCCGGGGCCGGGGCCGGGGCCGGGGCCGGGGCCGCCCCGCCGCGGCCGAGCGCGTCCCGCAGGCTGCGCTTGGGACTCGCCACACGATTAGCTTTAATACGGCTTGTGAACTGCTGGAATCTGGCTTTACGTTTACCTTCCCGGGGTCTCTCTTTTTCGTTCGTTCGTTCGTTCGTTTCGGTTTTTATCAATGTGAACAGATCAAACCGCTTGAGGAGAAATGAGAGTTTCTTTAGTATAGCCACAAATGCCTTGACTCTGCTGTTGATGGTCTCCAGAAAATGCTGTAGAAACTGCCTTAACTGTGACATGCCAACTTTCTGGTTTTGTTCGTTCCGCCCTTACTAAGCTAGCTCATGAGTTGACTATCTGTATATGTTGGTTTGAGTAATTATGTTATTTATTCGTTATTTATTTATATTAATTATGAAGATCGATATTATTTGATCGCAGATACTCTAATGCGCTTTTTTGTCTCCCCCGCCTGCCATTTCACTGTGCGTTTTAGAAGATCTTTTTTTCTAAAGGGATCTGCTAAAAAGGTTTTAACTTTTATACCTAGAATAACACACGATCTTAACCATTTTATCCTGTGCAACTGACAGCTCTTACTTTTAGATGCAATCTCTTTTTCTACACACATTATTTTCTTAACTGTTAGCTATTTATAGAGTGCTTCGATAGAACTGTTTCAACTGTATAATTATTTACTATTCAAATAAAGTATTTTCAAATTCAAGCGTGCCCCTGCTGCCTCCTGCTTCTCCCTGCCGGGCTGGCCCGGGGGGCTCGGGGGGAGCGAGGGGCCGGGGCCAGGCTCTGGACTTCAGCTGGCAGGGCGCCCTGGTAGGCACCAGCCTGCTCTGCACCTTTTGATGAGATTAATTAAAAAGGAATTAAAGCGGGGAGAAGAGCAGGGCGAGGTGTGTCCGGTCCTGGGGGAAGGTTGCCCTGCCGTGCGAAGGGCTGTGCTGGGGCTGCTGCCGTTGCTGCTCTGTGCCGCCGGCACCGGCTGCGGGCTGGAGCCTGAGCCCTGGCCCTTGCCCGTCGCCGGGCGCAGACTCGTGCTCCGCTCTGCTCGGCCTGCTGGGGAGAGCCATGGAAGAGCTTCCAGGGACCTTCCCCTGAAAGCGTCGCGGGGAAAACGTGGGGAGGGGGGGGCACCTTTGAAGGAGAAGTGGAAAACTTAGAGAAATCCTTGCCGGTTAGAGGACGCGCTCTTGGCCGGGGTGGCTTGCCCTTGTGCTCGGCACTCTGAGATGGGGTGTTAAGGGGCTCCGTAGAAAAGCTGCGTCCGGCTTTTGCTGTGAAGGCTGGCGCAAGGAGGGCCCAGCTTTTGCGCGCCTGGTTTCAAGGCTAGAGCCTGATCCTGCCTGGTCCCGCTCTGCCCCGTGGTGGGATTTCCTCAGCCCCCTTCGATAAGGACAGGCTTTTGGCAAAGCAGGCATGCCAGGACTCCCCTCTGGAACAGGGGGAGACACCACTGCGTGAAAAAACTCACAGGGCAGTGCCTGGGGCAGGGCGAAAACAAGGTGCAAAGCGCCCCGGCTCACCCCGCGAGGGGAGAGAGGGCTGTGTCCCATAGCCCACGGCGGGGCTCCGCGTGGGACGTGCCTCGTCCTGGGAATGGTTTAAGTAGCAGCAGTTTGGGGTCATCAGCCCTGATGTGTGGGGGTGCTACAGGGCTTGTGTCTGTATGTGGCAATTGCATAGGTTTGGTCAAAAACTAGTTTCTTAATTTTTTTAGCAAAAATTGTTACAGTATCAGTGTAAGTGGGGAAGACGTAGGCCGGGTCCGTGAAACCCCTCTCATAGGTGTCGCAGCGGAGCAGTACCATCTCTCCCTTTGCCAGCAGGAGAAGCCACGGAGCCAACCTCATGGCATGCAGATCTGCTTGGCAGCCCCAAATGCAAATACCTTGTCACCTACTGGTGTGTTAAGGGCCGAGACGTCTCGGCTTGGGTGTTTTGGCACGCTCCGTCTCAGGGACGGTAACGCCTTCGGGGCTTTTGCTCACTGGAAGAGGTTTCCAACCTGTTCCTGCCACGTTCGCTCACCTAAAGGCTCTTGTCTGAGACGCGGCTGCTCCGCTGTGGGAAAGGCAGGCGACCTTCTGGAGCTTCCTGCAGGGAAGCTTCCCAGGACATGTCTGAATATTTTTTGATGTAGCAAAGCTTCTAGAGAAAGAAAATTTTTGTAGGGAAAGATTTTTCTTTTTTCTTGTTCAGTCAGGCTAAAAAGCACCAAAGCTAGTACGCCACCGCTGCCTTGATTCCTAGGAAACCAGCTTCGTTATATCGGGACCGGCTTCAGGTCTAGGCGAAGCTGTGGTTTTAGCTGTAAATTGATACACTGAAGGAGAGAACATGGCCTCAACAGCCTCAGAGACACAGGCAGCAAAACATGCTTGGCAAGAAGCGTGATTTTGCTTTTCCCGGCTTCCCTGGGCTTGGAAAGCCCCAGATACTGGGCTGTCACAACCCGGTGTGTCACCGGCGTCTGTGGGCCGTGCAGGCCGGTCTCTCTGCTCATGCAAAGCAGGAGCTCCCCGAGGGGTTTGCCAATGCATGTGGCAGTCCTCTCGGGCTGTCAGACACAGCTTCCAGACCGATGCCCAGCGCATCCGTCAGAGAGGCCCAGAGGCTCCATCCACACCTTCACAGCACTGCCCCAGCTGACGTCTTTGCTCTAAGCCTGTGGCACGGACAGGCCACAAAACAACTGCTTCATGTTGGTATCGATTTCCCAATAGTCAAGTAATTCATGCCTGTTCCGGTAGGAGTCAGATAGAATCTGTTGGGGTCAGAAGAATTTCCCAGGTTTGCAGGGAACCGTCCGGGTAGCCGTCAGCACCCACGCTTTTGCATCTTCTGCTGACGGGAACACGCGTTGCAGTGGAAAGCGTGGTTAGTGGAGGCTCGTATTTCGGGGAGGAGTAAGGGAGGTGAAGCTGGAGTACTTTGTAAACTGGGCTCCGTTCACAAACGCCCTGTGAAACAGGGGACTTGCTTTTGGCGTCAGCGGGCTGCAGCAGCCTTGGCAGAGCGAGCTGCTGGGCCATTGGGGCTGCACCCCTCCTTTCATCGACTGCACCGCTGCAGGGCTTTGGGAGAAAGTCATTGTACGTGTGAGGCACCGACTGCCCGAGGGGTTTTACGGGGAGCCATCAGCATCGACTTTTCACATCTCCTGCGACTCTGGCGGTGACAGGCATCCCCCCAGCACCGCAGGTTACCCAGCCACCTGCTCACGGCAAGCCTCCTTTGGGCAGTATTTTGGGGAGGGATCTGTCCCCACCCCTCACCAAGTTGCCCCGGCGCGGAGCTGCTCCTCCCCTGCGCTGTCCCGCCGCCCGGGCCCCCGACGCGGGACCTCAGCCTGGCTCTCCTGCCTGTCCGTGGGACCCTCTAGCCCGCTTCTAGCTCGCTGGAAACGCCAAGAGCTGAGCGGCGCAGCTGAAACCGGAGCTCGACCAGCGCCGCACGCAGCAGCTTCTGGGAATGCAGGTGTTGCCTTGTCGGTGCCATGTTCTCGCCATCCGGCAGCGCGGGCCGGCCAGCGCTGTGCAAACAAAGCCTCCTGCTGTCAGCTAACAAATCAATTTGCTGATGACTCTCAATGCGTCCAGCAGGAACGGGTTTGGGCACCACGGAAAATGCTGATCCTACCCCAAATGTGACGCGATTTCCAATTCTTGGAGGCAGTCGGCGCACAGGTACAGAGGTTGCTCACTCCCTGTGCGCGTGGGCAGAGATGTTTGCCCGGTTTGCAAACCGCTGGAGCCTTCCTCCTCTCTGAGCACACAAAGAGCTGAACACATGGTCTGAAACGGATTGTTTGCAAACTGAAAGGAACCAGGGAGATTAATTACAGGAACCTTCAGGGTCCTGAAAAACGCAGCTCAAACACCATCAGTGAACTGTGGGCGCGGAGCTAGCGAGAAGCTGGGAAGAGCTTTTCCTGTCACTGGTGTCGGCGCCAGCGCCGCCACTAGCAGAGGAACAGTCTGTGCGATGCCGCTTCGCGAGTGTAATTTTTTTAGCAGTTTTGGTGTCAACAACATGGTCACTCGCAGCCATCAACACAGTAGGTGCATCCACCGGCTGCCTCGCTTGGAGGACTTGCTGGGAAACACAGCTGGGCACAGCCAGAGGTTTTGGGGGCTGGCTGTGCGGCTGTGCACCTTGCTGAGCATCGCCTGGCTTGTTTCTCGGGTGGGTGGGTGGGAGGAGATGTCCCAGGGGCCGGGGCGAGCCCAGAAGTGGGTCAGAGCAGGGCTTTTGCTTTCGATTTCAGACCTCTGCCCCACGCAAACCTGTTTAAAACCCGCGTCGCTTTTTAATGGGCTGGCAGTGGGGAGAACCGCTCATGGAGCCGCCGGTGTTTCTGCCCGTCCATCCCCAGCGGGGCATGGGGTGATGCAGGGTGCGGCGGGGTGCCGTGGGGCGATGCGGGGTGCCGTGGGGTGCTGCGGGGTGCCGTGGGGCGATGCGGGGTGCCGTGGGGTGCTGTGGGGTGCCACGGGGTGCCGTGGGGCGATGCGGGGTGCCGTGGGGTGCCACAGGGAGCTGCGGGGCAGTGGTGCTGACGCGCCTCCTGCCTCCTCGCCTGCCTGCGAGGGTGCTGGGTCCCGGCAGGCGTTTTGGGCCAGCGGGGCTACTGCCGCTGTGCGGTACAGCGAGTTACCTGGGGCACCAGGCGTCTGCCCTTGGTGAAGGACCAGGGTGCCGCGGCTGCCTAGGTTTTGCACGTTGCATTCAAGCGCCTGAAATCCTTCCGTGCAGATAAAAAGCCTCATTACGGCTTTAAATGGTTTTAGTTAAATTTAGTTTACAATCCGCGTAACAAAGGTCTGCCTCGTGGAAACATTTGGTGTGTTAGTCAGAGAGATGGACAGGCCAGGCTGGCCTTTCCTTTCACAGGGCTGTCCTACAGCTCAGGCTCCAGGGCAGGACGCCGGCAGGCTTTAGTTTTTAAAAGTCTTATTTCATCTAAGTCCACGCCTGAAAAGATACGTAGTGTCTAGCAAAGGCACAAACATCGCGGTAATATTCTGGCCCCAGCTTCTGATGTTGCCGTTGCCATCAGCGCAGGCAGGGAGAGACTGAACCTGGGCAGAGACACGTGCTGCGGCCGTGGCAGGGCCCTGGCACGGCTGCGTCGACGTCGCTGGCGTGGCACGGGGAGAGGCGGCCCTGCACCGGCGGAGGGGAGCCCGCACGGGGACGCTTCCGGAACACATCCTCCCCTTACGGTAACTCGGACATTATTTTTAACAGCCGGCCGCCAGCTCCAGTTAAATCACCTGTTGCTTTTGGAAAGGAATCACTATTTTTAAACGATAATAAAACCCCCTTGCAGCTTTGAAGCGGAGGGAGCGTAGAGCCCAACCGGTTCCCCGCCTTGTCTGCTGCGCGCCGCGTGCCCTACCGTGGCCTGAGGACCACGGTAGCGTTAGACAAACTTAGTTTTTAAACCTTTTCTCCTGTGACGGGGAAGCTGATTTACAGAAAGGAGTTTAAAGCAGAGCAAAGACTCCGCCGGTGCTGCACCGGGGTCCGGACGGGGTTTGGGTGGGTGGCTGGGCGGCTGCCCTGGCTGCGGGAACGGCCGGGGGCAGGTGACGCCGTCCAGCCTCAGCGCGGCACGGGGTTTTTAAAGTGTCGGGATAAGGAACCAAGTCATCGTTCCATTTGCCAATTTTACGGTTTTTCATAGGTCAGTTAAACGTATTGCGAAACCGCTCCGAGAAAACCCCCAAACCTGAGGGCAATGCCAGACGCCTGCAGGGGGTGGGGACTTGGGATTGTGACCTGGAAGGGTTATTTCAGTTATACACACGCACGCACACGCAAGAAATACCACATTTATTATGTATAATACATTATAATTCTCCATAAAACAAATATACAAGTAAGTATACAAAGTAAGTATAGTATAAAGTATAGTATACTTATTTTATATATATATACTTATATACAAAATATATAAGTATACATAAAGTAAGTATACAAATATACACTTACACTTATCCGTATAAGTGTACTTCATAATGTGTAGTACAGTGTATAATGTATATATACATACTATATCAATGCATATTACAATATATCATAGTATAGAATAGTACAGAATATATTATAAATTATACATTGCCTATTATATAATGTATATTATAATACATTATACACAGTACCTAATATTATATATGCATTATAGATCATTGATACGTTATCAATATTCAGATAATGAAATAATATTGTCTTACAGAATTTTTTATTAGCTTTGTAGGACTATATTCTGGAGTCTAGAGTATGCATTATATAATGCCCTGTTGTGTACGTACATGTATACATTCATCTATAGGTATAGGTGCACGTATGTATGCATACATAACGTACATGTTATGCATACATGTTATGCATAATCTGTAATCTGTAGTATATACTGTGTTGTATATCGTGCATTGAATAGTCTATGATGTATATTATATATGCATTATGCACTATATCGTATCATGTGTTATATATTCATTATATAATCTATTATATATTATTAATACATTGCTGAGATGATTTATATAACTACTTTTTCTTATATAAATTTTTAAATAAAAATATATTGCATATATACTATGCATACATACGATATTGTAGTTTATATAGTAATGTTATAGGTTATATAGTAATGTGTGCATATATCTAAAGTCTATACTAGGTATGTGTGCATATGTATATGTGTGCATATATAATGTATATGTAATATCTAGTCTATACATAACCTAGAACCCATATTTTGATAAAATTCATAAATATATAATTAATATTAATATTACTAAACAAATATTAATACGGGAATAATATACAATATATTATATAGTGCATACAGTATAATATACTGTATATTATATAATGTGTAGCACATTATATACATTATATAATACCTAGATAATAATAATAGATTATTTATATTATGCTTATTATAATGTATTGTTATATACACATTATATCTGTGTATATATAATACATATAATATATACTATAGCTAATATACATATATGGATATACATAATAGAAAATATTAGATATATAATTAGATGTCCTATAACATATAACAACGTAATATACGTAATGAATAATGTTTATATAATTATATAATAGATTACATATTAATAGCTATAGCAAGAAGATAATACATATAAAAATGTTAAGCATTCTTACAGATACGTATAAATTAATTATTTTGTATGTGATATTATTTTATTTTATTTGACGTTATCTTTTGAACGTCTGTCTGTCTGTCTGTGGACCTTCTTCTGCCTGCGGCCGGCGGCTGCTCGGGCTGATGGCGCTGGGGGTGCCAGAAGCCCACGGCCACGTGCGTGCTGGCCCCACGCCGCGCCGGGCCGGGCTCCGCCCGCACGCCCACGCCCTGCCCGCGCCCCGGCCGGGCGCCGCGCCCGCCTGGGAGCCGCGCTGGCCGCGGCCGCCCCGGCTGGTTGGGCCCTCGCACGCCCACCCCGTCTGCTCAGGCACGGGGACCCCCTGCGTGACCCCCCCGTGCCTGGGGTGCGGGAGCAGGGCAGGGTGGGGCTGGCACCTCCTGACGGCGCCCGGCTCTTCGGTGAGGAAGCTGGTGCGGGGAGCCACGTGCCCAGGGAGCTGTGGCTGGAGCACCGCCTGGTCCCCGGGCACCACGCCTGCCCTGCGCCTCCCTGCTGATGGGGGGAGCGTGGGGTGCGCGTTTGTGTAAATACCCACCCCCCGGGGTGCGTGGGCACTGTACAGCTCACCTAATGATGCCAGTTAAGTTGGACGGTACAACCAGCACCCGGTAAATTATCCAGCTTATTACACAGCCATCGTACTCCGGCACTGAGCACCCCTTGGCCACGGGGCCTTCAGCCGGGGCTGCACGGTAGGAAAGACGGTGGTTAGGGTGCGGGTGAAGGCCTAACCGCGTCAGGGCCTGCGGCCGCGCCCGCCAGGCTGGGGCCGGGTGCCCACGTCAGCCCCAGGGCTACTGAAACGTTCCTCACCCCCACCAGTGCTGGACGCTGCATGGCTCCGTGCAGGGACGGCGCTGGCGTGACCCCAGCCCCTCTCTGGCTCTCCTGAGCGGCGGTTCCTGCAGCTGCCCCATCTCCCACAATTTGGTAACCCTCGTCCGGGAAAAGGGCCGGTTTCTGGCTGCTCACGAAGCTCAACACGAGTGTGGCCAGTGCTGGCCTGGGACAGGGAGCCTCCTGACGAAAGACGGGTGGAAGCCGGGTTCCTAATGCCTAGTTAGCGTGTCAAGTTCTTCCTACCAGTGGAGAAATTCAGGGCTTTATCTGGAGCCGTGGGGATTAATTCTCCATTTCTGACTAAAGCACCTGAAGGCACTTTAAGCGAGAACTTTGTCGTCTCTTTTCAGCAAAGGAACAGACCTTTCCAAGTGCCTTTTCCCACTGCCAAGTAATCCTCTCGCATTCCCACTGGCATAAGCGGATGGTAATGCATAAGCACCCCTGGCATAATTATGACTGAGAGCACGGACCCCCTTCATTTTCTTAAGTAATGTCTCCACAGAGTAGAAAATCACCATTAGAAACGTATTGATTTTAATGTTCATGCAAATCGCTCAGCAGTACGGCATTACACGGCTTGGAAAGGGAAGCCTTGGCGTCGTGCATTTCTTGCAATGACTAGCGTATGAATAATGTCTTCTGGGGTTTGTAATGGTCTGTAATTATTATTAGCAAACTGCTGCAAGCCCCCTTCAGCGGCGGCCGCAGCTAACGCCGTTGTCGCGCAGGCTCTGCGGCTCCTGCCCCGGGCAGTGCTGCGCCGGGGGTGCTGCGCCGGGAGCGCTCTTCGGAGGGGCCGCTTCCACGCTCAGCCGAAGAGCCGGTGCTTTGAAAACGCTGATCCAATATACGTGCTCTTGCCGCCTGAGAGCTATAATGAAGGCTCCCAAGCGTGAGCTGCAGAAGCCCCCCGACGGCAGCACTGCCGGCGTTCAGTAGCAAAGGACCCTTCGTGGCGGGGGCAGCGCAAAAAAAGCCCCAAAATAAAGAAGAAGGGTCTGTAGCCAAGGGAGGAGAAAGGAGCGCTATTTTTTGGCCAGCAGTACCTGTGCGTAGCAGAGGCGTCCCCTGTAAGCACGTGCGCGGGTTCAGCTTCCCAGGAAGGACGAGTCGGGGGCAGCGTGAGCAGCCCGGCCCAGTCGGTGGGTGCCGCGCGCTGTGGGAACGCGCCTGTGACACGGGGGCTGAAACACTTGCAATCCTTAAAAGTCTTTTACTGCAGCTCTTTGAGGCGGCCTGCCCTTCTGAACGGTGACTGAAGTCGCTTTAGTAAGAACACAGTTCTGCAACCAACTTTTATTCTTTAGCAGAAGAGGTTAAAATCCTCTTATTTTGCCCTGAAGCTGTTCCTTAGACATACAAAAGCAATTTTCAGTAGTAGCTCGGCAGAATTCAGCCCAACAATTTCCCTTTTTCTTTCCCTTTTAGCCCACGGTCAGTGGCAGCGTGTCCAGGGCGAGACTGTCCCCGTGGCCCCGCGCAGCGGGAAGGGCTGGGCCCGTGGAGGTACCCACCCTCCGGGGGCCGCTGGGAGCCGGGGGGTTGCAAACGGCATTGCTGAGGTTCTGGGGCCCCCAAATTAAGCGTACAAGCGGGTGAATGGGAGGCGTGAATTTGTAGGGTGCCTTCGTTTCAGTCATGCTGCGGCATCAACGCTTAAAAGTTTTGCCAAACAGAGCTGGAGTCTGGAAGTGGTGTTGCTGGTTACGCACCCAGCAGCCGTTTCTGCGGCTGCGGTCCCCGGCGCGCTGCGCGCCGTGGGAAGGCAAAACCCGCACCGGTGACGGCGTGTTACGGCTTCGCACACGCCAGCTTTAACACAAACGTCCCCGCTGCGCGTGGTCCCGACCTACAAAGCCGTGCCACTCGCAACAGCTGGAATCTTGCCCCGCGGCTCCGGCTGCCTGGGCCCACGCACCGCCGCCCCGAGACGGCGCGTGGCCGGGAGCCGGCTGGGAGCAGCCGCCGGCGTCACCGGTCGGTCGGAAGGCAGAGCGCCTGCCGGCCACGGCACCGCCTGCCTCGCGGACGCTGCACACACCACACAGGTACGTACCTTTTATCGCTCGTTTGTTGTGAGCCAAGATTTATTAAGTTTGTGGGGGGTTAACAGAACAGCGTCATTATCCAGTGCATAGTACAAAATCACAGCTGAATTTTTACAAATTAGTATTTTTAGGTTTTTTGACATCAGGAAAATACTATTTTCATCGGTGTTTTAATTCTTCCCTGAATTAGAGATGCTTATTGCTCTAACGAGAAAAGTCTCCTTTTATGCAGAAGAATGCCTTTGAAATTCTTTCAGACCGTTTACTGGATAACTAAGAACAAGACAGCCTCGCCTATCCAGTCCTGGAAATAAAATAAATTAAGATACATGTTTTCTTTTCTAATTTCCCTTACCGACACACACTCAGTAGAAAGCAAACCAAAATGTGAGGCAGAAAATCAAAATGGCAGTCAAAACACTTAGCAAACGAGGCTCCTGCCCAACAGGACGGCGGCGTTACCCAGGTCCCGGCGTGCCAGCCAGGTTCACGCTCAGCGCCACCGGCTCCAGCTCCAGCTCCTGCCCGGGCAGCCAGGGCGCCCGGCGGCACCCCGGGCTGAGCCGGCTGCCCCTCGGACCAAGTGACCCACCCCACAGAGCCACAGCGAAGCGTCGGGCTGCCTCAGTGGTGCCGGCAATAGTTACCAAATAGTATCCTGTGCCTAACGGGAAGTCACGGGGCTGGGCGCCGACCCACAGACAGACAGACGTTCCTGCTAACACCCCAGCAGAAGTGCAAAAAAAAATGGTGGCCCAATGGTGCATTGTGCTTCACCGAAAACCAAATCCCCTTGGCTTAAACCACGTTAAGTGTAGAGGTGTGCGTTTGCATGCCAAGTAGCAAACCAAACAAAAACGGAACAAAAAGCAACAACGTGAACCAGACCTGAGGCGGGTTAGGAAGGCCAGAGGGGTCGGACAAGCGCTGGAGAATGGGCAGGCAGTGATGGTCAAAACATGGCAAAAATAAAGTTAACACGGTATTATTTGCTCTACAGCCATCTCCTCTTCTCGTCCACGCGTGCCAGGGAAGCCCCGGCCGGACGCGGTGCCCGGGTCCCGCAGCAGTCGCTGGGCAGCAGCTCACGTTCTGCTGCGCAGGGGGTGTCTCACAAGTCCCTTCACGGCGGCGCGGCGACGGATTTCTGCCTTCCTCTGGCCAGCCTCGTTCACACCGAGTGGTTGCAGGACGTGTCTCGGATTTCTTTTGTTTTCATTATACAGGGTTTTTTAGCTATAAAAAGTTATCGCCCCTAGAGCCCTACGATACGCCTAGACTGAAATACATTTCCTATCGAAAATACAAGATTTGCTTACTACACAAAGTGCCAGGAGGATGCTGCACGTCCTTCAGATTTATTTTATTCTAACTAGAGATGCTTCGGGTTGCAGACTATCGCCCTCATGTTGCGACAAGGTGAGGTGGTTACCGAAGAGGTGTGCTGTCTAATGACTCAAACCGTGGTGAGAAGCAGTCGTGGCACACGCGTGGCATTTGCTCTTCAAAAAGGAATTTGGTGATCTTTATTTTTCTAGTGAGTAGTTCACAGTACGCAGCCATCGCACGCGCTATTGCAAGCGACACAGCAATCCCAAAGCCAGTGCTGCGAAAGAGGGCTTCTGTCTGAAAGAGATGCAAAGACCTGAAGGGAAGTGGCTGAACCCAGCTGCCGCAGCAGCTGCTAACCGGTACCTCGCGCCTGCGCTGGATGCTGCCGCCCCAGCGACCACACCTCTGCCGCAGGCGGGCACCTGATGGGCACCAAGGAGAGGAGACTGGTCCTCTGCTCTGCTCTGCTCTGCTGGACCGGGCACGACCGAGCGGTGGCTGGAGCATCGTCGGCTTCAGGATTTTACACCATCGGTAGTGACGTGTGACCTTGAACAAGATACCATGATTAAACGGATCTTACTGCAGGTGCTGCCGCGTTGGGAATTGGCAGGGCCCTCCTGAATTTCAGGTAAATGCCTCTTTGATGATTACTAATTCTTAGCTGCATGCACAAAACCGGCGCTTGGTGACCACAGACAACAGAAGGGGAGCAGAGGTTGAGCACAGACTGGAAAGCACCTCCATCACTCACCCGCGCTCCAGAGGAGGGGAACATTTGTTACGTGGCTAGTCACATGGAAACCTCTATTTAGACAAAATTCCCTAAGACACAATTAAGTGTTGACCGGAATGACTAAAAGCAATGCTCTAACGTTACATTAAATAACTGGTTTCAGTACTGGTTCGCGTCCTCTTGCTGCGACGCCAGTGCTTGCACACAGGTGCTCGGGGAGAAGTGCGTGCTGCTGTAAGCCCGATGCCACACCAGCGGCGAGAGCTCCCATCACCTGCGTTCTCTTTGTGACGGAAACGACCGCGTGAAATGCGTGATGATGACGCAGGTGATAGCTGATCATCGGCCGTGTCTGTCTGAATACACGAGAGCCGCAGTTTTACAGAGCAAACCCTCGCCCCCCCCTTCAACACGTGCTCTTCCAAAATTGCAAGTTCTATAGACGCAGTAAATAATTTCTCTCTTTTAAGGTCTCTTGGGTTCCCTCGGCCGGAGTTCTGCTCCCGCAGCACCTCAGTTGGAAGACTTGCTGAGAGCACTGGCGGAGCGGCGAAGCTTCCCGGAGACTCTGCTCTTCGAGGCACGTGGTAATGTGGGCGAGGTCTGGTCTGCTAGCTCTATTCCTATGGTGACAGTAAGGTCAGCGCTTGCACTTGTGGTCAGGCAGCCTGGAAAACAGAACGGGCAGAGAAAAAGTAACATAAGGAGAGCAACAACCTGCCTGTCTTTGCATCAGAACAACTGCTTGGCAAAATGCAGCCCCTCTCCGCCTCCTCTTCCAAATTAATCTTGGGTATCACTCAGGTGAACTTGACATTTATAGTCGAAATTTGGCCCAGGCAGCTGAGGAACTGCCATATGGTGCTCTCCTGGAGAAATAAGGAATTTCTCTTTGCCAGCTTCCAGAAAAAGCAGGGAGCGGCCGGGCTGTGAGTGGTCGGCAGCACCCAGGCGAGCGCGCGAGAGCCCCCCGGCAGCAGCCCCTTTTGGGCCGGTTCTTGCAGAGCCTGCAGGCGCCGAAGGCTCCAGCAGCCGCCCGCAGCCCGGCGCGGTACTGCAGCGGCCCTGCACTGGGGAGCCCACGCACCGACCCCGCTCGCGCAAAGCTCCAACAAAACCCACGTAGCGGAACTCGGAAAATGTTTCTTTCAAGTGTGCGTTATGTAGCATTATCTTTTGCTGTGTGTCACTAAATGGCTCTTCTGTATTTAATCTACTACAGAGAGCTGGAAACGAGTTTCCATAGCGTGAATGCTTTCATGAAACTCTACCTGGAAGGCATCTTAGCCTCTGATAAAAAAAAAAGAATCCCAATTTTTTCTAATTGGTTCCACTACTTACCCAGGGCACTAAGTACCCGTCATTACCGGTGCACTCACGGCACCATTCAAGAACTTTGTGGGCTGGGGAGCCCGGACGGCTGTAGCGGTGTCTACATGTGTTTACACTTTGTTGTTCAACAACATTAAGTTACATCTCAATTATTCCCCACAGGCGATGACGACTAGAGGCCAGGACTAAATAGCTTGTCTGAATGAGAACAGATGAGGACGCAGCTATTAAACTAAGAAGTAAATGAATAAACTGAGGTGCGTGCGCGTGTGCAACTCCCGCCTCTCCCCCGCGCGACTGTAATGGTGCTCTGAGGAATACAGACACGCATGCTGCAACCCGGCCCTGCTCTTGCTGCTGGGGTTCTGACCTGTCCCAAGGCATTTCCCGGTGTGACTGTCATTTCATCAGCTCCCGTGGGGCACGGTATTTTTAAGCCATGTTACAATTCTCTAAGTCTTAACACAAAGGTTTTTATTAGAGGTGGGACGGAGGAACAGCCTCGCGCCCAGGTGCTCGCGAGCCCATGGGGAGAAGGGAGGAAGGCTCCAAGCCCCTACTGAAGGTCGGGGCCAGGCTTGGCAGCCGAGCGACCACCTCTGAACTCCAGACCAATGGTTGTGTTTTGCAGCACAAACCTATTTCCAATTCAACACTAAAGTGTATTTTCAGGCTGTGCCTTTGCTGTTAGTTTCTGCGACTGACGATTACAGGGATATCTTTAATACTTCCTTCAACTTTATTAGCCCAGGTGACTCTCAAACGTGCAGAAAACGCACCAAAACGCAGCCTGTGCCTTGGCTGATGGTTGAGCTGCCCCTCGGGCAGTGCTGAGCAGGGACAACCTCACTCATGACCGGGGCGAGCCTTGCCCTTGTGAAGCATGTCGGGAAATCGTTCGCGGTTTAGCAAGGTGGACAGGACATCCGTGGGCAAGGGCTCGGCCGCAGGGCTCAGCCGGCAGCGAGGCACCTGGGGCTCGATCCACCTTCTGAGGACAAGGACCCAAGCTGACTCAGCTGCGTTTTCAAGGCACGGCTCGAGTGATTCGGGGTATTCTAAACCTCACGCCAAACACTACAGCCTGTCTCACCATCACTAGGACTCGCAGCAGCCCCACTCCCCGTTTGAACGGCTTGCATTGATCCTGCTACTTTGCGGGAATAATGCTCGGAAACTCCCTGCAGTTTGTTGGGCGCGGGCAGCATCGCCTTCTGTTTCCTCACTACAAGGGTTAAAACTTTGTCCTCGTGCTTTAGCTAACTCTAGGTATTTTAATGACTCAAAGCAGTGAAGGGAACAATGCTGAGGTCCGGTTGCAGCTAAACCCAAAGTCCCTCTTGCTCCTTACTTTGAAATCCCTCGGCCAGTTCGCAAACCGGCGTTTGCATTTCAAAGACGATCTTTACTTGCCAGATTTATACTTCAAGACAATTGACTGAAGGGGAAATATCGCATTAAAAAAAGGTGAAAAATGTGACTTAGCGTGTAAAGGCATTTTCTGTGAAAAATGTGGAGCTGTCAGTTTTGGATTAAAAACAAAACCTGCGGTGCTGTTCACGGAGAGAAAGGCGTGGGGGAGGGAAGGGCTGTGAGGGAGGTGTCGTACTTTACATTCCTGCAGTTAAGCAGAATGGCAGATGGTCAAAATAATACAGTTTTCACCAAATGGACAAGCTCAGGCAATATTCATGCAAGCGCTGAACAATGCATCGCCTGCGCATATGAAAAGCAGGGCGGCTGCGGCAGGCGGGGTGCAGGCGAGGCACCCCTCGTCGCTCCAGGAGCACCCGCAGCATCCGCCCGCCTCGGGAGCCGGCACATTCCTTCAGTCCGAACTTTCTTCTGGCGAGTCCTTAGCTATGCAATCAACCTTAAAGCTCCCCCGAAACCGCCTTGATTGATAGGGAGACAGCAGCTGCAGAGTGAGCAAGTAATAACCACAAAAGATAAAGGCTTTCATACAAATATTATAATTCCACTTGCAAGCTGTCTGGCACGAACTCTAATTACTTGGCCGTCTTGCAAGGGGAGCCTGCAACTTTGTTCAGAGGCGAGGCGGCTCGCTCAGCTGCGCTAGGGAGAGAAGCAGGGCTGCGCACGCCCGCCGGCACGTGCCCGGGAAAATCGGTGTCATATTTGTAGTGATGTCAAGGCGCTCGTGAGAGGCTTAGCTCTTTTTCTTTTTGCACTGATATGGAGGAGGGCTTTGTTTCTCTCTTGCTGCGTTTCTTTCAGAGGGTGCACAGGCAAGGTGAAATTACAAGTTGTAAAAAACAAGCCGCAGCTCCGCAATGGTGTAGTAAATAAACCCCACTAGTTTCTGACTCACAGGGGGACCAGCAGAGCGCTTAAAATTTACAACTCAGCCAAACGTGAAATTTGCAAAAAGGGGGGAAAATCCCACCCAAAGCTGCGCAGCAGCTCCTTCCTGCAAGTCGCGCTGGTTTCCGGGCGGGCACCGCCGCAGAGGTGATGCCATGCAGCTCCCGCGGGCGCTCGCTGCCGGCGGGCCAGGGCTTGCACCCAGCATATTGCCGGTGGCTGCCCCGTCCCCGATCCCGTCCCGTGGTGCCCCGGCCACAAACGCCCACGCAAACAGGCCCAGCCGTGACCAAAACGCTTCCCGCCGCAGCAGGTGCCGGCGTTGGCCGTGCCTGGCAGCAGCCGGAGGGAGCAGCAGCCGCCAGGGCGGGTGGGCGGGTGGGCAGCGGGCACCCCACGGGGCTCAGTGTTTGGGGAGTGGGAGGAGATGGGGCGCTGGCGACAGGGACAGGCAGAGACAGACCCGGAGAGCCCCAGAGCCACCACAGCCGCGCGCCGAGCACAGGAGGAGGAAGAGGAGGAGGAGGAGGAGGAGAGCTGTTAGTGATGGAGCACAACGCCAGCAGCAGCGGGGCCTGCGGGAAGCATCGCTCTTACCTGCGGCAATTACTGTAACGAGACCATTACATATTCTAATCTAAAGGAGAGAACACAAAATCATATAAATACAGGAACAGCACACCCGTCGCGCTCGCGTGAAGGCCAGGCTGGCTGCTGCGGGCGCCCCGCACAGCGCAAACCGGCCACGGGCGTCACGGCAAACTCGGCACACGGTGGGCACCAGTTGTAAGGGCAACTCATGATCGAAAGTTCACCTCGATACCCTTAGGGACCTGGAGAGAAATGGGTGCCCACGGGCCTTTTCCTTGCCCCTGTTGCTCTGTTGATGGAAAAACCAGAACCGTTGGCCAAAACCGGAACGAGGAATCGTCTGCCTTCAACTTTTGCCAAACTTGCTGATACGGTACCGTGGGACTTCAGCAGCCTCTTCCTTCAGCTACGCTTCCAGCACTGTTAGCGGTCAAACAATTTCAAACTGTGTAAAATATGAGCCTTCACAGAGACCTAAAATACTATTGCACTGTAGGCAGGTTAAAAGAACCAGAAAGTGAAGACCACACGTATCACCGGGCCACATAAACTTCCCACGAATGGAAAGTCACCTGTACGTGCAAAACCACACCGCGGGCAGTCATATGCCTCCACGCAAAGGCGGCGCATGTGAATGGCGGCTCAGATGCCTCTGCGGTCTCTTGCAGGTACAAATGCTTTACCGTGATGAAGGCTTAAGCTTTTAAGATACGTTCCTTGCAGGAGGGGATTGAAAATTCAGTTAGTAATACAGATAAAAATACAGTTTAAATGAAGAGTTATCTTTTGGAAAGCTAGAGATAGGTAGCTTGTTTTATTTTAAATCTACTGAACAGAACGAATCTGGTTTCTCATACACCACCAGGGCACGTGCTCTAGGAAAAAAATATCTTTGAGCGATTTCTCTTCTTGCGAAGCAGATGAGCTCTCCTGAAAGCAAAATAACTCCCTCTCCCCACTCCTCAGCGTACACACAAGCACAGCAATATTGGTACCGATGATGGCGAACCATCTTCTTGGACTCCCTATGGAGAACAGGCAGGACCTGTGCCAGCAGGAGAGCAATCCAGCGCCGTCGTCACGCAGCTGAACTGCTGGGGGGTCCAACTCCTCGCCGACGCTGGCTGACCCTCCTCAGGGACACCACATGTGGGAAACCGAAACGAAAAGCATCCTCTCTGTCAGCTCCCTCACAGGTGCAGTAACGTCAGAGGTCTTGGTCTTCCCCCCAGACCAAACCAACCAAACCGCCAGAAGGCCACAGTGTTCCTGGGGCTGAAAATCAGATTTCAAGTGGACAATATGTTCAGCAACAGCGTCGAATGAGTACAGCAGGCACCTCACGCCGCTTTATACAGAACGGGATCCTTACCGATGTGCTGCAAAGCTGCTGAGTTTGCTTTTATGAACTACAACAACAAAAAGGGTATAATTTGTGTATTACAACGCTACTGAAAATTTCATGAAAAAGACAGCGACTCACTGCTGTGGAAATTTCCCGCCGAAATCACAGAATCACAGGATCGTATACCTTGGAAAAGACCTTCAAGATCATCGAGTCCAACCGTAAATGACTTGATAAAACTAGGCGCTGGGCTACTGCCGTGTCTCCTGTGCCTGCCCTTCCCCATGCGGAAGCAGGAAAACCCTTCGAGCCTTTAACCGTGTTCAGGCACATGTTTAAGGGGCTACTACAGAATCCTGAAATTGCGTTCATTTTTTTGACGTGATCTCTGTGGAATTACTCCGCGCTGTCTCTGAAGCCGGGCACTGCTCCAGACCCAACCAGTTTTAGCGAGGGGCAAGCGAAACCTCACGAACTCCTCCCTGAGCGTGGCTGTGGGCACCCGCCCGCAGTGCACAGCGGAAAGGCAGCACCCCGCAGCGCTGCCGTGGCCCTTGCCTTTTCCCTTATTGCCCTTGCTAAGCTGGGAGGAACTGATCTGACAAACTAAGCAGGAAACTATTGCTCTTACTTGGTAAGCGTTTTGATCCTATGAGAAAAAGTCAAGAAAGGTGGGTCTTAATGTGCAACCCAAGCATGTAAAAACAGATTACAACATCATGCGTGATCGTTAAGGATTTTGAAGCTTTATACTTGAGAAGACCCATGAAGTTTTCTCACAGACCATGACCCCCCGACTCCCCCCCCCCCCAATTAACCTATCAGCCATGACAGGTCTGTGGAAATCTTTGTTTTCTTTCCCAATAAATGTGAAGGTAATAAAATTCCAGAGAGAATCCTACCAGTAAATCCGCTTAGCATTTTGACATGCTCTGCTTTCCACTCACAAGGGCAGGCTGAAAATACGATACGAGCAGCGTCCTGAGCCTGCCTCTCCAGGGGAGCGTATTTTGAAGAAATCATCATTAAATAAAAGCAGTGGCTGTGTTCATGCAAAAACACACACGTTCAATGGTCTGAAATGCAGATGCAACAACAACTGCATTGGGGATGCAGGAGAGCAAATGACTGGAACCGCGTTTGCACCACGTGGCCCTCCGGTGACTTGTTGCGTGTGGTATGAGCTGTTAAAATATTTCATATTTTGTACGAGTGACAGCTGTTTTACAGCTGCATTGAGATCTTTCACTTATCTTATGCCTTTGAGCAAACCCCAAAGGCTATGTGGTTCGACCTCAGCAGCGGCAGAGGGGATCCCCTGGAAGAAGAGGCGGGTGTTCTGGCTGGAAGCCACCGAAGGCTGGCAGCTGGGCAATGGCACGAAACGTCACTTGTCCGTTATATTTGGAGATTCTTTCTATCAGCTGAATTTACACAGCCCCTTTTCCCCCCAAACCCACGAAAATGCTGCAGAAGAAAGAAGGGCGCTCGAGCTGGCTGTCCCAAGCCTGCACCAGCAGCACAGCCTCAGGCCGGAGGCCGCTCTTCGGGAGGCGTGGGGGGACAGCGCAGGCTGGGCCCTGCCCGCGTGGAGAGCCAGCGCTGCGGAGGTGAGGCTGCGCTGGCGGGGCCAGCGGAAGTCAAGGGCAGATTTTGTACCTGCTTCCCCTGACCAGAGCGGACCCTAAGCGAGGCGCTGCAACAGCCAAAACATTGGTGAACGAGGAGGTTCGCTCCGCTGTTGTTTGGTTACGAAAAATAAAAAAAGTAGTACCTTGAAAAGCTGTAACTGAAGCAGTAAGAAGAATCTGAAACTACAGGTTAATCGAGGGCAGAAGCGACCCTAAAAAAAGCCCTCGCAGCTCCCAGCACAGGTGATAACTGCTTGACACCATCACCTACCCAGCCTTGATTGTTTTAGAGATTTGGAAATAAACCCTAAATGTACACATCAGAGTTCTAATTAGTCGTGACTTGGAGCAGCCGCTAATTAGTTCTGCACGGGTCAGCCAGCCAGAGGGACCACAGCAAGCGCTAGTGGTTATTTCTCCTTTGCATGCAGGCACACAGCACGTAGCGCAGCCTCGAACCACCGCCCAAAGCCTCCCGCCCGGGCGCCGGCAGCCTGCGGCAGGCAGGACGGCACTGCGCGGGCTCTCTCCTCTGCCGCTCAGGGCTGACGTGCGTCAGTGCAGAGGAAGAATGCAAAGGGGCCGCATTGCCTGGAGCTTTCCTGCGAGCTGACAGCTCGAGCAGCTGGAGCTGTCACCCGGCAGAAGAGAGAGGCCCGTCAAGCTAATATTTTTTCCCATCCCAGCGCTGATGGGTAGGGAGGAAGCCCTCCCTTGCCATCTCCTCTCCCAGAGATCGTAGGTGGGAGAGCTCTCTCTGAGACAACCAATTAAATGGAAAAAAGAAAGGGCCCAAGCTGAGAGCCCTGATGTTGCTCTCACACCCTCTCCGCTGTAGATCCTAAGGTTACACCGGGCTTGAGGGAGAAGCAACCCCAGCACCTACACAGCCTCAGGGGAGAGGTCCGGGCTGTACGCCCTCGTAGGTGGTGGGCAAAGGGGAGAACTGCCCTGGCACCCAAAGCAGTCTGCAACTGCTTTGCAGGGAGCTGCAGAGTAATGATGCAACTTCCTTACCATTCTGCACGGATTCGTACACTTGTGAACCAGGCCTGGTCATCCTGGTGTAAGCTTACACCAGACTGTTCAAGTCAGAGGAGCTACAGGGGGTACGGAGCTGATGCCACCTAACGATTCATGGTATTTAGCCCTATTTAATGATAAACCATTTCTAACCCTTACAGGGACGCTAAGAAAGAAAGTATTTCTCTTTCATGAAAAAATGCAAACGATCATGCTGTCAACATGCATAACCTTCAACTTTTTAAAAACGTAAAGGGTCTGACCAAGGCACGGGAGCCGTCCCATGGTGTACTGAGGATGCAGGAGCTTCCTTTTTATTCCTTCGTATATAACTACCAGCAAGGCATTTAAGCTCTTCAGACTGCTAAATGCATGAGTAGATTAATGAATTAAGGAAGACACCACAGCCTGGAAAAGATTTTCACTCGCTGCCTGAGTCCGAAAGAGGAAAAATGGTGTTTCTGATTTCTAGTGTTGTCTTTGCAACTGTAACAAGTACTCCCGTGGGAGGAGGGATGCACTTCCACTCAGTCATTGCTTCATCATTCAGCAAAATTATGATTTTGTTTGTAGCATCTATGTGTTGTCATAGAAATCACTGCGATTTCTCAGTTTTGCCATTAAAAGATCCAGAAAGTGGATCAGAATTGCTGTGTCATGTTATTTGAATGCGCTCACGCAGGCTTCCCTAAGCGCGAAGGAAGGAAGGAGGTAATGGAAAATATGAAATGGATTTACTCTGTGTGTCTCGCTGAAAGGCATCTCTGGGGAGAAAGGGTAAATTTTGGTTTTCTGCAGAACATCCTGACTTTCCTCCTTCATTAAATCAGGTAATTATGCTTGATTCAATTGAAAATTTCATTTGGCACCTTTTCATCCTCTGCCATCAAGCAGCTACAACTTCACCAGGCAGGAAAGGACCATCCGCCACCAGGCTGGCTCTGCCTTTTGCGATGCTGAGATGCAGATGGAGCCTCAGCGAGTTCTTAGGTGAGCTGGTGGCTACCATGGATGGAGCACAGTGATGGGAGACCTCCGTGTTTCTGAGCCAAGGGTTCTGAGGCTGGCAGCGATGGAGATGGTTACGAAACTGCCATTTCTGCCGACGAGTACCAGTTAGCAGTTACACGCGCGCGACGGCACGGTGCTCAAAGCCGCCCCAGCGCAGCGTTCAGCTGCCGGGCACTGCACGTTCCTGTGGCGGTGAGAAAGTCCAGGTAGGCGGTAGCTCTGTGGAAGAGGGGCAGGAAAGCCACACATGGATCACTGATAACCAGGACCACAGAGGTAAGGAGCACCTCCTGAATCCACTTCTGCAGCTTCAGGATCCCTCCCCAAAGGCAGCCCGAGCAGCTGGCTGGGACAGGCCGCTGAGCCAGCAGTGAAAGACGCTCTAGTTTGCTGAAGATCAGCTGTAAGAACTACCTGGATTAAATAGAGAGGGGAAGCAGGCTGGGTCCCTGCACCTCCTCCTGAATACTCTTCACAGGGAAGGGGGGGGGGGAAAGAAACGCTTTGAGTCCTGCCTCCTTTGGTAACTCTTCCCACTCCTCTGCTCCACCTCCCTAAGCTTTTCCTCTTTGTATACTGCCTGGACAACCTCTACAATTGCAACATCTGGCACCTATGATTGCACGTTTTCCTTCTCACCTCCGGAGAACTAAGTTCACGCAGACCTCATAACAAGCTCTGTGCTAAGGACTTAGCTTCTTGTGCATCCTTCCACGTTTAAGGGCAACGCCCGTACTGGAAAAGGAAGGATTCGGCACAGAGGTTCAAGCCCACATCAAAGCATCGTGTGTAGCTCCACAGCAGCGTCCCGGTCCGGCCGGTAACAATTGCCAGATGGTTTCAGCACCGCCTCTTCTCGCAGTGGAACAGCTGAGCAGTGGGCTCCTAGCTGCCGGGGGAGTCTGGAATTTTCTAAGTCCCAGTTACTAGAAACTAATTTTTCAGTTTCAGGCAACACTGACGTATTGATCAAACCCAACACTTGGCACGTGCTGCGTACGCTGTAATATCATGGCACAGCTACTCATTTTCAGATCTGTATTTTTATAATACTCAGCTCCATCCGGCTTCCCTTAAAAATATGCAAAAATATTATACAGAACCTGGAGAGACTTTTATTCTACCTAGTACACAGAACTGACAAAACATCCTACACATTTTCAAGGAGAATGCAGACAAAGAAGTAAAAAAACCCCAGAAAAACCAAACCAAACAAAACCAAACGGAATCATTGCTCAGTTAGCATTAAAAAGAACGTAAGTCTGTTTAAGACAACGGTTACTCCAGGTTTTGTTTTGTTTCTGTCAAAAATATATTTTAAAATTACATGGCCATTTGAAATATTCCTTTTGCTTTACAGTGGGAAGGATAAAGGTCAGCACCTAGCAAAAAGTGCTTTAAAATAAACCAAATCTTGTTTGTTTTACATACAAGTATTTTCTACAATAAATTTATGCATGTTAAAGTCTGGAGACAAAAGAAAAGCATGTGTCACCTTTTCAACAAAAAGGCTGCAAAATCTCAGTTTTATGTAAATAAGCAGGCACGGCTTCCAAGGCTTTAAAACCAGGGAATGCTGAAAACGTCTATAGTTCCTCAACTCAAGTGTTGCTGCTGGGCAATGCTATAATATTCATTAAAGAATCCATTTATCAACAGATACCACATGTCAGAGTTTTCCAGCACAGTTTTCCTGACACTCCACTGAAAATGCTGCTTTAAAGCATTTCAAAATTAAAATGGAAAGCAATAATCCGAGATGCTTTTGCCTGCCGTTTCGTTCCACAATAGCTATTAGCAACTAAAAAAGCAAAGATTTACACTATATCCTTTCTGATAACGTCAAGCATTATGCTTTATTTTCCAAATCATTAGCATGCACAAGAATGACCTCATGGTGAACAGATGCACTTGGATATGGCAGTGATTAGATCAGTCCTCTCAGCAGTCAAGTGTGCCCATTTCAATTAACCCTTTGAAGCACTAACCGCAAGTCTACGCTGCTGAAAAGCAGGTTTGTAGGTTCTCTTGAAAGTAGCAATCTACCCTTGTTAAGTATAAAACCCTCACATATAAATGTTTCTCTGGTGGAAAAGTTCTCTCTTTTCCTTGCTAGAATATCCGACTACTTCCATTTTCTAAGGGTTAACACGATTCTGGCTTCTGATCTTAAATGATAAAAAACAACAAATGCTTTTTAGGCAGCAGAGGTAATTAAAGTTGGAACGCTTTTGTATCTGTTCGTGCCCGTTTCATTTTTATGATTTTTTTTAACGAACACACAAGTATTTTGTTGAATAACTGTTTTTCTTTTTGGCGGAGGGAGAAAGAACAGAAAAAGATAGCAGCTTAAAACCCCATTCTCTAGAACGAGAGAAATCTGCAGAGGCAAAGGATAAGAATAATTCAATAGTGTTGGATTACTGAGGATTTCCTGGGCTGACTCTCATACCCAGCCTAATTAAAATACAGCATGTAATGTACCAGTTTAACAACAAAGGACCGTATTCTCATCTTTTGTTCCTAATCTGCACATCCCCTAAATGAGTTCAGGGATGTCCGTGCTGCCTACCAGGCTGCATTTTCAACGTTTAAGATATCCTGGACTAACTATGATACATACAGGGAGTTTAGGGCTCTACTTCTGAAAACAGCAAAAGGGGTCAACTGGACGATTTTCGTGCATAAGCTGTAGCACCTGCAAGACTATTTGTGATACGGGAGACTAAGCCAGGGCATACTTCAAGAAACCCACATCCCATCTGAATCTAGGGGAAGCATCCCTAGAGGCAGTATCAGAAAACATAAAAACATTTAGTTCAAATAAATAGATCATAGTTAATAATACACCAATAATGTGTCTCATTAACAGCTACATATTTGATTCATTTAATGGTCTTGATTTGCTGCTTATACTGTGTTGACTACTAACAACCATTTTAGTTTTAATAAAAAGCATACTTACTCATTGACCCTTTCTGTTGTGCGCATGTATACACAGCAATGACAGGATTACTTTTAGGTATTAAGAATAAGATCAGAGGAGAATTAATCTTAAATTTACCTGAAAAGTCTAAGCTAGGCAGGGTTAGTAGTATCAGCTGGCTTGTTACTTGAGAAGGGGAAACACAGACCTGTGTCACCTCCATTCATTTATTGCTCCGTGATTCATTTTTTCTGTTTCAGAATAGAAATTCCCCTTTTACATGAAGAAAAATGCCATCCATATTTCTTAAGCAGCAGACAGCCAATGTGCAGGCATAGGCCAGGTGACTCTAAGCTTAGAGGAGGTCTAACTGCCCGCGGCACGGGGGGCCAGGCTGCATGCTGGAAAACACAGAGCTGCTGCCGTTCACAGCCCAAGACCATCCTGCTTGCCCCCGGCTGTGCCCACGCCGACAGGGGAACTGGCGGCTCCAGGATAGTTTTTCATCCCTTTCTAATCATTAAAGGGATGAATAGATGGCTGCAAACTTAGTCAAATCGCACCCGAGCTGGTTCTTTATTTATTTCCGGATGCTGCTGGTACATTTGTAGTACCCTGACAAACTAAACCACAATAAACGTGGAAAGAGGCAAGGCTGAGGCAGATGCTCGTGATCCGCACGCAGCTCCGCACAAGGCTCCCTCCTCGTGGGACGGGGATTCGCCCGAGCGGCGGCTGCCGCCTGCGGCTGGCAACGGTGGCTGAGTTGCGAGGTTTACATTCAGCCTCCTTGCTGATTGCCAGGATGGCATTTGATGGAAAATACATCCTAACGGCAACGACTGACACAGCTCTTGGTAATATTCGACTAAATATGCAAGTAAATCAGTAGGTAACGTGAGGAGACTCTCTGAAGGAAAGATTTTGATGCCAGAAGTCATGACCGGCCTCCAGTTTCTTTGTGAGCAGGAAATAAATTCTGACGTTGGGAAGTCCGAAAATCAGGACCTGACTGTGGCAGGTTTTACTCTTAAAAAAAAATTAAATCATGAAATCATAAAAACGCATTCAGGTACAAATGATTTAACAGTGTTCTGAGAAACTTAAGTAGATATTAGGACACATTTTAAATATTTTTGGCATACAAAATATATCACAGACTTTGGAAAGTATGACTACGATATTATCAAATGAATCTGTCCTTGCTTGTCAAACTACATTTGTATATAATAATATGTACAGCACTGCGTGCTGTGAGAAGAACGTGAAAACGAAATACCATTGTGTATAGAGCAAAACATTTAAAATATATCAATATATCTACATTTTTATTTGCTGATACGTCAACAGATAAATGATTCAAAGTGCTAACAACGCTGGGCATGAAATCTACATTTCTATTGAAACTGATAATTTTTTTTTGTCTCAGACTTTTGGCAGGGTGTATAAAAGAATTTAATTCACAGCTGTTCTACTTTTTAATGTAGAAAACATTAATCAAAGCTTTAAGTTATAAGCTTTTCTAATGTTGTTTAGTATTCCAGTTCAACAAAGATCAATAGAGGCCATCCCTGTGTTTCTTGACGCCTCTCCAGGAAGCAGAGGCGCGATTATGTAAATAGCACCGGTTCCCCTTTACTTCTGCCAGCTTGCTTATCTCCAAAGCCTTCTGCCTGCTGCTACTGGCGACCAATGCAAGGACATGCATATACCTCTTATCTCCTAACAAAGCTCTGAAAGCTCGAGGATTGGAGCCAGTAACGTTAAACAATGATGCACGGCTGATTTTATTTGTAAGTGATTTATTTTAGTAAATTTAATTTCTTCCTTCAATTTTTCAGTTTAGATGGAAGATATTTGCTAACAAGTCAGGCTAAAGAGAAATAGAGCAGATGTCCTGCAACATTTATACAGGTCTGAAATAATCTATTAAACAATCCGAAAGAGTAGCAGGGAATAATTAGGAAGTGCCAGTTTCACCCTACGAGTGCAAAAAAGGGATTAAGGAATCTTTGTTAAAGAGTCCAACACATGGGGACCATATACTTTTTGGAGGCTAGAAAAACAAATCTTGAGGGTACTAGAAACCTGCATTTCAGAGTCAAAGCTTCCTTTCAGGAGACATTTATTTAAACTCAGTTAAAACAGCAAAGTTCATATCTTACTGACTGCATGCTAACTTAAAATCTCGATGGGGCACATAAGGAATAAATTCACGGAGTTCAGCGTTACATTTTCATCTTTCAGTAGGGCTGATGAATGACGATCAGCATTAATGTGTGTGTATATACGTATACACACGCACGCAACGTACGTATATCCATACACATATTAAAAAAATCCCAAACAGGTTCCAGGCCAGGTGTTGGAAGGAAGCCTGAATTTTCCTCATCTATATTTAAGGGAAATGTTAGCATACTGCACGCTGCTATGATTTCCTAACAGAACACCATTCTTACACTTCTTTTGCATTAATCCCTGACCCTGGTATCTCAGCAGCATAATCCCCATTTAGCATTAGTAGCAACGGCTTCTACTGTGAGGAACTATTTTTCGATAAGTAAGCACCGATTCAGGCATAGCTTTTGAACAACATATTCCCAGCTCAGCAAGAAACCCACAGTCCTGAATGAACCAGAGCACATTACTGAGAGAAAGTTCATTAACCTTGCTAGATTCGGGGGTTAACAGGATAGCTGAAGAAAGGAGCAGAGTGAATAGCTCTGATGCAAAACAAATTAAAATGAATGTCATCATTCCTTTTGATATTCATTAGTTGATTCAGGGGAAGAATGGTCTTCTTAAATTTGCAAGCATTTATCTACAAAAAACAGGTGTACATCTGCTGCTCAAGTGCTTCTTAGTGCTAAAGAGAAGAATAACGTGCAGAGACTCACCAGTTCCACCGAGGGAGTAGCTGGGAGAGGGAGAAAAGACCTGAGCAGCAAAATCCTCAAATGTCATTACTTCTTTATGGTTCTGGATTATTGCTTCGAGATACAGAGCTCGCTCTTCATAACTGCAACGACCAGGTTAAGGAAATGTCTGCGCAGAATGAAATGCTGTTACACAACGTCCACGAACACCAGCACTTCAGATCCAAAGCAACACTAACCAGGCTGTACGTGGGCATGGAAAAGAGGGGACCAACATTGCCCAATGCTGCTTAACAGTTCTGAACGTGAGCAAGGAGTGAACACACTTAATGGCTTGAAATTAAGGGTAAAACCTTTAGCTTCATGAAGGAAAAGCAGTGACTCAGTAGATCCGACAGATTGCTAAAGTTACCAAGGGCAGAAACAAACCCCCAGACTGCAGGCTTTTTTAAACCGAAACCCAACTTCAACAGACAAGCTGTGTGGCATTACGGAAAGTTCCTGGTACACGATATTCCTATTACAATGACCCTGTCAGACTAGAAAAATGTAGACTAGAGAAACAAGCTACAGGACAGAGGAGACGAGACCCTCCCCCCCCCCCCCCCCCCCCATTTATTTGTTCACTGTACTTCTTAAAAGAAATTAACCATAATGAACACAATTCCTGAAAGCGTGACGTTTGTATTTAAGGCAGGTGCTAGAAGGTGTAACCTTATGTATCCTAAATAAACGATGCACATTGGAAAAAAACACCCCACAACTTGCATGCATTATAGTCTGCATAATGCAGACAACAAAGCAATCTAAAATCAAGACTATTGCCTTTTAATTAAAACTCGGCAACCTGGAACACACAGCATTCAAATGTGTAATCAAAAACCAGTCACCAATAAAACTTACAAGCGTAACAAGCTGAAGCAACTTTCCAGCTGTCTTAATGGGACCCCTGCTTGCGGCAGCTTTTCACAGCGGAGAAAGCAAATCTTTTCCTTTTGTGTGCAGCTTCTGTTTTCTCAGAAGGTGAATCATACACTTCCAATAACAGGATAACGCCTGAAACAAATCTACAATGGGCTGAAGAACCTCACGTATGACTTTATGAATTAACGCTTGCAGGAGCCAGTATGACATCTCATTCTCCGTTTCCTCATTTAAAACAAAAGTTTTCAGATCCTCATTGTGTTTCTGTTACGGGGAAATGCATTCTAACTCTGCAAGACTGTTACGTGGGAGCAAAGGCCAATTTAAATTTAGAAATTAGGAGCAGCGAGAATAACACCAGTGACAACATAATGCAGGTGAGGGTATTTAAAATTGAAAAGCATTACTAATTAATATTGAAGTGCCATTTGTGACTTTCATTACATTAACAAAAACACTCCGAAACAGTATTCTTTTTTTAAATCAGAGTAAAGCGGTACTTAAAAATAGGACACGATGGTCTAGTGTTCGACCTCAAGGGGAATAAGCAAAGCACATCTTAATTGTATGCAAGTTCCTACAGGCATGGTGGTAAAAAAATTAAAAAGAAAAAAGAAAAAAAAAAAGAATTTTGCTTTTAATGCTAGCAGAGGACGATTGATATGTGATAAATCTTCTTATAAACTTCCCGTGGAAGCCTGAAGAAAGAAAATCAATAGATAGCATTTCAGAGTTTGCACCTGCTGACAGCGTTATTTGCTTAGTTTTTCTCTCTCTTTTCCCTAAGCCCAGGAGAACGCATTCCTGATAGTGCAAGCATTAGCCCGCCTGCGTTTGGGGCTGCCTCCCTATTATGGGCTGAACTCCTGATGACTCTTGTTAATGAATAGGCTGCCAAACTTCCTAGGAGAGGAGGCACACGCCTGGGCCCTATTCTAAAGGGACTGACGGATGCCATTCACTTCTTATTATGAAGATGCTTATTCTGCGGCGCGCTCGGCTGTTGCCAGGGCTGTGCGGAGCGCATGGCCGGGCGAGCGCCGGCCCCGCTAACAGCGGGACGCGGGGGCTGCGCGGCCGTCTGGCGAACAGCCCCTCCGACACGGAGCTGGCACGTGCTGGCGCAGCGGGAACAGACCCAGGCGTGACAAATTACTGAAAGGGCTCGGCTAAACTTGCGGCTGACGACCACCTGAGCCTGCGGACCGGCCATCAGCGCTCGATTCATTGCGCAGCCTTTTAGGCTGCGGTCTGCTTGTCGGCCCGCTTTAAACAAGGCAGGGAGACTATAAAGGCTTTTCATGCTATGCCTAATAATATCCTGCTGTTTAATGAAAGACCTTGCACATCTAACACATAAGCATACAATGCGCAGAACAACTGCTAACACACCAGCAGTTTGTACCGATTTTGCTAAATATTGCACGGAAAAAGAGAGTGAAGAGATTTTGACTAGGTTAGCTTTACATCTCGTAAAATCCTTATTTATGAGGTGGAAGATGCCCCTAACCACACAAAAGACTGGAAAAAAACCACTCAGCCAAACAGCTGGGCAGCTACAGGAGAGGCATCTGAAAAATAACATACTGAGCTGAGCTTAAACCAAGGTCCAGAGAGCTGTGCAGATCGATCAGCAGCTTTAGAGGCGTACGAGGAAGATCCCGATTCAGTGCCGCTCTTACAGATTAAAAAGCTGAAAGCAGTAGGTGCAGATACCACAGACTCGGCGAGGAAGACCGCCGCATAAACCAGCTCCGCTTCACCACCACCCTTCTCAGCTCAGCGCCCTCCTTATGTCTCTCCCAGGCTCCCCAAGCACGGCTACCGGGCGCACCAGACAGCACAGTGGCTCCTGCCATACGGGCAGCGAGCGAGATGCTCGTGCTAATTTTCACCTACAGCCTAATCTAAAAAGCGTTCAGTCACTGCAGGAACTTAAACTAAACTCTCTGCTATCTCTATTTTAATACATACACATATTAGGGAAAACAGTTCGGATTCATTTAAAAAAAAAAAAAGTCAACTAAAGTTCTACCAAAGTTCAGGAATTTTAACAGAGGCATGAGGAACATAATAAAGAAGCTGTAAAGAACCCTCTGAAAAATACCTCCAGCCTGTAAATATAGGTCAAGAAAGCAGCATGACGTCACGAATACCATCTGATCTCTCACACAAAATCTTTGTTCTGTAACTTACTCAAGTTGCGCTTCTCGTATGCAAACAAAGCCACCGTTTTGCTACTTAATTGTGTTTATGTCAGAAGCTTCTGCAGGCATCACTACGTCAGTCATCTGTCAGACACCCCGGAGTCCCACGTAATGTATTTTGAGGATCCAAGAGAACATAACATACCCAAAGAAGAATAATATGAGATAGATGGGGGGGCGGAGCAGAAGACTCAGCATTTCAAGACCGTTTGTACAGGAGCAGTCTGAAACAGCAATTTTCAATTGCGGCCTCAAGAAGCTTCATATTTATCACCACGTAAGAACGCTTTCATCCAGATAATCACTAGTGCCATACTTGATCTGTCAAAACTGCAGCCCTTGTAAACGTGCTGTGCCTTCATCCTTAAGAACCAGTGATGCGATTTTACTTAATTACACATGTTAGAACATTAAGCTGAATCTTTTAAATATGAAATTTGTGTCATCTGTCTCCTGTGAGCTTTCAGCACAGCGTGTCCGACACAAAGATGCCCACGAATGCTAAACCTCGTTGCATTATTTAGACCAAGCCAATAAGCGCAGAGTGCCACATAAACGACTACTTTTTAAAAAATGCAACACATGTATCGGCAAACTCCCATTCCCAGCTCATTGCTATGCTCTGGGTCGAGCAGGGCCAGGAGAAAGCTTGAAGTGCCTGGCTGGCTTTTCTACAGAAGCCTCAAGGCTAGATTGCTGAAGCGAAGCATGCAAATCACTTTCTGAAGACGGCCTGGCTGCAGAGAGGATGGGTTATGATCTTGAACCCCACCCCGGTGAAGAAGCTGGACAGCTGGCTTCCCTGATTAACTAAGCCCCCATTTATCTGAAGGTTTTGGGCGTCCCCTGAGATCTTCAGATAAATGGAGTTATACTAGACATTCAAAGGAGCTGATCAAAAGCAGCCTCTTTTAATATGTATGGCAATTTGACCCACCTCTTCAATGACTGCATTATTGTACATTTCGCTTCTACCAAGGCAAAACTCCAGAGAAAAATGCTTTCAATGAGCACAGACATTTTTGTTTATTTAATATATTAAATGACGTAGAGAACCATGACAAGGTGCGAGTTATTGACCGTGAATATATAGAACTGTGGGAGAGCAGGAATTTAGCCCCAATTTGAATACAGCAAACAAATATCAGTATTGGAATATTATGAGCTTTTATAACTGTCTTATCAGTTTATCAATTATTTTAATAGTTCAACCATACAATGTAAGCTGTTTGAAAAAAAACCATTAAAATGCTGAGATTTACTATTTGCTATAAACCACGTCATCTCATTGCAAGCAGTAGGATGATCTGTAAAGTTCTGTGGTGAAACACACTTCCAGATGGAGAATCTAGAAGAAGACAAAAGGTATAATTTTTGAAAATCCACCACAGAGGCAGGCATCAGCCCATGCACGGCTCTGACCTACAAGCATCACTTCCACATTTAACCTCTACAACGTAGAGTGAGTTTCAGACACATGGTTTAAAATGTAAAGACTTTGAAAAGCCTTCAAAGTCATCGTCATCTGGGTTCTGCAGGTGAACTGAGCCATCCTGGGGTCAAGATCTGTCCAACGTTTCCCTCTCTACACATGCACACAACATTAAACCATAAATAACTACGTATTTAGAAACAGGGAGAATACAGATGACGATTATTCAAACAGATCCTGAAAATTTAGAACTTTTGCTTATTAACCTTAACTCTGTGCTGACCTCGAGCAAAAACATCAGCTACCCATCACTGCTGATGGTAATAGCCAGCAATTCCTTCCCCACACTATTTTTAGAAAATAAAAACATTTTGGCAAGATTTACTCTCACCAATATACAGAAACAACTGTGTATTTTGTTGACCGGCTATTCTCCACAGCTCGTTGTCTGTAGCGTACCAATGCCAAGGGGCTCTAGTCCCGGGACTGGAACCCAACCGCTCAGGCCCATGGAGAGCACACACTAAAACGACTGTTCCTCCGGCTCCAGAGGGACTGCCAAGGAAGTTAATGCGGGCTATTGGCATGAACCTATGGCAATTCCCATCTGTGATGTGAAACCCACCCTGAGAAGGGCTGTCGGGGCATCTGGCCAGTGAAGAAGCTGAAAGTATAGAGGTAGACAGCTCTTTCCAGCCCATCAGACATCAAGGCTGTCTGCATTTTCACGTGCCAATTCCTTCTTCCATCCAACTAGGGAGACTTGAAGAAAGAGAGAATCTTTGAACTTATTGTTCAATGCAAGAAAGCACGTTTCCCAAATCTATGCTAGAGCTTTCCAGCCTCACCAGGGCTTACACAGGTGATCACACAGGTAGTGTGTGGACAAGAGAAGGAAAACCTGTTTTGCAAATAGCTGATTCCTTAGGCAGGCTTGACAGACTCTAAGGCAGAGGAAATACAGGACTGTGGTGAACTTTTGTTTTACTGACTGCCCTTTCAAGGTTTCAGTACCAAAGAACTGCTGATAAGTCATTTCTGACCACTACACGTATTTCAGTATCCTCCCAATTTGTAACATAAGAACCAAAGATGGTTCCACAAAAAGGATTTGCTCCTGACACCACGATAGCGGTTTTGAAAACAAACAAGAACATAAATGTTTGGGACTTACCAAAGTAGAATAAAGCAGGGACCATAAAATTGAGGTTAACGTAAATGTATCGGTAGATGACCTTTATGCACCTAATTGTCCTCCTTAAACTCTGAACAGGACAGTTACTGTGCTTTTAAAATGTTGTGATAGGCAATTTCAGTGTGAAACTCAATATGCTTGATTGGGCTTGCCATCATTTATGGTCTAGTGACAGTCACTACTGCATAAATTTAACTGAAAACTTTTGGGGGAATTTTAGTAATATATATCCTTCATTGAACAGGTGCAATTAAACTATACCTGTCAACAACTGCAGATTTATGTGCTTTTTTTAAACCAAAGCATCTGAGATTAAAACTTTTCAGAGTGACTGCATGTCTTAAATTGGTCAATGTAACACGTAAGATGCGTATCAGACGAGGCTGACTCTCTGCAACTGTCCAACTCAAACCAACGGTTTTGTGCGAGAGGGGAGCGCGACTGGCTCCCTTGCCCCGTGGTCAGCCCCCGAGAAGGCCATCTGTCTGCGGTGCAGCGGGGGGAGGCAGGGCTCGACGCTCCCTTGGCGGAGTGGGGCCGGCTAGTGCCAGGGCTGCTGTTCCTCCTCCTTATCCAGAATGGGCAGATGATCCTCTGCTGCCAAAACCAAGAGCTCATCCTCTCTGCAGCATAATTTTCCTCTGCTCTGCCACCCCTCAGCGCAGAACTGCACCGACAGGCAGCCCTCTTTTACTCCTGTGCTGGGGGGACTCGAGGGGGGATTTCCAGTCATGGGGGATGGCTGGGACCCAGAACACCCTGCTGTACCAGAGATGTGACTCTCACTGAAACCGACAGGTACAGAGGGGTTTTCAAATGGATTTCTTTGTGGAGCATTTGCCCAGTGCCTCGGCACCATGTCTGGAGCTCTGCCACCTCCCTCCCCCCGAGCGGGACCTGGGTCTTTGCACAGGATTACAAAAGAATCTCAGCCCTGACTGATGGGGCTTCAGATACCGCCATGACACAGAATAAAAAATAATGTGTAATTGCTTCAAGTAACATGGCAGACTGCTACAGCATTTTCCAACATGCACTGTGCAATACATTTGTTTCCTCACAGACAGTCGCCATTAATTGCTTTAAAGAGGAAAGTGAAACAAAACCACAACAAAAACGTGTTTCACATGGTTTCAAACCATCTCCATGGAAATCAAGTAACGTAACAGCAAAATCATACTGAAGGTGCCCCGAGGCAAAAAGCTCCAGCTCATGCTCTTCTGCGCGGAGCCCCGCTTTGGTGCTTGCTCTTGGCTCCCACTGCTTGTTAGGTAGCACGTTGCCCAAGGTGTGCTGTGAACCACCAGTCTGGCAGAAGCACTCGCCTGCCGCTCTGGGATATCAAGAATATGTGGCACATTAGTCATGCCAAGTGCTTCAGGGAAGAATTTTGCATTTATTATGAATAAGGCAGAAAACAAGCTTTCCTCTTAATTTACTACTCCTCCTCCTTGCGGGGAAGCCCCTGGGAGCAGATACATCGTACCATTACAGACCGATGATTTTGTAGTAGGAGTGAAGGAGCAATGGGTTACTTTCCTGATATAATACAATTCTGTACTTTAATAGCACTCATGCTTATCCCTATCTGAAGCTTTTTTTATTCTAACGTAGAGTACTTGTGATGATCTCCTATCAGGTATTCCTGTTTGTACGATACCTGCTCTGTTAAAAAAAAAAAAGTTAGAAATGTACCTCATCTCCTTTATTAGCTTTGTCCTCATTGAGGTCCTTCCTAATATAGCAGAAATGAGACACTACAGTGGTGCACAAACCAGTGGCAAAACTACCAAACACACATGTGCCTAGAAAAATGGCATTGTACGTTTTGCATTGTACAGTCAGCCCTCTGCGTATCCAAGGTCCATTTAGCAGCTGTACTCCATGCCTCACCATACTGATAAGGATTTGATTAAAATATTTCAATTTATTAAAATGATGACATAATTGCCTGTTATCAGTTAGTGCAGCAGAAGCCCTAACTGATAAATCATTCTGCAGGGCACACAAAGATTTAACCACCAAGAAGCTATTTCTGAAAGAGTTCTGTATTGCAAGAACTGTCGTGACTTCAGTCACACACGTTTTTGGCCAGCAAATTAGTGGGGCATGATTCCCCCAATATATATTTTCTCTAGAAGCATGCATATAGTTCCCTATCCGATCCTGAGAGATATCCTAAAGGGACAGAAGCTGCTCAGGTCTAATTGAAAGTCACCATCCCAGTGCCCCAGGGCAGAGAGGTGTAGAGGTCCTCTCTCCTGAGGGTGGTGGGGCGAGTTATCTTCTGGCCGTCTTCTCCAGCAAAGTACTTATTCACCCAGGGAAATAACCTGGAGACTGCAAAATTAAAGATGGGTGGGAAAGGCCCGGAGAGCAGAGGGTTGGGAAGATCTGCTGGTCTCCTGAGGCAGCGCAGGCTGCAGGAAGAGATGGACCTTCAGAAGAACCTCATTAAGAGCAGAGCCTGGCCACGTCTTGCCTTTGCCTATGCTCTGAGCGGGAGCTTATGAAAGGGAGCTGCCCTCATGCAGAGCCTTCGCCGTACAGGTCTAGAAGGAAAGCTGTCTGATGACCGCAGAAGACAAATCCCTGGGTCGTACTTTCAGAGATCATTATAACACCGTAGCTGTCCCATTTTATCCGTGTATGTACAGCTGCCGATGCTCATGTTCTGCAATTATCTGGCTTGTTCCACAAACGGGGTGATCATGAAGGGATAAATAACTGGAGGAAAGGTCACATGTTACCGAGCAATGCTTCCCCTGTGCTTTGTTGCAGTCTTAATTTTATTCAAACACTAACAAAATGCACCTATTTCAGTAATTCCACTAATGAGCTGTTACTTTTGGACATCTTAGAAAAAGGGCAAAGGTACAAAGGTTCAATTATTTGTCATCTACTTAGGCCTTCCAGTTCCTTCAAATTGGCTGCTTGAACACACAGGGATAATATACTATCCTTGGTCTACTATTGTTAGCCACATACCAGCAATACTATCCCCTTTTACTTTTATTATCCTCTTTGTTACAGCATATGTGCATTACAGGGAAGGGGAGGCTTCTTTTGAAAGCTTGAGTATTTTTCCACTAAAACAGTATTCTAATAATTTTTTGTTTGTGAACAGCAGCAGCGGGATTTTCAGAAGCGTTAAAAGTCGCCTGCACTACCCTTTGGGAGGGATGGTAAAACTCCTGACAGCTTTTATCAGGCAAATCTTGGGAACTTTTGAAAACCTCAACCCTGTAATAACAGCAGTAAAGACCGACTAATACAAAGCCAGATGCAAGACTGTGAATCGATGTCCTTCCCCAACATGCAATCACTTCAGAGGTATCATTCAAGTGGTTGCAGAAACAACGGCTTATGAAGACAGATGCTGTACTGCATTAAAAGCCTCCCCAAAACTTTGTGGAGAAAAAACCAGGCGCATTTGCACTGGGTGGTCAGCATTTGTAATTCTCATTCTTCAGGGAAAAAAGTGCCCGAGTGACTGAACCCTTCGGAGAAGAGACTGTTTAGGAGACAGCAGTGTTTTGGAGCTACAAACCCAAAAGGCACAAGCCATTACTGGCGGGGTTCATACATACTGTGCATCTGCCTTCTGCTTAAGGTGGGTGCTCTCTTGGAGCCTACAGATTGCACCGTGCGGGTCAGGTTAAGGAGAAAATTGTTAACTCACTAATTTTTGCAGCATGTGTGGACCACATATTTAATTAAAGTCAGACCTGGTGTGTGCTGTCACACAATATAGCTTATCTGAATGTGCAACATAAAGACATTGTCCACCGGTGTTTGTGATTCATTCACCGCTTACAGATGGCCAAGCCACGTGGGTATTATTCAGCGTATTCCAAGTGCGAGACCCTCATGGGTAGGTTGGATGACCTAATGGAAACTAAAGGACCAGAACATGCTAAGTGAGAAACAAATATGCTATATGCACACAAATAAACTGAATATGCTGAGGAATGCTCTGGCACTTCACCTATTTTGTATGGTGCACCTTGCATCCATGCTATTAATTTTTTTTAGTTTCCAAAGCAGGATAGCTATATCAAAACATTTTACCCTTAAGAAAAGAGAAAACCATACAGATGGGGAGTATTATTATCTTCATTTTACAGAGGTCGTAGGTACAGAGAGACTGAAAAATGTATTTAGACGTTACACAGGATGATTCTGTGGTTAAGGAACTAGAGAATAACTCAGGTCTCAATTTTTTTTTTCCTTAACAGATTTCCTGTCTCTGTTTTAATAATGTAAAAAAACGTACATGGATATTTTTAAAACACTTCTGCTAACTGATATGTTTTAGAAACATAAAACTGACTTTAATGAGGATTTTTTTTTTTTAATGAATAGGAATTCTGTAGTTTTAAAATCTTAACTAGAACTCATTTCATTTTTGCAAAGCTAGAAATTCTCTCTCTCTCACAGGATAAAGCATCCATTTTTGGTAGCAGTAGCAGACTGCAGAATATCCAAACCTTTGGTTAGTCTTGGACGTCAGCATCTTTAGCTGTGGGCCATATACATGTATTAACTGGGGAATGAAGTTCGGGGGAGAAGCAGAAACAGTTTTTCTGGTAGCTTATTGTTTGCATTTGACAGCTGTTGGAAACTGCTTACATGCTGGAAATATTAATAGTCTTGATGGAGATAAGTGAGGCAGGCAGGCAGGAATTAGAAGAGCTGTTTATCACATGGCTCTCCTATATGGCTGCAACTTCCTCTGGACAAGTCAGATAATACGATTTGGTCCTAAAACACACGCAGCAGATAGCGGAATGTTTACTTGGAGCCGTAACCAGAAAATAAAGGCGGCAGCATGGTTAAGTAAGTGAAAGCCTTGCACCTTCTTGTTAAATGCTGGGCTGTTCCCGGAGGTTTACGCAGCCGCAGCAATTACTTTTCAAGTCTACGTAGGAGGGAGGGAGAGAATCTTTTCTCTTTCCTGTGGACCTTGTTTCAGTGAGTTATGCCTCTGTACCTCATGATTAGATTGCTGTAATGTCCTATACGTGTACCTTTACCCTCAGGGCACTCAAAAATAACGCTGATACAGAATGCAGCTGCCTGCTTATTAAGCAAGAACCCCTGTTGGGAGCACAGCTAGCCACTCGGCCAGGATCCGCACTGCCTCCCTGTGATGAAATTCCAGGTGGAGCTCAGAGGGATCCTGCGACCCTCCAAATCCCAAGCTGGTGGAGCCTGGGCAGGCAGGGGACCTCCTCGCGGGGATGCTCTGCAGTGAGCGCAGCCTGCACCGAGCACAGTCCAGGCTGCCATTCTCTCCCCATAAATGCAAAGGAGCTGCTAGTGGGGGGATACTCAGCTAGCTAGACCACATCTTCCTCTCTTTTACTCACATTTTTAGGAAAGGCACAGACTTGCCTGCAAGGTCTGGGAGTTTATTTTATTAATGATATCAATTGATGACAAAGTGCTATCTGTAGTCACTCATATCTTAAAATTTTATAATAAAAAAAAAAGATAGCCTATAAAGACCGTAACAAAGAGGCTTACAAAAGTTTTTGAAAATGTGTTGTTATACTTCGGTCATTGCACATATGAAAATACACAAACACACAAATATATATGTATAGACTTACAGGCACACGTGTTTAAACACGTGTGCATGTATACCCTTCTCAGTATATTTTAACATTACTACACTTATTGCCATCACATTCTCCAAACGCAAGCATATTTACCTAAAGTCAGAAATGTCACCAAACTGGTACACCGCCTCTTAAAAAATCCAAATGCCACATCAGCTCTACTCCTCAGCCCACTCCATTATATAGGGCACCTTGAGAAAGGGTACGGGTCACTGCATTTCCTCAGAGTCCGTATTTTCAAGCTCCATCACAGCAGTATCAAAGTGAATATACAGTTAAGAATCTCCCAGGATAATGGCATACTCAAAACCATTCAAAAACTGAATGTACCAGCAATAACCTAAGTCATTCTCAGCTTTGAAAATTAAACAGGGACAGGGGAAGAGGGAGATAATGACAGATTCATAATTCAAAATTATTGAGAACTGTTCATCAACTTACAAGACAATTAAGTAACTTGCAAGATAATTTTGCTACAGTAAATCAGAAGTCAACTTTTGCCCCAACATTACATTGAAATGATAAGGGGAAGCAAGCAGAAATTATCAAAATACTTCCCTGCACGTTCACTTCAGAAATCTGGACGCTTTGGAAGTGAAAAAGGGATAATTACTGACAGCTTAAAGATGACAAGCAGTGCAAAGGCAGGAAAACACTTGCAAAATAGTTGACAACTGAAGAGAGGAATCTGGTTCACCTAGCTACACGCCAACACATCACCCGAGGTAGAGCACACCAACCCTTGTGGCAGCCGGGCGGCAGCCGGGGTCCCCACGGGCGGGGGGTGCTGAGGACAGAGCCTGTGCCGTGCCACCCCACCCAAACCGCACCCCGCAGACCCCCGCCAGACCATGCAAAACGAGAGGATGCCTTCAAGCAATCTTGATCCAAAGCACCTTCCAAAAGCACAGAACCTTTCCCCATAAACTGGCTGGCCTTTTCTCTAAAGCAGCATTGAAATTGCCTTACCCGGGAAACACCTACACTACTGACTGCGGTTCTGTGAAACCACGATGCTCCTTGCCGCGAAACCAACGCACGCCCGGGCGTGATTAATGTATAACACACTCTTGCCACAACGCTCTAAGCTGCTTACTAATTTACCGGATAGCTAAATGTGCAGCCCTGCAGAACGGTGAGATGAGATGATGATAAAATTACCTAGGAAATCTGTGTTAAACAGGGAAGAGTCCACACTTAATTGTGTATTTGCATACATAACTTTCAGGGGCAGGGAGGATGGGCTGGCGATTGCAGACTCATGAATCAGCTGAAATTATATTAATCTACAAATTTGCTGGTAAAACTCTGTGTTTCAAGTTTCTGAGCAAGACGCTACAAGTGTTATTTAAATGGTGCATATGTGCCAAGGACAAGTCAGGAAACCGTTGTTATCTACATGGATGTGAACAAAAGGAAAGGCCTTTCTTGATTTTAAATAAATCAAAAGAAAAATTGTAATTCAGTTAGTTTTGAATCAATCTTTTTGCCCACAGTGAGAGTAGCAAGCCGTCTGCTAAACCGACCTGCATCACACACACATCTTGTTGATGGGAGAATCTTACTCCTTCATGTAAGGCATAGAAGTACTGTAAGCCTGATGAGAGGTAATGAATGAACTACTCCATTGCTTATAAGAATGTAATACTCAGTGTATCACTTGCACAAATATATTTGATTTCTTGATATTCAATAGTGATGTTTCCAGCTCTTCAAAATTAAATGTTTTCCAAATGTAAATCCTTGGAAAGCTTAATTTCTCTGAAAATACAAGATTTTACAAACTGTGAAGCAGTTATAAGTATTTACGAATATTTATTATTTATTCTTGATAGAGAATATACCATAAAGGATCTTAACACATAGTCTAAAAAAAAAAAAAATTGAAATACCTTTAATCACGTGTGATTCCCACCCCCCACCCCCCGGAACAAGTGCAACGGCACTGATTTCTAAGAGCACATCCTGTCCCACGGCCAAAGGGCTTTGTGTGCGCGTGAGACCGGCCACGCTGAGTTGCTGATGAGCAGCACACAGACATACGGGATTCCTAGAATTTACCGGTATGGGATTTCGCCTCCCGTCGCACATGTACAAAGGTTACCTTTGTGCCTTGGATATAACCGATGGACTAGCAATCTCTGCTTCAAATTCTCACTCTTTGGTTACGGGAAAATCTTTTCAGATGAATTTATAATCATATTTTTTCACCTACTAAAGGTTAATAAACCATCACTGTCAGTTTGATAAGAGTGTAAGGATCAGGCAGCTACAACCAGAACAAAATACAATTACACAAAATAATTTCGCCCCTTCTAGTTTATTGCAGATCTTTTCATTATTTCTGGGACTAACACTAAATGCCTCAGTTTCAGGTCTATTATACTTGATAATTTACATTCATTACAATCAGGGATAGGTAACCAGGGGGCTTATTATCACATCCATTACGAGTGACACCATTTGCAAGATGCTCAACACTAAATGTACTTGTTGCTGCAGTGATACAGGCTGGGAAACTGCTCTACATCACAGGATAGGAACGAAGAACAAATTAGAAAAAGACCACCAAGAAATCCGTGGGGATGTCCCAGCTTTAAATTAAAAAAATAATAAAATAAAGAGAGGGGGAGGTTTAAAATTATCATTTGGCATATTCACGACTGTTGTAGGTATTCCAAAGCAGAGCAGACCTGGGGACTGAGCAAGGAATCTCCTGGGCACGGGGCTCTGAGTCTAGACACAACACATAGAAAAACATCTCCTCAGGTCTGATTTTGTGAACCGCGAGGCCATGAGAGCTTTGTGGGGGCTTAATTTCAAGCCAGTACCTTCGCGCTGCCCCCTTTTCGTTCCGTACGAGCCCCCATAACTCCCGCTCTACCTGAGCCCACCGGGGAGCCCCGGGAGCGGGGTCCCTGCCCGGCAGCCGTCCCCGCTCCTCGCCCCAGCCGCCCGGTGCGCTCATGCTGTTCACTGCTCTGCGACAATCAGGCAGGCACAGCACAACACCTGGTACTCCGGGCCCGGCCCTCCTTGGCAGCTGACTGTGAAATCTCCCTGCCAGGTGGTTGCACTTCAATTACATTAGCTAGGCATTGTAGGGTTAACAAGTATCCAGAGGAAATCTTTTATTCATATAACACAGTATGCCTTTTGTTGATCTTTGAATAATGTGGCTTAAAATCCATTAAATTAAAATACTCTTTCAAGCGCACAGCCTGCAACAGGTACAGCAGTACGTACCCACCGCTGTCTGCTCACGCAGCATTGTCGTGGGCACACAGCCGTTTCAGGAAAATTTGATCCCCAAAAGCAGATGATTAAGTCAGCATTTAAAATAACATTTTTTTCCCTGGAAGTGACCTCTCAGTAGGGGGAATGGATTCCCCTTTCATTGCATAGCTCAGCCAGAGTGCACGCTGTGATGTCTCTCCGTTTCCCCAAAGGAGTAAATTAAAATTCTGGTGCATGTTTATGAAATCTGCTTTTTTTTTTTTTTTTTAACTCATAAAGTGGGGGTGGGGGCTGAGTGGGGAGGGGAAGAAGCAAAACCGAAAACGTAAGCGACTCCTTCACAAAAAGGCAAGTTAATGCAATAATGCAAAATACTGCTAACTTCTTCTAAATGTTCTACTGTTTCTAAAAAACTTCCCCATAGGTTTTAAGTAACTCAGGTTGGCCATAGAGTCTTATCATCACATTTAATTATGGGGCAGGAGGTGAGTTAATGACTTGAGCTGTATGACATACTATTTAAACAACCAAGTTCAAAATTCAACCACAAGAGAAATTATGGTGAAAATGGAGAGAGGGTACTACGGAGGATGCCGAAGAGCTGTGTGGCTGGCTACGCAGCCCTAGTTGACAGTCACTCTTTTAATGCCTAGGACTAGTCAGTTTTAGACTAACTTTAAAAAAATGTGAGAATAAGATGCAGTCAGAAAACACTCTATTGTATACAGGTAATGTAATGCACAGAGGAACAACAAAAGTGCTGGAAGCTGCCCCAAGACAATACAAAAGAAAAACTACTTCTGCATGTAGAAGAAATTAGATTGTAGAAACAACGTGAAGGGCTTTGAAGAACCAGCAAGGTGGCCAGAAAGAACAGGCGAAGCGCCACTGCAGTCCTTTCCAGATCAGGGCATTTAGTCTGTGTTTTCAAATCAAAAGCTATTAAAGCGTACTGCAGCACTAGAGGCAGGCTGGAGTTGGGCCGTGGAAGCTGCACGTCACAGGGGAAAGAGGTGGAATGACCCGTCCCCATGGTGAAGACCCCCCAGGTGCTCAGAAGATTGGGGTCGCACAAATACACCAGGGAAAGCGTCAGTGAGCAATCCTGCTGCACAAGCAACGGGGCATTGGCTTTACACTCCTGCCCATCACCGAGGTGTCTGGGTTATGGAGTACGCACTTCCACCGCGATGAGATTATGGCCGATGCACAGAATGGCAGCACTTTGTTAAAACGGAAAATTAATCTGATTTGAGAAGACACATGAGTGAGCTAGTGCTGCCATAGAGAAAGCTATGATGCAGAGTGGAAAACCTACATGAGAGTCAGAAGTAACTTCTGCCCACGCTCCCTGTGAGCCAACACCAGGCAGGAGCGGTGGATGACAACTGTGCAGCTCTGGTCCCTTTCGCCAAGGCTATCAAAAAAAACGCGTAAGAGCCCCCAGTGAAAGAGCAGAGCTGTTCTGCTCTGTACAGCCCTTTCCATCTGCTTCCTGCCAGATCTTTTTGACACATCTCCTTCTCCAGACAGCACAGAAACACTCCTTTGTGTACTGTGTTGAAGATGACCACAAATCACCTAGTGGGCTGACCCTTCCCCGGCACGTGCCTTGAAGCACCATCTCCAGCTTTATAGATTGGAAGAAGGATCCTAACAAAACGTGTGTGCTGAGGAGCTAAATACCTGGCGCATGAGCCCCTGCGGGATGCCTGGGAGTCAGGCTGTTCAACCGGCTTCAGGACATGAAAGGTGTCCAGGTTGCACAGCCCTCATCACAGAAACAGACTGAGCAAAAACCCGGGAAGTTTTCTTCTTCTTGGCTTCCACTGAAATGCATAATTTTCTCAGTGTTAACACTATTTCTTGAAGACACTGCCCTTTAAGCTAAATTTCCCAAGTTCTTTGAAGTCCTTAACTGCTGAGTCATTTCAGATATAAAAGGAGATCATGGGGATCCCAAAGAGAAAGGGGGAGAGCAGACAATGAATTTTTAATGAAGCATCGAAGTTGGTGGAAGCAAACGGAGAAGAAGGATGTATAGGGACAGTGCCCTAGGGAAGAAGCTACGCAGCAGTAATGCTGCATGCTGCTGCTGTTGTACTTCACTAGAAAATACTTCAAGTGCAGGCTTATGTAAGATTTTTCTCTATTCAAGTTTTCTTCCAGTTTTTGTTAAGTCTTATCAATGAAATACCTGTCCAGCTATAAGCCTTCTGAACTAACACCTTTTAATTAAAATTTAATTTTTAATTAAAATAAGAAACTATATGAGAAACAGTTTTGAACATGTCCTACTTTACTGTTTAATTTGCAACTTACTCTTTATAAGTACAGCTTTTTGAAAGCTATAGTTTTCTACTGCTTGAGAAACACAATAGGCAAATTTTCTGAATTTTGAGCAGAAAGCTGTTCAGCATACTAGAATGACACTTTCCTACAGTATCCATCACCTGAAGCTAGTTTACAGTTATTTAACTTACTCTCTTAAAACTCAACCGCCAAATTTCACCCAATTTTAAAAAAGGTTTTTGTCACTCAATTGTCAACCATTCTGTCTTCTGCAGAACATAATCAATACTGAAATAACTCCTGTGCAGTTACACGCTAACGCTTTCCATATTTATCTTCAGGAGGAATTCAGTGAACTATTTCTTCACAGTCAGTAACAAAAGGAGAATGGGTGTCTTTGGCAAAAGTAAGACTAGCTATAAACAGCCCTTCTCCATGCAAATTTGTTACTACGACTGTGTCATGACCTACATCAGTCCCCTGCTACGAGAGCTGCGAGTTGGTCCTGTGAACAGCCTGCAAAATTTCATCCATTTGCTGGAAAATATCCACTGCAACACACGATGAGGCCATCCAAATAATTTCACTTGCTAATTAACTTTGGAAATACATTACAGCCTTGTCTTCAAGAGCAATTTTAACAGACTACAGTGCTTATTGCACCGGCAAGCTTTCTTTCTATTTTAAAACCAAATTATATGACTTGGTATAACAGCAGTAACACTGACACACATAAGTGGGTTATTTGAAATTAAATATTTGGCTTTTTGCAACATCTATTTTCAATAAATGCCTTGGCTTTGCCGTGGTATTTATCTGTGCAGGCACACTGTTATCTGATCCCAGTGTATAATGCCATTAATATTATTGCATATTTATATTACACTACCTTGAGCAAGGTTGGGCTACCAGGGTATTAGAATCTGCCTATATGAAGCAGATACTGTTCTGCAGCTCAAAACAATGACCAGCACTTCTGAATGAAAAGAGAGAAAGTGAACATTAGCACATCAAAGGCCCCTTTCTGAAAGAAGAAAAATTGCATGATGCACACTTTAATCTTTCTGACAATCTATGCATGGATTGAACTGAATTCTATTTTTCACACAAATGTGAATGCTTGATACAAGGACATCTTTACCAACAGCAAAAAGAACAGAGAAAGGCGTGCTAGCGCAGTCTTTGAACTTTTAAAATATGGCTTAACATGCAATAATATCTAACAACTGACAGAACAACATCCTTCTTATCTCTCTTAATAAACCCAAATAACGTAAAACACATTTTACAGGCAACATACAGAAAAATGGTTATAAATAATTTAATCTTAAAATAAAAAAACAATTTAAGAAGTTTGTAGTAAAGAAAATACAGGCAATATTAAAATCTTCATGTAAATGTCTATTATTTAAAATCAGTAACCCATCATAGAACAGCCTTAAGTGTAATTCACTTAATTAGCACTTCTATTTAGCTAACTAAGGGTGGAACGGGACCTGTGTTTATAGGTTTAAAAGAAAATATTGCTAAAATACGTATACAACACATGTTACACTAATGGTGCTCATTCTGCTGTAGTAAGCGCAGAGATTTCTGCAGGTAGATCTTCTCACATTGCAGAAGAGCTGTGTCAATCAGCCTGGAGAAGCAAACACATAGGAGCTACTCTGTTTTACCTAGACAGCTCTCTGCTCAGCAAAGCGTACAGAGAAGCACTTCCAGAAAATGAGAGGACACGCAAACAGTACTACCAAACGCTGCAAGAACGCCTCCGCGATACAGCTCTCTATACCCTCTCCATCTCCATTACTTCTTGCAACGTAACACCACAGACGAGACAACTTTGATTACTCCTCTTCCACTTAGGCAAAACTTACTTTTGTTCTCTTCCTTTAAAGAAGCAGATAAAAGGCAATCAGAACTCTTTAAGTATGTTTCTTCAGCAGATACGCGCCTAGAAGATGGTACAGCAGCTTTGGAGAATCGCTGCAAGATAGTTACTCAACGGCCACACATCCAGATGGACCTGCACCTGCCTGCGGAGGAACGAGAGGGAAAGGGAAAACGAGTGAAGGGCAAGATGTTTCTCCTCTCATTCCTTCATCAGGATGCTCTGTTTGCTGCTAAAGTTTCACCAAGATTGTCTGTACGTTTTTCTTCTGCTGACAACATGTTAAACTGTTGAGTCCAAATGCTTGTGGAGAGCAGGAAAGGGACTGCACAGAAATGACATCCCAGAGTTTTCTTCATGTAAACAGAACTGCATCCTCATAACTATCAGCTTGTGAAGGAATGGCATGATTTTATAAATAAGCCTTATTAAATGCACACGCTGAATGAATTTGTTCCTAAAAAAAGCCTAATTCAGTTGGTTATAACTCAATCACAGGCAGTGGAATGACATCTCGGAAGAACTTAAATAAGATCACAGTCTTTGACTTGCAGAACATCACCAATGGAGACAGCAGAGCCTCACCAAAGCTGAGCCTCACACACCTGATACTTTGCACAAACTGGTACATTCCCAAACAAAACATGCGCGCTTCCCAAAAAGCTTGAGAAAACCACATTTTTCTTGCAGATATTTCAGCAACCTGAAAGTTAAACTACTTCAGTTAGAAAAAGGAGCAGCAGACAACATTTAGATGTGCCTAAATGGACTGTTAAAGTGTGGGGCCAGCGGTGAGAGAATGAGTTAGCATTTTGGAAGTCATATATTGGAAAAGGAACTAAAAATAACCGGTTTGGAAATGTCTCTTTTAGGGAAATGAAAACACTCGACATTCAGGTTAGAATTGGTCCAAAAGAGGACAGTGGCATAAGGAAAATCCATGACAAAAGATTAACATGGCCGAGAACTGCCACAACATAGAAAAGTTTGCCTGTGCCTTACCTTAAACACCCACGACGCTAGAGAACAGCACACTGAAGGTACAACAAAAACCAGGGGTGCTCTCTATCCATTTTGCAAATAACGCCTGAAATTTAGAAGGCAGGCAATACGCTTCACTTTTCTAAACACGGTGGGTTCAGCCCCATGACCAAGACTTTTATTTCACTTCATATTTTGCTTCTCCAGGATACAGCCTTACTCAAAGCACTGGCTACAACGCCCACTGGGGGAGGAAAGAATGACTGGACCAGACAGATGGTCTGCCTTTGGACACTGAAAAGGATTTTGAAGGAGTTGAGTAGTATGACTTAATTCTTGTCCTGAGTATTTAAGGTAAACACAGATCAATCCAAATTAGGTAAAGCTGTGCCATATATAAAAACCAGCAACAGATCATGACTGCAAAAATGCCCTAGGAAAGACTGTCCTTTTTCTCCTTTACTAATCTCTCTATGAGAGCAGAGAGAGAGTTATGAGAGTTATTTGACATTCACATTCTGCACTACTATTTGACTATACAGTCTTAATATACGGAAGCCTTCCAAGATTGTTTTTCTTAAAAACCCTGACACTCTTGAAATATTGCCTCTGCCGTCTGATCAGGGAACAGAAATTTACTTCCATTTTTTAAAAATGCAACTCTATCCATTCTGCGTAAATCATTGACTCAGCACGTTAGTGCACAGTCAAAACGCACAGAGGTAAAGCAGCAGAGACACTCAAAGTATTGAGGAACTTCTGTCCTACCGTTTTCTTGCAATTCTGAACAATTATTACAATAGTCTCTATGATAACCCCAGCAGCACTGGTGGATTCCACTCCATCCTAAAATCCCATTATACTGAATACTACAAAAAAAACCAAAAAACCACACCAAAGCTGTCTCAGTCCTGATGCTCTAAATGTAACAAAAAGATGAAATACAAGGGGAGGAAAATGTGCGTCTGCATGCACTGTATTTCTAATGTTCTTCCAGTAAGTGCTAAAAAGAAAAATGAAACATTTTGTTTACTGGTCTCTGTGTATCTTCTTCAGTGATACAAGGGAAGATTAAAAGTTGTTGTTTGGGGCATTAAAAAGAACACTAAAGTCCACATGAGCCTTTTCTTTGTAAACACCAGTTTTACAGATACCGTAATTGACATGAAAAAACTGAAACTAAAAGTAAAATCTCTCCACTTGCTTTCCGAGATCCCAGTACTTTGTGTGTTGACTTTTGGGATTCCAAAATGCACGTTGCTGTGGTATTTAAAAAAAACGGAAATGCTGGCATGCAAATCCTATTCAACAACTTGAGAATACCGAGGGCTTTTACAAGGCAAAGAACACGTTAAAAGTTCATTAATTAAACAGTGCTTGTGAACAGATGGAATGGCTATCTGGGCTCTAATTACTGTAAGTTGGTACAGAGGTTCGCAGACCTTAATGAGGTTCAATAAAATGAATGATTACACATCAATCACAATTAGAGAAACCTGTAAGATGAGCTGAATTATCATGGCAACAAGTCATAAAACATGGGAGCACAAAAACCAACAGGCTCTGCAAAAGCCTATAAAGAAAACGTTTCTGAATTAAAACAGTTCTTCTGGATTGGAACGATTCCTCTCTACTGCCAACCCCATAAAAACGCTCAGTGATTTCACTATAAGGGTTGCACCGTCCCTCTCTGCCATCCCGGAGGACTGATTAGCCATAGGAGAGTGCAGGGCACCACAGTACCTAAAGGGTTAGCAACAGCAAAGCAAACAAGGCAATGATCTGAAAAATAACCAGTTACGGAAATGAAGAGAACGGGAACCCTTTGTCACCCGTTAAACGCGTTGTTGAAAATAAAGACACCAATGTTTCTTTTTATCTTCCCAGTGAAATGGAGATGTCAAACATCAGGTACAGAGGCTGTTTAAAACCAGCACAATTAGAAGATGCGGCTATGTGGAAAACTGTGGAGTTGAGGTTATTCAGACCGGTATGTGTGGGTGTAACTGCTATTCCTACAACTCCAAACCTTTAAATAACACGGAGCTTTATTTAAAAATTAAGGACCGAAAAATAATCCCAGCCACTTCCATTTCTTGCCACTGGAGCCGCCTGTGGGAAATGGTGTTGTCAGAGCCTTGAATTTCCCAGCTGTAATAGATGCTGGCAGCAGGGAGAAGAAGGTGGTAAGATGGAGACAGAAATAAATAGTAAGGGGAGGAATTCACTTATGATACGTGAACTCTCTGAACTTCAGCTTCAGTGCTCGTTCCCCAAAGTAACGGCTCTATACTTTTATCATCTTCCCTGTACTGCTACACTTCTATCGCCTTAATGGTGTTAGTCTGGCAGACACAGCCCTTAAAAACTCCAGAAGTCAACTTTCAATACCAGGAAGTTAATTAGAGTCACAGGTATGACACAAGTTAAGGCAAGATCTTTCAGGAATAAGAGAAAAGAAAAATGCATGCTAGCTTGACATTATTTTCTCAATTTTAATGACTTCACTTTCACGACGCTGCATTTTTGGTATCAAGACTTTGCAGTAATTAAAAACTGTGCTAACCCAAGTTTGTTTGTTACAGTGATAACATTAAGATTTCTAAGTGAAGCAACTGCTACTTGAACAACACTACTTTGCCCAGCTGAAAGGTGGGCAGCAGAATGCCTATTCTATTTAAGGAAGCCAACAAACTGTAGACTAGCAAGGTTTCGTAAGATCATCCACATTGTTACACTGGTGAAAATCAATGAGATGGATAATCCTAAATAGGTACAATAAAGGAGCTAGCTGTTCAGCAGAAGTTACAGTTACAGGTTCTCAAAAAAACCTGGCCCAGGCCAATTCAGAGAAAGTATTAAAAAACAGCAAGTGAACTGAGATTTTGTTTTTTAAACAAAAAATGCTGTACATGAACTAGATTGTTACTTAGCATTAGATTTAAGAAATCATTAAAAGCCATCTGCTCCTGTTTATACACTAGAACCCTGACAGTTAATCTTACTGTGAAATACACACAAAAGTATGATACTGAGGAAAGAAAAAAAAATTAAATACGCCAGCCACTAAACCCACTATGAAAAAGTCTATTCCTCTCTTGCTGTCTCCACGTTTATGTCCCCAACCTAATAAAAAAGTCCCCAATAACAGGATGGCTTTAAAAGTTTTTCAAGCGCATACAGAGGGAAAGCCTTTCCTCTTTAAAGAATGATACAAGATTATGGTGCTACCCATTAAAGTAGCTTTTATATAATAGGCACAAAAATCATGCACCTCATCCTCGTAGCAGCAGATGCACAGAATCAGTCAGGTTGGAGGGATGTCAGGAGGTGACCTAGTCTCAACTCCTCAAAGCATGGTCAACACTGAATTCAGAAGCTCATTTTTACTGAGAGAGAAACAAAGCAATTCAGAAAATTCAAAGCTAAACCTAAGAACATTTTTCCTGTTTAGAAAATGATTTCTTAACTTTTAAATGAAGTGATTGCAGCATGTACGGTTCGTGAAAAACACATACTGAAGTCAGGTTTTCTTTAAAAGAGAAAAAGAAGAGAAGTTTGAAAACTGGTATAAACCTATATTGGCGATTACACACTGGTATTAGTGCAAGTGCCCAGATCGTTGGGGACGAGCACATGAAAATGCCCACGTGCCCGTCTAGCTGGTCTTCTGCATCCCTTGTGCCTTCTCACCGCCCGTGGAGACACGAACGCGTGGTTTCAGGGATGCGGAAACTGCCTTGCTGGATCGAAACCGCAGTTTCCAAGGTCGGCACCCGGGCTTTGGCTGCGGCGAGGACATGGTGCATTGCGCCGAACCCATTGGGAACCCCACAGCAGGCCGGTGTGGAGTCACCAGCCCCACAAAAGCTCTCAAACTATCCCCTAGTAAAGACTTTCTGAAGCCAGGACTTCTCCTTAAAAACATTCCCCACAGGAGCATTAACCTTGATGAAGCACCGTCCGCAGGGGTTCCCTGTAACAAGTTGCTCACGGGGAGCCCAAACCGCCGAGCTCGGCCACCTTCATCTTTCACCGCAGGTCCCTTTGTTCCTTTGTTGCGATGGAGGGAGCGGGGAGCTTCCTGCTGCGCCGCCCGCTCCGTTCCCTACTGCTCATACTTCCCTTATGCTTTTTGTCTCGTAACAACAGTAAGCGAGCCTCAGCTTTTCACTCTCTCTTCTAACGAGTCTTTTCATGACCTATATAATTCCACATTCACGCAGAGTACCCATGTGCCATGCAACCAGGATGTGCTTTAGTTTTCTCCGAATTTTGCAGTTTAGTTTGATGATTACACTGCAAAAATTAAGACGCATCCTTTTAATCTAAATTACTCGCGGTAATTTAACGTAATTTTATTACAACGTAGAAATGATCGCTGTACGTTCTGCACAAAGGAATTAGACTGGAAGGTTAAGAATCAGCATCAGCGATACCAGCAGCTCCCTCTAGTTGGAAAGCGTATTATTTTTCTCCCCGAAGAGCTAGTGTATAGGAAAGATAGCCAGATACTACAAGCTTCTTACAATAAGTGGCTTGGTAACTCATGCTGTAATATACGATCATTGTAGATCTACTAGCTACATTGCCTTGATTCTCTCTTAAATGAAAATAACTTTTTATCATCTATGCTGTCTTCTGACTATTTTTGTAATACACAACTACCAAAAAATTAAAAATTCCCAACATTTGACAATGAATCTACTTTGGAACAAAAAAAAATTACTGTATGTTAGAAGAGTGATTTGAAAACTGTGTTTTACTGAAATTTAAAATGTGTTAGAACTTGCATATGCTTTAAATAAATATAGGGTTTCATATATTGATCCAGAAGCCACCTCCTTACATTTCCAAGGCTTTAAAACTAAAGAAGAGGCTTTTTAGCCTGAGGGGTTAAAAGTGTGGGTGTGGAAGTGGGCTTTTGTTAGAAAAATTAGCAATGCTATGAGTCATTGTGCATTAGCGGCAGAATAGTTTTGCATCTTGTATGAATCCAGACACCATATGCCATGCGAGGGCCTGCTACTTTATGCGGTGCCGCTGCTGACGGGCGGCCACGTGGGCATCCCCAGCGGAAAGGCTGTCTGCGCGCGGCGGCGAGCGCAGGAACCCGGTGATCCGAACACGCTGGACATTGTCGCGAGCAGCAGGAACAGCTGGTAAGCTAGCAGAGCTAGCCGAGCTAGCCGAGCTAGCAAAGCCAGCGCGCCGCAGCGGCGGCGGCGAGCCAGCATGCTAATGAGACGGCGAGCGTGCACAAAGCCCGCCGCAGAGGGGATCGACCCTAGTGCTGTCGGGTCCTGTGCGGCCCAGATTTTGGAGATCTTAGCCCACTCCTCCAAACCACGCTGCCGCTGCTCCCCTGCGCCTGCTGGTCTCCCCAGCGCCGCAGCCAGGTCTCGGAGCCGGGTGCTCAAATACAAACGTCATCTTTATTCTTGCCAGCAACGCAGCCAGCGGGCCAAGACGACAACCCGTAGTCAGGCGAAACTCAGGCCAAAGCCAACGCGCGTTTTGTCTGTGTGAGGATTGCACAGCCTGAATTAAATTTAAAGTCCATTCATATCAAACTCTACTTTCTCTTTTTTTCACCCGTTTGTGACAGAAGCCAAACAAAAATAACCCTAGGAAATCCAAAGTGCAAGCGAGCGTTCAGGAGCAAGTTTCCAAAAGATACAATGGACGTTTTAGCTACACAAATCCCTTCAAAGTTAACACAGGTGGAACAGCAAAATCATCAAAACTTACTCTGAAAATACAAAGAACACAAATCCCTTTAATTTGCCTGGTGTATAAGTGGGGAAAAAAACCCCCAAACCACCAAAAAACCCTGTAAAGATTGAATGAAGTACTTAGTAGTAACCTGAATATATCAATTTTGCTTCTGCCAACCTTTAAAGAGAGCCTCTCATTAAACACAACTTAGAGCTTCTTTGTCTAATACGACAGAAAACATAGAACACTGAGCAATAGGTGTTTGGACCTCTGTATATCTTACTTGGAGAGAGTGGGAGCTTGAGCTCACACCTTCCTATGAAAGATACGTCTACTAGTTCATTATAAACAAAAAACGTATACCACACTGACTCAATGTTTGTTATTGCAAGTTAAACTGAAGGCAGAGTTCCATCACAGACCTCCTGGAAGGCCTCTGGGTAGGGCATGATTATGCTAACAAAACTGCACTTTTAGTAAACTTGTTTTATTTTTACGGAGAACAACAGAAAGACTCCGATCGCCGTCAGCGTGACCAAACTGTAGGTATTTCACGAGCAACGCCACCAAAGCTGGCAGACTGCAGGTGAGCAAGAATCACCTGACAGTGGCCAGTTAATCTAGTGGCCAGTTAATCTAGAAATGCAGCCAATGTCAGGCTGCGATAAGCGCCCTGCTAGGCACCCCGGGAATACCTACTAGCTATCAGCCAGTCGGTACAAACCTCAAACTGTACATTTCCCTCTTCAGCCCTTGCTCATGGTGCTCTTTGCAGACTGGCAGAGAAATCTACTGCATTTTGCTTGTGAATATACGAAGAGCTATATTGTGTTTTTACAGATTTAAACTGGATAAACGTTACTCCCAGCAATCTTAAGAGCAGCAGTGGTACACTAACCCTTTTGCACAACTCAAGTTTGATTCAGCGCTAGGACACAAGTTTAAAGCAGCACTTAAATAAAAACCCCAGTTTCCTGCAAAATTACTCATGAACAAATAAAATATTACTGATGAAGAAATGGAATGAAGAAACCAAGTGTTTCATTCAAAGCAGCAGCTTTTCCATGGCAGAGGAGAGTTTGGATTCAAATTCCCAACTTCCAATCCTGATCTGCTGCTTATACTTTATGTACTATACTATTTCCAGCAAGATCATGACTTTCCAGTCTTTGGTAGGGGCTGAAGAGTTATGGCTGTGTATTTTAGGAACCTTGTTTTCAATTAGTGCATATGTACAACATTTAACGTTTGGGGTTTGGTTTCTTTTCTTATTTCTGACATATATCACACAGAGAATTCACTTTTCATTTAAAAAACCATTACATTCATGATGTCACTTAACCACAGGTTCATTTTTGGAACCACCCATTAAATCACTTAGCAAATAAAAGCCTTTAAAACTGCTGGGGTTTATTTACTTATACTGAAGAGTACAGCTGCTGCACAGAGATCATCATCAGGAGGGGCAGCAGTTAGTGCCGTTTAAAACTGCTACAGAATTAGCTTGGGACTTTCCCAACAACACTCAGTGATCTTTACAGCTTCCAACCGTGGAGAAGAATAATGATGCCCCATGTTATAGCAGAAAAATAAATTGTATTGTTAACACGCAAACTTCACTGCTGCCTCCCTTGCCTTCTGTAAAATGGTAAGGCTCACCAGCAGTTCACAGTAATGCGTGTACAAGACGTGTGTCTAACAAGGGACTATGAACAGGGACAGGTATGTATAGATGCATGCACAAAAATATAGAAATTTAAAACCATTGCGTCCATACATCATTCAGCAGCACGTGAAGTTTAAATCCGCAGAAGCATTATATACTCTTTATATATTCACAAGTGGGATGCAGTAGATTTCTCTGCAAGTCTATGAAGAGCACTATGAATAAGAGCTGAAGAGCCGCCTCCACAATCCCATGTAATGCCACCTAAAAGCTTTGCCTCGCATGACTTATTACAGGCTGGAGCAGATTAGAGGCATCGATCGCTGCCTGGAGAAGGTTCTTGCTGCGAGGAGGGAAGGCAGCCGCAGAGACAGACAGCCCGGCCATCGATCCACTCCAGCGGGGAGCTGCGCTGCAGAATGAAGGTCAGCGCTGCTTTACACCACCCGGTACAGCCACTGCCGCGTTCATCAGCATCCCTCAGAGACTGCTGCAACGGGACCAAATACTTCTGTCTGAAACTCAAACCCTCACACGAGGGCTCGTTACAGGAATCGCCAGAAAAGCAAAGGACAGCAAGTTAAACCTGCTGCTCTCCGCAGACAAAGCAGCAGAGGACTGACTACAGACAGACACTCCTGCGAGCCAGAACCGATCACTTCGGCATAAAACTGTCAGATGCCATGTCATATAAATTGTCACAGCTCCTGTGACACATGCTTTAGAATTTCATAGTAATTCCTAACAGCATCTATATAGCTCGAGGGCATAACTTCTTTGGATGAAATAAAGGGAACAAATTGTGAACCCTTCTCTAAAGAGAGTAACAGGCTTTCTATTTTATTTTCACGGTACAATCAAACACCCCTTTATAACCAAAGCAGAGTTCTAAATGCAAGCTCAACAAAGCACATTTTGAAAGGTATGCAAAATGTGTTTTCAGGCATCTGACATTTCGTACACCTACAAAATATATGACAGCCATTCACACAATTAAGTCCATCATAGCAAATATCTTTCTTTTTTAGTCTCTGATAAAGCAGGTAAGCAGATCAGGCACTCTACATTAAGTTGATCAGAAATTGGCTTAAACCAGCAAAAGGAATTAATTCAGATTTCAAAATTGACATTCTTTGTTTAATCTTCTTGATTCCAGACACGACATACTAATATATAGTAGATGTGTTAATATCTGGATGCAATATAATGAATTAAAGTTATGGATATCTTTCTTTGTTAGGTATTTAGACGGTCTTTTGATTTTATTCTAATGAACTACTTGTTTGGTATAGTTAAGCAGGCATACCGTATTCATTACAGTGGATAAAACTTTAAGAGTTATTCATGTATCAAATTACTTCTCCAAAGTAAGGGCTGTGTTTTCTTCTGGCCCACAAACAGGACTGCAAATCGTAAGCAGGGAAATGGTGACATCCAGTGCTCAGATATTATGTAAAGTGTATGCATACTCATCGTGCTCTTTTTTGTTTGTTCTAACACAGACACCTTCAGCATCTAATGCACAGATGTATTATGTTGCAGCAAAGTGCTATGAACATCCACGATAACTTAAGAATTTTTTCTCTTTGAATGAACAACAAATAATGCAAACAACTTTGGAAACAATACCACAACCTGCCACTGTGGTAATTTTTTTCTTCTTAGCAGACTAAGAATATATTTAGGTCAGCCCTTATACAAGTCTATTTATGTTGATGAAAAAGGCAGAAGCAGCACAGCTTATATGAGAGATTTGTTAGGATTACGTCTCCAAGAACACTTGCATAGCTACCTGAAATTGACAGTTTCAATGGCAAAAATAGTGGCTGACAGACACGAGTCTGCATGCCCACACCATCAGTTATTTCTTCTTCCCCTGTAGAGTAACGCAGCACTGTACTCTCATCAAGATGCTATAGAAGAGTATGAAAAATACACAAGAATCAACAGGCAGAATAAGAACGAACCCCTTTTCTTTCCATAAGACCAAACCAATTTATCCTAAAAGTGAGATTGCTTAAAAAGATAATTTTATAATAAACATGTGAATTCTCAATAAACCCCAACGGGAACTAACTCCCTATTTACTCATTTCACAGGAAGATACAGGAAGCTTAAATTGCTAAGAAAATAATTCAAAGACTACAAGAAACCAATGAAGAACGCAGGAAAGAAGCCAACTGGTGCTTGCACATAGGGACATTTTACACCCTCCAGCAGGTTGCTTACAGAAAGCTGGTGGAAGCTAGGGTAACATTTCCGACATGTCAGAATCTCTCCTACTTTTCTTCAAATTCAGTTAGTGAGACCAGGTAGGAATGGAAGTACGATAGTTATTTGCAATGGTGGAGAAAAAAAGAAGTGGTAAGATACTACAAATAACATCAAAATAGTTTTTCAATTAAAAGCAGCTTTTTTCAGTAGAAGAGTGGAAACACAGAGATACAGGCATTTACATTCAGGTACATGAAGCCACTTCAGCAACTTCACAGATCATGACAGCAATTCACCAAAGTTTCCTCTTCATCACTGTGGCCATTTTGTAAGCTCTGAGAAGCTTTGCTTTCCAGTTAAGCAGCAGGCGAAAAGGCTCAAAAAGCATTGCTCCACCTTACACTTACACATTTTTTCTACAACAAACCAGGTCTGGTACAATCTTTCAGCCAATGCAATTTAAAGAACAGCTGTCTTAATTGCGAAGATAATTTTATGCTACACTATTTTTTTTTTTTTTAAAGATGATGGTAAAAGATATAAGAATCCAGGATGTTTACCTCTACCGTTATTATAAAACATGTAAGATGGGAAAGAATAAGCATCCTGGCTATGAAATTTCATAAGTAAAACCTGAGACCAACTTACAAATCTCTAAACAAGAACATTTTAATTTAAGGAGCAAGGAAATGACTCCATTTTGAAAGACAGTCTGGATTCTGGGTAGTCAAAATTGCATTTCCCTATGCATTCTAAGGGGAGCTTTTTGCTCAGACATCACTATCCCCAAAGTCTTCTTGGAGACCAACATTAAATTATGGACCAACCAAAGGGCCCGACACCTGCAGACTTAGTTACATTTTCATATTTGGAGTTTACTAGCACCTGAGCTTAAAAACCATCAGCTTAAACAGCGGCTGTAAATCAGACCCATAATAAAGACTTAAACCCAAACTCTGTGTCCCCCCACCAGTATTTATCTTTACAGGTAAGACCAGCTCCCAAAGATGTGCACTACTGCAGCTTAGGGCAACTGGGACTCCAGAATGTACAAGTGTTCAAAAATCCTCTCCAGCATGCAACTAATTTAATATAAGCTGGAAGAGAGCACAAAGATGCAGTTTTATATCATCAACCCTAGCATTTTTTGAAATACTCAATATTACTGGAACCAGAACAGCCCCTTGCTTAGGGGGTACTGCTCAACCCAATTACAATTACCAAAGCACTGCACCAAAGCACCAAATTACGAATGCACTGTTTTTCATCCCTGCTCTCATCTCCTAAGGCATCCTGCTTATAGACTTGCGCTACTCTTAAATACTGACAATTAGCAACCTCTCCTTTAACTGGACTTAATTAAGAGGAACTTTAGTTTTGATACATAATTATTCATCTGTGAGATTAGTTGTTCCTTCCTTTCTCCAGCACATAAAGAGGTGGCTTCAATGCTCTCAAAAACTTGCATAAATATATACATTTTTATACAACAATTTTAGTAAGTTTAAATATTATTCTTTCTTGTTCTTATACAATTTAAGCCACCTTATTGTTTCTGATTTCCATAAAGTACACAGGCATATTGCAGATAAAAATTATTGCCTGAAAAAGCAGACTGGTGAAGCTGCTGAAACACATTACCTCACACTCAACAGTTACTTAAGGATGGTGAGAGCACCAATTAGTACAGTCTGCAGCCGCTCAGTCTCAATGCTTCATTGCACCAAGAATGAATGCACTCCTGAAAAAATGGTTATTTTGAACATATACTAATGTATAATCATCCATGACCATGTAAACATTGCAGCAGCTACAGAGCCAACTGAGCTTTAACGGTTCAAAAGACAACGGAGCTGTGCGTTAACTACCCTGGTTTTGCTCCTGTGTAATGCCATCACATGCCATTTCATGTATACAAAGAACTTGTAGCCAGTATGGCTTTAAACTAAAGTTTAAATACAGTTAATTATTTTTTAATGAATATTTCTCTCACCCTAATGAATTCCTTAAAACAGAAACAGTTACACAAACATAAAAAATAGATTAAAAAAAAATCTGATGTGGTCTGCCATAGTTACCTTCCTCATTTTCAAAGAGATTTCCAACAGAAAAATGTATTTGGGTACGACAGTGGAATTTGTGTCATCATGACCAAGCGATTACAGCGCACAGTGAGATTCTCCCGCGGCTCTGCGGCCCTGGTCCCCATGGAAACCGGACTCGGATATTGTCCTCCACTCGCCGTAGCACTGAGACTTGGGAGCCTTTTGTGCCTGATGAGATTTCTTCCACAGCCTTCCAGCAACAGACCCTATGCTTCCTCCTGACTCTTTCCTAATTGAGATGCAAATTAATCTCTGTGGCTGATTACACTTCCCTTAAAGCCCCTGACAAGCGCAGCTGTAACCAGAGTTTACAGACTTTCCAACAAGTGACTTCAGCTGTCACTACTGGCAAGATGCTGCCCCTGCTCCCCGGCACGCGACCCCGCTTCCCGCGGGCACCGCGACCAGCCCGCTCCCCTAGCACCTTGCAAGACAGGAGCGAGGATCAGGGCTCTGCTCCGGCTGGAGCAGGGTCCCAGCAGGTATTTCACACCCTGCCGCTGCACCACACAAGCGCCACGGACTCTGTGCCTTATCACCATCGAACCGTTTACACCAGATGAAGCGTTCAATCAATTTCTAACCACACTTGAATCAAGAAAACTTTTAGCTACTAACCCTTAATACGGATGCCGACTTTTAGCATGGCCCGTGTGACAAACACAAGTGGCAGACCGCTCCTCAGCTCTGCCTTAAGGCTTTTCTGCGCTCACCCGAACTGCAAGGTTACGTCTAACACGCTGCCAAACGTCATCTGTTACTTTTCCAGGATTACTGCTTTTTATTTCTCCCCTCTATTGAAGTTTTTTGAGTTATTTCACCTTTGAGTTATTTGCATCTGCAGTCTGACAAAGTTCCTAACCTCTTTCATTTACTGTTCAAATTGCTGGGTCTGCTTTCCCCCCTTTTCCTCATAGCAGTTAGCGAAGCGAACACCAGAGCAAAGTCATTCACTGCGCATGCACCCTTTGGGAGCTACAAAGCAGTGTTCCTGCATTGGACAGGTTCAAACAGCACCTTTACACATGGACACATTTACATTCCAATTTCTGGCTCAGTAAAAATTTTAGTATATCTTTGTGCTTACAAGGAGTAATTGTTGTTGACCTTTGCTGTAAGAAAAAAAAGTGTTTCATTATCTACAGTAAAAGTTGTGGATAGCTTTCTCTCCCACTCCAGCGTCACCCTGATGGGATCTTCCCACCACATTATCTTTGTCCAGTTTCAGAAGTTTCTCAATCCACTTTCATTTATCAAACAGACAAGTGGCAGTTGATTCACTACAGATATCGTTGGTGCAAAAGCAGGCACAAAAAAGGAAGAAAAGAATCTGGGGACAGATGCTGTTTCAGCTAGACCTCAAACATATGCTGAGAAGTGGCATGTGCTATCATATTTGTGCTGCTCGTGTTTCCCTGGGGACAAGGAGGGACCCAGAGAGAGAGATGCTGTCGGAAAGCAGGAGCACAGCAGGCTGGTGAGCGCTGTTCGCTCACAAAATGTTGAAAGCCAAAAGATGAGCAGGATCGGGAATCAGCGGACTCGGACCGGGAGTGAGGTGCTGGGATAGCGGTAAGAGGGGACAGGACCTCTTCATTCTTGTAACCGCTGGTACTCACGTTAATTTTACTACACTGCTATCTTATTTTTATACATTGGCTATAGAAGCAGATGGATTAAGCTAAATTCTGCATAGAAGAATTCTAGTAATTAGCTAGATTTCTCTCATCAAACAAAAGTGGAAAACTTGGCAAGTTTTGAATCATCTGTTAGGTACTGCCACAGTTTTGCAGCTGATATACTGCATTCAGCTGCTTATGCAACAACCACCAACTGTCTTTGTTTTAAAACGAGTACACAATGAAGTGAATGAAATACAAATTTGTTTAACCACAATGCTACTTTTAATTTCTGACGACTTTTGCAAAGCATACTGGATAAAATTTAGCCTTTAAAAAAAAACCACAACAGTATTTTGAGGATATTTTGTCTTTTAAAAATGTGCATCTCAAACTAATTAATGTTCTTTCGAAGATCAAAACATTTCATTTACAAACTCTTTCTCAAAGTCATACGGTTAGAAAAATACTCAAATCAAAAGCTCCCCAAGGAAAACAAAGTGCAGTGAGTGTTGGTCCTGAGATAAATGATATGAGTAACAAAACAAGCTATAAAATGTTTCTAGCATAATTAGGCATTATGAGAAAATCCTAGAATAAGTGAAAACCAGTAATAACGCTGTTAGTCTGTACATCACACAATAAAAGTCTATGCTACAATTTCTGTAACACAGAAGCACACCATCTAGTTATCTTCCAGCAACTGTTAGAAAATGTGTTCTGACAATGCCCAAATACAGACAGGGCTGAAATAAAACCGGAATTCGGGAACTGAAACATCCGTATCTGAGGCCAAATCCCATCTGTCTTATTAACGTAGTTAGTCCAAGTAAAGTCAATTGGACTACTTCTTTGAATAAGATAAGAATACAACTGAGCTCTGTGTATTAGCCTAATATACACTGTAGATAACTTCTATTAGCGTGAAAGAAAATAGAGTATTATCATTACTTACAGTTCAAAGCATCAGTGTTAAGTCCAAGTCCACCACCAGCGAGACTGTCTGAAGCTGCTGGTGAGAACACTCTTGCAATGCTATGATCTTATTTTTGAAACACTGCATGGCAACTGGGTGCGAATGACTGAAAACATTGAGCTTGACGTGAAGAAAGCTTTGACCTTTTCCAATAAAATCAAATGGGAAGGCTTTTCACTAAAGCTTACCTCCCTGTAGAGGAACATTCAGAAGTAAGAACCCTACCAAGGCAAGCCTTGCCCCAGCGGGAGAAAAGGATACAAGCTCTGGTAGAGCGGGATGAGCGACTTGACGGCTCTGCTGGCATTGATGCATGTGGCACATATGAGGCTTGGCAGCAGCTTTGCAGTCACGATTGCTCCATCAAAGAGAGGACCGAAAAATGGCACCTGTGGACCCCAAAATAAAAACAACACATGTAAAGCCAAGCCAAGGGAAGCTGAAATGTTAGCGTAGAGCACGGGAGCAACTTCCAAAATCACAGAAACAACACGCCCTACTCGCAGGGGATTTTCACAGCAAGGTATCTGCTGCTTGAGAAAGGCACGAGGAGGCAAGTTTCATACTGCCCCGCTCTAGACAGTGAAGTTATTCGGTACAAGTACAAGTGTTAGCTTGCTCTAGGTCTCCTCTCTAGATCATGGGCACGAAGAGACTCCCCCAAGTACAGGAGAAGAACACCAAAACAAACCACCTCCATGGGCTGTAGCTGCGGGGCCGTTACCAGCCAGGTCAGCACGGTCAGTCGGGCGGTACCCTTGCTAGCACAACATACTGTATCTTGCATTATATTATTGACGTTTGGAATAAAAAGCATCAGACCCACTAGAGAAGACCAGTACATTACTCTGCCATAAAATGATATGACCACATTGCTTTCCACACTGAAACTTCCAGTATGATATTAATCCCCCAATTTTTTATTTTAAGTTTTTAAATCTTCCATAATTGCCATCAGTATACTTTACATGTATATGCACAGTTCACAGAATATTCAGCTGGGTAAACATGGGCTTGTTATGCATATGAACAACATTCGCCTATGAATTTGAAATCGATATTCCATTTTGAGTAGATATTAAGAGCTGTTTTCTGTCTTGCATCCCAACAGGAGACCCTGATTCACTGGCTGAATCCGACATTGGCAGGAGTTTTTGCAAAGAAGTATTTATTTCAGATAATCCTCTATAAACTCCTTCCATGGACTTCACTGAAAGGAAAAAAAAAATTTGAGCTGATCCAAGATAATGAGGTCTGTGGAAAGCAGAGGAGATGGAGGAAAACTACCACCTCTCAGAGGCAGTCCCCCATAAGCATGGCCAGGACAGGCACAAACAGGTCTATCCCAGCATAGCACGTCAAGGTGTTAAAACGCTGTTCCTTCAGGGTTACCTCCAGAGGAAACCACCACATAATGTCATTTGGTGACATATGGCTCTTCAGACAAATGCTATACTAGGCAAAAGAGACGCTTTATAAAAGTGAAAAATGTCTGGACTTCGCCATGTCAAACCCAGAAAATTTTAATGTTTAAATATATAATAAATTTTAGTATTTACAAGTAGTCAAACTCATTTCCCTTTCACAAACTCAAAATGAAAAAAAAAACCAACCCCAAACCCAACCCTAAACAGAAGCTAGCAGCAATTATCAATATTTAAGCTATGGATTTTTTTCCATCCATACAGAGGCTTATCACATAAATAAATACCCTCTATTATTCTTCTGCAACTGCTTGTGGGTGACTGTGACAGTCATTCAATAAATGGACAAAGGGAATAATATAAATCCCCTGCATCTAGGGAATTCCTCTAATTAGAAGTGGCAATGAATTACAGAATAAATTTGGTTTTAATATAACATCTGCAAATGACAGCTGTCTTTTCACACAGTTATTTTGTCATTCCTTTACTTAAAATAATTACCTGCCCCCCAAAAAACAGATTAGTGCAAAATGTTTCCATAGTGGGTTTGCCTTTCTTTTTTTTATGCTAGCATTACTATCTGGGCAGTTGGCAAGAAAGGTGACAGGAAGAAAATCTATGCCGCCAAAGTGATAATGTTCTAGAGCATCAAGTTTTTCCTCTTTAACCAATAACATTTCTAAGTGAAATTTTTAACACATACTCTGTTTACAAGTATTGACAAAAGGAGAAAAAAATGTAAAACTACATTTTTGATGTAAGTACAAATGAGGAGGTTAAGTACATACGAGTATTAAAATTATACCAACATACAAATACCAGATATTAAAAGTCAGATTAGCACTTACATATGCTACTGTCCAGGGAAATTCATTATCAGGCTTTTTGACACGCAATTTCTGCTTACAGGACTTTGTTTCACTGTTTCAAAACCACCTGGAGTCTAGGGAGTGTGGTAGATTTTCTTAACACAGTATTACAGAATTTATATACTTAAAATATAGACAAGGTGTGGATATTTTATACACCTTATATACGTGTGTATATAAATACATACACATATATACATATGCTCACATTTAAAAAAAAAAATCTTTCAGTGGCCACTCTCCAGCAAATTTATCAAAAGTATGGCCAATCTGCCTGACATTTTAAAAAAAAAAGTTTAATAATCGTTTTATCTGAAAGTTTAATAATCAAACTCCAATAAATCATATGTTACTCTCAAACTCCTTTTAAACAGAAAAGTAGGCTAATCCAAGATGAACCCTAAAACCAGAGAGCTTTCCTTAGCACCCCTGAACTCTGTCCCCACAGTGTAGAGATAAGAATGCAGTGGGTGCTCTTCAGAGTGACTTTCATGAAATTGGGAAACATGCCTTTTTTCAAGCATGTTTCAAATAAACAAACAGATTATTTCAAGAACTGTGTCCTAGGCACATATTTTGTCAAAAAGTACACATTTTTCATGACCCAAAGTTGGCGTACGCTGGCAGATGGAAAAAGAAAGTAACGCAAAGGATAGAAGTGGCTTTGTACGAGAGCAACTGATTCTACATTACCAAAGAAAAGCAAGCGTAACACATGAAACCAGAACCAAGAGCAGTATTTGCCCAAATGGGTTCATAGCTTTTCGCGGTGCAGGGCTAACCCTCTGGAGACCTGCAAAGGCATCGCTGCCCTGCCTTACAGCAGCAGCAGAGCCAGCAGGCCTCACTGCTCCCCGGCAGGCTCGGGGTCCACAGAGCCCGCTGCGATACGAGGAGCACACAACCGGACCATACGCCCGCGTGGACACAAAGCTTGGAATTATTAATTCCCGAACAGATCTACCGGCCACGCCGAGGGTCATTAAAGTCAATGGAACTCGCATATCGTCAGCTTCCATCTGCACAGGGGGCTCTGCCTTAACAAGGAGTTCAAGGGGGGGGACTAACTGAATGCACAGGGACACGCTCCCTGCTCAGTACTTTTCTGTGAGTTGGTATTAAATACCCATTTGAGGAAAACAGTGTTTTGAATGGTTACAAAAAATATATTATGCTTTGACAGGAATCAATTAAAAGAAAAAAAAAAAAGAGTAAAGGAAAATATCCCCCTCCTTGAGCACTCCAAACGTCAATGCAAGTTATCCATGAAACAAAAATTAATATTCAGCCCATTGCAAACACCTGCTTCATTACAATTTCCAAGAAAAAAATAATTATTTCTGTTGCACACAGTAAAAGTAGGCAAGGTTAAATAAACCTTTTGAGCACAAAGACTTCCCCTCTATAGCAAGCAGCACTAGTTAAAAGAGTGGGGAATGGGTAAATTATTGTACCAAATGGCTGAGAATTAATCTCTGATGACTAGCTGCAATCTAACGAGGCATCTGTGTCCCAGGGAACCCGCAGTATGTCCCTGGCGGTATGTGCAGTGTGTAGAGTCTGCCTGGCATTCTTTGTCCTCTTTTGCAGGCAGCTTTTCGTCTCATTGTTCAGAATATCCTCATGCATCTGTGACGCGTGGAATGCATTCACACTAACAGACTTACTATTGTCTTCTCTCAGAAGCTTTGTCGAGCAAAGACTGCATCACGGTTCCTGATAATTATATTGCTTAATTAATCAAGACAAAAAAAATTTGCAAATCATTGCCCGGTTGCCAAGCAGGGAGATAAAAAATGAAAACAATACAAGCTGAAGCAATATAACAAAAGTAACAGCTATCTGATCAGAAATTCTTATATAATGAAGCTATTAATGCTAAATCGGTTAATGTTAACATTGCTCCAGGTGTCTCTACTTAGATGCAAACAAAAAGGCTAACATTATGTATATAAAAGGCCAAATGTTGCCATGGATTCTGTAACCTGATAGAGAGGACAGCCTTTTCATTTGATTAGGGAATGCAATTTAAATACCAGGGACTGAAGCCAAACAACAGACATTTCTCTCTGCAAGCCTCTTTCATTCACCCTGGGGTCAGTAGCTGGTGAACAAAAGGTCAGCCACACTTGCCCTGGAAATGTCTGGATTAATTTTATTACATTGTAATGGTTTGTACTTTAAATGTAGGGATAACACTAAATTTCCAGTTAGCTATTATTCTTTCTGCCCGTTGGGTATTTTTGACTAATATATAAGATGACATAGCTTTTCTCGATTGGTTCATAGAATTTTCAGGCATGCTCATAACTCTAAATTCTGATTTTCCTCATGGAACATTAAAAGCTAAAATCCCCCAGAAGTAAATTGCAGAGCTCAAAATCAAGTAGGAAAAATCCCACTATTACAGTTGATAAAAAAATTTCAAGTTTGAAATGTCTACTGGCAAACCACTGGTTGTTAATATATAATAGCTCCGTCATTCACAACTCAAAATATTGTATACAGCTGGTAAATATGTCATCTGATGTATGCATTTTTCCACAGCCAGTTATTCTCTTGGACAAATATTGTCCCTCATATAAGGAAAATGGTATTTATCACACTGATTACTTCCATAAACTATATTTTATACAAATTTTTGCATCCATGATGTACCAGACAAGCATTTCTTCAAGTAGCTTTTTTTATACACGTGCACAGATGTACATACACACACCCCTGACATTTTGCAGAGAAAAAAATCCATTCTTTCCAAAAAATGTCTAAAATGTGGTTGTATAACAATGATTTAAACAGAGAATACTAAACCTCAAATACTTTGATGTAAAGATATCCAATGCCTACATCATGCCATTGAGTCAGGTTACGATGACAGTCTCAAAAACATGTGAGGTTAGGCACAGTACCGTATGTACAACAGTAACCAAGCCGTATGGGGTGAATTAACAACAAATGAGGAACTTAAATCTTTATTATTTTGCTTTTCTTGCCTCACATTGGAAAATCACAATGATTTTAAACACTGTTCTTTGTACAACAACTCCTATGGGCTGAGAATTATGAAGTATTTCTTTAAGCACTAAGCATGAATATAAAATGAATTAGTAGCCATTTCAATCGCTATTAATAATTCTAGTTTTAAAATAAAAGCTCATTGCTCAGCATACTTTTAAACTGAGACGGACAGACTATATTTCGTATTTGCTGGAAAAAAACCCCAAACTCTAAACCACTGAGCTTTATTTAAGCAACAAAACTGTTGGTCACTTGCATAACACATATGATAGATCCAATAAAGCAGTCAAAACATACCTCCGGTTTCTTCATTATCTCTATGAAAAACATGTGATTCTTCATTGGATAAATAACAATTAAAACATCTCCAAAATCTGTTGGTATAATGCCTCTGCGGTAGTTCCTGGTGTGTTCAGACCAGACGATGTGAACCTCATCATTTCCCAAGTGACGAAGCTGCAACAGCAAATTGGCTCTTTATTAATCAGAGTGATAACAACAGTTTATGAGGGGTCATGGCTTACAAATTGAATTACAATGCTCAATAGTAGAAATATTTCATTACAGAAAAAGTTAAAATATTGTTTTTCTCCAGTTGCTCATGAACAGATCAGCTAAATAATTTGCTTCATTCAGAACGCATTGTTGTCTGATGGCTTAATTAAGTAATTATCAAACTAGCCATTAGCACGATATGTAAATGTACATTACCTACAATAATTTAAGATGGAAATCTGAATTACTAGAATAAAACGTTAACCAACAGAACATCATATTCCAGCTAAAATAAGGTAGCTGCCACAGAAATATGAAATGCCTTGACTCAGGATGTCAAGAAACTTTCCATCATGAACCGCTATTACTGAATTTATTATATTACAAATATCTCCTTGCTGACTCTGTCTGGAGAGGACTTTTATTTGAAAATGTAAGCAAAATATCTGGGCAACGTGAATTCGAGAAGAATGGGAACTACTGTGGGAGTTACCTTTTTATTTGGAGCCGAGTTGCATAAAATATGGATAAAATTTAAATGTGACATATACAAAATGCATCTGAAAGCCTGTCTGTTTGCTTTGTTATTGGAGGAACTGGAGGTGATCTAACAGATGGCAAAAAGTATTTGGCAATCACGGACAAGCTACGCACAATAGTTTCAACTGTAAGCTTTAAAGTTAAAATTTAATCCACATGCAGAATGCCAGCCCAAAGCATAAAGAGAATTTAAGTCTCACTTAAAGCTTAAAAGACACACCCCCCACCCCCCCCAATTTGGTGCTAGCCCCTGGAACAATGTGCACAATAGACCGAACAAAGACGCCAAAACGTAGCTCTGCCTTCTTCACTGTCTCTGTGTGGGGGGAAAAAAGAAAAAAAAGTAGTGATTTTCATTGCTAAATAACAACTCAGTAATCTCAACACGCCTTGTATCAGCCTATATTATACCACTGAATTTTCCCTCTTCAGAACCAGGTAGCTCCTTTAAAAGTAAAGACTTTCACTCCTACGTATTGGGTGGCAAACTGTACCCTAGTTGTAAGAGAAACATGGCAAAACCACAATACATTATGAGAATCAAAGAGTTAAAACTATGAACTTTGCTTACAGTTTATACTCTAGCAGAGTAAAATACAGCTAAGTTCACAGAGTGACTTAAATTCCCAGTTTATTTTAAATAAAACAGAAGATAAAGAGTTGTATTTTATTTACATCTACGAATAAAAGACATTTTTAGTTCTGTTTGAAGAAAATACAAACCATTTGTGTCTTATAAAAACATGGAAACATTAACAATACTATTGCTGGAGCTTCTGACATGTACAAAAATCAGTACAAATTACTGTTCTTGTGGTCATCCTGATTTCTGTGCATTCTCTTAGATTTTCTTAATTGCTCAGTAAAAATAAAGCAACATCCAAGAAAATACTTATGTTGATAATATCACAGTGCAGACTGATACATACAAAACTAAGCAGTAATTTACATGTACAACAAAATCCTGCTTTCACTTTCTGTGAACAGATGCAGCTAGGTCACCTTAAAAGTGATTAAAAGTAAGATGTAAAGTTTAGTCTTAAAAAAAACAAAAAAATCTGTCTGGCTACAAGACTTTGGGCACAACAGGTTATACGTACTGAGGATCTAAGCGTTTGGCAAGGCTATTCCGCACGCAGCCGAAGCTGAGCTGTAATTTTCTATGAAAGCTGAGTGAAGGAAGGACCCAGCTCGCACCAGCTGTATTCAGAGCAGCCCAACGGCGATGTATTTGTAAGCAGTGCTCACAATTTATTATCAGGCTGAACCCAGCGCATCCTGATACTAGAGTGAGTTCTGGTACTAGCTTCACAACACAGAGCAAGCCCACAGCAGCGGTATTTAGCAACCTCTGCTCTAAAAAGCCCAAGAAATAAATATGGAAGCAGAATTCTGTAAGGTGATGCAATTGTCCAGTTGCACAGGGCAATTCACAAACTGAATACAGCTCCTCTTTCTACAAAAACAAACCGTGAAGAAAAGGCTCTGTACTGCCTTGCCTCCTATTGCTTTTGGAGTGATAAATAGCACATACCGCTCTAAAAACCGTAATCAAAATACATCCAAATACTGCTTAAGAGACCCTTTTTGAATCACAAGGGACTATTCTGATAATCATCAAATACTTTTCATACTGAAGAATCCCAAAACACTGTGTACTTATATCACACCCAAGAGAACGACATTTGGTAAACAGGGAGAAGTTAGATCAACCGAGGCTTGCTGTGCTTGTTTGAGACAGTAAGTGATGGCTCTGAGCTCAAAATCTTGCAAACATCGTGTGATAATCAATTACTACCTTTGCTACAATCCTCATCGCATGCTAGTAACTCATTGTAAAGCTTCAGTTACTACCTGTCATTGTTTTGAAGTCATACATCCTTAATCATCGTGTCTATAAGGTATAATGTTACAAATATAAAATTGGTATTAATCAAAAATATTTGTTCTTGAAAGATAATTTCATTGATAAAAACATTATAATAATCTTATCAGTGACAACAAACCAGCTGCTCTTTTCCTGTATCGCTCATTCAAAATATAAGCTGTGGGGTAGCCTCAGTACCCTGAAGGACACAGGCAAGTTTTGCTCAAAGGTCCAGAGCAACACAGACGACGCATTTGGAGCCACAGTCCCATGCCAGGCTCTCCATGCAGTTCAGGGGTGGGGAAAAAATAGAAAAAACTACATTTTAAAAAAATCCCAAAGCAGCTAGGAAATAAGATGTATATTAAAAAGCAAAACCAAACAACAGACCAGCTCAAGCACAAGTAGTCAGATTTTTTAAGTTTATTGCTGACCCAAACGATCTCTCTACAAATGCTCAGGGAAGGCAGCTCTTGAAATTGCAATTGCTTCTCCTCCCCGAGCGAGCTGACAGTGCATGAATTTTTAGCCTGCACATTAAAGCAGTTTTGCTAACATGAACAAAACATATACATTCTCAGCTGCACACGCTCAGACACGGCCACGGCTTGATGTCTCAGCTACGCCGAGCATTCAGCGCCTGGGAGCTGGGTCAATGTACAGCTTCTGACATGCGTCACGCCGCCGTTAATCATATCTGGCCTGTGTTTCTTCAGCCCTAATCTGGGCGCCGGTGCGCAGCCGGCAGCTCCAGAAGCCGCGCAGCCAGCCTCCGTGCTGGGAGTCTCGCCCAGTGCCGCTGCTCCCCTGCGCTTGTGCAAATAGTTTTCAAGGCTCCCCGCTTCGGCTGGGCTGCACGCTGCCTGCCAGGCAACACGCCGCCGCTGACACTGGTCACGGTACACACCTAATGGCCTGACCTCCTTTCCCTGCTAATTGCATTACACAGCCAGCTGGCTCCAGAGAGGAGTCGTCTGCTTGACTGAAGAATTTCTGCTTTTGGGGAGGCATGGCTGCTACTTTTGCTAAGTAACAGTCGGGCCTGACATCCCCATTGTCTGGCTGACAGTGTACCCATCCTAAAATCTAAGTTTTATTTGTAAATTAACCAAGAAACTTCCTGCCAGAACAGTGCTGCCTGGAGACTGATAATGTGTGCCTTTCATTCCCTTTCACTCTTACTGTATCAGTGCCAATTTGTTTTTCTGCTGCTCGCCAGCCCTAGGCTATAAAAGCCTTGTAAGACATAAGTGCAATTATAGTCCTGGAGTCAAATGAATTGGACAAATCCAATAGCACAGCTCTGTCCCCACTTTGCAAACCCCTACAGCAGTTAGATTAGCTGCTAAAAATCTAATCTAGCTCTAGCTAACAAATTTCTGCAGCGAAGGAGCAAGAGTTCAGTATGGGGTTGCAACCAGATTTCTGAATTGAAAAAGTTCTGCTATGACAATGGAGAAGATGGAATAAATCACTTAGAAATCTTGCAGCTCATTTTTAAACTGTTAGGTACAATTTATGTAGAACAAGACAGGGGAAGGTAGGATGCTGTTACTATGATTGATTTTCATTCTTGCCGCAAGACAGTCAGATAAAAAAAAGTTTAGAACCAATGATGCTGAACCCTACAGCAGCAAAAGATATCAGCTGAATTTTGATTATTCCACCAGGAAAGATTTCTTTCACAGCTAAGACTCATTTTGAGAGGGTTTTTTTTCCTTCTTTTTTTTTTCCCCTGAATGAGCAATATAATGTCAGCATATGTCAAATAAAGGAATACAAACTGCAAATTACAACTGTACTGCACAAAAATAAAGGGCCAAGTTCATCCTTAGTGGAAGTGCACTTATTCTTGTGAATTTATACCAGAAACGAATTTATCCTCTTGTGTTCAGTAAAAATAAAGAACCATAATAACATATTTAAGTAAAATTACTGCATCTGCTTAATTCCCCAGCCCACAGAATTTATGGCCTGCTGTACTACTTCCTTGGCCAGCAGGTGGTAAGACCTTCTGTTCAGCTCTGGAGCTTGTGAGCCAAGCACTCTGATTGGTACTGAATTCTTTTTGCCTGTCTGTAGGCAAAATAAGCAGAGAAGAAACCACAGAAATGACAAAGATTTCAGAGATAAGGAGGACCTTAGATCCCAGACAGTATCCATGCAACCTGATCTGAAGGACGCAGGGAGAAGGCAAGAAAAAAAAAGTTGTGGCCCCCATTGCATCCTGATTGGCAACATGATAAAATTTTCTCTTCCCGGTAATATTGTCCCCTAACACCATATACAGTTCTATCGCAGCAAACATTAAAATGGAGCAGGTACTGAATGACAACATCGTCATCTGCCTTCCTCTCACACACTGCTATGAAAAGGAAGCATTAACGGAAAGAAGTAATAAATATAAAATAATCTTTTTAACCTGGACATACCGCCCCAATAATCTGAGGTGAGGACTTAAGCCCAGCATGCACTAACTGTTCAGTGAGCAAGTGGAAGTATTAAAATACTTGTGATGATCTTGAGAGTTATCACGATCTTGGAGGCAACGTTGCATTTGATCATGACTGTTAACCAAGTATTGCAGAACTCACAAGCGCAGTATTGACAGATGGGGGAAATAAATACATTTTCCTCTTGTTTAAGAGTATGTTGCAGGCAGGCACATGTTTCTTTTCAAGCACACATGCCAGTTGTGGTCTGAACATGTAACGGCTGCCAAAATCAACATGGGACTTCTGCGGACTGGGGAATTTCATTGCTAAAGCATCAGTGTACTTGCCTTTATGCATTTCAGTATACGGCCTCCGCAGCTAAGGTTCACAAGTGAAATTTCGAGAAATGGACACTTTTAGGGTTATAAGAGTTCTTGCAGGATGTTTAATATTGTCTTTAGAAATGGTTCGGATATACACTCATGCACAAAACACTGGTTTCAAATGCAGGCTAGTTCATCCATCAGCATTTTCAAAGCATTAGAGAACTATCAATCTTCCGGAAATTTTACAGTGCTTCTGAAGTGCATCTTGCCTCCGCTCTTAGCTGCAGTTTTGTCAAATTTGTCAAGAAGTCTGTGCTAATTTGCACTGAAATACATGCTTGCTTACCAAAGAGCTGTGACAAATTAAACGAAACTGTTGTGTGCCGAAGCACAGAACCATGGAAGATTATACATTAAAAAAAGACCTCTGGAAGTCATCTGGTCCAACCCACTGCTTACAGTGGGGCCAGCTCCCGAGGTCCATTAGGTTGCTCAGAGCTTTGTCCTTCTTTACAGGAATACACAGTTTGATCCCTGCAGGGTTCCATTCCTATAGCGGATTTAAGGGGTTTTTTTAAAGTCTTAAAGCAATTACTTTGTGGTATTTTCTGTGGATAATATGTACTGGAGCTGGCCTTGTTTCCTAGCACTTCAACACTGGGAGGCTGGCAACTACTAAACGCTTTTGCTTTTTCCTTCTCACAAAGAAGAAATTCTCTTAAAGCAAACATAGGGAAGACAATTAAATAGAATAACCAGACTCTCTCAATGTCTGTGTTAATCCCTAACGTGGGTGGGAATTAGGAGAATTAGTAAAATAGACTGTTTGCAATTAAAACACATTTTTCCTCTTGTGGTAGCTCTGTCAGACTGTGCTCTCTCCTCTCCCAGGTGATGTATTGCTCAACAGCTAGACGATATTTCACTGCCTTTGCTGTGCTTCCATAAGATCCAGGAGCTTGACTTACATGGGAAGATTAGACTAAACGACCACAATTTGTGTAGGAAAAATAAGACTGGGAAAGACACGGTAGCAGTTCTCAAACATGAATAAGTCTGCTGCAAAATGATCTGTTCTCCATATCCATGTGGAATAGGATAAGAATAAATGGGCTTAAATTGAAGCAAAGTAGATGCTACAAGAAATTTTCTCATGGTACAAAAAGTGGAGCATAGGAATACGTTGCCTAGGGAAACTGTAAAGCATTCATCACTGGAGTTTTTAAGTAGCAGCTAGATAAATACTGGCCAGGAACAATAAAAATACAAATAGTCCTACCTCAGTAAAGTGATAGAGACTATACAGCCTCTTAGTATGTACCACAGCCCTACTTCTCTATCCTAAAGTACTTAGATTACATTTTTTTCCACAGCCATGTAAATCCACTAATACGAAGAAAATGAGTTGCATACATAAAGAGTAATGTGTAATTTTGTTGACTTTTTTTTTTAATGACAGATATCACAATAAAAAAGAAAGGATCTAGCTTTACTATTAAATGCTGGGAAAGTTTTTGGGACTGGTAATCAGAAATTCCACCTTTTTGTTTCGAGGAGAAACACATGTTATTTTGAAACTAACTGGACAACAAATACAATCACCCAGTGACATATTTTTAGATAATTTTCAGAGCACAATAGTATCACATGGTAGACTGGATGGCTGTAGTAGCATTATTAATGCACATTAACAACCTATGTAGGACAAGTTGCCAATCCTAATTAAAAAGGCAAAGATTTGGTATGCACCTAAAAATCTTCTTTGACTCTAAGCAGCAGTTGGCAAGCACCACAATCTCAAATCACTCCTTGTTAGGAAAGACAAATGATTAAGTACTGATACCAACAAAATTTTGGGGTGGGTTCTGGCCATCTCTGAAGCAGAGTCTGCTTGGCAGAATTGTGAATAACTGGATAATGGCTTTAAATATCAGCTGGCTGCTTTTGCTACTATGCTTGTCACTTCTCTTTCACTTTTTTTTTTTCTGTTACACGCTGGACGATTCATCTGTAAGGTTTTATTGTGCTGCATTTGGTTGTTTTGTTCTACCAAACTACAACAGTTTTGGCAGGCAGACAACATACAAATGAAATTATTGCTAATATTATTACTAATGGTGGTATTTGAGGCTACCATGGAAATGTTAATTGTGTTTCAGAATCCAGAATTTAGAAGCCATTTAATTCAGATAATCTAGCTGCAGAGCACCATGTGGCACAGCAAAGATGGCCTGCTAGGACCAGTTAGTACAATCTGTTTTCAGTTTAAACTTTAATTTAAGCACTTGAAGACTACAGACAACTTCTTGAAATACACAGCAAATTATTTACCTTTTTGGTCAGTGAATCGTCTGAGTCTGATGGCATTCTTGTAGACACATGAAAAATTATTTCCACGGTAGAGGTAGCATAATAGGGTGCCGTTTGTCCTGTGCTGCCATTGCGCTGCAGGCCGCCCATAAACCCACCGTGTGTTGAAAGATCAACCTGATTGATTGAAAGTCATAATTAGAAGAAATTTGAAAAGACTGATGAATAATCAGTATTTATTTACATATCAAGACTTGGTGAATTTACCACTCTAGCATTCTGTAGCCATCCCAGAGAAAGAGAAGTCTTCCCCTATGGGTTTGTGATCTTTGCATTAGATCTGTCCGTTTCCCATTCCTGTATTTGACATTTACTAAAAGTAAACATCTCTTAACTAGGTACTGAGTCATTATCTATATGGCTATTTTACCTTCCTTCCAGCAAACAACAGCAAGGAAGCAAAAGCATTGTCATGCGCAGCTGCTCTAAGGGCTATGCATGGCTTAGCGAGCCCGCTCAGCGAGAAATAATTAAGCGCAGAGAAAAATATAAACAATCAGAAAAACTGCAAAAGAAAGTGAAGATTTGTACAAAAAGAAAAACCTTAGAAGAAATTATTCTAGAAGATTATTCAGAAGAAATGCCTCTCTGAAGAAAAGCCTGTGTCCAAAAGCTTGTTTGTTTTCCTAACTGCATCAGTCTGAGGATGCTACCTCTCCCTGTAGACCTTATGTCACTTAAATCCTTAAACATGAAAAGCAGCTACTATATATTTCCAAAAAACCATAAACGTTCATGTCATTTAGGTTACCGACACACCATTTCAACAATGCAAACTAAAACCAAACGTTTTTGTCCTTCGTAAAGCAGCCCTGTGGTTGGGTAAGTGGTCTGACCACGTGAAGAGCTAGAAGGAGCTAAAATTAAGGTAAAATTATGCTATAGCTCTTAATGATGCAGAAAGCAGCAATGCCCACTGCAGCACCACCTGTCCATCAGAAACAGGAAGGATGCATTCATCCAAAGTAGCATGTGGATTTACAGAATTCTGCTAAAAAGGCAATCTTTTAAGTACTGCTAAATATTAGTGTCTATTAAAATTTATCTTTTTTTGAGAATTAAAAAATACTCAGCAATATGAGCCGTTTGTTTTCCATTTACCTATTTTAACTGGCTTACATGGATTTTCGTAGGTCTTCAGATCAAGTACGTTAGCTTGCCTAAATTTATGACTATTACCTCCCAGCCCAGTCCAGCAACAAAATCTTCATATGCCTGGCTTCCCCTTGCATTGGACAGTATTGAACATTTGTCCTCCTGTCCTTCTGCAATGTAAAACACTGCAATCTTGTGAGTTTCACGGCTGTAATTAGATATAAAAAGAAACAAAAGTCAAAGAAGTTTTAGCTCAACATTATTTTTAGATGACCTGCACTCAAAGGCTATGAACAGGTGACCACGTTTAACTCTACATGTCTGTTTCTTTAATGCACACAAATACATCACTCAATTTCAGTTGCAGAAATATATTTTCACCAATTTTTTCCCCATGACCATACTGCAGAGACACCGCAGTTCAGAGAGCGGAGCCGAGTCCATTCCTTCCGTGCATCAGCAAAAGAGCTGATGAATAAGTTCTGATTACAGGGTTAATCACTTACATCTGTGCAGCCTTGCCAAAGACAGGAAGATTGCACAGGTGTTAATGGGAGCATCATTTGACCTGCAGAATTTTAATTATAGGGTGATGATATATGAGAAAGAAAAAACATTACTGACTTTCAGATCCTGGGTTGAGTTTTACAAGGTTGACAGTGACACTTGGCTTCTTTGAAAACAAGCTGAGTGGATCTGGTATGAAAATTGTTGGGATACAAGAAAATCAGAACTCTGTAACGCTGCAGACATTTTTCAAATAGCTATATGTCAAGTAATGAAAAATAAAACAGAATAGTCAGAACTCTATTCTGCCACTACCTGGCTGTAGAGTACTTGTATGGAGATTACCCCTTAAAATACTGCTCTTGACACAGGGATCATCCTGCAGAAAACAGTCCTTTGTGTGAGTTGAGCCAAGGTCACAAAAAATTTTGGAACTTCTTCCCTCCCCTCCCAGCTAAAGAAAACAGGAAATAGGTTGCTGTGTCTTATTATTTGCTACTGATTTTGAATTCTATGTATGTAGTACCAGTGAAAATAGCTTGTCCATTCAGGCTACAGAACTCTATAGAAAAAAACAATCCATTTCTCATACAAATACTTGTATTGCTAGCACATGCAATTTTAATGAGTTTTTCATTTTGGTGACATACTTATTCTTTCTTTGGAAACGCTAACCTTATCAATAGCGTGTTTAGTAAACATCACCTACCATTGGCGAGAATCCAGATTTTTCAGTTCTCGCAGTAATTTTGAATTTTTCTTGAGAAGATGAAAGCTTTTTCTATAAACATAAAAGAAGACTTGAAGGAAAATGCAACACAGTACAGACACAGTATTTTCTCATTCAAATACCTTAGAGAAGGGAATCAAATTAGCATGATTCAAATGATTTCTTTTTATTATTATTACAAACAATCTGCAGATGTCTATTTAAAATAATCACTGAAGCAGGTATATGTAAAAGTTCAAAAGTATGCCCCGACTACCACCCAGCTATATAATTCTTGCTTTCTTAAGTGCGTATGCATTTGGGGGTAGAAATGGGAAGAGTAAGAGTACCGTAAACATGTTCTGAATCCTCTCTTCCTACCTTCTATCCCAGGAGTTCATTCCCAAGTCATTTAGCAACAGCCGACAGAAATAAAAGGATGCTTGAGGTTCAGCAGGACGTGGTTCTTCTTGACGGGCCACCTTCATACTGAAGTCTGAGCTACATTTAAATATATACTCTTTTTCCTGGGCGCTCTGCCTCATCAGGGCTTCAGTGATCGCATTCTCTTGGTCGTAGCTCACACCAAAGGGTGGTGGTGATGGCTCATTCAGCTTTCGCTGGGGATGTAAAAGGCATTCAGGACTGGTGTTACCAATCTTTTCCAGCAATTGGTCGAGAGCGTCTTCTCCTTCTTCCACCTGAGAAATGTCCTTCTGGGAAATGAAGTGGTGCTCAGGGTTGCCTGAGATCACAAATGCGTTCGTTGCGCTCTGCCGTGGAAGGCAGCCCTCCAAAGGTCCATACAATATTCTGCCATCCCAAGAGTACTTCCCTGAGATATCCCTGACAATTACCCTTACGTCCGAGGGGGCTGCTGCTGGTTCAGCGTCTGTCTTCTTCTCTGCAGGGATTTGGAGGTAAGATATGAGAGTACTATCATTAAACACAAAGAGCTGCAGGTTGGGACTCCGGAAGACTTCTGAGGACAGCTCGGAGGACTCCACGTAGGAGTTGTCGTGGTTCTCGCTAAGGAGACTGTGGAGAATGGCAGGGCCTCCGCTGAGCGGGTAGTGGCTCAGGTGATTCACCAGGTGAGTCATAACCATCCGCGCTGTTAAAGGTATCAATTCTAAGTTCCTCCTCCTTTTTTCTGAAACGATCAATGAAAAAGATAATAGATCAATAAGGGCAGCAAGAGGTAACGAAAAAGAGCATCTGCAAATTTGTCATATTTCAGAAGCTTGCCTTAGTTGTCCTTCTAATCCTTCCTGTTCAAGAAGCTATTTACAATCACTTTCCCAGGAATTCTACCTGCCCCACATTTTTATTTTATTTTACCACATGCCCTTTGACATTTAGCCTACAGTCACATCCAGGACTCCATACAACGTGCAAAAAGTCCTGCACACCGATCCCACAACGCCTGCCATCACTGCAGTTTCATCTGGCATGTTAAGGTGTTTCTCCTCACCGCCTGTATTCCCACAGTCATCCCCACAGCAATCGTAGCAAGAGAGGGACAGGGCACAAGAAGCAAAGGTAAACCAGAGAGGCAACTAAAAACCAATGCTTCTCAATCTTTAGCAGCATGGTGGTAAAGTTTGTTGCGTGAGGCAGGAAGAGACTTTCTGGATCCCAAGATGTTCCCCTCAGTGCAGACAAATACATCAGTTATTTCATAAATCGATCGTGCTCTGAGTTACGTTGTGCCTCCACTTCTCCTACTGGAATGTTATTCCAGAATATTACCCCTTTTATAGCTAGAAATCTTCTAATTTCCAGGTTTTGTTTGTATTCAGTTTAAAACAATTTTTCTTCAGTTTATAGTGTTTTCCTCTTTCCTTGGTATTTATACCTTCTAACGCACTTTTAAACAACAGGTATATCCCTTTTCAACCTTTTGCTAGCCCCAAAAAGCCAAAATTCTTCAGCCTCCTCTCATAAAAAAGGCTTTTTATTCTTTTCCTGAATCCTCCAGTAGTAAATCTCTGAATTAATCTTTTTCAAAAACAAGCAAACCAAAGAACTTGTAGGGCACTAACATATCCAAGATGAGAAACATCTCATTCTACCTAAAACGATGAATGTACCTGACATGTAACTTTATCTTTCTGCTATTCACAACACGTCCTACTCAGCAAGAAATCTGTGTAGAATGCGTTTTAATGTTTTTAACCTTTTTGTTAAAACTAAAAGTACATACACAAAACCAAAGAAAATAAGCTGTAGGATTGAAAAATAGTACAGTATCAAAACCTGAAAATACTATTTTAAAGCATCACCGCCAATCCAACATTATCTCGCACAACTTCATATTGCATCTGTACTTTCGATTCTTCTGCAGAAATCCATTAATGCATGTTAATCTATTAAATTACTTAAAATGGACTTAATTCATAGTTGAACAGCCATTGCTTTAAAGGTTCTTTTTAACAAGCGTTTGAAATAAAGATGATCTCTATGATAAATCACTTAGAGATAAATTATTTCCTATGTTTGGATGCATACTTTTGACTTGACTTTAAGAAGTTAGTAACATAGTGTACCTAGATCCAAATAATCTCTTTGCACTTTAGACACAGGTAGATTGTGAATCAGCAGGAACGGCATATTTATGTAGCTGCAGAATTTGGTCCAAACCATACATGTTCTTCTCAAATCACGCAGAACAAGCCAACTATCTATGACAATAGAGTCATTTCTACTGAAAAATTCAAGGGCAGCTGCATGCTTCTGAAAGAAGTTTGATTTGGGGCTTATCTTACTTGTTGAATTTAATTCTATATACCAAATTATAAGTAGTACCAAACGCAAAAACAGCTTCTCGGTCTATCCTATCTCCGTACAAATTTCTCGCTATACAGCACCTTAGTGTCATTTTCTTTCTCCTGTGATCTTTGTAAAGAGTAATGCCAGCAACAAACTCGAACATCCTATCACAGAGGCAACTGAAATTCACCAAAAAAAGGGTGCTGCCCAGTTTTCAAGGAATAGTTGCTACGCACAGTAAGAAGCAGCGCATTTTCAAGGAAGAGATGTAACCTGGAAAGCTTTATGTCCTTGCTGCTGAACATTGACATGCTGGTCCTCACCACGCTCTGTGAACTCTCTTACCCTCGGCAACAGTGAGCAGGTTGCCCAAATCTGTGGAGGAGTGGCACTGGGCTGGCTCAGAGCTCTTGACATTCCCCAGTGGCAAAAATGGGTCATAATCACTGGACGAGAGATCCGCCAGACTCAGCACGTAGTGGCTTTGCTGAGTATATGTGCTGGAGCCGTTCACACAACAGTGCAGAACCTGCAAGCAGACAAGCATGACCCTGAAGAGGTAATAAAGTGTACATTACAGTACCCACTTAAACACATTCAGTGAGGAGTGACCCACCATAATTTTTACACTGTGAAGGCCAGGACATGCTACAAAACACATCTATGTCTAAATACAGCATTTTTAAAGCAACACTCTTTGTCAGCACTTATTTTGTACTTTAACAGCTCACTTCAGGACTTACTTTGTATTTTAACAGCCCATTTCAAATAATTCAAATGTTTCTGCAAAGATTATTTTCCCTGGCTTGTTGTTTTAAGCATTTTACCTTTCTTCACCATCCTCTGTCTATTCTACATCTCTGATCTTTTCGTCTTAACACTTTACATTCTTAACTTCTCATCTGTATGACTTCTGCCCACACTGCAAGAACTCATGATTTTCTACAGCTTGCTAAAAATGCTTCTGTGCCTAACAGGATTCTGTGCCTAAAGGCATCTTTAAACACCTAGACACAATAAATCATGTTTATTCCCCATACTCACTCTGTAAATATAGTCCAGTAAAGGAGCTTTGGATGCATGTTGATCTTCAAGAACACCAGCAGACACCGGCTCCAGTAGCATTTTCATGGGTAATGCCATACACCAATCCAACAAGCAAAGTAGCAGCGAAACTATAAACTAAATAGAAACATGTAACACAGTATTTAGGTATATTCTATTAAATTCACCCAAACTTAAAGGTGTGAGTTTGAAAGTTTAAAATACAACTCTGGTTCCAAGTGACTTCATTTAATAACCACCTCGAACAGCCCAAAGAAAGAATGGAGACTGCTCTTTTCAGTGACGTACCTTTTTATCTGCTTCCACAGAGGAGTATTCAGCACTCGGCAAAAGAAATGCAATAGTGGCCACAAGGATCTACATTGAAATAAACAAAATTCCAGAAAAACATTTAACTTCTTTCGCTATAAAGACAGAGCATGAACTTCATTCGAACAGGGTATGAAAAGGTTAAATTCTCTTAGGAGCATCTAACTGCCCTGGTCAATCAATGTCCAAGTGAAATGAAAAGTTCTACTGAGCATTTTGGAAATAAACCACTACAATTAGAGAAGTACACTGGTCCTAGGACTACAGCAAGTACATCTCCTAACGATAATTGCAGAAGAAAGAAAAAGTTAACATAAAGTTACAGTTACAGTAGCTCAAGTAAGGAATTAAAGAATTAAGAAAATTTTGCATACAAGTTCCATACAAACATTTTAAAGAAACTGACGTACTTCAGTAATTTTTCTGGACAGAGAGGATTCGTACTTCTGAAGCTTTTGCCAATAAGAAACCAGCAGCTGAAGAACATCACAGGCTACTTGAGCTACCAGTTTATTAGAAAACTGGAAGAAAAGAAATGATGATTAAAAGCCAAATAAAATATCCAGCTACAATACAATGCATTCTGTTTTTCTACATTTAAAATTATTTTGCATCTATACAAATGATTAAAAAAAAAAAAAAAAAATCACACTGTCAGCATTAGGAAACAGCAGGCTTGACATCATCTATCTAATCTTAATTTAGTCTGTTGTGGAAAGGGTCTTTACGTACCTAATCACACGCTATTTTTGCAAATATTTTGTACTTTTGTATAGGATACCACTTTGGCGACACTGAAGAACTGTGCATATACTCCTCGGCAACTTCACAGGAGCCATAAGGGTCTGAACCATACTCACTGAACATCATGAGCTACTAAATACATGCAAAGGTTCAGGACTAGGAGACATCTTTTTGAAGATGGCCAATGCCACATCACTAACACTATGCAAAAAGCCCCGAGCAGTTGTGTGTTAAGCAGCATCCTGTCAGTGCTTTGAGCAAGGAAAAGACAAAGCAGCAGATTGTGCTCTGTATAACCAGAAACTATTTAAACAAAAAATGAAAACATCTTTTTTACACAACATTTATTGATTACAGAGTGTCACAGTAATACCTTCAGTGTCACACCTATGACATTGATTGCTTCCTTCACTTGGGGATGGTTTGTGCACTGCGTTAGTTCTTCACATATCCAAACTCCAAGGCCACAAATGGCTATGCATCTTTTTTTAAAAGAAAAAGTGTTTTTGTCAGAAGTTTTAGAAGAATATTTAGAAAAAAGAAAAAGAAAGAAAAAGAAAGAAATGCACAAAGACACAATCTCTCTCTTTTCCCTCTCTCAGGTCACGCAACAGGTCAACACCTTCATGGCGTGGAGTGAACCTCATCTCAATAGGGCTAAAGTGAATAACTCGTCCAAATAGGATCAAACCACAAGGCAGTAGTAACAACTCAGCTGTACAAGCACCAAAAAAATCAGTAGCGAGAAAGACTTCCCATTTTTTCTTTTACTCAGTATTTTACCTTGCAGCTTCACTTGGCTCCTCTGTAGCATTCTTCAATAAAATATTTATGAGGTAGCACTAAAATAATAAAATAAATTAGAATAAGCATCTTTTTTCATACATTCACTTTAAATAAAGTTGTTTAATTTTGACATAGTTACAAGTGAAATAACTTTAATTCTCAGTCTATTCTTAAAGCATTTTTACTATATGCCAATTTTATTTTGTCAAGGGAGAAATACTTACTGATCACAACTCAAATATACAGGCCCTTGTGGATAAATCTAATCGATTTAAAATCACGTACAGGCAGCAAGATGGAAATCAATTCATTTTCAGAGTTGATGGGTATTTACTAATGATGAGTAGTGGTCACTTGGTAATACAAACTATAGGGTTGAAGTTCTAAGCAAGCCATGTTTTGAAAAATTTAATGTATTTTTTAGTACAGAAAAGACACTTTCAAAATCGAGACTGTTTTAACACACCTCCAATGACTCTCCGAGGCCTGATGAAGAAAGCAAGAACAGGAGGGAGCCAACTGTGCTAAGGGTTTTGCATTCTCTCCGGTTCTACCTTCACGGGCCGCATGAGGAATTAGGAGATTCCGCCCCAGCTTTACCTAACTTGTGCAGTGGATCGGTGTGGTGCCTCAAGTTTTATCGAAAAGCAACGGAGGCTTGTGTGAGGGCAACCATTTGGACAGGTTTCACCTGCAAGTGATGCTCCAGGTCACCTTTGTTGGGTCTTTACGGCAGGGCACGTGTGATTTTTTTCCCCACCAAGAGTATTGCTGTGAAGGTCATTAAATTACAAAGCTTTCCATCCAGCGAAACAATTCATGTCTCGGGGTGTCCCACTGAAGTTAATTCTCAGGGAAAAGCCATTCACGCAAGTTGATGGTTCTGTCTATTAGTGGAATTTTCTTAACATTTTACTTAATACCAATAAGGCAAAAAATCCCTCCCCTTATGCACACCCCACATCTCTTACAGAACAACCTAATATACACAGATACAATGAACGGACACTTTAAATAATACCACCAACATCATTTAATGAATTGACCTGACAGGCATCTGGCTGGAAAACATTGCATTTGATCATAGCCAGTTCACTCTCCTTGAAAATAAAACGTAATTTGCAGTATCTAAGCTTTGTTAATTTTATGGCCCATGTTAAGCAAAGCAATGCTTATCAAATAAGTACGTATAATGGGTGCAGTTGTGGGGTTTCGAGGAGAAGGAGGGGTTTATTTTTTAAACAAAAAGTGCATGATAAAAATGAAGTGACTATATAGCAAAAATATGTTAGGTTACATAAGGATTTGCTAATGAAATGTGACTTTACCTTCACATCTGCTGTTCCTGCGATGATATCACCGGCTTCTGAAATGGGCCGCAAGAGCGGGATTTCTTGGTAGATATTTGGAAAGCAAACAAGAGAACCAAGGATGGTGTGAGCTTCTGAACGGGGAGCCTAGCGAAGGAAAAGTCAACAAAAACATTTTCTTCATAAGATTATGCAAATGGCATAAGCTATGAGGCTAGTGTCTGTCACCATAAATACCAAATGTGCTGTATTCACAATGCAACATTGAAAGTGTCCCAAGGCACATGTCCCGGTAGCTTTTCCTTTCCAACTACAGCAAAAGCAGCATTAAAGCAGCGACTTACAGATGCTTATATGCTTTTTGCAGCTGTGTTGCTCTGCTCTTTTTCTGAGGCCAAGCTTCTCTTCCAGCAGGGACCTGGCCCTGCTCCTAAGCATATTCTACATTTTTAATACTTCCTCTGTCATTACACAACCCAACTACTAGCAATTCGGTGTCAATAAAAAATACAGAACAACCTAAAGAAAAAGCTGAGAGTTTTAAGCACTAATCCAGCACTACTATTAGCTGATCGTGTGACACAAAGGACAGCACAATCCACTCAAACTGACTGTGTCCATGATAAAAATGCAGAGAGAGATTCCTACTTCAATAAAACCATCAAAAGCAACACGGCATGAGCTATTAATGCATTAACTACTGCTATATGTTGAAAATACAATGCACGCTAAGTTTTATGCTTGCAGGAGAAATGGAAGGTGGCACTGTTTGTTTGTTTTTTCCATGCAAAGTTGAGTTTTCATTTCTTATTAGCACTTTAACCTTTGGATCAATTATAAGGCTGATCAGTTTTTTTAAAGAAATGTCAGAAAATTAACGGCTGTAAACTCTTCAAGGGACAATGGAAAAAGCGTGGCTAGGCTCACCATTTCAGTCCTGCTGAAATACGAGAGGGCTATGTCCCTGTGCAGGGCCACCCGCTCAGCCACACAAATGTCAAGAGCAGCGGCAAAAGCACTTGGCCAAAACGGACAGAAAGGTCTCCACTGAACTGGTGTTTCATGTACAACAAAGCTTTCCTGTTCTTCCCCAGGACTGCCAGACCTTTACCCTTATTTTGGCATCCCATCATTGATTTGCTAATTTACTTACGTTTCACTAATTAATCGTTTACAGTCACATTTCTATTAGTGTTGATATTTAGTAAGAAATTCTGTATTACCAAAAGAGTTCCATATTTTCAATATTTGCTCACTGAAAAAAGCTAATGAGATTCTGAAATCCAAGTCCTGCTTTTAGCGCACAGGCGTGCTGCAATATTAGTGAGGATATGATTTCTCACACTTTGGCCTTTTGATGAAACACCTTTGCAATACTAGCATGTCACCTTATCCCACAATTTCACACATCAGCTGCCACGGTATCTGCCCCAAGAGCCCCGTTTCGCATTGCACTAATGAGTCAACACCTGTTAGAGTGGAGACATCCGAACCTCGTTAGCAAGCGCGCGCTCTCGGGGGACAGGGGCGCTGGGCATTGCCATACTCACCTCCAGCATGTCTGTGCTCAGAACCCTGGCCGCTGCAGTAATGAAGTCTCCTATCAGCATTGTAAAGCCAGGTAAACCCAGGAAGAAAAACCAAGGTGGGCAGTGCTTTATGACAGTATTTAAGATATCCTGAAAGAGAAGTTACCTGTTTGAGAAGAAATAAGCAAAAAAAAACCCCCACAAACCTCAAAACCAAAAGGGAGACTTTGAGAAGATTTAACTTTGCAATTCACCAGTTCCACAGTAATCAAAGGTGATAATTCAGAGAGCCACACAACTCTACGTATAACTGCTCGTGACGTAACAACCACTACTTGCCACTGCAGATGCATTTAGTAGGAAAAGTGCATTTTGTACTTTGGTAATATTTGTACTCTTAAATTCCTGTTAAAAAAACCCAAACACCCATGTCTCTTCATGTCTAAGCATAAAAGAACTGTTCTCCTGTTAAATAAGACTTAAGAGTTCAAAACATTCAAACCTTTAATCAATTTAAGATGAAGCATTGCACCACTTCCAAATGAGGTATTTCCTAAAATCACATTACTCAAAGTTCTGTAGCCATAAAAACATGAGATGACACAAATGACTGCCGCCTTTGCCCTGAAGGAGCTCAAGGCAGTAACTCACAGCAGCTGGCTTACTACTGTTAGGCTGCTCCAGCACATACAGGATTTTTTAACTGTTCCGGACTAGTTGAGAAACATAGCGATGTCAAATGCAAGATGTGATCATACACAGCACGGTAACACAGATAAATCTACGCTAACTAGATTATTCTAAGTCACTCTTCTTCTAAATAATTAAGATAGCAAATATAGATAAGCCTGGGCAGGGAAAAGTTTTGCTGAACTTTTGCAGGAACAGAGGTTTTTTTTGTTTTTAAGAGGTAGCACTATATGTGTAAGAACAGACCACCAACCACAGCTTTGCTCTCATCATTACCCTGTGACACAGAACACATTTGAGATAAGCATTTCAACTTCAATCCCTCCACAGTTCAATTCTGCACTCTCCAAATCAGAGCAAAGTTCCTGTATTTGGGTTAAGATTTCCTTCCTACATGGTTTCAGCAGGTTTAAAATTAGGCACAAAATCTGTATAATCCTTACCTGCAACATTATATTTGCTGAAGAATTAGATAAAGCTATTTCTATATTGAGTAGAAAATTATTTTTCATCTCAATAAGATTTCAAAGAAAAGTTGCAAAGGAAAACCATTTTCAATGTCCATCTTTACTGGCTTTACGATGTGTTAAAGAAGGCTTGAACTTAAATTTAGTCCCAGAACGTGTCCATATGCTCAATTTCTACATCAGAAACGAAAAAAGTCAAACTCATTTTTCTCTATATGAAGATACGCTTTAACTACACTAGTATTTTCTCAAAGGACCGCTAAACACCTGGACAGAACCTCTCAGTGTTCTGCTAAGTATTTACAGCAGTAAGTTCCTATGAAATAACTGTGTTACATATTTTAAATCAATAATATTAGTTTTTAACATAGTAGCAGATAATGCTTTCACTTTCCTGAATAAGCTAAAATGCCACTCGAGTTAATGTTTAAACTAGGTTTAATCACTTCCTTTGATACATTTTAAAGTCAATATCAGTCAATGCAAACATTCAAAAAGAGAGAGCAGATGGATGCAGCAACTCATAAAGTGGGTGGTAAACTCACACTTGGAGCAGAACAAAAGACCCACCCTTTTACAATTAAGGGTCTGATTAATGCACCGGCTCCTCACAACACAACGCACCTGTAATTATGAACGGAGCCAGGTACTGTGATGTGTTTGGTCTCTGAATAATTGGGCATCAAACTGTAGAGCAGCAGATGGGAGTACACTTCTGTTGACATATGCCACAATAAAAGAGCCGGTGCTAACCTGGCCTGAAAGGTAACAGAACGAAGGAAGTACAAAGACCTGCTACAAACAACTGCGTTAACTCCTGTCCTTGCTCCATCGATCCCATCTGTTAAATACCACCGTAACAATCATCCAGCTTCATCGACTCTTAACTATAGTCATCGTATAGAACACTTAGAAAATGAGGATAAAATAGAAATTGCAAAACCGTTACTTTAATGTATTAATTCCTGTGAGTTTACAGCACAGCATAACTAATACAACTTTAACAAACGCTGTGCAACACACACATTCCAAAAAGCTATAAGAACGTGGTTGCATGGATCTACCTGCTGTTTATGAGGACTGCTACGAAAAAAAAGAAATACTTTTTCATAGTAAGAAACCTTTGAAGAATTTATTTTGAAAAGCTAATGAACCAATCCTCAGTTTCTCTTTTTGTTATGTAGCTTCTAACTGATGAATTCACAGCACAGATTGTGTGCTGCGGTGATACAACACACACGTTAACTGTTAAAAGTTATCAATGTACAAGTGCGGAAGAGCCCAGACAAAAACATGTTCAGCCTAGCTTTCCGTGGGTTTCCACTGCCATCTTTCATCTCAGGGATTTCAGTACACATTTGTGATAGTTTGAGTGACTTCATTTAAATTAATACGAGGCAGAATATATCCTGACTACGATACTGTTGTTCTACTTGAGCTTGCTCCAAACAGAATGGACAGGAAAGAAACCACACCCCAGGAAGGCGCTTACAGGTAAAATTTGACAGTTTTTCTCCCATGTCCCAATTAGCACACTTTCATGCGCAACCAAGCTAACAATAAAAGCATGATTTCACGCAGTAATTCAGGAGCATTGTGAGCTTATCAGAAGATTCAGGCTTATGAGAAAGCGACCAAGTGAGAACATATGTCCTATCAGCGATATTGCAAAAATCAGGTAATTCAAACAGAGGCAAGTCGTTTCCTTCCCTTCAAAGCGCTGTCCTATAAATGTAAACTCTGTTCAGCAGCTTACAGCCTAGTAAATGAATCACTTTAATTGAATGCTATGTACACAGTAACTGGAAAAACACAAGCAATAAGAAAAACATATGGTGATGGCAATAGAAATTGGTTTACTCATTCTGTACAGTGTTGTTTCTTTACTTCTTTCATAATTGACCTTTAGAACGATAAATGTGTAAAATAATTTTGGTTTATTATGGCTCCAAACCTTTCAGCAATTACACAAAATGAAAATTTAAAAGGAAGTATTCATTCTGGAAGCATTTCCATTGTTTACATAATTGCACAGCTATAATTTAGTGTTCATGTTGTTAAAGAAAAGTGAAAAAAAGGACCATTATGGACTATTTCAATTCAAAATGATGCTCTGTAGTGTTAAAAATGGGGAGGAGGGGAGAGAAGGGGGCAATCACATGCACGTCCTTCTCAAATGCATTAACCCTATAAATGGCATAATATTTCAGTATAGGTTAATCTAGTAATCTGAATAATAAGGTCATAAACATCCACTGAGTAAGTGAAAAAAATTTATGCAAGTTCACTGAAAGGTCAATTACAAAAATATTCTTCACCTAATTTTTGCTCAAGCTTTTGCAGATTACAGGTGTAACCAAATAGCCTGCCATCTGCCTTCATCACGTTTCCAATTGTCCCTCAACAGGAACAACATGGATTTTTCACTTAAAGTTCACTCTGTTCTTCACTGCGACACACCTCATTAGGGGCTGAAATTTACAGCATGGGAAAGATTATTAATTTTATTTTAAGGGACCATTTACTTATTCCAAGTTTTCTTAGCTACCATTATGTTTTAGGTAAGAGTTAGCTTGTCAAAAATTAAGTTCCAATAAAAATTTATGAAGTATTTTGACACCCTCATAAAGCACAGGATTAGCTTGTCAGAAAAATCCATTTCAATCTGTCATTTAAACCTAACCTCCAAAAAAGTTATATTTGCTAAAGTATTTTGTGACTGGAATGCAATAGGGAGAGATAATAAAAACCAGAATAACACTGCATTTGTAAAACACGGGTAAGGTTATTCACAAGTGCTAAAGATGACTGATTACTGCACAAGTCACCTGCTGGTAATTGCTCCTTCCCCTCTAAACTACATTAGAAAGCTCTCTCTTTTAAAGTCCTATTGATAACAAAAAACCCCACCCCAAAGCCCTTGTGCTGACAGACAGGTGCTCAGATGCCCTATTAACAGAGATCAGACAAACATATGAAGTGCACCAAATTTTTAAGGTTTCTCCCCTTTTAGAGTATGTTTCATATTTTCACAACCTAGGAGACCACTGGGATTAAGCACACACTTCGAATTGGAAGAAACATTTTAAGTTCATGCACACTGAGAGGGAAATATCTGAATACCCATTTGCTACAGGTACAGAGGTACGGGTACTAAGAGCACAGTTACCAGTCCACGGCACTGCTTGCAACATTGAGACGACTTTGTGTCACCATACGGATTTCTCCCAAATGCCTGTGGCAGGACCGCTTCGAAGCCTTCGACTGTAAGAAACCAAGGTGGCAGTGCTGAAGCACCTGTAGAGCACGAGGTTAACCGCTCCGAGGGAAGGGAACACGAGCGCACCTCTGAGAGGACAGGTGAAGGAGCTCCCTGCGGTGCACAGCAGGAAGGCAGGTCCTCCACCTTAGGCGGCAATTAGCAGCACTCTCAACACTTTTCACTTTCACCTGCATGCTGTATCAGTTTTCAAGATGGAGGAGCACATGCAGAGGAGAAGGGATTGTTTTGCACATTTTTATGAGAACATCCCCAAAAGTGGCAAAATACGTTAAACCTCGATTTGCTTAAAATAGTCACTCTCAGAATTTATCATGTAATCTTGCTTAAAAGATAACAGCTAAGCAAGAAGTTGAAGTAAAACATGCCTGAAATAGAGAGGCACAACTGCACACAGAGAGAAAAGGATGGATGCTGAAGACACAGCCTATTTGAAACAAGCAGGGGGAAAGGGGGAAGTCAAGTAGAGAGCTAAGGATGACGGATGATGAAACAGCGTTGCATTGCAGGGACATGTTAACAAAGAAACTTACTTCAGGAGATCCCAAAGCTACAACAATGACCCGAGAGCTGGAAGAAAAGGTGTGAGCAAAATGGAAGGGAGAGAGATGTTGCCTCCATTTCAAAAACTCTATCTCTATTCTGGACAGAGTTCAGAAAATCCTCACAAAGAAGCTTAACAAGCAGTAGGCACTCTGGCAAGATAGTGCTGGGAATACGGAAGAGACACAGAGCACTGACCATGAAGTAGGAATCTGGGTGGGATGCAAGCAGTTTAGAAAGAGCAGAAGTGTTACCAAAAAAAAAAAAAAAAAAAAAAAGAACAAAAGTACCAAAATCGTTCAAGAACGCACGGCTCCTACAAATTGGCATTACCTGGCTCTCCCTTTCTTCCAGTCAATCCTAGCAGCTGTTTTTCTCCAGCACGTCCAGCTTATGCTACTATGGGTGAGCAGAGGGGTATGCAGGATTTCCTGCGAGACCTTCCTGTGTTTTTGTCTCTACTGGAAACGTGCTGTCTTGCTAACGCTTTTTCAAAGCAGTCATAAAGTACATAATAGGGGCACACAGGCAAATTTTCTACAGAAAGTGAGATACGGGGGAGATTAAAAGAGGGAGAAAATCATGGTAGCCATTGGAAGAAAGTCACAAGAAACTAAAATATGGGAATCTAAGTCCTAATAGACTATATTATTATTATATTCTTCTAAATGGCAGTCTAGAAAGGAATCTAAAATGCGTTATGGTTTCTGAAATGCTGTACAACTAAGGGTCCTCATGTGCAACCTTATCAGGCAGAAATCCAGGCAAGAAGTACTTATTTCACAGCGTACGAAAGCAAAGCTGCTCGTTTATTGTACCTTTAGAAGACAATGCTCTACCCAGCTAATACATGTCCCAGTGAACACCACTAATGGCTGAGCAGTCTAAAAGCTGTACACCGCTCCTCACTGTTGAATAAGAACTTAACAGAAAAATATAAAAGCTCACAAGTACTTTTTTTTTTAAAAAACTTCAGATCAATGTTAATACAAGTAGGTAATTAATATGGCTTCTCCAGTAGCAACTCTACTAAAAAATGCTTTATATTATAAGTTAGCCATCTCTCACATAAAGAGCTATAGTGAGTGTTTCTACATACGCTTACTACGTAACTGGTGTAGCTTCCTTTCCATAATTAGCAATGGTATATTTTAAACAAAGTAAGAGGCTGATAGACAAGAATAACGTACATTAGTACATCACCATCTTTATTGATGGAGTATTCCATCTAAGTCATCCTTTTACTGCTAAAAGGAACCGAGCTAAAAACATAGCTGTTAACTTCTCTGTCTACAGCTGGGCTGTGTTCTGCAGGCAGTCCAGTCTGCATGTGCTGAAATTTAATCACCAAGGACATCTGTCAGCTCATTTGGATTTGAGCTTCTTTTTTTTTTCCTTCCATATTTAAAGTTCATTCTGCCCTTAACATCAGTAAACTAAAAAAAGCCATCAGCACAGTCTCCTTCCTTGACTATTAGTTGTCCTTTCCACAGAGAATTTCTGAAGTCTATACTTTTTATTATGTTCCTTAATATCTTCTTATATATATAAGCAGTCTATTCCAAAGATACTCTGGCAAGCCAGTATAATTGTACATTTATTAAACTTATTTGTTAAAACTCACTTCAAAAGTCAGGAATATAACTAACCTGCTAGCGCACTTTTCAGATAACCTCTGACTACTGGGCAAAACCTCGGTGGCACACATTGTCAACACGTTACACCAAGCACGTTAACTGATGCTAAAGCCCTGGTAGTAGGGTGAGACTTTCTAAGAAAATGACACTAAACAGCTGGTGGTTTGAAACTGGAGAAATATTGAAATCCTGCCTCTTCTTTTACAGTGTAACTACAAGGTAAGCACTGAACTTGCATTGCATTCTTTTCTCAAACTAAGAGTGCAAATTAGACAGAACAGTGTCACAAAAGTCCACAGAAGTTTTAGGAGAAAAACACCAGTAATCTCGAAGGATTATTTAAGTACCAAACGTACCAGAATTGAGGAACCAGAATTATCTCAATAGTTGCTTTTTTGAGAAGGGGGCTGAATAGTGTTAGTATTCTTTTGGTACTTTTGTTCTTCGGCAAAAACAAGGAAGCTATGAAGCAAGGAGATGCTTATGTACCTTTTCAAGTTCATGAACCAAAAATTACTGCTACAGTGAGCAACCAGTAGCAATAATAAAATACATTTCCTTTCCCGGGTCAGGTATTTGTAAAATTTGTGCATTGCAGTATTAGACTTTGGTTTAATTTAAAACCCTATATTTATTGACCAAATCAAAAGACACGTATAGTTGCAGTCACTGGAATGGGGGTTTTTCAACCATCAGTCTCACGTAGCAGCATACGGCAGCTATGCCTACCCAAACTGCAACAGGCCATCCCGTGGCATCTCCTAAAAATCACACCCCAAGAACGTTTCATGATTTTTCCATAATCTAGATGAGGAATTGGAGCAACCATAGGTAAACTACCTTCACTAACCCACGGTGTGGTAGTGAACATCTGAATTCACTTTTCTTTACACTGGAGGTCAGGGAGGGGAGGTGTTGAGCCTCAGTGAATATCATTCATAAAAAAATGTAGGAAAAAATCTGGGCTCACTACAGCATCAGAAAAATGCCCATTGACTTGAGCGATACAGGAGGAGAATCATCATCCCACAGACAGTCACCTGCCCCCTGACCTCAGGCCCCTTCGCAAGCTGGAAGTAATTACAAGGCCAGACTGCGACTTTGTCCATACTGCCGTTTATGAGATGACTTGTCCCACCTGAAAAGGTGATGCAATCATTGCAGAGAATTGTTCACTTCTTCTGAGATGTTTGTTGTTAAGACACTTCCACATGGACAAATTAGATGCAGCTCATTACCTCGCTATCTCCTTTCTCATCTGCTAAGCTAATTGCTACGTCTTGAACTCAGAATGCCATGGGAGCTTTCTATAAAATATAACCCTACATTGGTCTTATATATACCCCATGAGACAAGTCCGCAAAGTTAGGTTGCGCTTGCTGGGAATAATATTGTATTAATTTCTAACCATATTCAAAAATGTATTATTTTGTTTTTCTAATCAACAGCAAAATCTACACAATACAGCAGAAATTTTGTATACTCATATCCTTAAGGGAGGAGTGGAAAGAGAATATATTTCGAAAAGAAACATCTCTGATGCTGACTAAAATACTGATAATCACTTTCACGTCAAAGAGGTTTCTGACTGTAATTTTTTAAAATTATGTAGCCACTTAAAAAGCTCTTCTAAAGTAGCCAATGTGATTTCCTGGCGTTGGTGTACCTTTCTGTTGCTTTCCCCCATAAATTTTAAAAGTTGCACTAGTCATACATACAGAAGGAAAATTCCCCCATGAGAAACCATCCCTCTCCTTTCTCCTGTTAACGTTCCTTAAGAGTGAGAAATTTATGCTTGTGCTTAGCAAATAAAAACAACCTGTACTAAAAAAATCTGCACCAAAGTTTATTTGGGTATGCAATAACTTGAATCCTAGAAGCCACGCTTTGGCAGGGGGGATTCTGCAGTGTTACGAAGAACTAGGATCCATGTTCCAGTGATCCTTGTGCCCCATGATATCACACCCTCTTTTGTAAGAAGTTTATCAGTTAACAGGATATACCAAAAATCACTGAGAAGTACCAAAAAAAAAAAAAAAAAAAAAAAAATCACAAAATCAGTACTGGTACTGTGTCCTGTTCATTTTGCATCATCCTGTTCCTTACAGGAAGCTGTGAGATCCTGCGACGGCAAAGTGCTTCGCAATGCACACTTCACGCTTTGCTACCGTTTGCATGTATCAGAGGAGGTACTTCAGCCTCATACAACACATTCCTGCACTTGTAGTCACCCTCAGCATGCGGACTGTCGGACTAGTCTCAACACCCATCAGGCACCTTGATGCTAGTCATACTGGAAATACAGAAATAGGTATAAGGATCGTGCTTCACACCAACATGTTGCAGGAGAACCCGAGCTCCAAAGCACCATGAGTTAACACCTCAACCAGTTTCATAGCTAAGGAAAGTAAAACTGGCAGGACAGTAACACAAGAGAAAACTTGCGGTCAAGTGTGCCACCAAGAGGCAAAAAGAGCAAAACCAGGCAAGGCAAGGAAGAACAAAAGAGCAGCATCAGCGTGCAAAATATCTGGGAAGCCCTGGAGCAATGTGCAATGGGAGGTCTGCCTTCACTACACAGCCTTCACTTCATCTTCTTTAACTTCTGGATTCTAACTCTGCACAAGGAGTGAAATCCCGTGTGCAACAAAGCAAGAGGCTTAAAATCTGTGGACCTGTTATTAACACCAAAACGCAACAAACAGGGTGAGAAACAATTCAACAACAACCAACCCCACATTTTAAAAATCTCCCAGTTTCTATGTAGGAATTGGTTCTCCAGGAAGCGGTCAGATTTCAAAAAATAAAGCACCCTTTAGCTTAGAAAAAAGGAACTGCCGACAGCTGAACACCTCTGAAAATCTGGCCATTTCATGGAAATGTGTAGATGAAAACAACTTAAGTCCTAAAATTACTGATATTTTCCATCCTGATGGCCCTGTGTTGGCAGTGGCTGCTATATTGATTTAAGGGTGTTTGTTTTTTCGAATATAAAAGTGATTTTTTTTTTTAATCTGTCTACATCAGGCTTTAAAGTTTCTTGAGTTTTGCGTCTTGTGGGAGAGAATTTAACGCTGTGTGGTTTTTAAAATCCAGGGGGTCTGATCATAGCGGGTGTTACCACACGGTCTTTTTTTTGGAGGGACATGAACTTACTCTGTACACCAAGCAGCGTTAAGCTGCCTGAAATCTGAATGGCACTAGCGAAACGAGGGAGTAACGAGCTCCGCGTTACTCTCGGGAACGTACTGAGAGCGGCAAAAGGGGGGCTCCCCGCGCCCCGCTTCTCCCTCGCCTCAGGGCGGGCACACCCGGCCGGGCACACCCGCGCAGCCCCTCCCGCCGGCCCACGCCGCCGGCCCACCGAAGCGCGGGCCCAGGCCGGCGCAGGCGCGCCCGCAGGCTGGGGGCTCCGTGCGCCCTCTGCTGGCAGCGCCCGCCGCGGCGTGAGGGGACGGGTTCTCCAAAGGAAGGGAGCGCGCTCCTCCGGCTGTAACCACACCGACAAGTCTTTAGATGGTCTCTATTTTGTCCGAAGAGTATTTCTTATAGTTTTTATAAGTACTCAGCCGTTTCCGTGGCCCAGTAATCTGCTTACAGCTCAACAGAGTAAATCTTTTCCTCATCTCCCACTGAATACTTTATTAATTAGGCCAACCCAGGACATGGCGGGGGCCTAGCAACAACATTTATCCACAGAAAGAGAATGTTTTGGCAGCACCTCTTGGCTACAGTGCTAAGGTAACCTTCTGTCTCAGTTCTGCCTTCAGTCCCCTTTGCACCAGTTAAAAAGAGCTGGTGTGACAGTTTTAAACATCCCCTGAAGGGCCACTCTTGAAGGGGAAAAGTCCGCAGAGGACAACATTCCTTCTAATTTTTGAGGACGTCCTTGCAAGCAATGGCACAGGGCATTCAAAAGGGTGTGCTGAGAGCAGACACTGCTCATAAATTAACATAAGCCTCTTCACGGCCCCTCCCTTGCCCAAGATCTTGTCTAGCATTTTACCTCGTGACTGAAGGTAAGAACACGCGTAACGTGAGCTGGGAGTAACTGCTAGCTCCCTGAAGTTGTAAGTAACGTGAACAACAGACCAACTCCAGCAGCTGCTCTGGAAGCACCGACTTCACAGCATCACAGTTTGTACAGGAATGCGGTAGGGCCGCTGGACGCACGAGGCTCCCGCTTTGGCAGAACCGAAGGTTAAACATACTGGTGAAACACACAGTGTAGCTCAAGACTTGATATCAACTGAGTGATTGAACATTTTTAACGTGACCAGCTTGACCCGCTAACCGTGCAATGCAGATGGACAGAAACTCATCACAGATTATTCCTCAGAAATGCCAGGAAACAGAGAAAGAAACATCAACAAATGCCTGTGAGACTGTTGTGACAATAAGTCACAAAGAAGTAGTTGCTGTTTAAAAATTTATAACTGGGAGAGCAATGAGAAAGTTAGGACTGCATCATCTAAAGAGAGGTACAGGCTAGACTACACAGGATAATTTCAGGCAACAATCGTTGCAAAGCACTGCTTCCTTCCTGCTTCTGAACTTCAAATATGAAAATATAGACATGTCCATCAGCACACAGTAATAAATTAATTTTTTTAATCAAGTAAAGCTTGTACCTGATCTTCACTTGTTAAGCCAAGGTGCATCACAAAATAAAAATGAACCAGGAAATCAGAATTTGGCAGAACATCTTGACGCCTAGTCATCATAGCGCAGATCAGCCTGTATGCCTGAAGTTTGCCTTCCTTATATTCATTTGGCAGGGTGGTTGCCTGAAAAGAGCAAAAACCTTGTATTATTGCTTTTTTTTTTTCTAGTACCCAGCTAATGCAGAACTGTATCTTCAGATTTTCCATAAAGCAAATCTGTTCAGTGTATTTATTAAAATAGATTTGAGTCCAAATAGCCTTTGGAGGGTATTCATCTTCTTAGCCAGGAGTGATTGTAAAAATTAAAAATAACGCAACTAAACATACACAAATTCAGTACTGATATAGAAGACAATACCAATGTGTGAAAATTTTAGAAATAACTTACCTTGAACAACCATGATGCAAATATTCTGAGAGGAGGAATTAAGACAGGAGGAGAGGGAGTAGACTGGTTGTCCACACTTATAGCAAGGTTGTCCCGTATCTAATTTTTTTAAAGAAGAGAGTTAATAAAACTGATGGCTTACTTATTAATGCTTTGTTTCATATTATTACTTTTTCATTTTATTTGGTTTACTTTAAATGCACTACACCCTGCGCTATACAGAGTTCCTACTTAAGCCAAAACTACCAGGAAAGCTCGTTCTATAGCGCGCTTCCCCACAGCCTAAGCAAATATTGCCATTTTAGGTTATACCACGGGCTTTTACACTGAATACCAATGTTTGTGGTATTCTGTTCTATACTTCTATTTTCTTTGCTACTGTTTCCTCACCCCATTTAAATTAACTAATCTAAATTCTCTTGTCATTGAACAGGAACATTCTCTACTGGGGACACCTACTAGAAATCAAACAAGTTTATCTATCTTTATGACAGAATCCTCCAAATCTCATGCTTATGTTCCAGATGCTAATACTAAATAAAATTTATTAATAATTTTTACAACAAAAGAAAAATTATTATCGTTAGATGTAAGTATCATAGACAATACCTTTGCAAGTTTATACCACAACTCATAAAGATATCCAAAAACTTTTGCATGGATTTTAGGTGACTGTATATTGTTCACATCTCCAAGAATTCCCAAGATTCTCCTCCATAACACAGCAGCAGAATCAGGATGCCAACCGATAAGGCTTCCGCCAGCAATTATACTGCAGTCATCAGCAAGGAACTCACTACTGTCTGTAAATTTAAAGAAGTTCAATTTCCATGAACTAGAAATGCAGTGTACAGTATAAATTGGGTCAATAAGATAGGAACATTACTCCTTCTAACCTTCTTCCATCTCAAAAGTATTCTCTCCCACCAAATCATCTCTCTCTTTTTCATTGCTCAAGCTAGCACATGATTCAAAGAAAAAAAATGGCAGAAAATGTAGGCTAAAGGGCTTCCACACAGGGATGACACAGCTATAGATCAGTTTGACATCAGACAGACTACCTCCACTCACGGGTCGGTTTTTTTTAGCAGGGAGGCAAATGCAGTTAAATGGAACATTCATGTACTCTGAGAGATTTATTCAATCAATAGCTGGCTTTTACAGGTAATATTTCTATTGCTAAGAGTCCTTTCTTTTTTAAGATCACACAGTATAAAATTACCTGGAAATGGAACTGAACAAAGGAACTAAAAAGTATGCACTACTAGTGCTGAAGAATATGCTCAGGCATTATCATTTTATACAGAAGCAGTTCCTGAGGCAGCAGTATGCAAACTGAGAAGGAAAGCAGGGTTTTGTGAAGACTGTCAGGATAACGGAATTAATATGCTTGAACAGTAAAAGAAAAATCCCATATTGAAGCGCAAATTTTAATGACAAGAGCTGTTATGTTATCTTCTATCAGACCAGGGAAAGCTGCGTAGCAGCCTGTCTGCAGGCAGAATCAGCCCTATGGTCCAGCGTGGCACCCTGCAGGGCTCAGCAGCCAGCGTTTCAAGGAAACTTGCAGGAAGCCTCTGCATAGGCAGAGGGATGTAACTTGTGTCCTCCCAGAACCCAAAGAAGGTTAGCAAAATAAAAGCCATTTTAGAAGTTTTTATGTTTGCTTGAATTTATTTTTAAAAAGCTTCTGGGATTTTTTTTTTGCCTTTTGCTTTTTTGTTTTGTTTGTTGTAGTGTTATGAATTCCCAAAGTGTTAAAACAAATGTTATTTATGAAGATCATTCTAAGGTGCTTAAACAGATCTGTCATCAGGGAAATTGCATCTATGCTCTTCAGTGGTGGTGTCACAGTATTTTTTTGCCTTACACCATAGAGGTTTCTACCGCAAAACAAAATTTTGCAACTCGGGTGAGAACCAGAAATACAGTAAGGGCACTCTGGCTCTGTTGGGCAATTATACATTTGTTACCCCATTTTTCTTTTTAGTCTACGTTATCTTTCAGGTTATTTTATATAATTCATTCTCTTTGTACACACAAAGGAGCAATGTCTTGTATTATAGACATAAAGAAAGCAATGAATTTATCATACATAATAATCCTTACCATGTACTGTATTACATGCTACCTTTTGTACAACGGCAGTCTGAACTGTTGAACTAGGTGTGCTGGTTCATTAAATTAGAGATATTTCAAAGAAAAAGTGCATATGAAAAAAATATCCTTGAAACTATATATATCTGTAGGCAAAAACTATAAGAGCCTTTAAGATAGTTTCATCTGTTACTGTACTAAGTTATTGAACTAACATCTCTGACTCACATATTAGATGGGGAGGTACCTTTACAAATTGCAAGAACCAAAATATTTCAATAAATAATCATGAGTGTTGTATATGCTAAAGACACTGTAAATAAAATGAAAAGGTAAAGGACTTTTACTTCCAAATTAACTCTTCTGAGGATGCCACTTGTCACATCCTACTGAAGTATAGGCATTGTGTACTTTGAAGTATAAATAAGGAGGGTAACAGGATTAAGATGAGAGAAGTTATCATGAATTAACCAATTTCCCATCAGTCAAAATATATAGTAAGGAACTTCTTTAAACCATTCTGCTATGAAATAAATATTAACTTAAAATATAAATTAAATTAATTTATTTTACTTGAACACTGGGGCAAGCTAAGAGAGCACAAGTGACCAGCTACCACATCTCAGTTGATTAGTAATAATTTGACACAGTAAGCAACCCAATTATTTTCAACTGTGTGATCATCTTCGGGATCACAAGTTATTGGCATCTCTATCAGCTTCAATCTGATTATCCAAATTCCTTAAACTCTGGGCATTCAAATGTCATTTTTGAATGAACGTTATGAACGAAACTCGGTGATATATGCCAAACGAAACATACTTTTCATAAGCAAACTGAACTGTATAAACTCCTTTTTGAGATAAAAATCGGAAATAGTAAATACATTTTTTGGACTACAGTACCTGTTAAATTTGCGGTATCTGAAGGACTAAGCTGAAGCCAGCGAGGTGCATCAGGATCCACACAAACGTCTGCTGGTGCATTAACTTCATGGTCGTCTTCAGAAGCTTGCCAGGGGATAAGTGCAATCTCTACTTCATTATTATAGCCAATGGATGTGTCACTGCTAACGCTTTCACCTAAAGCAAGGAGGGGATTAATACAGATCATAAACCCTGTTTTTAAGGACTACATTAGCAAAGTGTGATGAGAAAAGCAGCTAATATATCTGTAACAAGACAAAATTATGACACTGATTTCAATTGCTACAGTTAAGAAAAATACTGTATTTCTTGGAACTCACTTTTTTCTCTCTCTCTGTGATTCCCATGTGATTGCTGCAAGTCTGCTTTCAAGTCTAATTCAGCTGTACTACTGCTTCTTCGTACTAGTACCTTTGGAGAAAAAAATGTTAATCTCCGCTTATTACAGTTTTGAGAAATACATCATATTTTAGCAAATTCGAGATATACACACAGTTATTAGAAATTAATTACAACTCAATCAAGATATTTTCATGAATATTTAGACTACCCAAATATCTTTAAATGTCTTAAGGAAACCATCACGCTTTCAATTTCAGTTGTTATCCTCCCTTTCTTAAACTCAGTTTTTGTACCAACAAGCAGGACTTCTTACTTATGTTTTCCACAAATCTGAAATAATTCAATACTTTTATAAGTATCCAAAAATCTTTCAGGAAGAAATTAGTAGTCATCTGTTATGTCGAGGCATTATTCTGTTGGAAAACCACCCATGCAAAGTCACCTGATCTTTTGTTTACCTCCTCCTCCTTCACCAAATGGATTTATAGCCTACTTGCTGAAAACCCTTCAGACAATTTTCTGCTTCTAGATGATACTACTCTTTTCCTAAGCACAATTGTTTTTCTTTATATATGGCAGATAACCTTCAAATTCACATTTCTTGCAACTCCATGTCATCTGTAATAGCAAAACTTAATTTCTGCCAGAAAAATAGAGTATCATGTTTTCCATTGCACATATGCAAAAGCCCCAACACCTTACCCCTAGGAACATACTAGATCTAACTGCTGAAAGAATCTCTACTCTAAAATTCCTCAACTCTGTTAACATTTCTGAAATTCCATTTCGATATTTGCAATTATTAGTATTACTATTTTTCAGTAAATTTCTTGAAGCAATTTCTGATCCACTGGCCAGACATTAATCCATTAGTTCTTTCTGCATATATCTGAGCAAGCAAATTTTGCCACCAAGGAGACAACCGGCTTGTAGAAATTATTATTATATTATCTAACCTTGTTAGATAATAGCTTTTTTTTTTTTTTTTTAAACTGGCAAGAATTGACAATCATTCCCAAGAAATACATGTTTGCTTGCGCTGCCTGATAGACTGCAGAGTGGTCTTTCTTCGCTGGCAAATCTGGCTCTTGGTGATCAGCGATGACAATGTGTCAGTGCGTTGTGATATGAAGTCAAACTGGTTCACATGGCACATTAGCAAGATAATCAGTGAATATACAGACAAACCCCAGCTTCCACTTGCAAAAAGGGTGAAAGTGCAATACTGGTAACAGCCCGGCAGCGCATGCTTGTAAATATTTTATAACACATGCCACTAAAATAGAATGGGGAGGCAGGTTAATTTTTAATTCCCCCAACTACTGATCTTACTTCTCTCCCTCTCCCCTCCCCTTCACCACGCAAAGCGGACTAGGTTTTCCTTCCTTTTTGAGACACTTTGTTATTCCTGAAGTGATTAATGAAAGCACTCTGCAGAAGATGTCTCGTCTCTCCTTTCTAGAGCTAAGTGTTAATGGTACTTTAAGCCTAGACGTATGGGACAGCCAAGGTCCAAAGATGAGATTCAGCTTGAAGCCTTCCATGCTGTATTGCATTATACTTCCACAAAGATGATCAGCCTCAGTCACTTATTATTTCTACTGTTTATTCAAAAGTTGCATTAAAAATTTATGAAGCTTGCCTGTCCTAATGTTAACTTATACAAACATCTGCAATACATAGCTGGTGATACAAATTGTGCTGAACGAAAGCACCTTCCCCATCAAACATTTATTCCAGTGTACTGTAGCTCTATAATAGCCATGAATTATTTATATTCAAGAAATTATGAACTTCTTGTTTAGATTTAATATAAAAAAAGGCACAAAAGTCTTGTATAAGACTAGAATATAGCCAATTACATAAAACTGTGTAAGCAACTGACAAGATCAGGAGACACAGAATGATCACACCAAATAGCATAATGAACAGCTACAGCTCAATTCCAGATTCCATACTAGAAGCGTGATTAATGATTTTCCACACTTTCAGTTGCTAGAGTTTCTAAATACTAAAAGGCACCTGATTAGAAATAAAACATTGTTAGAATCTTATCAATAATTACTTTCTATTTTGCCTTACTTGCTCAGCTTCATGTTCCTTCTTTGTATATCCCTTATTTTCCTGAACTGATTTGGAGTCTGAAGAAGTTAAATTATGAGAACTCCCAGCCTTTTTACCTGGAAATTTTAGAAAGTAAACAAGAAATATAGATATTTGTGGGACCAAAGTACATAGCAAATTATATGAAAATTTCAGTTACGTTTACATGTACACTTCTTATATTTATAGATAAGTGAAGTCATACAACATTAAAATGGAATACATGATGTTTTGAAAAATCCTTCATAAGCATAACCTACTTACACGATAGGAACAGAAGTAGAACTCTTAGCTTTAATACACAAAATCTAAATGCAAGCCAGATTAAAAAAAAAGTTTTAAGAGTTACATACAAAATTCATACATTCAAAGGTTTCATTTTTAACCACCCTGCTTTATAAAAGGTCATGTCCCGCATTTGTGGTCTGTAACTTCTTAAAAACAGTTCTTTCAACAGGATGCCAACAATATATTCACGAAGAAAACAAGATAAAAACCATTTTAGGACAGAGCTGGAAACCAAAGCAGCATTTACAAGGCTGAACAAGGCTCAACACTTTTTCTTTGGAAGTACAGTATTGCTATATTTGATCAAAATTACCTTGAAAAAAATCAGATGGAAACTGATCTGTAATATCTGAAGTGCTGCTACTTCGAGTTAGCTGCTGCTCTTGGTCTGCAGATAGGCCCATAGCTTCTGTTCCTGTTGAATTTTCCAGCTGTTGAGATTCTTCAACCTCTGTTGATTTAATTAAAACACAAAGTATTTACACAACCTCAGAAATATATACACATGTGAACTCCTTACCTAAGAAAGCTATATGAAAAAGAGACCCATTCAAGTATTTAAAACTCCCAAGTTACAAAGCTAGAATGTAACTCCTAGTTACAGAAGTGACAATTTAAGTTTTATACAATATCCTTAGAAAAACTGTAAAGTTCAGAGAGAGATGTATGGAGCAGGGTAAGTGGTAAAATGTCTAGAAAAAGGACAAAATTACTCTGGGGGTTCGGAGCGCACAAGGAAGGGTGGGAGGCTGTCAGGTGAACAAAGCTATGCTTTTCAGTGCTAGAGGCCCAAGCTAGACCCCGTTCGTTCTGGAAACAGACAGAATAGAGGAGAGGCAGCAAAACTACTATAAATGCAGAGTGGAGAAAAGATGACTGTGCTTACTGACTTTTCCTCCATAAAGAGGGGAAGGGGAGAATAAAAAAGGCAACAACTTAGAGTAAAAAAAGAGCTGAGCTACACGTGATTCGGGCTTAGTTTGTGAGGACAAACTGAATCATGCAGCTTTTTTGCTGTAACTGAAAATGAGAAATAAAAAGAGAGGAGAGGGAGGCATGAAAATTCAAGTGAGAAAGTAAATTGACATACTGGGGAAGGGGCCACAGGAACTCTTGAGATTAGCTAGCAACACAATGCTTTTAGAAATGCATTTCTCTTAGCACTGGGGGAGGGAGGGGGAGGCAGTACGCTCAGGATCAAGTATGTTCACATTCAGTAGTGGTCCTTTTAGTTATGGTCGTGACACTGGTTAGTGCCACCTACCATACTTAAGCTAACCGCTAACTCTTTCCCCGGAAAGCAGTCAAAGAGGTGGCCCACACATCCCATCAAAGCTGACCCAACAGAACCACCAGCAGACTGTTCAAGGTGTTCCAACTGCACAGCCAATGCCACCATTGTCCCGTTTTAAAAAATTATGCTGCTGTAGCAACTCTTATGAGAACCCTCGAATTTCTTTTTTTCAATAAAGAACATGGGCTGAATTATTAAGTCTTCTAGACTTCTTTCAGCATATTGTTACATAACATGCACATTAAATACAAGTGACCTCTCTACCACCTTTCTATTCTCCTCTTTCCTCTGCTTTGCTTTCTGTCTGCTCCACAAGCACTGACATTGAGGCTCCGCTTATTCAGAAATGAGCAAGAAGCACAGCCCCTCAGGATACGAGATTACAGACCAACATACACAGACTGCAGCAGCAGCCTGCAGGAGGAGGACAGTATGCTCAGTTCATTCAATCTGCACTACTAAGTGTGTTTAAATAAATAATACTTAAATACTTAATAAACAGTGCATGTATTTCAGAAAATTATCTCAAAGTATCACTGTTGACTTTAAGTGTCTTACAGAAAGCAATAAATAAAATAATAAACTAATGATAAAAAAATAAAAGTTCGTCTTTCAAGTCAATGCCCATATTCGCTAGCTAGAACAGTTTCAGTGTTCCGACTGAAGAGAACTGTAAGCAGCAGGAGATGAAAAAACACTACAGATACTTCACAGGATAGGAATCCCTAGAGAGCCATAATGCACCACATACAAAACTTTCCTTTTCTTGCTGCCTCAGCTAATGACAGGTTAGGGCTCAAGAGTCAGAAATCCCTCCCAGGAAGTGAAATGTGGGAGGTGACAGAAAGTCATCTTTTCAGAGACTTACTAGCTGGAAACAGAAATAAAAGAAAGTCTGCTAACACGACAGAGAAATCTCACTGCTTCCACCAACACATCTTGGCTAGGTGATAGGATGAATGCCCCACAACAAAGTCGCTTTGTATTCTCAGGCCACTACATCTGGTTTTCACATCTACATCTGGGTACCAGTACAGAATTCAGTTCAGAAGTTGTATGCTTAGGGTTTGTTTGAGCTTTATTTATCAGAACAGTAAGTTCCACAGGACGAGACTGTATTGAAAGCAGGAAAAAATTTACTATGCTTTTTAGCAAAAATATGCCCACTTCGGTCCAAATAACCACTCAAATACCCAAACCTGGATTGCTGCCTTTAGTTTTTGCATTCCTAATCCTTAGTATATTTGGTCTGCACTATATTAAAACTTCAACAACTGCTTGGAAACCTTTAATAAATCAAGTAATTAAAGTGTAAACATGAATAAAAGCATTTCTTAATAAAGAAATTAAAATAAATTTTACTTTAGGTACTAGGGAATATAAATCTAATTGTAATTCATCGTTATCTTTAATATTAAAATGAACAAAAACTGTGTTGCTTGCAGTACTACATTTTGAGAAAAATCAAATACTATCTGAGAACTAAGAGGCACAGACAAATCTTTTAGATTTCCTTCTGGAATCAGTAATTACAGGAAGAATTCTTTAGAAGAAAAAAAAAATCCACATTTGTAAGCACTGATTTGTAACTGAGTGTAGCACAGATTGAATGAGATTTTTCTTTTAAACCAGGTAGCTCGACCAGCTGCATTTCTTTGACTGAGGATTTTGCTTGCACTAGCTCATACATTCAAGTATTCAACTAGTTTCTACAGTCGTTCCTTGAGAAGATATTGCTCTCTTCTCCTTTTCCCTGAAAAGGTTACTTATTTTGGCAATGAAGCCAGTGACAGAATAACAAAAAAGCATTAGAAATAGCCACTTTTTGCCACCCTTCGTAAAGTTGAAAAAGGACAAGACATGCTCCCATGAAACTTAACTCATCTCTCAACGGCTACCACCGTGTTTTGAACAGATCCAAGGCAGGGGAAACAGAACCAGTGCAAAACATTTCATTCCACACTACTAAAGAATAATGAACTGGACAGAAAGGGAGTAGACAGACAGCAGTTCAAAAATATAAAGAACATTTATATAAAAGATGACTTTAAAGTACAGTACCTGACAGTCTGTGAGAGCAAGAAGTGTAAGAGATACCAGGTAAGAGAGAGCTCACAGTGTGAAGCAGAAGAGGTACGCTTTTAGTAGCTGGCAAAGCCTCATAAAGATGAACACAGTTGCTGATAGACTGGCTTCGCTTAGCTTCCAGGAAAAAATAAAGCAATAATTATGTCAGAAAAAATTATGAAATTTTGGGGTTTTGAATGTCATGATACAATGAAACAAAGCTTTTGAAAAGAAAATAGTTTTTCAACATTAAGCCCAGAAGTATTTCCTATAAGCTGTAAGTTAACAATGTGCAACTGTATCTCACATATTGAAAGTGCAATAATCGGTGATTTCTGAATCACAGCAGTTCCACAATGTGGAATATTTCATTTTGTCAGTGTACGATTCCTATCTCGGGGCTAATTCGACTTACCCTTTTTTCTTTTCATTGAAGTATCTGTAGCAGTACATATAGCTCCAAAATAAAGAATGGAAAACTTACTCAAATTCCCCTCTACTAGCAATGCTGCCCCCCAAAACCAGCTACCTCTTACATTCATTCAGCTGTGCTGAAAATCCGTTTTCATCTGAGAAGTGGGATAGCGTGCTTCTCAAAAAACCGATCTAAAGATACAGCTGCCCCTGGTTTTGCTTTTAAAACCAGGATCCCAGCTCCAGACTGGATAAAGCCCCGAGTACCCTGGCCTGACGGACAGCTGACCCTGCTTTGAGCAGGAGGTTAGACTTGATGAAGTTCCTTACACCCTGAATGATCCTGTGTACTCTGGTTTTGGGGTACTGAGCCCTGCTTTCCACATTTCTGAACAGGATGATGAAAGGGACACAAGTTACGTGAAAGTTTTTGGAGTTCTTAAGTCACCACAAGGCAAGGTAGAAGATAAGTGCAGTCTGAACACATATCTTCTTGAATTTCTCCTGAAAATAGCAACACTTAAATGAGTTCACTGCTTCTTAGAAAAAGAAAGGCCACCAGAAGAACACTTTCCAAGGTGGCTAACAGTCTAGAGGCTGCCTAACATCATTAAAAACTTGGTATTTTATGGATTTATATCCAATTGTCATAAGCTTAAAGTCTCCTTTAGAGAAAAACAGCAATTTATCATCAATTGTATTATTAGAAGTTATGCTGAATTACAGAAGTTTCTAACAGAAATTTATTAGGAAAAAAAAAATCTTATTCACTGTACAGTTTCTCTTCTTGTACACAGCAATGTCAACGTTGGCACGTAGAAGACAGAGGGGAAGAAGGAGGAAGCAAAAATACTCAAGTAGGGTAGCGGGCAAAAGATTTTCTGCTGCTGCAGAAATACTCTGCTCTTACTCTTATAACTCCAGATACAAGCAGCAGATCAAAAGAATGTCTTACCTGGAAGCAGGAGGTGCTCTGGTATTTGTATGTTGACTTAGGGGTTTTTTTTGTTGTTTTTAACTGGGGGGGGAGAATATTAGGGATTCAGAAAAAGCCCCCAGTGTGAGACACTTTTCCCAAAATGTCCACTCTGCTAAAGAAAGTCCTCCCATGAACAGCCCTGGCTTCTGTATTCACCTTAGGGACTGCTACATTTCATTCTAAAAGACTGACGCCTCTGGAGGCTTAGTAGCTGCGTTTTGTGTGTTTCTAAATAGTCTTACCTTAGTAAAAGGATATACGTTTCATATATTTGAAATGACTATTTGTTATAACCTCATGTGCAAATATAAAACTTTTTTGCACCTCCTGATGTGGGAGCCATTGATCAGCACAAATCCCACGAAAGTCAGAATAATTCTCTTTTTATATGACCATGAGACACAAAATGAAACTAAGGGCTTTTTAGACATGAAGTTCATCCTCCTACCTGACAACCTACTTGCTCCCTACCAAATAAGCTTTTCTTACTAAAGGTAGGAAGTTTCTTTAATTTGAATGTACACAACTAAGTAAAGTCCTTGCTGATCAATACTTCCAGGTTCTCTACTGCTCTGGTGAGAAGTCTAGGGGAGAAACGCTGTAGCAGAAGACAGACAGACTTCTCTGCTGGAGCACAAATAGGAACTCGCTGAATTTAAAAATAAAACAGACACAAAGAATGAATTGACTCCAATGCCAAAATGTTTTGTTATCTAAGCTGAAGACTGTGGCTTAGTTATGAAGCCTGCAGCCACAAAAACATACTAAATCACCTTCAAATTCTCCTGGTGAGAAACACAACTAATCTGTTATGAATGAGGAAGGAAGCCGTGCAGCAAAATACCTCCTATTCAAAAGCAGGAGATTTTCTATGGAGAGTTTTAATCCATAGCCCATTGAATCGGAACATAGAAACATGCTACCATGAAATAAATAAATAAAAATAATAACAATAAAAAAAAAAGAGATCAAATTCAGACTGCTGAAATGCTTGAAAAATTAGGTATCTGTTCAATGCCTGGGGTCTCAGACATTCCCCCATCATTCCTCACCCTCACCCCCGTTCTGTTCTCCCTTCTCCTGTTTTCCTCTTTCCAGAAGTAAATGAAGGGAAAAAAGGAAAAGGAGATGCTATACGTACCTCATCATGCTAATAAAAACAAAGCAAATAAAGCAAATAAGAAAGGATGAAATTGTTTATAAAATATCTGGTTTATCTTGTGCTCACAGTAAATAGCTAGCTGTATGAAAGTTCATAAGCAATATATATTATCTGACTGATGTTAATAAATGCTTTCTTATGAACTGATAAAAATAGGAATGTACTTTACTTCTTTACATAAAAACATAACTTGCACATGGCTAACTTGCAATTAAATGTAATGTATTTAAGCATATATTTAGAATTTTCCAAAATACTTTGAGTCTTTATTCATAACGGTAGTGGTCACGACATCCAGACACAGGTATGCAACATCTCTGTTTAGGCATTTAATTACTAAGTTGCACGACTTTTGGAAGCAGCCACAACACAAAGGCAGATTTAAAACTTGAGTGTTACTGAGTGTTTGGGAACATAAGCATTTAGTTGTGGTCTAACCTGTTGCTCTTTGGCGAACAATATTTCTTGCTTTCTCAACTCCTGGGGCTCCAGAGGTCGTAGCACTTCTGAATCTCATTGGCTCCACAACTTCAGGATGACTTTTCCAGCTTAATGAAAAGGATCTTCCCACTACAGCTGTCTTTTGAGGCTCTAAAATGCCACCTTAGAGATAAAGAAAATAAAATTCTATAGCATTGCATGCTTTGGCACATATTTTTCCTAAAGTATGAATGGACTTACAAGCACTCAGACATGAAAAATATTAACCTTTTAAAGAACATCGATGAATTTTTACTATTATTAAAAAACAATCACTACTTCAACTATGTGCACCAATTGCAAGATGGCACATAAACGTAACTAAAATACTGTAATTAATAACGTTTAATAAAAATACATGGAAAACAATTTTTACATTGATGACTATGCCAGACTACAGCACAGGAAACCACGTTTCATTTCCGCTACGCAGAAAAGACTGATTTTAAGCCCGTACTAAAAACTGCTAAATAGCTATCTTCTATTGACCCCAACTACCTTTCCTCTCACAATGAAGGATGAGAATACATAAATCCAAAGCACTTCACATTTGATTAAACAGGTTCTTACACTAGATTAAGGAGTACTTAATGTTAGATTAAATTAAATTAAAATATTTAAGTTTAAACTTAAATATTTAACTTGTTTGATACAAAAAGCAGTGAAGCATAGAGACTAACCTTTTCCCCTCTGCTTTTTTTCTTTTTGTTCACTGAGCTTATCCAAGGGTAAATTTGTCATTTCCACCCCATACACGGTTCTTGCTAGCACTGCTGTTAGAGAGTCCATGATATTGGCCCACTCGTTTATGAGCTCCTCCCAGTCCGTCAGGGTGGACAGAACGCTGAGCAGCTCATCCCACAGCTCCCGAGAAATGTAAACGCTCAGGTTTGCTCTGATCCAAGCCACAATGAGGGTCTGAAAGAAAAGAAACAAGTGACAGTTCATGCATTTCTGTCAAGATGAATTCAGGACACCAACACCAACCCGCATGTTGATGAAGTCAATACTGACCTGCGTATTAGCACTGAGTATTCGTGATGCACAGATATTACGCATAGATATTTTTCAACAAAAAAACATTCCCAGAAATCAGTGGGTAAATAATTGTGAAAGTTACTGACTAAGGAAATCTAAAAATTCCAAAACATATGTTTCAGGTGGTCTGTATGTTCTCTGGTAAACTGCAATAATACTCTGTGTATAGTAATAATAATAATACTAGAATGAAGAACTGTCTCCTATACCTACAGAATGATTGTAGTGATTGAACTACACTGGTGACACTCAGACCTAGATACCGTAGCTGAGCATGCAAAGTACAATACAATGTATAAATGTTTTCATCTCATTCAATGTGACTCAGTTTTGACTTGCCAGCTGAACTTCTAGGAAGAGTTACATCAAGCTTACGCTTTAGAGATACTCATTGAAGATATCCCACAAAGAGACTTGTGCCTGCCTGTTCTACCACAGTTTGTAAGAGAGCCCTGAAGAACAGATCAAATCAACTGCTTGTTGCACCTGGAATCTGTCTCCCTCTGTTAGGAACAGTTTACAAAATCATTACTTCTATTACTGCAAAGGAGAATTTTTTCGTGTTTTACAAGTAGGTTTCATAGTACAGTGCAATAGTACTTAATTAAAACTATGAGTAATCATCATGAAAAACCAACATAAAAACCCCAAACAAACAAACAAAAAACCCCTCCAAACACTCACTCGGAAAAGTAATCCCGACATGCTTTGAGCGAATGTATCCTTTATTTGGTTTTCTTTCGGCTTCTGCATCACAGCTTCTGTTATTCTAAGGAGTATCTGTAGCATCTGTTCCCTGGTTCCAAAACAAAATTGTACTTTTTGTTCACATGTTCTATTAATTGTACTTGTTAATTTTCATGTACCAAAAAACCCTCTTAATTCTCCAGTAAGCCTCACTTACTGATGGTGTGATCACACTTCAGACTTCACAGATCATTTGCAAAATAACATTAGTTGGTTGTGGACTGTAAAAACTAATTTTTGAGAAGGTGAAGTCAGGAATGTACAATGATGTAGACTCAGCAGAACCTGCAATCTCACAAACCAATTCACAGGCAAGTCACAAGTGTGACTTATGTAATAAGGTCTACCCCTGAGAAAGCCAGTCTTTTCCCTACCCAATAATTCTCCCATAAAGTTTAAACATTGATGATTTTCTCTTAAATGATGCAGAATATATTAAGCTTACCATGTCTTTTTATTCATTGATAGTTCCATTATCATGCGCCTGAAGATACTCAGGACTGCTTTGCAAGCATCAACTTGCTCCTTCAGAAGCGCAGGGACTTCAATGCACGGTTCCAGTAAGAAAACATTCGCAGAGTTTGTCAAGAATACCTTCAAGACAAGGATTTACAGTCAGTTTACATACTGTCAGGAATAAAGAGAGTCAAGACTTACAATACAATACTTGTCCCCCTCCAGTCAAACCTTTCACTTTCCTTAGAGCAAGTTTTATGTTATACCTGTCACTTGATTTTTCTACATCATTCTGGCAAAAAGTCAGGTGGCATTACAGACCCAACAAAGGCATGCATTACACAGTATGGGTTTTGTAGGTCTCTCTTCTATTCAGTCAGGCAAGAGTACCATTCCTCCAGCTACTCGTTTCCTATATGCTTGAGCAACTACCAGTATTTCCAGTAAATGGGGTTCAACGAAAGCAAATGTACACTTCTGATTAATTCCTAGTACCCACAGCAGGAAAAAAACCCAAACCTTCTGTCTTAATATAGCTATCTGGCTCTAAGACATGGTCACATGGTTTAATATACATTTTTAAAAAGTTATAAATTAAGTCCAAGTTGTATCTTACAAAAATCATCAACTGCTGGTAGTTGTTTTCCTTAATCTCAGAGACGATATTATAATTTGTAGCGTAAATTACGCGATTACATCAATTACAGCCTTGCAACCTTTCTATACGCCACACCTGTAATGCAGCTTGAGCACCAGCTTTAACATTTTTATCCTCATCTTCTAATATACATCCTCTGTTAACAGCACTGGTAAAGGAGTACGTTCTTCCCCAGCTGGATGAGCGCTTATGTCCTGAATGGTCAGAGGAAAGCTTTCGAAAACATCATTCAGTTAGTGACAAAGCAGAAAGGAATATGTCCATATTTATTCAAAATCATTTAAAACATCAAAAGCAAAAAAGGGAGAACTGTCATGTCCTACATTCATTTCATGTCCATTATTTCTTAATCTCTGAGCAAACAGACAGTATATGGACTTTAAAGGTTCATAAAAGTTTTAAGAACTACGTTATTTAAAATATTTTTATCATATTTTGTAGCCACCGATTGCAGTAATATTGGAATTTAAGCCTGGCAAAACTGTAAATCCCCTACAAAAATAATCTGTCAAAACCTTGTAATTCTCACTATGTTCTTACAACTCTAACCTCTTTCTCAGTACAACAAAACTTCCCTTTAAATAGCTTCACAGTGCCAATAGCGTCAAAGTCAACTTTTGCTGATGGTTCAATATAGGATATTAAAAAGGTGATGCACAGAATTTGTATCTACACTTTAATTTCCTAGATTAAAGTGTCTGAATCCAAATATTTCATCCAGTATATACAAATCAGTAGATATTTTCAAATTCTTAAGTAACTACCACCAAAAGGAAATACTCCTACATGCACTAGGCCAACAGACAGCGTCAATTTTAACACTGCAGAACGTATTAGTATTTCTTCCATTAAGTTCTTGCTATCATATTTGTAGAGACAGGAAATAATCAACAAATTACATTTTTCAAGATAGCTGCAATCTTTCCCTGCACTCAGGAAGGGCTACTGAACACTCAATATTTATTTAAATCTCTGGACCTTAAATAAAAGCATTTTTTAATCTTGATTTTCCACAATTTTTTTAAACTGTTACTCATTTACAAAGTGAGATTAAAACTTAAATCATGTTGTAGACAAACAGAATAAAGTAAGTAACACTGATACCATACATGTTTACCATCCGTTTGCACTGATGAATCCTCTAAGCTGACAACAGCGTCCTGACTGTCTTCCTTTTTGTCTGGCTCCTCCATGAACACAGGTTTCTCTTGCAATATCCACTTTCGATATACCTTAACCACTTTTCGTGTTGCAGATATATCAGAAGGTGGCAATAAAAAAGCCTAAATTGAAAAGTTAACTAATTTTACTATATATAGGACATAGACGTGCACGCATATATAAACACACCCACACACCACCACCCATAAATAATACAGCTCAAAAAAGAAAGGATACATAATTTTTACTTTTATGTCTGTACTAGAAGGAGTTATGATTAATCAACAAGCTATGCATATAGCTACATTATTCACAACTCCGTAACTATTAATTCCAAATTGCTTCCATGTTGTATTTGTTCGGACAAAAACAAAGAGGTTGGTTTTGCTCCTTGCCAGCTGTCTAACTGAACGTGGATTCATCTCACAAGCCATTGCTAGCCATAGAGGTCTGGCAGGCTAAACTTAGGTCCTATGCTACACTTTTGAGAGAAGAGGACTTCAAATTACATCAGCACTATATGATGTGAAATGCCATTTCAGCAAGCGTAGGTAGAGACAAGACGGTAAGTTGTGATGAGGATAACAGTGGCTGTCATTCGGCCCTTTCTCACTGCAGTTTTGGAAATCACCACAATGAATTTATTTTCAACATGCTACTCAATATCTGCATTGGGGAATCATTCTGTACAGATGTCCTCTCCGAAAGCTTTCAAAGGCTAGACTGGCTGCTTCCCCACGTTTCTGGAGGTCTTGGGAGAATAAAAAACAAAAATATAGTGACAGAAGACCTTTGCACTGCAGCGAACAGGCACAGAATCAATGTCTGAAAATGTCATCTGGTACAAAAAAAAGCATATTTTGCCAACAAAAAAATTTTTTATATCAATATGCGTATTACAAAACCACTGAAAGAGATGAAAACACATTTTTCATACTAAAAAAATAGGTCCTTTCAATTACGAAGAGATTACCCACTCTCCATGATTAACAGGGTCAAAAACTATAGCATTTCCTATACCTAGTTTAGCTGCAAACACATTATAAAGGTTATCTTGCTCAGGTTGAGGGAAATCTTTGCATCACATAGTACACTTCCTTGTCTCTAGTCAGCATAAAGTGCAACATCCAACAGCTGATTTAAACAGAAATTGAAGGGTTAGCAAAAGCAAGCTTAAATATGCCATACAGCAAGCATGTGAAATTTCTGAAAATATCTTCATAGCCACTGTCAACTTATTAAGGATGCAGAAACTGAAAAAGCCAGAAGCCAACTGCTAGAGTATTAGAGAAACAGCAGCTCATCAGCAGGATGAGTGGGCACTACACGGAATGCTTTTGGAAAGGCTAAGAAGTAGGGTAGAAAGAAAAAAGAAAAAAAGAAAGAGTAGAGGAATTCACAGTGACTAGTGAGATTCCTGTAAGGGAGAGATAAACACAAAAAGGATCCAAATATCATCATCTGTTTCAATTACTGAACACTGATCATACTGAATAAAGATACAAGTACTGCATCACGTTAGCCTTTGTTCCCTGGAAACTGGTCTAACCTTGTATGCTCTGAGCAAACACCAGGAGAGGGCAGCATGCCACAGCAGGTCTTAATCTACACAAAAGTACTCCTTCCTGTCAAAATGCCATCCATCCCACTGAAAAGCACAAATAGTAAGGTACAAATAGTTCCTAAACTGTGCCACGCAAGATACTTCATAGTAAAGCATGTGTGCTCACTCAGCTCCTGGAGAGCATCTTCTGGAACTGTTGCTTCAACCAATTTCTACCTTGGTACCAGACCAAAAAAAAAAAATTGGGACTCTCCAGTATGTCCACACATATTTTTATCCCAAACAATTGAAAAGTTGTCAAATTAATGAAAAATACTAGTAGAAGCAATCAATGTTCAAACAGACATTAAATACTGACGTTGATCACAGGAACAAGAATTTTAATAATTCAAATAATAAATTTGCAAGCTAATAGCTCTTCACACACCTTTAAATTACATCACAATACCAAGGACAAATACAGTGGCCCATTCAAATAAGACATGTTGCTGTCTGGCATCAGCAACAAGCTTCAGTTCCTATAAAAATTTCATTAATTTTATCGTTAAAACTAGACCTAGGAAGAACTCTAAATTAAAAGGGTGCTGATGTGATTAGCATCAAGTTTCACCAGTTACCTGGCCAACAGCCTTCACAGTGTTCTCTCATAACCATGACGCTTCCTTTAAAGAAAAAAAAATATAAAACAGCAACTAAACATACACACTTACTTGTCGAAACACCTCATTAACAAAGTTAACATATCCTCGAGTGGATAAGAGGATTCTCTGCACCATCTCATAGACAGTCCGGTGCTGCTCTTCGATGCTGCAGAGGCTGGAATTGCTGAGCCTTCTGTCAGACAAGGTGCTGCTGTTAGAATGGCTTCTCTCCTGCTCGCTTGCATAAGGCATGCTGGTTTCCAGCTCTGTGTTTTTATCTTGGTTTACAACACCAACAGTCTACACAGAAGAAAATGCATGCCTAATTAAATAACTGAAATAGCGTACACCAAAAATCTGGAATATTTATGCAGAACTCAAGATACTAGTGCTCTTTTTCACACAACACACTGGGATCCCAGCAGTCAGGAAGGGTAGTTTTCAGTGTACTAGTTGATTCAAGAAGGAATTTGGTCTTATACTCTACATAATGTACACTTCATATGGGCCCCCCCCAGCCCAGAACAGCTGACTGACTTGTCCACTCCATAAGATAAAAAAAAGAGGGAGGGGTACAGTGCTGGGAGTGGAGGAACGCACAGACACAATGGAGAGGAATCCCCAAGTCCCTTCGTTTTTGGGAAAAGATGGATCATACCACTACACATGGCTCCTACTCTTGCACATTATTATTCCTGACAACTCTTAGTCTGGTTTTGTTCTGGCATTGCATGTTTTTTGCAACTTCTCGAACCGTGTCCAGCTAAAATGATCCAGTCAGGAGAAGACAGAGGACTAAAAAACCACGTTTGAGTTACCAGTAAAAGAACCCAACTTACACTAACTCAAAGTATCACCCAAATGCAGTTCTGCTTTATGTTTACATTAATAAAGCTGCCCTCTGTTTGACCAAGTGAGCATAGCAGAGCAGCAATAACATCTCTACTGCTTTTCACAATAAACTTTTTTTGGTAAGATTCAGCCACAGCAGTGAGGCACGGGCTACAGTAAGTGAACTTCAAAGCCACTAAGAAGTCAACATGTGCCAAAAGCTGGCACACAGCTTCAGCTAAGTGATAACTTTTGACCAGTTTCCATTTTGAGGGCAGTAATACCTTTATGCAACCAAAACATTTATTTGGTGTCAGCCATCTATAAAATTCAGTGAAGAGAAAAAAATCCTTTTTCCAGGCTATGTCTGTTGGAATGGCACAGCAGTTTATGCAAAAGGTGGAATTTCCAATGAGAAAGAAAAGATCAATAAAAAAAAAGCACTTTCAGAAGGTAAGCCACACTTAACTGGTTTAGGGCGTCAACTTCTACAGTAAAGAACTCCAAAAACAATTGACATGAAAATATACAGTTCTACCCTAATAGTTAATCTCTGCTTTTCCACTAAATCCAAATTTGACACTGACCTACAATTCAAGAGAAGAATATAAGCTGACATTGATCCTAAATTTTTAACAGGAAGCTGGAGAGTCTCTTAAAAGAAAAAGCATCTATTTCTATAAAATTCGTTGTGAAGTCCCTAAACCTAGAGAAGTCTCAACCAGCAATTGGAAAGTGAAAAATTTTTCTAATATCTCATTGTAAACAGCTGCTATAATCAAGAGGAAAACAAAGCAGCCTTTGATGTTGCTGGGAAATGGTCCACGGCACAAATAAATTTCACAGTTTACAGATTAAATTCCAAAAGTCTAAACATAATACTGATGAAGCTGGCAAGGCAAACAATTATGAGGAAAAAAAACTTCTAGTAAATTACTAAGGGGTTTCCCTTGGAGATTCCCTCCTCCATCAAAGAAAAAAAAATAAAATAATCAAGTACATAATTTATTCACTTCAGGGTAGCATTTCTTTCTTGCTTCAGTTGTTAGTGCACTGTGAGCATTTGCAAGGTTAGCATGTACATAAGAAAAAGGAGGTAAACTTTAAAGCACACCTGAATAATTTTAGGGAGCATTTCTCCTCCATTTTTTGTATTCTGAACAGCAGTTAAATACTTCTTTTCAAGAAAGAAGGTAACAAGCCACTTAATAAAAACAACTCGAGCTGCCATATATGGGATTTTTGTGCTATAGACATTTTCATTGTTTCGTGTTGCAGTAATGTACACTGGTCTTGGTCTTATATCAGGAATATCTGGTGAGATAAAAAGAGAAGATATAAAGAAAATCTAATCTTAAAAAACTGTAATTGCTTCCAGACTCAGGTTAAATGTATTGAACATGTCACCAACAACATTTTCTCCATATGAAATAACAGATGCAGTGACTGACTGCTTTTATTATATTAAAGCTTATATTCTATCATAATTTTATTACCCCTAAAGAAAAGCAAGAACATAAAAGCACCGATCTTTCCTGAAGGTTATAATTTGTACCACGCAAAACAAAGGGAAGCAAAAGAGAAGGGCTGCAAAAAGAAGGGCAAAATCTGAAACAAAGAACTGCTCCTACTACAATGGAAGTTAATTTTCTAAGTTTCACAGAGTTTTATTAATAAAGTACAGTGAGAAAGAGAAGATGGCTCTGGCACACTCGATAGTGCAAAGATTAAGATGAAAAAGGATACTTAGTGCATCAGAAAGAGAAGTTAACTCAGGTGCAAAGAGCATGGCACAAGCTGAAATAAAAGAAAGAAAACACATGGGAAGAAGTGGAAGATTGCCGAAGGGAGACAGGTTGGGTCACAGTTCAGTCAGATGCTTACATTTAGAGAAAAATCACTTGCACACAGCTGAAAAACATGGAAGGCCTGGGCTCTAGCTGTGAACAACACAGCTGAAGTGGCACTGAGGTGATTTTAGACACTAAATATTAAACTGCAAAGGACAGGAGTTAAAAGTCAGAGGAGGGAGGGGAAGGATGATGAAGAAGAGGCTGCAGTACATCAGGTGAGTATTAACACCACTGTTCCTATGGACTTCAATAGATAATTCAGTAGAAAATTAGGAAAAACATGAGCGTTTCTGAAATAACGTGCTTTTAATCCTACAACTGTAGATGTACATCTCCATTTCCTTTCATTTGGTCCTTCATGCTCATTTTCTCTTCAAGGAAACAAGAAGTAAAACAAGAGTAACTAAGTTAGCTAGTCCCTCACACTTGGGAAGCTTGCTGATTCTTTAAAAAACCCATCAGAGAGCACATTCTGTCTTCATTACATATCACAGTTCCAGAATCCTCGCTCACTCGATATAAATGCTATGCCAGTGGAAATGTCCTTAGGAAAGGAGACTCAGGCCAGCCCTTATGCAGCGATGAGCAGCAGCAGCTTCCTGGACTATCTCAGAAAATCAAAAGTTGTGCTAGGAAAAAATCAAAACATGAGACAAGGGAGGAAAAATCCTCATTCAACAGAACTGTAGTGATATGCCAGCAGGTAACAGAGATGCTACTGAGAACAGTCACCATTATTTTTTTTTTTACTTAAAAGACAAAATTCACTACTTACCAAGAACAGGTTTGTAGAGGTTGGTTAGCTTTGTAAAAGATGGAAACAAGTGAGGAAGGTAGTATTTTCTAAACAAGGTAAAGAGAAACTTAAAACCAGTGTCTTGGTTCTCCTTATTCTTCCACTCTAAGCTTGCAGCCTTTGTCATGGAGTTAAGGAGAAACAAAAAGCTTTAAGTTAACGCGTTACACTGACAATCATTCCACATCAAATACAAAAGATAAACAATGATACTTTAACAAGAGATATAAAAAATTAGTACTGTCCCAAAAAAATTTACAAACTGCAGTAAGAATATAAGATATTACCATGAGGGCTTTTGCATATCAAAGAAAGCAAGCTCATTAGAAGCCAGCATATTTGTGCTGTTCTAATGCAGTGAAGCACAGAAAATGTCATATTAATGTTTTTGACAAATTTACTACTTGCCTGTAAATTTAGACAAAGTTACTCTGGGCTACACTTTTATCACAAACATGTTTTGTCATCAGAAACATACTCAATGCCCACGTTTAATACGGTTGCACATGCATATGCAATACTCCTGTGCAAAACTTGACTCAAGGCATAAGTAATTTCCAGTGGCAAGGAAGAGGCTGACATCTAAGTTTGTTTTTAAAGGTACTCTTCCATTCTTGCATAGATCAACACCAGAGTCACAGACGTACTTTCAAGTTACCCTTTACCAACAGTTTTGAACTACAATTCCTTGGAAGACTGTGCCAAATTTTGACAAAGAGTTGCTCTTTTCATATTAAAACACCTTCAATTTGGAGTAAGTTGCACATAACCTATATGGGGTTTATTTGTATAAGAAAATCCAATACAATTTCAAATAAGAAAGGTAAAAGTAGACATCTCTACAATGAAGGACTTTTTCCACTGATGACTTTAACCTACCGGGGTTTTAGTCTCTAACATCACTTCTCTTTGTGAAACTCAAGTGAGCACTAAAAGTGTTTATCTTTTGACACAGACTTTAAATTCAGATCCATCTCTTTTTTTTTTTTTAAGCAACATCAAAAGACTACAGGATTCTTAAATTTTTTTGCAGTAAAAGGTCTTAGAAAAGCCTGTCCAACTGTATATAGCAGATGACAAGTTCACTGAATCTATATCCAAGATGGTAATTTATGAAGTTAAAGAAAAAACGAGTTGTTTACATCAGTCATGCACGAGTCATTATTTTATTTTAAACACATTTTCTTACTTTAATCTGTACTAGATCTTTTTCCAAATCTCTAAAAATTGTGGAATTTGCAATGTTCTACTTTTGCAAAATACACATGTAGAGCTTGGAAACAAGACTACTGAGTTTTTGTATCATTTTACTTGTTGTGTAAACAAACTGACTCATACTAAATTCTACCCAGTCCCAGACATACATTTTCTTGAAGATGTAGATTTGCTCTATGTTCTGGCTCTCAGCGATCATTCTGCACTTGCATCAGATTATTTTAATCTCATCTCTTGTCTGTAGCAAGAAGGTTACTGCCTAACCGTGCTCCCCTCTACCAAGCGACACAAATAAATGAATGTTGATGAACCACAATACAATTAGTGGTTCAGTTTTTTAGTTCCCAAACATGTAATAAGAGTATAAAAAGAAAAGTGAAAATATTTTTAACTGAAGTATTGTGACACTCTGATATGTAAAACAAAGAGTGCTGTGTAGGAAGTTGATAATTTCATACAGCCACTTTTCAAAATAAAGCATTTATTCAAGATGACAAAACCCCTTCCAAATATCATTTTGGTCTTGCATTTGATATTAAAAAAATGTATCTCAAAGTATTTAATTATCTTTTATCTTCTTTTTTTAATATTGAGTTCTTTAATGTTCATTGTCTATACAGTTTCCACTTTATTTAAAATGTTGCTTAACTTGTACTTTTTAAATATATACATTATCTTAATTGCTTTCCTGTACAGATTAATCTGATCTAATTAAAATTTGGTTTACATGTTACTTGCATCCTTTTAAAAAAATCTCCGAAGCCATCTCTCCTTTTTTATCTCTTTCTCCAGTGCTCCTTTCCATGTCTTCTCAGCTATGTATGTGTCCAAAGAGAACAAATTGCATCTTTACCCCATATCGATTTTTTAAATGCAACCACAAGCACATAAAGTCAGTTATCCTGCAAGTTTGGGTAGCATTCATTAATTCTTATCACAAGTGCGAAAAACTTATTTTCACCAAAAATGGCACAAGGAAATACCTTTGGGATGATTTTCCTTTTAAAAACAAGAATAAGAAAGCATAGATGACAGCTTCTTCCTGGGGAGGGGCAAAACCAGCTCTGTATAGATACAGTGTAGACTTAATTTTCTACCACAAGTACATTCCTCCAAATATGAATAGTTAAAAACATATATCCTCCGCACCTGAATCACCATATATTTTAACAGTAGCTGAAGAAAATAGCAGGTTTGGTCTTCAGCAATTTTCTCTCCAGAGACAGCTGGCAAAAGTGGGGTTATTTCTTCTGGAAAAATCTTAGCTAAAATAAAAAGAAAATGTTTTAAACATAGAAAACCTGAAAATATATTTTCTATTAAAAGATTAATTTGAAAATAATAATTAATGTGCTACTAAGTTGTACAAACTCAAAGTCCAGTTACTGCTTGGGCTTCCCGTATTTCCCCAAGTCTTACCACATATAATCGAGGATGGCACCAACCTCTGATTTACCGGAGTTTGGAAGGGTTAACACAAGCAATCGCTGCAGATTAACCAGTAAGCTGTGAATCCACACACCTACTTATTTTGCAGTAACATGTTCATATAGCTGCACCTCAATTAAAAAAACCAAAACAAAACCCAACAAAACACAACCCTTCTGAACTCAGAGTGTCAAGATCAGAAGACTATACAGCTGCAACAAACACAATAGCTTGACAAATTCCATACATCTCTGAATTATAAAGACAAATAGTATCATCGACGTGACATCTTCCCACAAGAAACTCTACAGCTCCACAGTGACCGCAGTGGAAGGGGAGGCAGTACACCCCTCATGGAAATTCTGTTCATTTACTCACCGTCTGGCGAATTAGGAGGACTAATGAGGTTATCTAGTGTACAGGGACCTCGTGAGGACATAATGGGTGGAAAGCCAGGCACAAGGCATGCAAATATTAATATCTGCTCTTCCGCACAGTTAGTCTGAAGCGCTTGAAGCCATAGAAGAAACAGTCGGATTCCTTCACATCTTATCTACAAGGGGATGATTTTGTATAAAAAGATATTAAAACAAATGTGTAAGTACAGTCACACAGTTAAATAGTTAAGAAAATGCAGGACAAGTACTTTCATCCCAGCTATGTGCTAGTGAGTCTTTCCATCATACCAAGACTAATCACATTATTAATTTAATGATGAGCAGAGGAGGGTGGGAGCAAGCTGTACCCAAAGTGGTGGCACTCCAAGGAGACAGCATTAGCACTCCAACTCCAATCAGAGGCCAAAAAGTTCTAGTTCCACTCCCACAGTTCCTGGGGCCAAATGCATCTTGGCTAGCCTCAAGACTCAATTTTAAAAGGGGCTCTGGAAGCACCTCGGCAAGTGTAACGCACAACCAAGGAGCTGCCAACACTTCATGGCCCACTAAGTCTGAAATCTTGGCCCCACAGAGGTCAAAGCAAGCTACTGTCCTCAACATCAGTGGGATCAGAAGATCCTCGTGAAAACTAAGATGCAACAAAACACCCAAGGTAGAGTATTCAGTAAGTTTACTAAGTTTATTTACTTTTTTTAATTAACAAGGTACAATTTTAATTTTAGCAATATATTTAGAAAAAGAAAAAATGAGTTAAAACTCTTTGGCAAACAAGAAACCAATACGTTTAATACATTATACTTAATGCTAGAGAGACATGAAAAAAAAAATATTAAGCAAAATACATTGATACCTTCTCCAGGTAACTTCACAAAGGTCGTTAGAACAGCAAAATGACTGAAGAAGATAAATATTTAAAATAATCTAGGATTACAATAATAAAATTTACGATTAAAAGGTGAACAAGTAAAATTACAAAGCCTAACAAACTGAAAAACACTGAGATTGGAAAATTGTAAAGTAATATGCTTCATAAGAATTAAAGTGAAAAGAAATATGAATACATCATCAAAGCAAAATACCTTGAGAGAATTTCCAGTGTGCAAAAGTTTCTTCAGAATCGACCCTGGATTAGAAAAATTAAATAGGCACGTATCAGATACTAAGATGGTCACTTTCCACCAGAATGTTTTTTAAAAAATACTACAGAAAAGGCTAGTTTAATGCCATTTACTATGCAGCTACTGCGCTGGTGTTTAAGAAAAAGAAAACTATGGGATGAAAGAACCCAAAGTGAATCTAATTACAATCATCATCATCAGTGTTATAAGATTAAATATAATGTATCTTTACAGTGAGGTACTTTGGTTTTAGTCAGATGACAATTTCTCAAGTTATTTTCATTAAAAATAAGATATCCAGGGGAAATTTTGACTTACTAGACTTGGAGAAATCAAGAAGTCCAACTTGCAGGATTAATGCATTCAAATACACTAATATTGACAATAATGATAAGAAAAAGATGCTAGCAATCTATATGACATTCATGTCTATAAACCACAACTATTAAAATTGAAAAATATTTTGATTCTGGTTTTAGAAATACCAGGCTAACTGCCCTTAACTTCAAATGTCTGTCCTAAAAATCAGAGAGAGATTATACATCAAATGCTTCAGTTAAAAAATGTTTTTAATCCAATTCTGAGAAAAATAATATGACGTAGCACTCAGCTGTTATATCTCCTGGATTTGTGAATTATGTACATTCCTGAAGTGTGATCCTTCCCTCAAGATCTCACCATTTCACAGTATTAAATGGAAATTATTAACATATAGAGCAAATAAATATTAATGCACGTGAACATCAAGCAAAAAGCAAATCACGAGGTACAGCTGTAAATAACTGCACTGCCAAATTTTGTGGCTTATTTATTGGACACAGCTGAAAAATTATCCAAATATGACTATTCAAGAGAAGTGTAAATATAAAGAATATATTAGCTATAAAACAACTGACTAAAACCAATTTGTTCTGGACTAATTCAGATGAAATGGTAGTAAGTGGTCAAGCAGATGCCTCCTTTTATTTTTGTCAGTGCTAACTGGAAATGCGACAACGGCCCTTTCCTCAACCTTTAACTTCCACTCATTTTTCTTCTGCAACAGCAAATTCATTGTTCTGATGAAAAACATGGCAGCTGATGACATCGTGCCAGAAACCAAACCAAACAACAACAAAAAAGTACTACTTAGAAGAAATATACCCCCACACACAAAGCAGCATAAAATTTACTTTAAGAAACAGCAAAACAAAACATTGAGGCCGCTTTGGTAGCATTCAGAAGCAGAATTTTCAGAGTAGCGATGAGTCAAAGATGTTTAATTCAGAGGAAATTATCAAATTAAACTACTTCATTGCATTTCCAGGTGCTTTGACTATCAAAATAAGTGTGTTTCACTCTTCCATATTTCTGTGCCCATTTGACTCTAGCTTTATTCAAGCTGGTCAAATGAGGAGAGGAATAAATTTTGCTTTCTGGCTCCTATACATGATTGCAAGGTCAAAACATTCACTATACAAGCACCGCAGGCCACAGGGAACACTTAGATCATTAAAAAGTTAACTATCTTCAAACTAAAGACAATAAAACTTTTTTTTTCCCCCATAGCATTAATGTTTGAATCTAATTTTAGAACTAGTTGAAAGTCCTATATGAACTATATGAAAACTTCTAAAAAAACAAGAGTTATTCAGAAAAATTAATCTTGCTGCTCTTATTTAGATTTTCAAAGTTCATGAGTGACTAAACCAAGCCTGTTAGATAATCTATTATCTTTATGCTTAAGAGAAAACAACTATAGCGGAAGATCATTAAGTGCTTTAAGCCAAGTGCTCCAAGTGCCTTAACTAAGCTGGCAACTTCAGTTTGTTCTTTTTTATGCATGTGTTGCAATACAATCTTCAGTTTAGTGCTTATGAAGCCTTTTTCTGCAGAACACCTGCCCCACAAAGCATGCAGAATGGACAGGAGACTAAGATAAAAAGAAAAAGCAGAGTTTTACTAACTCCAAGACTTCTCTCTGCCGGACTCCTCCTATTCCTTCCCTTGCTCCGGAAGCCAGAATATGTACAGTAAAATACTGTAGCAACGTGGGCAAAGAATGGCTAGTCTCTCGGTTTGACCGAGTAAATGCCATCCATAGGTATCTCCTGTCTGTCATGGCCAGTGTTGTATTCTAACATGATGCTGGGCAAATCCTCCATTATATGAGAATCAGCGAAAGACAGCTGGGGCCAAACTTGCAGAAATACCGTGTATTCATAATTCCACTTATAAGGGCCAGTAAAATTGTGGACCACTCATTAAAAGAAAAATTGATCAAAAAAGAGCTACTAAAAAGTTTATATTTTTGTCCTTAATCTCTGTCCTTCACTATCCGAGCTCTAAATCAGAAATTCCTCATTTAATTCCCACAAATAGTGTGACAACTGAGTGTTTCACAATTAATGAACTCAACTGCACAGAGAATACAGGAATATCGAATATCAGAGAAGAAATTAAGCTCCTGTTCACTGCAGCAGTCCAATGGTTTGCATTTAGTTTAGCACAGCCTGTGCTCAACTACCAAACAGCCACCTATTCACAGCATAAGTTTTACGGAATACATTTCCAGGAGGTGGCAAGGGTCAAGTTCAACACAGTATCTATCATTAGGCAAAGAGCAGTATGTATGAATTTGTATGGGCATCTCGTATATGATCATCTGCAAAAGACCATCATAATGCAAGAGAATCACATACAGATTCCACAACCCTCCTCAATCTTAATTTTTGGTGTTAGTCTGTGAATACAAAGGGAGACCTAATTAGAAAAAGGTGTGTTGGTTTATAACCCCCATCATCTTGATAGCTTCTAGCACATGAAAGAGAAGAAAGGGAAGAGGACCCAGGAAAATCCAAGAATATAAAAATTTAAAGATCATTTGTGCAAAATAAAAATGAAGCAGGCAACCAAAACCACACAAAACAAGGAACACACAGAACTGTTATAGCAGGTAAAAAGATTTTCCATATGCTTCCAGAATTTTCAGCTGCAAGTCTCATATGTAAGTACTATTTGCGTATGGGCAATACTAAGGGATTGTGTGGTTAACAGGACTTGCAGAACCAGGGAAGTGACTACAGAAAACATTGATTTTATTTGTACTAGAATGTTTTTAAACCATTCCTTCTTACCTATACTGCGAAAATGCCATCGATAAAAAATCCTCTCAGGTAGTAGCTGCAATATTTTCTGCAGGAAACAAAACTAAATAGTCAAATTTTCCGTAATAAACTGGCTCATTCAGAGGATACAGAGAAACTAATACACAAGACATAAATGAAATGGTAATGTATACATAGGGAACACAATAGAAAGCGAATACCTATCATACTCAGGACTCCTGCCCGTTACTCTACTCTTTTGTTATGGAGAAAGATACTTGGAATGGTCCTGAATAAATAGCATGACACTGTCACGAACCGCTTTCCCTCTCCCACTGTCTTGCAAAACCCTAGTATTCCAGAATATAAACTGATTTCTAATGAAGAAGTTAGAGATTTCTAAGCAGCTCACTTTGGGTTACATTTTTCTGAAGTGTCTGGTAATGACTACTGTTGGATTGATACAGTCCAGCTTTCGAGCTTCTGTGGCTTGCTTAGGTCTGTCTTTTCATCAACTAATGGGGTCTGATCTCCCAGCTGAGGCAGAGATGAACAGCGGTGCAGTTATTTTTACTGTGAGATGATTTACCTGTGTTTTCAGTTGGTGAGTGAAACCGAGCCAAATTACACAAAGCTAGACTAATTTAATTCACAGCACATGCAGTTAATAAAGCACTTATGTGGAATAATATGTAGTGGTCTGCCTCTGTACTTTTGGACTGATCCTAACAGAGGCAGAAAAAACAAAGAAAGAGGCTGTGGTCAAACCCATTCCCCCTTAGTTTTGTTACGCTACAGGGCACCAACAAAGCAAAGCAATTTAAGCATATGCTTAAGTGCTTTCCTGAATGGAGTCTTATGATCTTAGTCGCAAAGACCAGGTGAGGCTACCAAATGTTGCTCTTTGTCAGTTTAGTGGATGGCAACGCTATTAAACAATCTGGATAAATCAAAACTATTTGGGGGTCTTACTTGGGTAAATATGGCTTTTAAAAGGACTTCAAGTTAACAGGCTCCAAGACACCTTTTTTTTCCTTTTTCTTTCTTTTTTAAACTATTAGCAGTATAGACCAGGGCTCGGCAAGTAGGTGGGTTGGTAGCACAGGACAGCTAACATTGCTGCTCAGCCTCTCAAAAAAAGTGAGAGAACAAACATGGTTTCACGTAGATTGCACAGAAAAACGTGTCTGGATCTTACAAGTTTTCAGCCATTGAAATATGAAATTAAGAAGATATATTTAAATGGGAAACTCTTTTCAACTACTTTCGGAACTAAAATTAAATTAAACAATGTTATAAATGACTAACAGTCAGAGTTCCTTGTAATCAAACAAAATCACTGGAACAAACTTCAGCACAACAAAGCTCTATTAAGTTTTCAGAAATACTACATGCAGGATGCAAAACAAATGACAAGTCATTTAAGCAACTATGACCCATTTGTTGGTCTTTTGCACATAAAAGCTCACAAGAGGAAATAAAGCGTCACAGCCAAGAAAGCAAGAATTGGCATTTTAGGCAATCCTTCAGAGACAGCCAACACATGAATCATTATTGCTGTTAAAAACAGTATGCTCGAGAGATGGAATACGACAGACTTTTTTATTTTTTACAACAAATTTGATAAGAAATTATATACAGCACTCAAAATAGAGTCTTTTTGAAAATGGAACATTCTTTTCTCCATGGCAGAAGATGGAAGTCACAACAAGTTCATAGACTTAGGGAACTAGACCTCAGGTCACGCAAAGAGACTGGTCTTCCTTCAGATCTTTACCATAGCACATGCTTCCCAAATAGTATTTGGCATTTCTAAAAGTTTACCTAGAATAAAAATATAAGTTGGGCACATCCCTTCTACGCTCTTCATGTATTTTGTTTCAGCATTACTCCCAGAGCTCCCTCCCCAGGACACTGGGGTAGCAGGGACTGAAGGAGCGGGAGGCTGGTGGCCAGAGGTCTAGCTCCCCGTCCATGGGCAGGAGGAATGCGCTTGGGATGAAGGATCTGACTGGCTAAAAATGAGGCCATGATTCACATTTCGGCTTTACCTGTTAGTTAAGGACCACGTTTCTGCCAATCAGATTGCAGGATCCACAGACAAAGAATTATCATTATCCACCTAAATATTAAAAATACTAGCAGCCCACCACTTTTCACGACTATTTACGACATTAATCTTTACCTAACTCAGCACAGGGCAGCAAGGAGCTTCTAACCTAAATCATGAATACTTCAAGTCACTGGAAGACTGGTGGCACTCGGCATGCAGAGCTTGGTCTGTATCCAGGCACACGTTCGACCCATCACACACCACATGCCCAAAGCACACAAGGAAAGGCTCCATTAAACAAAACCCTAAGACAAACTGGCAACAAAAAATGGTCTGGATTCAAGTATCGGAATACACTGCAGGGAGGAACCTTCAAACATCTTCATGTTTATTACGGAAAAACCAGCCAAAACCACATATATCTTGTTTCCACTGTTTAAGTCATTATAAGAAGTACAGTAGATCGTTAGAGCAAAACCAATTTCCTTTTACAGGCCACACTAACAAGATACCTTCAGCTTGTCTTTGGATGTAAATTCTCTCTCATTTGTTTCAAAACACTAACTTGAGAACCAATTGTATTAAACTTCAAAAAAAAATCAAGCACCACTTCTGTATCAGTATGTTTTATTAGAAATTTATCAAAATCCGGTAATACTACTAGTGAAAATGCATATGTTAACGTATTTCAGATGTCACAGTAAAATTCTTTATTGTAAAACAAAAATTATATTTAGAAAATATATGTCTACTTCACTAAATGTCTGATGTATACTTAAACACCAGGCGTGGCATACTCGTGTATTATGAATGAAAGTTTGTGAAAGTAATCTAATGATGTACAAATAAATTTTCCTTAGTTGCCAAAAGAAACAATACATATTTCCCAAGAGCTTCAGCAGTGTTCTTAGAGTAATTTTACAGTTTACGCATTCCCATTGAAGGAAGCTGGGTTTTACTACGCCCTCTCTGCAAGATGCAAAGCATGTTAACTGTTATTTGGGAAAGGCCAGAGGCAGGATCACATGCAGTAAAGGCAGCATCTTATACGTTACACAATTTCACCTAAACTTGAACACAGAGTTAACTTCCAGAAAGTGAACTATGATAAGCTGTAAGCTGCATAAGCTGATAAAGTGACAAAGCTGCATAATAAAGACCCATTTTGAAAAAGAACTTAGTAACAACTCTCGCATCCAAGTGTTAGTGAATTTTAGGTTATGCCCAGAGAAAACCTGGAAAACAAACGCTGTTGCAGAGTACAACCACCACCTGGAAAAGCAAGCTTAAACTTTAAATTGTATGAAGCTGGGAGGGTCGGGGAAGAAAAGAACACGCTTACGTTTTTTTTCTTTAAAGAACACAGAACCAAACACCCTTGTCAGGTGACTGAATCAAAACAATTCAAGGGTTGAAATAAATAGTAAGAGGACAGAAGTTCCTCAGGAAAGCTTCCATATCCCAAAATCTTTTCATATAGCAAAAATTGAGACACTTAAGTCATTTCTCACGCCGTTCTCCTTTTCAGCATCTCAAAACCAGGAAAAAAATATATGGATGCACTTTGAAAAAATGAAAAGATGTGATTAATCACCTGCATAGTACTACCGAACAGTAAACAGAAGTCATTTAAAAAAAAACAAATTAGATTGCTAGCATCACAGCTACCTAGTGAAGATATGAAAGCTTTGCAGCAAATTAGAATGAATACAAATAACCTAAATTCATAGTCCACATTTGCTCCTGCAATGCAAAAAGAAGTTATCAAGGTTAAAAGTCTACACTATTAAACAAAAACTTCCAAATGTTACAAGTTAATTCAAAGTTACGGCTAGAATGCCTTTTAACTAGTAATTTCACATGCGTGCATTGGAGTCCCCAGAATAAGATGGTGTTACAGTGTGACGTAAGATTGCATAAGTCATGAACAAGCTCCAGTTGTTGTCCTTTCAACTTAACATTTCCAAGAACATTTTCTACACTCTCCCAACCCCTGGTGTTCTAAAAAAACCACATATTGCTATTTCTATAAAACAAATGATAGTTTCTTCCACTCCAGCCTAGACGTTTAGCAATACCGCTGTGAATCCAAACTGGCTATTGACATCTTGTTTCTAGTTTCACAGTACACTAATAAGAAATATTTTAAGAAACCCCACAGTGCAAAATAATATTGCTTTTTCAGAAAACACATAGATCTACTTAATGCTTAGTGCTTTCCTGCATCTATATGGTAATCCATTATAGCACACTTGAAATAGAAATTAGGTATTACTACTGATCAACACATCAGGGTATCTGTCAGTTCTTTTAACTGATTATCCATAGTTCTTTTTCTTCTGGACTTCCTGCATGACTAGGAATAATGTTAAGTTTAAATCTTAGTTTACACAGGATGCTGCTTTTTGAAAGCTACATCTCTCTATTTTATCAAAGTAAAATAAAACATACCAAGGTTTGTATTTCAACAGATTCACTCTGACTTAACCAATACTGCAATTTCTTTTAAAAAGTCTTTTATTTTTGCCAACTTTGTGGAATAATATCATGATTGGTAGCTTTGTGCCTATTATTGTGTGCTGCACTACCCTGTTGTACAACGTAGAGAAAGCTAAGGCTGTTATCAAATCTTACACTGAAGATCCTACAGCCTGAATGTTTTCCAGCTTAACTTACACAAAAGTGAGATGATAAGCATTGTTGTTCTGCCTTCCAGAGCTACAAGAAGCTGTTCTGTAACGTGCTATGCAGAGTCTCTTGTTAAACAAGAACAAAACCAAATGTGTTCTTGCTGATTGAACATGCTCTCAGAGGCAATGTCAATGACAAGTTCAGAATAATGTTCTTTCCAGAAGAATGAATTCTGAGAAAAAAAAATTAGCTTTTTTGATACAACCGGTACATGATAAGGCACTTCTATTAGTCAGTGGCAGGTGGATCTACTTTAAGTCAAGTCAAATGTAGACTAGCTCTCTCATGCCTCTATGTTCAAGTACTGTTTGGTGGTACCTCCACAAGAGTTGCAGTGTTCAACTACTAAAATCTGCAGTAATTTAGAAATTTTCCAACAATTACTCACAGATGTAGGTGAAGCCAACAGCCCAATGAGTTAGTATGCCTGCAGCAGTTCAATCTAAATCAAGGGATACTCCATTTATTGCATCAATAAATTATTTACAGTTATTCGTTGAGGGAAAATGTCTGCCCAAAGCACGCAAGACACTTATTCTTGCCCTAGGCATAACATTAAACAGTAAGATCTCTGAAGTTGAACATATGCAACATATAGTTAGAATTTACAAGAGAACCCTGTAAGAATAACATCAATGTTATTTTAAGACCAATAATACATGAACCAATCAGACTTACGGCAGCACAAACTGCAGATGGTTCAAAAAGTAATTTTCTACGTGTAGGAAAGAAGGGCTATAAGCAATTTTATTGTTATAAACAAATAAGCCCTTTTACTCTATTGAGCTTGAGAATCAGCCAACCAAGTCCGTGTGACAGACTTGAGGTTAAACAGTGGAACTGGTAATCACAGTAGGCACAGGGAATCAACTGAAAAGCTGTAACAGAACCTAGAACCTGAATTTAAAGCTGTGACTCTTAATGGTACTTTGATTTCAAGTGTAAGATAACCCACAGATGGTGAAATTAAGCCACTGAGCTGTGCAGACATGAGGAAAATGCAAATAGTAAAAAGAAAGTTAAATACAGGGGATGACCCCAAGAAATGAGAAACCAGGACCTGTGGCAATAAGAACTCAAAAATAACTTGGCTTCATTATTCCTTGTAAAGAATTTTACAAGTACTTTTCACATTGGCCAGTTTCAATACACAATTTATTTCTACAGAATTCAATTTTGCTCAGTTTTATTCAAAATGTAGGAAGTAATTAGGAACAACAGCCTAAGATAAGCAAACCACCCTAAGAAAATGCTACAGATATAAAAGAACATCCTTTTGCACATTCATAAAAATAGCAACACAGCACTAAGGTCTTTTAAAAGAGTTATGAATCAAAAACTGCTGAAAGTTTCACTGATGCAGGTTTTTATGAAACTGAAAATGACCTGCTAAAAATCACCACTGGCTTTGAGATTTGTTTTAAGCTGCTTACCCAATACTGCTAATTCACACAGTAGTCTATATAAAGTAGACCTACAATGTGGTGGAAGAATTCAATATTTAAAATATCCACAGCAATCTTAGTCCAGAATGAACCAAAGTTATACATTTTAAAAGTTATATTTATGTGCATTACTAGGCAGTACTAAAAAAGCAGCTTATATTCCCAAGCTGCGTCAGTGCATAGAGCTATCTGGTCACCCACCACCACAGCAGGTGTTCCTCTGACAGATGCAGTGTATTTACTGCGTATGGTCTGTAATCTACTTTTCAAAAGGGTTGCTAACAGACTATAGCCAATTATAAACCTATACTGAATTATCATTAGCATTTGCAGAACAAGTAACTTGCGCACATCTGCAGTAATAAATTTAGGCTATACAGCTGCTTCTGTAATCGTTACATTCACATTCTGATAGCAGACCAATCCATGTTTCAATGGATTTATACCACATCTTAATCTTCTGAGTATGTGGCCATTTGTAGTTTATATTTAGATGTGCTTCTAAGGACAACAATACTGTATTAAAACCAGTAGCTACTGCTACAAAATAAAGAGCTCAAAGTATGGTTGGGCAAGTTCTAACAGTTTATTGATTATCATCTCTGGAAAAACTCTCAGTGTTATACAAAAGCCAAAGCAGACCGCGAGTTTGAGCATGTGTAATACAAATACTGCAGAGGCTATTAGCATGTTTATATTCTATTTCACATCCACTTAATATTTAAATCCACCTGCTGTGTACGTACTCAGGATACTCCAAATCAGACCTAGGAATGATACATGAAAATTTTGCTGCTGAACTTCTAAGGAAGGTCAAAACAGACCACTCTGTCTATTCCTGCTTGTAACCACAGCTAGCCTCTCCTCATTTCAGCAGGGCAAGAGGCATAAGGGGGAAGGCTAGGCTTGACAGATAAAAGGGTCTAGAAGCATAATCACAGCAAGGCCAGTATGAGTTACATTAGATGCCTTTCCAGAGTTACAATTCTGTAGATTCTTAAAAAAACCCTGTGCTTACTCTGTGTCTGGACCCAGGGACTCAACAGTGCTCATAATTTCACCAGGTTCAAGAAACAAGATGTTCCATACAAAGCATGGACTACAGAAATTAAGAGAGTATGGCATAAACAAACGTCTTCATACAAACTATATGAAAAAACACAGTATGCTTTTATAAATAAGGACCCGTAAAACACAAGGGCACTTTATGTTATATTAATGGGCACTGGTAAAAAACAAACAAGTAAAAACATCCATACTGAGAAGCTTTCAGCATACGTATCATCTGTGGGAGGTGGGAGTACCTAACCCATCTTCTCAGCTCCCTACAGAACTGCAGTGAGACCTGAGCTACACTTACAGTATCTGAAAAACTTCTAGCAACAATAGCGGCTACTGTGACTTTGGGAAGCTTTGCTACATTAGAAAGAAGATCTGAAAAATTCTAAGAATAAAATATTTCATACAGTGAAAGTGTTAAATCAGTGTAATGAATTTTATGACTGCATCAGCATAAGAGATGTGGCTGTTCCTAACTAATAAAGCATAATTCTAGCGAATGGAAAGAAATTGATCTATGTATTATATCAAAACCATCAGTCTGCTGTTGTTTCATTACAGATGCAAAAAAAATGCAGTGTCAGAGGAATCAGTATCTGATGCTGCAAGAAAAAATACTTTATTATAAAAAAAAAAATCCAAGCTTTCACAATCAAATGATGGCATAACACTTTTACTGGACCTAGAAAACTTACATAAATGTAGTGCACCTTTCATGAGTTCTGTGACACACAGTGCTCAGCTGACAGCTGTAACAAACAATGCCCCCAAATCATAGAGAACAGCGATATAAGAAACAGTATGAACATGTTCTGAAAATATACTGCAAATATGGAGATAACTAAGCCCTACCAGAGAAAAAGCAAATTTGTTTTTCACATCATTTTGGCCTTTTAGCTGAAATAGGGAAAAATAATACCAATAATTAGAGTTGCTGTATCATTTAATGAATATCTATTTGGAAAAAGACAAGGCCAAAGCACCTTAGAGAATATAAAATCAGATCTAAGAACTTTGTAGTATTAACTATAAAAAAGCACTTTATAAAATGAACTGTTAACCTTTCATATTACTCCTTTTTGATTAATATTTATTCTTTGATTAATGTTGTTTGATGTTATCGTTGAGTGGCCAAGCTATGTAGCCGACGTGTAAAATTAAGACTTCTATAAACTACAACTGAGTGAACTTAGTTTTCAGAGCATTTGTGGAAAAGGCATTTGTTACTTTTGCTTAATATACACACTAGGTGTCACTCAAGAACAGCAGCAAAATACCCACTAAACTATATCAGAAAAGGCAGAAGTCAATTCCTTTCATAAATATTTTTATTGATTTTTAAACTGTTAACCCTCAGCACCTGGATTCAGGATTTGTTAATCGTAATTAATTACCTATTTAGCTAATTAGAATAAAACACTAGGAAACCTCTGGCTCACACTGACATGAGATTAAATATGGCAAGCTTAATTAGTTTTGTTTCCTATGGCTTACAGTATGAATGTTTAATTATTTGGCATTTATATTTTTTCTTGTCCTGTGTTCAGACTGATGTATTCTTGTTCTGTGTGTTAAAAGGCCCTCTAAAAAGCTGTTTTCCTACAATGCATTAAGTTATCAAGTGTTACGAGTTATAAACGGATTGCAAACTTACTTCCAGGAGATAAAAACCATGAAGCAGATCGCTCCAAATTCCACACAAATATCTTAAACGATTTCTTCTTCCTCCAAGTTGATGACAACTAGGCTATAATATAATAAATTCTCCTCGATTGGGACCCAAAGCAACACTTTCTTCATATATAACTATGCATTTTTTTCTTCTTCATACAGTATGTTCTCCTGTTCTTTTTAAGCGGTATTAAACAGGCAGTTATTAGCCACTCGTTTTCAAGACACAGGAGTACATATTTATTCACTTTAACTAGGTGAGCAAGCCTTAGCTATTTTTCATTCAATGACATAGCCACAGAAATTTAATTACTTATTCAAGACCACAGAGTAAGTGTATTAATGAGCTCCAATTAAATTGCACAGCCCTGCTCAGTAAATGTGGTGATACCTTCTCCACTGGGGGTGGGGAGAGAGGAGGAGAAAGAACTTCTCCTTCCCCAAACACGGTCCTAGCAGATATATCAGCTCATGTTCTTTGACACTGCCTCATGCAAAATCCTAAAGCAGGCTCTTTTACTAATATCATAAGTAGCAGAACACACAATTTGATTTTCAGATTTCAGTCTGAAAATGCAGTCTTGTCGTTAAAGAAGTGAAGGGAGGGAGAAGAAAAGGGAGGTGAACTTGCTACATCATACAAGTCAGAAGATGAGACCACAAAAATGCAGGATTTCATGTCATCATTTTCATGGCCATTTTTCGTATTACAGGCATGTTAGGCTAAACAGCATAATTCTTAATGCCAATATAGATACTATTCTAACTACAAACTATACATTAATGCAAAAAAATGAAGCCATACACTTCTGAGGTTTTTGTTTTGGGTTGGGCCTTTTTTTCCATTTCTAGAGAGAAGAGTAAGAGTTGAGAACATTTAACCTCTGTTTTAATTTCAAATTCTAGAGTCCCATTGAAAGTTTGGGTTTTTTTCTACCACCCTACCAAAAAATAACCCACAACATAAACAAAGATAACATTTCTATGATGCAATACTCAAGTGAAAAGTTAGTAGTTGGATTAACAAAGAGAAATCAACAGAAGATGCGTGTATTTACCCTTAAGAAAGAAATCAGGCCAATTATTTACTTAATGAATTGTTAAAAAAAACAAACCACAAACAACCGAAGGCACCACTGATCTCTGACTTCAGAGCCAGGTAGAGCTTATGCTAAGACTTCTGATGTGCATTATAAAAATTTTTTTACATGTTAGGCTTTCATCTGGCCCAGTGATATTTTCTCACATCCAAATATATTTAGGTAATAACTCTCATTAAAGAAGTCCCTTGGAAAATGATCTATCACAGTCTATTCTTCTTTAAATTAAAGACATCCTAATTTGATTATGCAAAAGTTAACTAGCTAATATTTCCTCCCTAGATTCTGCAAATGCTATGACCGCCAGTGCTGGGAAGGATATGCTTCTGGAAGTAAAAGATGCTCCACTGAATTAAGAAAAAAAAAAACAAACCATTAAACAAATTAACATTTCACATACTCAGATCAAACTGATATGCAGTAGTTGACAACTCTTAGCCTTTTATTTTCCTTGTGCTGCAAGACCAAATACTGCAATCATAATAGATGTCTCTGTCTGACAGGAGGAGAGCCCAAACTCCTGCTGTGACACATTCGAAAAAACCTAACACTGAACTTCATACTGACAAAGCATAGGGAAAAAGTACTGTTGTTTTGAACTAGCCCCCCATAAAATACAGAAACAAGAACGTATTTAATTAAGAAAAAATAAGAAAAAAGACTATTTTGACAGCTTTAGCCTAACAGAGGCTATGCAACTATTGATCACTTGCTCCCAAATTCTACCAAAAAACACCACGATGTTTTCAAGAGTTGATCCTCAGCTCCTGAGGACAGATATATTACTGTATGATTTTCAAGTCACTTTGATAAAATCTCTCACCTCTGGATATTCATTCAGCCAACATTCCCATTGCATAATAAAATTGTTATTGTTGTTGTATCTGACAACTTAATGCACACCCTAGTTCTTTTCTGCCTTTCACCCCGTATAGTCATGGACACCTCCTGTCATTTGGATTGATACCTGGCTTCAGCCCTCACTGTAAAGGTGTAAGTAAGCATATAATGACAATGAGATTTAAAATAAAAATTAGTTTCATGCTATGGAAAACTTACTTCAAAAAGAAAGAGAATGGAGTCCAGCTCCTCCCTTTGCGATTTATTCCCTGCAAGACAGAAAACAATATTGTTTGCTGTAAACACATGGTATGAGACAGATGGCGAAATTACGCTGTTGTTATTCAACTGAAGTCAAAGATGTTGCACTTGGTTTATTCTTCTTCACCTTTATCTAATACCAAAAGAGCAAGATGTTTCCAAACTTCAGCGCCTCTCTCGATTATGAATGAGGGACATCTAGAGTCCCAGATCTGCAAGGCATTGTCCTTGTTCTCATCTCCAAGCAAACAGCTATTCCTACTGACACATCTTCAATACTGAGGTTTGTCTGTGGATCTCTGACAATGTTTCAGTCGAACAGACATATGCTTAATTGTAGCATGAAGGCCTTCAATACTTTGAAACAAGATGACAGAATACATATATAAATGCACAAGACCTGATTTTTGTGCTGAAATGACACTTAGCCATAAAAACGTATTTAGAATTCTTTTCGGTTACTTATGACATTTCAGAGAGCAATTTTCCATGCTTTTCTCTTCTGATACCATAAAATTAAAATATTGATACTAATTAATAATGCATGAAACTATTAATGCAAATATAGATAATTGGGGACTATATAATCATTAGATAAGCTCTAATAGAATGCTTTTGAGACCAGTTAGGGAAAACTGACTCAACAATTGCTGGCAAAACTCTAAAACTTACCTTTTTGTTTCAAGCTATTTTCCAGTGTTACGAAGTTTTCATAGAATATAAAATAAATTTGAGAGTAATTGTTCTCAAAAAATTGCTTCAGGTCACTTCCATCCACAATATCTGAAAAGAGGAACAAACGGAGTTATTACACAACATGAGAAAGCTGAAAATTGTTGTCTTCATGCCAATTTAGTACTAGAGAATGAAATAAATGCAATACGAAGCAATTTTAGTGACTTTACTGAATATTCTATACTAAATTGTGATTCCGTCCTTGCAAGTAAAATAGGGAAATTTCCATTTTCATTTAATTCATGAAAGTTTGCAGTGTGGCTTAGGTTCATTTGTTTTTTTAAAAAAATTTTTAAAAAGATCGGATGTGTCTTAGCTATCTAAGTGGCTTCCGTATCATCAAAATAAGCAGGCACTGTTGGAAAAAACCAAACACCAGCAATGTATTTCTGTATGCAAATTGCAAATCCAGTTCTTAAATTTATCTGACAAGCCGATCAATTCAGAAAACATCATATTTCTAATTCATTTAAAAAAAGAATGGAAACCCATGCGTGCATCACTTCCCTAAGCCTTAAATGAGGTCTAAAATTTGAAATAAGTTCATTTTTTAAGAAGAAAAAAAATCTAATGTTTTCTAAACCTGACACTTGCAAAACACACTTCAACTTCATCTGTTTGCTGTTTATTGTAACTGATCTGGTCAAGAAAAGATAGATGATTCCACCCAGCATTAAGAGGATAAAGGGCAAGAACTATTAATAACATGTCTTCTCATTGAAGTTTCATCTCTCAAGAAACCCATTCATTAATCAAAACAACAAAGCTGATTGCAACAAGAAGACCCAATAATATCACACAACTACAGAAGAAAGAATGACTTTAGTCTTGGACAATTTTTTTAATAATAATAATGACACCTTTTCAGTAGTAAGGCTTTGTTTGGTTGCTTGTACTACAGAAACAATTAGTCCATGGAAACTCTTTTACATGATATTTGTTTCCTACAAACTACTGGTCTTGAATTTGCAAGCTAAGTGCAATTATTCCTCTCTATGAATGCGTTCTGTTAAATACAACTCTAGGAGAAAACAAGGCTTTCATTTACAAGGATTTCATATGAAGGAATGAGATCATTAAAATCTAAACAAAAAGGAAGCTTTCCCTTTAAATTGTGAAAGGAGGAGAAAGGAACTGCCTAATCAGAAAAAGTAAATTCTCCTTTTCTATAAATGTGGCATTTCAGTGGTGACTCATCTGTTATTCTGATGTAAGCATGCATTCTTACAGCTACATCCTTTTCCTACTGAACTATTTTGTTCCTTATATTCCTTCACAAAATATATAGGAAAAAAATTTCTAACCTTAAAAGAGACCAACAACAATACTCCCATTTACTACCCTAAGAGTAGATATTCACTCGGAAAGTAAGATTTTCTTGCAGTTCTGCATGCAAGTTGTCATCCTGATACCACTGCCCGTTTTACTTAAATAAATAATCTGAAACATAACGAATAAGCCATACACCCAATAATTCCAATGCTCAGTCAGAGATACAGCTTTCTTGGGCATTTCACTCCCAAATTCCTTATTTTTTGCATGCATTAAGAAAACACCATTTCTATACTCCTTCACCGTACACGTGTTCATGGTGACGAGCAGTGGAAAGCAGCGCTGCCCATGAACGCTTCAGCCTGCTCCTCTGGGTGCAGGAGGGGTGGGCGATGTCTTCGCCTGCTAAACGGACCTCTGGCTGGTAGGAGGACCAGCCAAGCTGGTGACAACACCCTTTCCAGCAGTCTCTACATCACTCCAGGTTGTAGGGAAAGCATCTACAGAGAGGCAGCACCACGGCGAGCACATCTGAGTCTCACACGCTCCTTTTCTGCTCCCTCGCTTCGGCTCTCCCCACGACCCAGCTTCTCCCACCCATTTCACCAAAAGACAATCATCACAGACAAACAGAGACCACGACAAGAAAGACTGCTTCTCAAGAGGATTTACTAAAAGTTGGCAGGAAGCCTAAGACAGTACCTTGGATCACTACTAAATATATATGTTTAACTTGTAGCAGGATAAGGCTCATTCTTCTGTTTTTCAAATAGGAAACAACAGTGAAAGTTTCATGCACTATTTATCATTTAAGATACTACGACAGAATACTGACTTTGGCAAACCACACTGACCAAAGCAGTATTTATAAGCATTCAAGGAAATTAAACAGCAAGGTTGGGATTGAATTGCAGGTATTAGGTTATATTTTTATACTTGTATTTTTATATTTACTGATAAATAGCTCTCAGGTTACTACTGTTGAAAACAGCCACCTAGTGAATTCAAAACTCTGAGCACTAAAATCTAAGGCAAGCTGGCAAACATTATCAGCCATCAGATACATAGTGCCTTTCCAAAACCACGTATAATCTAACTTCATTCCCCAAACAAGAACAGGTGATCCATTGGCTAATGCTTCTGGTTAACACTTCACAGCTTTTACAGAAACATATAGGAAACAGCAAGATGTTCATGAGGGTACACATGACATTTCTTCGATATAAAATATGAAACAGTTGGCTCATTAGATGACTGCAAGTCACCCTTACTTGCCTTACTGCTTAAGCTTAAAATTTAGGGAAACAAACTAGTCAGGTACTATTAAATAAGAATCTGAGTTTATTGCCAAGCTCTCATTACTCTTCCTCGTATAAAAAAATCTAGAGGGGACAATAATTGTGTCCTTACCACACCAGCTTTCCTTTTATTTTTCTGTTAACCACCAAATGTCATTGCATTCGTTTAAGTAGTTAGAAATCCTCCCTTAATTTCATGAACTTCCAAAGCCATTTGGCTTTATGTTATTTATACAAAGTTCTCTCAACCCTGTGGGGTTTTCTTTATCTCAAATACTTAAAAAATTAAAGGAGATGAAGAGACAACTTTGCAGTCATACTCTGGTTAATGATAAACTTTTATTACTAGCCTCACCCCAGAAACAACATACAATTTTTACTTACCTTCAAAAAAAAAAAGGAACAAAAAACACCCCCACACTTTTTCAGATTAGAGCTTTAAATGCTAAATAAAAGCCTAAAAGATAATTTTCCTTCATTTTTTCAAAGGAATGTCAGCATGGAAACATACCATTACTAAAAAACCCCTCCAATTAGAACAATTTCTAAAATAATTTTAACACCTCAAATTTCACATGAAATCTAAGGAAAAATAGCTGTTCTAAATTCAGCAAGAAGTTTGGAAGCATTCACTTTTGAATGTCTCCAAATGAAAATTTCTGCCAAGCTTGTATTAATCTAGCTGTACAGAACTGTGCAAACCAAGACCATGCAATAACTAAAAACCTCACTACTCTCCTTTATTATCTCATTTTTGATTGAGGGAGTTAAATGAAAAACATGTTTTTTTCTTAATTTATATTTTTTAAAGAAAAAGATTAAGGATTGCACTTGGTAACATAACAAATTTCCTATTTAATCTAAACTGAAGTCTGTGCGTAGCCATATCAGGTCTGCCATACATTTGTCCACTGCCCAACAGAGAAAAGGATAAAACCAATGGACGTAAGCAGCACCCCACATCTGTTAGCAGCAGTACTCCTAACACATACACCAAAGCACAGAACATTGCCTTTTTCCAGTTCAGGATTTAAATGACGGTTTCTTCCACGACACAGCTGAAATACGTGTAAAGTACTGTAACTCTGAGAACAGCCCAGCTTTTATGCATGCACCCAGGAGTGAAGTGCCACAGCACGGGCTCTGAAGTGCATGTTATTAATTCAAACACCACCCAGCACCCAGTCTCCTGATGCACAATTTAGTCCATCAGTACGCTCAAAACCAAGCATGAGCACATACACGGTCTGACAACCCACCCCAACAAAAGTTCAGGATCAACACAATCCACAAATCTGTAAAACAATTTGGGTTTGGCAACTGCACCAAATCGGGGCTACTTTCAAAACAAGGTTATCATCCTTAAGATTATTCAGTATAAAAAAAATTGAAAATCCAGCCCCTTAATTCAACTTAACTGTTGTCACCATCTTCCCAGCAGCTCGCAGCATATTCAACAGCAGCAATGGGTAAGCTCCCATTGTTTCTTATTTCCAAGTGTAATGTGAATGGTGGTGGCCAACTTAAATCACCAGAGATTGTTCATAGAGACTACCTAGAGGATGACTTTATAATTTCCAGCCTTAAACATATAAAGTTCTCAGGCAAATCACACTCTGAAATTAGTAAGAATAACAATGCCACGAAGAAAAGGCTCATCATCTTCATGCAATAAAAACTTAAAAGTATTATGCGATACTTCATCCCATTTTATGCATGAGCAAAGAGTGACATCATCTAGATTATGGGAGAACCACAGCAGACAGTAGCTGTTGTTCCTATTGCACCATTATTCATACAAGATACCGTGTCATGACAGAGCAATTTTTGAAACCAGAAGAAAAATTCAAGGGAAATACACTAAGCCATGGAAAGATGTTAAACTAAGCATCTCAATTGTACCTGAGCAGAAAACATTGAAAGAGATGTTTCAATAAAAAAAGACTATTTTTACCCAAGAACAGCCACAGAAACAACGTCTTAAAGAGCAGAGATACATTTTTATGCTAAAAAAAGTCCCATGGAAACTACTCTGGCAAACAGTGTAGAGGGCTTAATTTATGGCCAGTCAGTGTGAAAAAGCCAAACTTGTACGTGGCCACCGCCATTTATAAGACCATTATTTTTCAAGTCTATACTAAAAAAAGACCACACTATTGACACTTCGACACACTGTATTTGGAAAAAAGTTCCTAATGACTTTATGAAAGTTCTGAAAATTAGTACATCTTTATAGCAATAAAAAAAATAAAGGAAATTTTCTGGTCCTTTACCTAACACAAGCAAACATCCACTTTAAAATAATGTTGTTATTCTGGTTAGTGTTTTGTGTTGTCATGCAGGTACACTACTCCACAGAAGCAGGGACTCAGATCCTAAAGGGCATTAGAGACTTGACAGATGTCACAAGCAACACAAATTTAAAGGGAATCTTTTCTTTCAGTTTGGGTATTGGACAAACTTACACAGACGGTAGCTAAGAGACTCAAAGCAATCAAAAACTGGGTGTTATTGATCCTGGTGCTCACACAACCCATTATTTAGAAATACACATTCCCTTCCCTCATCCTTCCCCTATTATCATCTTTTCTCTGATTTTTATCCTCCTACATCAGTAGGATCTCAGAATAGTAACTGTCATTTTGTTTACAATTTAATTCCTGTGATTTAACACTAACAAAGGAAGAAAAGATGGCATCTCCTAAGGAAACATAAAAACAGGAACACTTATTTTGAGAACATGTGCCACTATGGCCCGAGTGAAGCAGTTGGGGACAGCGAGTGAAATGACTGGGGTGGGAGGTACACTAACACACACACATCCCTACCCCTGGCCAGCACAAGGAGTGCCACATCTGGTGGGGGGGGGGAAGAAGAAATATCCAACTATTTTTGAGCTTTACTAGCAAAAGCTTTGTTTTCCTTAAATACAGAAGTTCTTACCATGTGTTGCTTCATCTTCTGTGCTGAATAATACCATAAAACACATACTTGCAAGGATATCTATGAAGATAGTATCTTCAAAAAGCCACTCCTGTATTATCTAAAATGTTTACATTGGCATTCTCAAAAGCAGACATCTCAGGAACATAACCAGAGCCTGCTTTGACATAGTCCCTGCAACAAAACGTATCCACTAGAAGACAGCCAGCTGTCATATCACAGCACTTCAGCCAATAAGCCACTAATGTGCTACCCAGCCCTCTGGCAGTGATAACAATTTTCACTTAAAGCCAATGTTCAATAATAAATTTAATCAAAAAAACAGGTCACTATCTCCAAATGTAACAGACACTTGAAAGAAAAGATATTTTCTGAGAAGTGACGGGTCTGTTTTTTGCCCCCTCGCCAACTGGGTAATAAGTATCTTTACAGAAAACCACCAGACAATACTACCTTCAGTACCATCTGCTTTGGGACATAAATTAATTTCGTCACACTAACAGGCATGTTTTTCCATTTGTTCCACCCATCAGGTCCGTCACAGGAGCCTGACAACCTCCTCTGTTCTGTACCGGCACTCAAAAACTTAACACTCCCATAAGATGGTATAACCATGAGCCACAGCAAGTCCAATATTTCATCTTAAACTAGTTGTGCCTTTGCTTCAGGCATGTCCTTCCGAAAGGCTGAAAGGGGAACATTAACGGAGAATTGCAATATTTCTTATTTCTTCAGGGCCGTTTATTTTAGTGAGGCTGGTGGAAAAGGAAGAAATGCAAGGGCCACACGCTTGCACTACAGTCTCTTAGACCAATCTCTCTCAGGATGGTTTCACAAAACATTCTAAACCTTGTCTCATAAACAAAGAATTTCCCAAATATTTTTTACAATGAAATGACATTATTTTAATACTGTTTGTACAGCACATGAGCAATAAGACATAGACAGTTAAAAGGCATATCATAAGGCAGGTAAGGTACCTTTCTCCTGTCTTTTCAAATTCCTGCCCTTAGGCACTTAGATACACAGTACGATTAAAAAAAAAAAAAAAAAAAGATACAAGCAAACAAAATATTTTATATACCTCCAGAACAAGAAATGAAGAAATGTACACATTTGGTCCCCAGAAGGAGATTAACACAAAACTGACCACCAGATTGCTGACTATGAAGATTTTTCACATACACTTACGGAATAGGAGGAATTTATAACCAGAGCAGTCACATACCCTTCACTCACAGCTAACGCCAAAGCAAAGGTTCAATACTGTTCACAGAAGACGCAAAGACTGCAGGTGCTGGGGGCCTCTGACACGCAAGCCTCTCGTCTGACCACTGTGCCTGGTGTTGAGAGAACTGCTCTACTTGTGAGTCCAAATCGTGAAGCTTAAATATCTACAGATTGGGCATGTTGAACTTGGATGTGTTGTTGCTCAAAAGATGAGCAAGACCTGGCCACTTTTAGAGCGTGACTCAAGACCACTTTCGGATTTGTACAATACTTTGTCCACTAATCAATTACCCACAAAAATCTCTTTTTCAGATTAGCTACTTAAATGCAGTAGATCACAGGGGAATAATGTCTTTAAATCCAAATGATGGTTACTCACACCTGTAAGAAACGTGTCCCCAAAAAAACAGCAAGATGCCCATAACAAGCTGAACTATCACAGACTCACTTGCTTCCACCCTCTCAGAGAGTGCAACTTTCTCAAAAGGACCATCCCAAGGGAGACTAATCGCTGCTATTCTCGCTCAGGATCGTATTCAGGGTCCTCACCACAAAAGCTCCTCACTTTGCTACAGTACATTCAAAACTTCTTTTGTATATTTTCTCCTATCAGTGGAGCGTCACAGGAAAAAGCTTTTAATCTCAAACTCAATCTCGAGCACCACCGATGAGCCCACACTGCAAACCACAGGGAGGTTCCTCATTGAAAGTCTTGCAGCCTGGTGCACGTAGCAGGTGGAGGACTGATGGGGAGCACCTTTGCTCTGCAAGGCCTGAGCTGCTTCCAGGGCACTAACTCTGGCTCCAGGCATCCTTCAGGCCACGGAGAGCGAGCAAGCACGTAGGGGGTCCGAGGGGAACGACACGAATGCTGACCAACCAGAGAGCGGCTCCTCAGCCAAAGATACAGTGCCCAACTTCTGCTCTCTCTTGATGAGCCACTAACCTCAGGCCCTCTCCTCCGGCCACTTATTTACTTCTCACAGCTCCTAACACAACATCTTTGAGGCTCCGACATACCTGCCAAGCCTGACTGAAACGGTAGACTAAAAAACAATTAGAGTACACAAGAAGTACAAATCAGATCATTTTCTCCTCCTTGTTTCTCAGGAGAACAATCTAAAAATGAGATAAATACTAACACTGTCACAGATTCTCCCCAACTGGAACAGTGCGCAAAAGCTCTTAAAAGAGCCTTTTCCTCCTGCAGTTTGCTGACTAACAGAGAACACGAGGCCACCCAAATCCTTGCAAATCATAGCTCACAGCTGGAATACATCAACTGGTTTCAATGTTCAGAAGAAAAAGACCAGGGTTAAGGCTTCAACTGTAAGGTGACATTAGGGTGAGGTTCAACCTTGCCACAGACATGGGAAGGACATCACAAAACACCATTACATGACCCCCTTTAACATTTTTTTTAAAAATTAAAAAAAAAAAAACAAAACAAACCCAAATTAACACAGAGTTTCTATGAATGGATCTTCCAAATAAGCCTGCAGGAAATATATGTACGTATTATTTCATACCCAAATGACAATGCTGCATCACGAGTATTTTGACACCGGGCGACACAAGTTTCCAAAGCCAGGAGCAGCAAAACGCACCAGTAACATTCTCTAACAGCTCCTGTAACTCTGAAGGGACATGCACTGCTACCTTTCCACAGCTATAACCAGGAGAGCTTACAGAGCTCCTCAAAACTGCAAAGGAAGCTTGAAGAAAGCTGAGGAAACCTAAGGCAGAAAAGGGTATCCTCCACAAGGGTTGCCTACGAGGATTTTTTGTCACTCAGTTTTACTCTTGCTCTGAGGACAACTCTTACCCAGCCACCCCAAACAGCACTATAAAATGGTTCTATTGTATCTGCATGGTATCTATTATAAAACAGATCAGCGCGTGCAGCGAACCGCCCGCGGCTCCGAGGTCTGCCCCGGCGACCCGCGGGTACCGCCGCCAGCAGCTCCTCCCTGAGGCGAAGAGCGGCTCCCTCCCGCGCTTCCCGCGCCCCCGCTCGCTCCCCTGCGCGGGCTCTCCCCGGCCGCCCTCACGGCGGGCTGCGGCTGGACGGGGGGCGACGCGACAGCGAGAAGCCCAGAGGGGAGCCAGGGGGCGGGGGGCTCCCCGCCCCGCCCCGCCCCCCGCGCCCCTCACGGCGCGGCGGGAAACGGGTCAGCGCCCCGCCGGCCGCCCCCCACTCACCCAGCAGCGCCCGGAGGTGCTTCAGGCGGGTGAGTACGTCCCGCTTGGGGTCCAGCGCCTTCTGGGTGGATTTCCTGACATCGGCGTGGCCCTTCCTGGAGAACATCCCGGCTGGGGGGGGGGGGCGGGCGGCACCCGCCGGCTGAGGGGAAGGGGCTCCCCTCGGGGCAGCGGCGGGTGCGGGCCGCGCGCGGCGGCTGTCCGCGCGAGGGGCTGAGGGCCCGGCGGCCGGGCAGGTGCGGGCGACGGGCGGCCACAGCCCCGCCCGCTACGGCCGCGCCGCCCCGGGCCGCGGGGAGGGAGGGCAGAGGCTGGGAGCGTCCCCGCCGGGCGACCGAGCTCGCCGCCCTCCGCCGCCGCACGGGTGGGCGTGCCAGCACGGAACCGGCCGGCCCCGCCGCCGGCCGACCGCCCCCCACCCGGGCCGCCGCACTGCGCAGCCGCGCCGTCCCCTGCGCGGGAAGACTACGGCCCCCGGCGCGCCTCGCGGCAGGCGGCTCCGCGCGGGGCACGCCGGGAGCTGGAGGCGCTGCGGCTCGCGGGGCGCCGTCGCCTTTGACGTCACCCTGACGTCGCCCTGACGTCACGCTCCAGGGCCTCCCCGCCGAGGCGGCCGTGCGTCAGCCCCGCTGGCGCTCTGTAGGGGCTGGAAGAGCTCGAGCCCCGCGGGCACCTCACGCTCTGTGGCACCCGCAGGGCCCCCTGCCCCCGGGGGCTGCCGCTCCCCACGGGTGGGCCCGGCCGTGGCCTGTCGGTACCCCTTGGGCCTCTCAGCATCCCCGGGGCCTGTCCCTGTCGGCACCCCCGGGGCCTGTCGGTACCCGTTGGGCCTCTCAGCACCCCCGGGGCCTGTCGGTACCCCTTGGGCCTGTCGGTACCCCCGGGGCCTGTCGGTACCCGTTGGGCCTCTCAGCACCCCCGGGGCCTGTCGGTACCCCTTGGGCCTGTCGGTACCCCCGGGGCCTGTCGGTACCCCTTGGGCCTCTCAGCACCCCCAGGGCCTGTCGGCCCCGACTTCGCGCCTCCAGCTTAGCACCCGGGCCATTTCTCTCCAGGCGCCGAGGCCGCGGCCCTCCGGCAGCGCCGACCGTGGTCGGTGAGACCCCCAGAGGTGGCGGTGCCGAGGCCGCCCCGGGCGGAAGGGCCAGCTCTGTGCGGGGCTCGGGCGGCGTGGCCAGGGCAGGAGTGCCAGCGAGGCGCGGCGGGGCTGGGAGAGCTGCGTGAATGCCGGAGGCAGGGCGGTGCGCCGGCCTGTTTGAGATGGACACGGCGCTGGGAATTGGCGCCCAGCTACGCTCGGTTTTATTTGTGGGAAAAACCTTCATGTTTTGAATAACTGCACTGTAAATATGTAGATAGTAAGTGCTGTCTTTGCTCCCGTGACACATAGAAAGCCGAGCAGGTTGGTAGTTACACAACAAGAGCAGGATTTACCCCAGAATTGGAAGCCAGCAGGGTTTCCGTTAAAGGCCCTCACATCCTCTCGGTAAAAATCCTGGGTAGAAAAGTAAATTTTAATAAGTTCCAAGGCAGGATGAGGTCCTGCAAAAGAAAACAATGTGTTTCAGAGAAATAAATTGCGCGTATACTTCTCAGGTTTTAACAAAACCATTTTAAAATTAATTTACATGTCATATATTTATAGAAATTATTTTTCAGCCATGAGTCATTGTAGGAAAATAAAATGTCACGGAATTACTATTGTTAGGACCAGAAAATACATCAGTGCCACATCTCGCTTCCTGTGAGCCCTCTCAGGGATCATTTCTTCTGCGAAGGCCTGGAGTCACCAAAGCAACACAACAACAAGCCCTAAACACGTCCCACTAGCGAAAGGACTGTCCCAGCTTCTCCACGACAGGGACACCACCCCTGGGATGGCCACGTGGCAAGGGAGAGCAGGGAACTGGTCTGGGTGAAAATTAACCTGGCGAAATAAACAAATAAATAAGCAAGCGGTGGGAGTTTGTGGTGGAAGGGGGTTGTAGTCGGTGCTCGTGGGCGCTGCTGGTTGCACGACGTGGCTGTGACCGCAGCACAGCTTTCCCCCCTTTGAAGCACAGCTGGATTCTGGAAGGTGGAGAGCAAGGGCTGGCCGTGTCTCATAGTGCTGCTCTGTAGAGCCACCAGATCTTGTGGCATTCCTGCTGCTCTTTAAGAATTTGTTTGCTGGAGTCATAGGAAGAGGAATAGTGCTGACACGCAGCATTGTTTTTAAAAAACTTTAATCGTTTTCCTTATACAAAAAAGTAGAACGCATGACCTTGGAATGGGACACAGAGAATTTATTGTCACGTAATAGTCTATTGTTTTGGAGCCCATTTAAGGCTTACAGTAATTCATATTGCATACTCTTCCCATAACACTGTTACACAACACCTCATTCTAGAAAAGTTATAAATCTTTAACAATTGTCTAAGATTTTTGGTCATGTGTTGCAAATTGAGTATCTGCAGCTTCCTGAGAAGAGCAAATTGGGTCATTCCAGCTTTTCCCTTTCATTGCCACAAGTCAATATATGCAGTTGGCTGAGGAAGCACACGGCTAAAATCTTGGCTTACTCTTTTCTTTTTTCTTTTTTTTTTCCCCTTCCCTTTTATTTTAATTGACTTAGAAAAACAACAACTTTCAGTTTGTCTCTTCTGGCAATTTCTGATCATTCCATGTTTTTGTCTTTTTCCGCTTTGTTAAAAAAAATATTAAGAAATCACTGTTATTGCAGATAAAACAATTGCGATTATATAGCTGCTCTAATGTCTAATAACTTTTGTGGTAACTAGGAAAGCATTTTGGTGCTCAGCACCTAACTGCATAGCTTTAGGCACTCGCTGTTTCGAAGTTTGCCAGAAATTCTTCTCGTGAAAAGCCCCACAGAATATAGAGTTCATGACTTGAATTGCGGTGCTCTAGGAGGGCAGTCCTTTCTCTCTCTGTTAGGCCCTGGGAAATGTGGTCACGTGAAGAGCTCAGTGAGTCAGCATCGTTTAACATTAGCATAATTAGAGTGGGTTTGGTTTTTTGTTTTTACTTGTGTGCTTTAATCACGGAATTAAGGTTAGTTAAACTCAGTTCTTGTGCATCAGTGAGCTGCGGAGATGAAAAAGTGCCTCTGATGCTGTATGTAGATGGTACGGAGTTAATTCACTGTTGGGCTGGACATTCATATCTGGAGGTTGGAGGGTTGACACTGGTGAGCGAATGTGTTGTGATATGCAGCTGCAAGCAACCAGAGGAGGTTTGAAGACCGCCTTCTTGCTTCCAGCAGCGTTGAAAAGCCTAGTACAGGGCACGTGGACCGCATTCAGCCCTGCTGCCATTACAGTTGAAGTGTTAATGTGCTTTCTGCTTAAATGAGGACTAAATCTGATCTCTGTATCACTAGTGGCTCTTCTGAAGTAAGAAATAAGCAGGCTGGTAAAGGGACAAACATTGACATAATTCTGTGGATTCCTGTGAGAAGGGGTTTTGGCCACTTGGCTGCAACAAGGGAAATGTCAACTCTGTAACGTCAACTCCCAGAAATTAAGACGCTTCCGTACGGGGTGTAGTGAGAGACTTTGCTTTGCAGAAGTGTCTTCTCCTAGTTTTCAGAGCGTGTATTACTTGGAAATACACAGTCTAATAAAAGCTTTTAAAAATGGAAGGTATCCTAAAAATTTCTGACAGTTTTCCTGTTTATTTTTGATACACCTTTGCATTAGCTGAATCGTCACAGTACAAAACTAAATTATGAACCGCGTATGTTGTAAATCGCATTTTCTTCTGCATGTTGTGTCATATAACATGAGACAATATTTTGTTCTGCATGTAAATGCATCACCATACGTTGGCTGATCTTCATGGTCTAAAATTCCTTTGTCTTTTATTAAGAACAAGCAGTCAGTATAGCAGCAAGGTGAAAACCCATTTAACAGTTTCTGCTCTGAGTTTTAGGTAAGCAAATACATCCGAATGAATATGTATCTTTAGGAACTCGGAATTATATGCAACTGACCTTTAACCTATTAGTTAAAATATCATCAAATAGAACTTTTCAAATCATTCATGTATGAGTTGATGTAGCATAATGCAAACCAGAAATCCCAGTAAACTTGCAGCAATGATTTCAGCATGTATAGGGGAACCACTTGTAAAATCCTATGACTTGTGTTTTCTAACAATGTAACGGTTGCAATTTCCCAGAAAGTCAGATGATGCATTTCCGAAAGTTGATGCTTAAGGTAGAATAATTTCCTGAAAGAGATTTGGTCATTCAGCTTTCGGGATCTGAAGTAAAATCTATATAAAGCAGTCATTTAAGGGGACAAAGCAGTAATCATTTATCCCAGAACTGAATTTTTAAAGGTCACAGCACAATGTGACGTCCAAAGTGAGTTGAACGTACAAACATAAGCACGGCAGCGGTGCGAATGGATTCAGTATTCATTTAGATAAATCACTCCCTTGTGCAGCAATCTGCCTTTTTAGCCGTGTGTTCGTTTGGGTAATGCGGTGGGCAGAGCCCCACTCATGCTGGCTCCGGTGGAGGAAGGCCCGCATCACATCAGTACGGGGGAGATTTCTGGGAAGTCGTAGCAGAGCCCAGACCCCACAGACAAAAGGGAAAATTATGACCTTGAAAATAATGTGGCTGCTGTGCCTGCCCTGAGGAGGAAAGCCTGCCTAGTGGTCACAGCCCCTCTTGGCTGTGTGCGGTCTTGTTGCTGCAGAGAGCTACTGGAGAAGTTGCTATTTCAGGCACCCATTGCATATAAGCAGTACAGGTAAGGGGCAGCGCATTTCCAGTCTAAAATAGAACAGCCTAAATTATTAATATGCGTTTACGCTACGGGCAGGCATGCTATCCCTGAATTGCACGGCTCATGCGTTTTGTTCCTCCCCTCTTGGAAGCAGTGTGGTACTTCCAGGGAGTAAGGGGGTCATGCCCCGCAGCAGGCATTGCCCCTGCTTCTTCCTGCAGCCGGCCCGTGCCGCTGGCGCTCAGCGCCTGCCTTTGCACCCTCTAGGACGCTGCGAGGGATGCACGGGGCAGGGGAGCAGAAGCAAAGCGCGCAGTATTGGTCTTTGGTCGTGTTTTCTGCACTTGCTTGTGGGCGGCCAGCTGCCCGGGCATGGGCTGTCGGCTAATGGGAGCCCTCGAAGCAGCAGCAGGACACGTCCCCTGCGCATTTTCTGCTGGAGCGAGTCGCTGAGGCACAGATCACGTGAAGGGGAGGATGCTGAGCAGTGCTGTCCCCGGAGAGTTCTGCCTTGGAAAGGAAAAGGCTTCCTGAAATTCTCCGAGACACAAAAGCTGCAGGTCCACTGCTGCACCCTCCGAGGGGGGACGTTTTCCCACACCCCACACGTCCACTTGCTTGCGCCTCTTCCCAATGTCAGGCGTGCCCAAGGCCTGAGCACCGTCCGAAGCACAGAGGAAAAGGTCAGCAAGGTCTCAAGCCCGAATAGAGCCGCGTGCCTGCGCAGGGATGCCTCTGCTGCCCCGGGACTGTCCATTTGCTGTGGGTGGAGAGTGACCTCGCAAGGGACCAGGGCAGCACCTCTTACGATCCTTTTAGAGGCCACTCCACGGCAGCGGGGGCTGGCCTGGTGCTGGCTCCTGGAAGCCACAACCTGCCGGTCCTTGTGCCTTACACACTCGGCTCGCCACAGACAACTGACCCAAGATCTGAGGGTACAAGCAGATGTCCCACATTGTCCTCGTTCAGTCTCTAAATTTCTTTTTGATGCCTTGTGTGAGAGCGTGGCAGCCCTGAGGAGTGAAGGCTAGCTATGGGTCTCAGGGGTTTGCTTATCATCATCTTGAAGACATGCTTAATTTCTAAATTTCACATCAGAAAGATGACACAAATCACATTTTGATGGTCAGAGAGCAGTGACTTACCACAGCATATAACAAAATGTATCGAACAGAATCATAGTCAAAGTAATAAAAAAACAGGATGTGCCTCATTTGCTTTAATCGTTTGACTATGGTGGGCCAGGAGAAGCAGGAGTTGGCCTGTGTTTCTGTGCTCTTAATGCATTAAGCTCTGTAGTCACAGCAGGGTGGAATCTCTGTCCTGTTTTCTTACCTGCCGTAAGCAAGGGCAGGCGGTGGTAAGAAACTCTGCCTCTTGCTGCAGAGTTTGTGGAAAGGTGAAACCTGCTGCTGCAGCTGTAAATACGGCCGCCTGAATTTCACTGGACTTGATGAACAGGCAAGGTGACTTTTCCTGTTGAGTCTGAAATGTTAATGACAGAGATTAAATTACGGAACTTCTCTGCTTACTTGTGTCAATATGACACTTCATAATGAGCCCAGGAAAAAGGGTAGGGGAAAAGTACATGAGAGACTTGCCTCCTAAATAACGTACAGGTGAGATAATCATTTCCTTAGCATAGGATGCCGGTACTGATTATTTGTCCTTCAGACCAAATGCTTCAAATTGTATTTAGAAGGAGGTTTTTTGTGTCCTGTTGCATATCCTTGGTCTGACACATCCGTTGAGGCACACTAGCTTCTTATTCCTGCCTTTGAATCAACTCACTTGATGCTTCCCAACTTAGGTGCAGTGTGTGGTTGCTTGGCAGAGCTTTGGTACTGTGCCAGCGTGCTGCGTATGGAAATGAGACTCCGCTTCCTCGGTCTTGATATGACTAAGCTTGTGTAAAAGATTTCTCCAGCTGGCTCTGAGTTCGATGGGTTTATTTTCCTAACAGTGTTCCTATAGAGTATGCAGGCATGGGTCCCTGCACCTACAAGGTACTGCCTTAGACTCAAAGCCGTATAGTTAGTGCTTAATTTCTAATATACACCTGACTTTTCCTAAGTCTGGATCGTGCAAACTGCCTTCGGTGGATCAACTTCTGCAAAGGTTTGGCGTTTTGCTGGGTTTATGAAAGCAAAGGCGCCTCGTCCATTTACACTCGCTGAGGATCTCCCCCAGCGACTCTCATTTGGCAACCGAAGGGTTTCTTATTGTCCCTTTGCCTGTTGCAGATGAATTAATGAAAGGCACAGACGCTGAAGTGTCGGAGGGGCTGGCAATGCAAAGGAAGTCGGGAGAGGTGCACCCCGTGCCGCAGCTTATCTGGCGGGTGAAGAAGAGCAGTTCAAAGGTGCGCGGCGTCCGCAGAGGATGTCTCCTGAAGAAGCGTGCTGACTTCTCAGATAAGCACGCTACAGCCCGCAGGCTTCCCAGAAAACAGTTAATTATTTAGCATGAGTTACTTATTTAACACCTACTTCATAGGAGTTGAATATTTACTTTAGGAGAAGCGGACAGAACTCTTTGGTACACAAAAGTGCTTTGTCCTCAGAGGGATTTAGTTCTAATTTAAGCTGAAAGTGGTCTGCGCTGCCATGCGCAGGTGTAGGTTAGCATACGGACTGGGGCCCAGCAGCAGCGTTTTGTCCAGTTCCTTTGGGGATGGGCTATAACAGTACCCAAAGATCTTCAGTTCTGGGATCAGCACGAGTTGTCTGCTATATCCGGTCATTTGCAAAAGATATAAATACAGTGGAGGAATCAAACGCCAGATGCAGATGTCTGAGAGTAAAGTTGTGAAATTTTCCCACCCAGCCATAGAGGTGTGAGCCTCTGCACGCGGCAAGCGAGACGCAGGGCTTGGAGGCTGGCACGGCAGGCTGAAGGTCAGCGGCCCTTCGGAGAGACGGCAGGATCTGGCCCTGGCCCCATTTTGAGCACAACTTCCAGTAGGCTGCAGGATGGCAAACAGTGGGTGATAGCACTGAAATGAACTATGCTGAAATAAACCACACGTAAAGCTGGGAGCAGGAGTGTCCCTAAGCGGAGTAGTGGTTGGGAACTGGGTTTTCAGAAGTTCCTAAACCCTGGAAATCTGGCAGTAGAAAGGAATGGAGCTGCTGGGTGCTGGGCTACTTAGGAAAAATGTGATGGAAAACTTCTAACCATTGCAGCATATGAGGCATTAAAATGTCATTCATATAGTAAAAATGATAGACAGGAAAAAAACGCTGTCAGAAAAAGACGTCAGATTTCCTTCTGCCAGAATTTCAAACTGTGTATAGAGGGAAAGAGAAGAATTTATGTCTATGGATGGAAAAAAATCCAAAATAGAAGGAACATGGATTGCATGTCCCTTGATGCCTTCCAAAAGGAAGCGGCATGGAGAATGAGGAAATTTCGTGGAGTAAAAATATCTACCCACTAAGGAGAGATCAAACTACGCTTGCAAAAGGTTGAAGTGCATAAAGAGGTTTATGGCAAGTTGTGAAAGCCCATAACCTACTGCCCTGGCCAAGATCTTCCCATGAGGAGGTGTTACAGCTCAACTTGAGACCGGACTAAGAAAGCAGAGATGGCTTACACCGTAAAAGCAGGAAAATCGCTACTCTGCCTCCCTGCTCCGGGTGCTGTGGTACAGAGATAAAGTGCTGCTTGTCTCAACTGCACTAAATCCGAGATAAGTGTTGTTTACTTCACCCCTCTCCAAGAGGAAAGGTCACTCGTGGTCTCGGTAGAGCTCCAGCAATTTCCTCCTGGCAGCGTTCACCTCTGCTCGCCAGGCACCGGAGGTCCCCGGAGCCGCTGCTCCCCGCCCCGGCTGCCTGGCTGTATCCTGGCTTTTGGGGACACGTCTTAGCCCGCTCCCTGCCGGCCTTTGCCCCTCTGCCTTCCCTGGAGCTGACTCGGAACAGGCAGACAGAATATGCCAGCGGTACAGTCTTAAACAGCAGTGACATGCTGACAGTCAGACTTACAGACATACTTCTGGTCGTAAGAAATAATGCACAGAGGGTCAGAAGAAAAGGTCAATTTTTAGTACAAGTTACAGATGAAGTGTTCTCCCATATGAAATAAGAGTCGTCTTTTTCCTCTTGTCCTCTGCTCAGCTTGCTTGTTTTGGTTTTTATATTGCCATATATTTAACCTAAGCTCTCTTTTGTCGACTCAACAGCCTTTTCATATTTTCATTTTTCTCTCAGCTTGTGTTTGCACTCGAAGGAACAATAACTGAGGAAGGAAACAGTTGACTGGGATCACCCTTAAGCTGAGCTTTGTTATCATCAAAAATGACCATACAGATTGTCTTAGCCCTGACTGCAATTTATAGCGACAAACCAGACTTTATCTAATGGCTATGTAATATGTTAAATTCTCCTTCTGAAGGTAAGATCTCAAGTTCTCTTGGACATAAGAAAGAGGACAAAAAAACCTACAAAATAAACCAGAAACACACAAAGCAACCGCTAGCCACGGATGTTGCACAGATTCCTCCTTCTTTTGCAAATAAATGACTGCAGAAAGCAGTGCAGTAATTATAGGCTTCCGAAATGGCTCAGGTTTTCCTCCATGGACAAGCATGACAAAAAACAATAAAAAATAATTTTTACCAACACAGCTGGTGTTCACATGAAATTATGTGGTTAGCTTTGAAACGATATTAAAAGAGAAATTTTAATTAACCTGTACCACTGAGTCAGAAGATAATATCTGCTGCATATAACAGGCATACAGACAAAATATGATAAAATAATTATTTGCAATTAGATATATGCATTACAGACAATGTTGTAATTAAATTGTACTTAATGTCACAGGAGGTCCTTTATTATCAAAATAATTTGTAGAAGGACTGTGGAAACAATGTGATGATTATCCATCCCTCTGAACAAAAATCTCAACATTTACCAAGAGCCCGAAGCAGGTCTGGGTTTGGAGCAGACACCGGTGCGGTCAAACAGCTGGACTCTTTTCCAGTGCCAAATCCATTGGTCACCGGGTTGTGCACAGGCCACCCATTTCTTGATGTGCCTCTCTCGGCGGTCCCCGGACAGGCGACAGCCAGCCGGTGACAGCCCCGTGCTGCTGCGCGGCTGGGAGCAGCGTGCACCTCCAAACGAGAGCAAATTTTGCGCGGGTCAGAGGGAGGGAGAGATGCCACGGGGCGCTGCGCCGTTCTTCCGCCGGGAAAATACATCTCTCTCTCTTTCATTATTTGCTTGTTAGCAGGGTAGGGGTGAGATGAGCTGCAATAAAACTGAGTGATTAAATTTACTGGGGCTGATTCTTCTCTCTACTGTGGCCCTTCCAACGTACTCAGGCCATGAAAAGGGGCCAAAACCAAGGAAAAATTACATTTCTACTTGCTTTGAGGGGCTCCTTTTCACCTTTATGTCTCTTTGAAGAATTAGCGGAGTGAGGGGCAGATAAGCACAGCCTAGTAAATCTGGGGGGATTGCTCAGGAGCGAGGCACAGCTCGGCCTCCAAGAGCTGTGTTTGTACAGTCAGAAAGGCCGATACAGCCGTAGGAACATAAATGCAGTCGTTTGCGACAGACCCGGCAAGAGACGTGGTGAATCCTCGGGGAAGGGCGGCCAGGCGTGAGCGCTGCTGCTACGCCGTTAAACAACCTCTCGGCCCATGTATTTCCCAGTCTGAGAAAAGTAGCGTCAATGTGTCTCTAACTAGCGAGGGATGATGGCTTCTTGGCGTAGACTAATTGCCAGTTTTCCATAAGGGAAAAGCTCGTTTTACCCAGGTGATACCAAAACATTAACTCCGAGGTGATGTGAAGATTTCATTCTGCCGCCTTGCACGCTGCTGCATTCAAATACTCATTTTAATGAGTCAAGCCAACGCTTGGAGGCTTTTTGGGACCCCGTACCCCCAGGCCGCAAGGAAGCCCCTCTCCCGCAGCAGCCGGCACGGCCCTGGGTACTGGCTGCTCCGGCTGGAGAGCTGGCCCTCTGCAAAGGGGGTTTCCTCTTTGGGGAGAGCTAAGTGTCCCCGGCGATGCCGAGCATCTCGCCCGTCGCTTTAGGGGTAGCCTGTCCTGCAGCTTTTGCTGGCAGCCGGCCCTTGCAGCTCACACTGAACAGCCCCGAGGTGCCAAGGTTGGCTCCCGGCAGCAGATGCTCACGCTGGGGCCTGACCTTATTGGTGCTAATGAAGGTTTTGGCAAAGCCCTCCATCTGATTAACATCTCCCTGTTCAGAGCCACCGTGCTGTGACTGTGGGGGCTGTTTTGCTGTTTCTCAGGCAGACCTTTTCTCATCACCACTCTCTGGATTTGTGCCCCCGCACTTTTAAAATTCCTCTTGAAGTCAATGGAGATTTTGCCTGAGTGAAAGACGAACCCAGCCTCATTACAGGGTGCGTCTTGTCCTCGTGACACGTCTTTCTGGAAGGATAGAGAGTAGCAATCAACCGTGATGAAGTTAATGTTTCTTTATGGAAATACTTATTTCTTCAAATCGTAAATAATAAGTAAAATTGCTGCAAAACGTATTAAACTGAAGGAATGGCTCGAGGGGAAAACACCCCCCCTAGTATATCATCAGCTGCTTCTTTATCTCCCCTAGGCTTCTCCACTTCCCCGTTTTCAAAAGAACAAAGAGAATGTGCCAAAGCTGCTTTGGGATTTCAATGAAAAATAATGAGAATTCATTGCTAATTAGGGCTCCAATTAAAAAAAATGATCTTTGCAGGGACACTGTTAATGAACTTGTAAATTGCAGCTGCAGACTTGCATCCCTATAAACGTTCCCCTTGTTTGATTCCGCTTGTGTATGCAGAAGCGGTGAGCGGAGGCTGCTGGCGTGCGTGCGGGGATGGCGGTCGTCGCTTGGCCCCGCACGGAGTCCCGCAATCCCTGCCGGCGCCAGCTGCGCGGCCTGCTTTCCGCTCACCGTGGGGACACGAGTGGCGTCTCGGGGCTCGCGGCGTGTGTTGCGGAAGGGGGTGCACAGGCAGCAGTGTCCATGGCCACTCTCTCTCTGCACGTGCGCCGGGGTCCCTGCCCACAGCCTGGCTCGGCGGGGAGCTTGCTGCAGCCCTCGTACTCGGCACAGGTAACCCTTCTTCCTCCAGAGCGGGGAAATTACCCCACGTTTGCAGACAGCCTCGCACCCTTCGCCGCGGGAATGTCCCACCCTGCCCAGTGCCCGTTCGCTCGCTTGGGGCGACCGTTCTCTGGCAAACAGGGACAGCAAGCCGAGTCGAAATAAAGAGGAGAAAAGTGAGCGCTGGGGAGCAGGGAGGATGAAAGGGGGGACGTCGGACATGCAGCAAGGCACCTTTACGAGTTGGGGCTGGCCAGGGTCTGTCCTTGCCCACCAGGTGCACGCTGGGAGGTTTGTCCTTCCCACCGGTGCCTCGCCACCCTCGCTCGCCAGGACCGCTGGAGAAGTGCAGTGCAGCTTGCATGGCCGCGTGTCCTTGTGTTACAGACCGATAACACAAGGAGATAGACTGATAGACTACACTTGCAGGCTGGCAACGGCCTCTCAGTGCCCCGAGCTATCGACGGCACTTTGGAGGAGGGAAATGGCAACCGTTCATGTGGGGAATTGCTGAAGGCTAAGCTGAAGGTTTAAATTAGGATGGCATTCATCTCGCAAAATATTTGGCTTTGTAAAAAAGAAGAATGGTAATTCATTATGTATTTTCGATCAGTCTTAATCTAATTAGAAACCTCTTTATTTATTCATGTAGTACACTGTTAAGAGTGGTAGACAGTCACAGGTACTTCAGGGTAAGCGTTGATGTGTGAGTGCATCTTTGCTCGTGACAGCAAACAGCCAAGTTGTGTAAATCTGCACCTTTATACACTCTAAGTGGCATTTTAATTAGGATAAATGGCTACCACGACCTCCCTCCATAGTACTTGATGTTTTCCAACAGTGATGGGCTGTGTGTGATGTGCTCCAGCTCCCAGGTCAGGGAAAGGGGAGCCTGCATACAAGTAAATGAGAATGTAAATGTGCTGGGGGAAAACTCACGTTCTTTTTGTCCAACTGCTGATTCAGGTACAAAGCAAACAGAGCCAAACCCAGCCATGCCGTTCGTCCCCCAGCTACGACAGCAGCTGCACGCATCCGGCTGCATGCACGCACAGACGTTTCGCACTGGGGAGCAGGTACCCAGGCAGACTGATGCAGCTGCAACAAAGTCCTGCTTGTGTGATCGTTCCTCCCTCTTTCTCGGCTTGCCAGCATTTGCCAGGAGGCACATCCCCATGGTATTTTGTGCCAACACCCTGTTTTCCCCTTCCCATCACAGGAGGGCTTTTTCTCCCGGGAGAACTGTATGAAACCATTGGAGGGCAATTAGCAGGGGGTCTGAAACACTCCTGAAACCTGATCAGAGGTTGGAGATGGCACAACATGGATAAAATTCATGTTAATTGTGCACATTTTCCTATGAACTAACAGTGAAGCAGAAACCCACACAGTGGTTGATGTTGGCAGGCACCTCTGGAGATCTTCTAGTCCAACCCCTGCTCAAGCAGGGTCACCCAGAGCAGGTTGCTCAGGACCATGCCTGGCTGGCTTTTGAGTGTGTCCAAGGATGGAGACTGCACAGACAACCTGGGCCAGTGTTTGACCACCGAAAAAAAGAGGGGTTTTGTATGCTTAACTGGAATTTCCTGTATTTCAGTTTGTGTATTTTCCTCTTTCCCAGGGTTTGAAGTAAAAGTTGTGGTGATGGAAAGAAGGGTAACGGGGATATCCCAGGCTCTTGGGCAAGAGCCTCTCCCAAAATCAAATGCGGCTAGGGTAATTATTCTGCTCCCTTTGCTGTCAGCGAGGTCTTTTGCTCCGGAAGAGCTGGGTCCTCCCTGGGGGGCTGCACTTGAAGAGAGGTGCAGAGAGCAAAAGGGGAGCTGCCTGGGAGGCAGAGGTATCTGGAAGGCTGGCGATGGGAAATGCAGCCCCCGCAAGAAGCGGGGTTTAGGTTGGCTGACACAGGATGAGAAGCCATTTGCTCCTGCACCCGTCTGCCCTGCCTGGGGGTCCGTGGGTGCGGATGCGTGTGGACCTGTGCTGCGCCGCTGCAGTTATTAGGGGGAAACGGTTGTCTCCAGCTCTCAATACACTCAGGTTTTGGATGTGCTGGGGGCTAAAGGTCTAAGGGCTCTGTGGTGCCAAACTCCTACACGTCCTGCTCCCCACCGGAGCCCCGGCCTCGGTCCCTGGGGTTGCTGTATAGCCCCGGGCACGCACGGAGGGTCTTTAGGGATGTGATGAACCCAGCCACGAGCCCTGCACGAAGTGAAGAGACAGCCCTGCCGGGAAGCACCTCTTCGGGGGGGTTCCTGCACGCCAGTCCTTTCCCCAAGTACGTCGCCGCAGCCCAGCTGCAACCAGCTGGTTTGTTCGGTCACATTGCCTGCCTACACTGAAGCTTTTTGGGGGATGTTCTCATTTCAGTCTAGGACCCCATGCCTAGGGCACTAACGCACACCCCACCTTGCCAATGCACCACGTACAGAGCAATAGGGATGACGGGCACCATGGATGCACTTGGAGCATCAGGAGCGCAGGAGGGAAGTGAAATATTTCATCCTTGTTCTGGAGCCTGGCATTAATTTTTTCTGTTCCATCCAGATTTTATTTCTGGTAGTGTGTCACAGCTGATAACATACGTAATGGAGCCATTCAGGGGCATCTCTGAACAGGCACTTTTCCCACATAGAAAAACGTACCTGAAATTTTGAAAGATTGAATACTCATTTGCCAATTTAAAAAGAAAATGGAGAGAACAAGAGAAAGAGGCTCGTAGAGCTGTAAGTCTTCATAGAAAACCAAGGGAAAAGCACATGTACATTTAGAATGATGCTGACATTTCTGAAATAAGAGATAGGGTGTTTTATCTAAATTATACCAAAGCCCTTCAAGATAATGTGCTGTGTAATAGCTACAGTTTTAGACACTATTTCATTTTAAATTTTCTAGGCAAAAAGCATGTTTCTTATCCACAATGTCAGTTCAGTGTTTGACAAATTATTAGCATATTCTTCCCAGCTACACCTAACATAGGGAAAGCTATATTTTAGGGGAGAAGGCTACATTTCCACCTTCCCCTCCACCAGCTTTATCAGCATTTTGTGTTGCCCAGAGAGGAGGCAGAGTTTTGCAAAGCCCAGAGCACTGCAGGCACTAATAAGCCTGAGTTGCCCTGACAAGCATCACCTGGGCCCCCCCATGCAGCCCCTGCCCATTGGTTTGGGAGCTCCATTTAAGCTCAGGGCCAGGCCCCCTTCCCCTTGCTTGGCCTGTGCTGGGGCTGGTTTTGTGCTCAGCACTGCTGCCAGCTCTCTTGGCTTCTTCTCTCCTCCTGGATGGATATTGGACCCGTGCTGCAGGTAGCTCCTCTCTTGGTCCTTGGCTGTACCTGCTGCTTGCTCCTCTGGGGCTGGGCTCTGGCCCTGCTTGGGAGGGGTGGGTGCTGTGGGTTCCCTCTGCTTCTCCTCTTTCTCCCTGGTGCATTTGCTGTGTCTGTATTTGCAAACAGCACCTTGCTCAGTGGTGCTGCTGACTCCAGTGGGGTGGGGATACTGTGTTCAGCACTGGTGTGGCTGCACCTCGAATGCTGCGTTCAGTGTTGGGCCCCTCACTCCCAGAGAGACATTGAGGGGCTGGAGTGTGTGCAGAGAAGGGCAACGGAGCTGGGGAAGGGTCTGGAGAACAAGGCTGATGGGGAGCGGCTGAGGGACCTGGGGTTGTTCAGCCTGGAGAAAAGGAGGCTGAGGGGAGACCTCATCGCTCTCCAAAACCACCTGAGAGGAGGGTGTAGAGAGGTGGGGTCGGTCTCTTCTCCCAAGTAACAAGCCATAGGACAAGAGGAAATGGCCTCAAGTTGTGCCAGGGGAGGCTTAGATTGGATATTAGGAAAAATGTCTTCACCAAAAGGGTTATCAAGCATCGGAACAGGCTTCCCAGGGAAGGGGTTGAGTCCCCATCCCTGGAGGTATTTAAAAGCTGTGTAGATGTGGTGCTTAGGGACATGGTGTAGTGGTGGGCTTGGCAGTGTTAGGTTAACGGTTGGACTCGATGATCTTAAAGGTATTTTCCAACCTATATGATTCTGTGATACCCTGCTTGCACCTCAGGCTTCATGTGAGCCGCATAGTGCTCCTGGCGAGGCTGGGAGGAAGAATGTCCCCCAGACCTGCTGAATGCTGTAGTAACTCCCCTGTGATTCACTCGAGAGCGTGCACAGGCAGGCTTTGGTGCTTTGAAGGGTCCTGAAGCACTGCAAAGCAGTCTAGGCTGACTGGAGAAGGCCCTCAAGAGCTCCTCAGGAGCTTCTTGGAGGAGTTGTTTTGGTGTTTAAAAGTAGGTCCTGAACATGCGCGGTTGTTCCCATCTGCAGTGCTGGCTGTGAGTGCTTGTGCGTGGCTTCTGCTGATGGGTCTGGGCTCATGTTACAGAGGTGTTTTCCTTCTCTTCTGGCAGCTGAAAGGTTATAAATCCTTTTGACACCCACTTGGCGTCAGTGGTGATGCCCCTGGCATGGCCTTGTCTTTATCTGGAAGCAAAGCACTGTGAGCTCTGGAGACCACGATACAGGTGAGGTTCACATGTATCTGCTGTGTGCTGAGGCTTGGCAAGAGGTCTCTGCAATGCTGTACCAGCTCAGGGTTCCTAGCTCGGGGCAGGGGTGGTGGTGTGTGAGATGTAAAATAATTACCTGTTTTGAGGGAGCTTGCTCCTTTCTTGTGGGTATCCAAGTGCATTGGCATGCTCTGGTGCAGGATGCCCTTGGAGGGGCAATGAGATAGCCTGATGCCCCTGGAGTCCCTTGGCCTGATGCTCTTATTGGTCAAGCAGTGCTGGAAACATTCTAGAGAAGTTTAGCAGTGTGGGAAAGTTATCTCCTAGTTCTGTATACTGGGACACATCTGCAGGCGTGCTTCATGCTAGTGATGCTGAATAAGGCAACCTGGAGCCCTGAGTCAGAAATGCTGTTTAATTCTCATTCGAAGGGCAGGCTACCTTGACAGAGTTGGTGAGGTTCAGCAGATAAGTTAGATGATAGATGCCACGTGCTTATCTGAAAGGTGTTATTTCCATTCGCATCTGGTGAAATGACTGAAGTGTCCTGGCTGTGATGGGATGGTGAGCCTGCTCCCTCTGCAGGGAGTTTTGACTTCATCGGTATTGATTTATCCTCAGTGTAGAGGTGGAAAAATTCCTTTCTCCTGAGAACTCTCTTCCAAGATGCCAACGAACACAATCTGGGAAGGTGTTATTTTTTTGCATGTATACTTCCAAGTAAGTAGTGCTCAACAAAATGGGAGCGTAGTCACAGGGATGGAGGCAGTGCCCCAGCCCCCTCAACAGCTGGTGATCTGCTGAGTGGGAGGAGGAGATTTCAGCATACCTTGTAATTAGCAGGGAAAGGAGGGTTTTCATGACAACCATAAAGCAACAAAATATAAATTAAACTCTGCTAGGAAATTAAATTCAAGGAACAGAAATAGTTTCCTTGGCAAGCCAAGAATAATGCTGGCAACACTCAGACTGGTTGCTAAGTGAGGGGGCAGAGCAAGAAAAGGATAACAGTAGCTGTGATTATTATTGCTACCTTAACAAATACATGCATGAAAGGTAATAAAATTATACTTTAAAAAGGATGCAGCTTCCCAGTGTCACAAGGATTTCTTTGTTTGTAAACAGAGTAAGGGAACCAAGGGTCAGTGAAGCCTTGGTATGCATGTTAGAGGTAATCTGTCCACGGTCAAAATAAATCTGTTTATGTCTGTTGGTCACTAGGAAGGTTATTCCCCCTCTATAAATATGCAGGGGGATTTTTCTTTGCAAGGTTTAAATGGATGCATGTGCTTTGGTAATAGCAGCATGTGATCAGAAGGGAGAACTATTATAAAGAACAGCTAATTGCTGGGCTCACGGGCAGTGCAAGTAAAATTACTTTAATCTGTGCCTTTACATTGAGCGCATGGGCCCTGATCCAGTTTCCCCTGAGATGGAGGCAGAGCTTCCTCTGATGGCAGCGGGTGCGGGATCAAGCCTGTGCAAGTGCCCACCGGAGGAGACTGAGAAAGAAATGGAAATTGCTGTGGTTTGGTCCTAGTCTTAAATGATTTATGGTACGGCCTTTGGCATAATGGTATTTCTGTCTTCATCCAATGTGAAGATCCATGCCTGGAAAAGTGCTGTATGAGTGTTAAATAGTTACGGCAAATGCTTTTGTCACAAATAATGCAACCTTGTCCCACATCAGTTTTTTGTGCATCTTCTTGGACTAGTGTAAAAGTCGTGTCTTCTTAAGAAGCCAAGGCATAACAGAAATGCTTCTGCAGTTAGTTACTGACTAATTCAGTGAGCTGCTATTTTGGGGCAGGTATTCCTTTCAATAAGCATGACAGGGCAGAGATCCCTAATACTTCCCTCGTAGTTGCATTGCATGCTCTAGCCATCCTTACGAAAGGATGTTCAAGGCGTAGGTCCTTCTGAGCCAGGCTGGCTCACTGGGTTGGATGCAAACTTGGAGTAAAAATATAACTTGTTTACCTGCAGAATCTTATCTATCCCAATGTGTATTGTGATCTCCTGAAGATACAGTTCTGTGTTGTGACATGCAGTTCCTGTGTTACCCCTGCAGACTTCGCTGCAGCCCCTCTCTTCCTGCCTGGCTGTGATCCCCTTGTTTCCCAGCCAACTGGAGTTTGCTCTCTTACGCACACTCGCCCAATTTTAGAGAATTTTTCACAAAAGGCATAGCTTGCTCTTAAACATACCTCTCTGCTCAATAAGAGGATCTTTGCTTAAATACAGTGTAGGATTTCCTGTCAGCTTGTCAAGTTCACTTGCTACAATGAACCAAGAGTATTTCAACCAAATAGATACCTTGTGCCATAGGATGAACTATAGTTCTTCTCGCCGAGTGCAGTGATTTCTTGAGATCTGAGAATCAGACGCCAGGTTTTTGGGGATGAGCTGGGGGTGTTTAAGTTGCATCTGTCATCAGCAGTGAAGTTGAATGAAATCTGCCCATGAGTTCACTTTCTGTAGCCAGATGTTTGCCAGAGACTGGGCAGCTTGAAATGTGCCTGTAACAAACTGGTGTGCTTATGCCTGCTCTGCTGCAGGGCAAGGATGCGGGAGGGCTGGGGTGCTGCAGGGCACACCGGGCGCTCTCGGGGCTCGCTTGGCACTTGGCAGGGGCTGCAATATTTGGGCTGCTCCTGAACAGAGCCATTTTCTTATCGAGGGTCTTCATTGTGGCATCAAAAAAAAAGTAAAAAATGCATGGGGAAAGTCTCTGGGGGGGCGGGGGGGAATAAATCTGAGTTTTGAGTTTGGCCAGGTACTATCCTTGTACATGATACCCACTGTCCTGAGGTCTTGCTTCAGTGTGGGCTTAAATGTTGGTTTTAACAGTTTGACTTTGACATATGACAAAGTACTTTGTGTTTGGGCTTCACTTAGGACAGTTAACTAACAGTTAGACATGAGTATGTTAATATTTAGGTTTGTCTCTTAAACAAACTTGGGCAAAGCCAGACTATTTTGCTTGTGTAGCGTCAACAGGCATATGCTGCTGCAGGGGTAGGATGTGGCTCTAATTTCTATGTGCAAAGTTAAAATGTCAAAACAAGCGTTCTGCTAAATTCCAGCATTAGAGGGAATGTGGGAGTTTTGTTAGGTTTAAGCAGGAACTAGATGAAATAGAACACGAATGTAGAATAGATTTGATCTTAATATACCCAGCGGAACACAGCTGTGTGAGCTGGTAACCAGAGCACTGCTGGGGCATGGCTTGGGGAGCCTGTCCTGGGTCTGGTGCTGGTGGGGGACGCCGGCTGTAGCATGGGGCTGCCGCGTCCCCGACTTGGGTGGCAGCAGCAGCTCTGGCTTTGCTTTGCGGAGGGCTGAGACATCTACGGTGAAAGGTCTCCTGGAGAACGCTTCTCTGGAGTGTTTGTGCTGTTATTGGTATAAACGATGTATTTGCTTCTGTCCTTAGGAAAAGGAGAGGCACAACTGGATGGCAAAATGATTAACCCATGTAGAGAACTTGCAAAATTAGATCTCTCCTCGGTCATTAGGCTGGACACTTGTGCAGTCAGAAAAGCTTCAAAAAATTGTTTGTAGTGTAAAAGATGATAGACTCTTAACTACCTGCTTTAGTTGGTACCACTATAGTACACTGTAATTTGAATTACTACTTGGTTTTCTGTCCTATGGTTGTTGGCAGCTCCCATACAGAATCCTTGTTTTAATGTTTATTTGAATGTTTAATTACTCTATAATAGCGCAATAATTACCATGTAGCTACAGAGGAATTACATGGTTGCCTGTACTCTGTAAACCAGTGTCAACCTCATCTGCAAACAAATAATTATGCAGCTAACATACCTGTTTAAGTTAAACAGTAATTAGCAGGGAAACAGGAGAAATGTAAAAAATGCAGTTGCTGTTTTTATAAATAATCCCATGTGTAAAATTCTTTGGTTCCCTGACTACTTTTACTACCACAATGTTAGATTATATGAACTGGAACCGGGAAAAATATTGCTGTAGATTTAAAGGCTGATAAAGTTGCCTCTGACCTGTGGAACTATATGCAGTGTTATTTCGTAGCCTGTTATTTCTCTAGCCCCAGGTTGTGATCAAGCAAAGGAAAATATTTCCAGATAACTTCACATGTGCTCTGGCTGTGTCTGTGAATTTTGGGGCCTCTTCTAGAAACTGGGCGGAAAGCCACCAGGTGGCAATGTGCACAAGGAAATAAAAATGCTCTCGAATCTGCCTGAAAGCTGCACTGCTCCTCAAAGATCAAATTCAGCCTTGAGATTCAACTGTATTGACACTTGTCCTGTTGCAGGAGTTAGTATAAGATTTCAAGCATCTCTTCTATTTCAGAAAGATTTTACAAGTGTAAGAATGTAAATTTGTTTTTCCAAGACAAAAAACACTGTAAGGGTGAACATCTCTCTGCTTACTACTTTCTTTCAAGCTGGTGGATATCTTCAGTAAATGTGTATGTTTGCTTTAGGTTCAGATGTTCCCCGTTGAGTATCTGGAAAATGTTTTCATGTGTTGCCAGTCTCCTACTTGGAGATCTGTTCCGACACAGCCTGTTTACGCGTGTCTAGCATCGCTGGTGCTCTGTCTGGGCATCGGGCAGGGGATCAGCATTGCAGCTCGTGACCCACCGAGCCCTCCCCTCCGCGTTCCCTTGCTCGTGGTGGGGAATGATTCCAGACTGGAACCCATGGCGGAGGAAGGACATTTCTTGGGTGCAGCAGGACCTACAGATACACTGTGTATTTAAGCAATAGTGTACTGATGATTGAGACAAACTGGGTTTATCCAGTGTAAATCAATTTGTAGATCTGGATTATCCTCGGGGATGCTGGGAAACAGGCTTGAATGATGTTTCCTCCTAAAGCGTGCTGAGTTTGTTGCCTGTTGTGTTGCTTTGGGGAGGGCAAAACTGGCTAAATTCAAGGGAATGCAGCTCAAAAGCAATTTTGGGGGTTGTCCTGGCACTGCAGGAGCAGTGTGTGCCCAGCTGTGACTTTTGCACTGCTTGGCAGCAGGGAAGAGATGTGTGCTGCTGTGGGATCTTGGTGGGACGACGTGGTGAGTCGGAGCAGCTCGCCTGCAGGCAGTTGTCCTTGCGCTCCCTTGCACGGGGTCTGCTGGCCACTGGCCATCCCCTGCGTTAGCCACGTCTGCTGTTCTGGAGCTCTGCCTAGCTGCTGGGGCTGGCACCTCCGGTGTGCTGAGGTGGGCTAAGAATAGGCAGGGTTCAAGGGCAGGGGTGGTCGGAGCGTTTGGCACGGGAAGGCAAATTCCCTGTCCTGCTCCCGAAGCGGTGCCCGGGCTGGAAGGGGTCTGCGAGGTGCCTGCCTTCAGGGGCTGCCCAGTGCTGCGGAGGCGTGGGGAAACACTGGGCTGGGGCTGGGTTCAGGAAACATGACTTCCCATTAAGCATCCATCAGTGGGGCAGAGTCAGACTTTTGTTTCTTGGTGCATGATTGCCAGTGAGAAATAGTGCAAAACTTACTCAGCTTTGGCTTGCTGGAGCATAGACATGAACTGCAGGAAACCAAGACAAAAGGTCAGTGATCACCTTCCTAATAGAGGTGTCTTTTTTTAGGGAACTACTATCCACAAACCCACTCTTGTTAATTCTTGCAAAGCATACCTACTTCATGCTCAGTCCTTTTCTCTGAGGGAAGGAGCATGCTTGGTTCCCTGCTTTTTTTATGAAGTCAACTCATTTATTTGCTCTTCAAAAAGACTCTTTACAGCCCCTTCAGGACCAGCAGCATGCGGCTCTGGGATGGGAGGCTGCTCCGGTGCTGTGTGCTGTGCCAGGACAGCTCTTTGGCAGCAGGGACATCTGCAGTCCTAAACCTGCAAATCCTGATCCAATGGAGACATTAGCAAAATTAAGAGTTTGTTACCCACATTCTCCTTGAAGCCCAACCTAAAGTGTTAAGGCACGTTGATGAGTTGTGAGTCAACACGGTGCAAGGGGAATGTTAATCTTCTGGCAGAACAAATGCTGTGAATTATTGCGCGTTTGCTAATCTGAGGGCTGCTTATTCCCCCCTGAATATCTTCCAAACTCTGCCCAGGAGAAGCCCAGGCGCTGCTGGGGAGGCGGCTGGTTTCAGTGCCTGTGGACACCAGGTGGCATCCCCTCTGAGATGGGAGCCGGCAACTGAGCCCAGTCAGAAGGAAGCTCAGCTTTGAGCTTTTCTGGGCATGGTTCCAGGCAATAATATCTTTTCCCACCAGTTGTGAGGGATCTGAACTTTAGTTTGCATGAGAAGCTTAAAAAAGCAACTGTTTAAAAAACAGAGAATCCCTTTTCTATCTCCTATGGTGCTTGGGGGAGAGCTGGCTTGCGGAGCAAGGCTTCCAAACACTCAGCTGGCTGTATGCAAAGAGACCTTGCAGGAGTGCGCAGGTTCCCCGAACCTGCTGGGGCTTGGTGTGGGTCTGGGCTTTCCTAAATGGACTTAATGTCGGGGTCACTGCCTACATCATTAACAGCATGAGACAAGCAGAGCTTTAAAGACATAGTAATACACCTTGGCCATGTGGGGAACAGGACCAAGCACCTTGGAGCAGCACTGAAGCATGATCTCTACAAAGCCTTGCTGATGTGGCTTTGGCCATCCAGCACTGGCCACCTTCTGTGGCTGTTTCCACTCCTCTGACTATTATGCAGGCATCATGTTGGGGACTTGCAGCTAAAGTACCACCAGCCTATTCCAAAAAGCTGGGGAATGCTCGCAAAGCAGCTCTGGGTTCTTGAGTCCTAAGCCCCAGCACCCACCCTGCTGCAGCAATCTCCCGGCAGCGTGGGGGAAGGTGCCATGGCTGGGACCAGGGCTGCTGCTGTGCTGGGCAGCCCGACAGCAGACCTGGCCACTGAAACCCACCCTGCTGAGCCCCAGGCTAGCCCCTGCTCTTATCTTTCCCAGCTTTTCTGGTCATGTTTTTCAAAATGCTTATATTCTTTTGCTGTTTGAGCTTTTTTATGTGTCGTTGCAAAGCTTTGAAAATGCAAGGTGTTGTCTCCCAGAAAGCATTTAAGTTTTTTTTTTTTCTTCTGTGGAAAAAGTCAGCCCTTTAAATCTGGCTCTCTAAAGATAATATTAGCAAAAAGCTCTGCTCTTCCCAGCACAGCTCCTTGGTAGGGGCAGGTCAACAGGAGGCGAAGCTGCACACTGCCCAATACATCCACGAGCTTTAGCCACTTGATTTGAAACAATTGGTTTTTCTGTGGATTTATAAGGGCTCAGTTCAGCACAGAAACAAACAGCAAAGATGATGTTCACTTACATTCATCTGTGTCCTGCAGGAGAGGAAAGCAAGCTTCACCAGCCCAGATGATTTTCAAATGAATTGCAGGGCTGGGTGGGGAAGTCAGAGGCTCTTTTCTGAAGAATAGAGCCCTTAGTGTCTGCGCTGCAACACTATTCCCCTTCTGTCCGTCTGTCTTTAGCTCTTTGTTATGTCAACATCTGTAGCTGTGAGTAAATAGCAGAAGGGGAGAATACATATTGTACTCCTGCTAAAGCAGCCAGGCTGGGTGGGGGCCAGATGACTGCATGAACTGTGCTGCCTCTGTCTGAAGTGAGGAGCCCCGGAGTAAAAGCATGTATAGGGCTCCCAAAGCCCCTCGCTGTATGATGAATGATATTGCTTAGTGCTTCATTGACTGGGTCCTCAGCCTGCGCAAACCAGAATAGCCCTAGTGTCAGCCCCGTGGATATGCTGGTTTACTGGAGCCGAGCACCTGATGCTGTAATCAAGACAGGATGCAAGTACTTGTCTAGTTAAGCTATGAAACATTCATGTTTTCTCTTGCCAGCTCCCTCCAGATATTTTTTCAGCTATGCTGATTCTTATAAATTGTAAATATTTATAATAGTGTAAATGCTCAAAACTGCTAGGAGAACTCATTTGATCAAGAAGGACTTTAAAGTCCTGCTCTGCCTGCAGCCAGTGCCCCCTCCTCGTCCCCTTCCCAGCCAGTTCCAGGCAAAGTTGGCAGCAGAGCTGGTCTCGAAGCAAAGGAGCTCTGCTATTTTTGTGGAAATAGGCAGCTGAGGGAGAGGGGAGGGAGACGGTTAGTGACTGCAGAGGGGATGGCTGCTGTCATCTCGGCTCTCGCAGGCCCCCAGAGATGCGGTGTGGGAGATTGACAGGGAGATGCTCGCTGGCTCTGGGGCTCGGAGACCAGCTAAATGTCAGCCGGCTGCAGGAGGGATGCAGCCCAGGCAGAGCACCGTCTCCAAGCAGTTTGCTGTGCGTGGGGAGCAGCTAGATAGTGCGGACATGGGGTCCATGTGGCATTTCCCTGCTCAGGGAGCCAGCTAATGAGCAGGTGATCATCTGTTTCAGTGCAACCTCGGAGCATGCTCTTTCCAAAGGAAAAATAAGATCACAAATACTTGCCAAGTAAATATTGCTGTGAACTGTTAGGCTGCAAGAGTAAACTTTGGAAGATGTGCTTCATGTCTCTTCTCCGTTTGGCTGCTGTTGTACCGCTTTTAAATAAAAATGCTGCCTGCCTTGGATCTGTTTCTGGCAGCCCCTAGCCTCTTTGTACGGGGGGTGCTTTTGCTGGGTCATGCTGTTTGAGCTGTTCTGCTTTACAGCTGTGTTCTTACTGAAGGGATCAACATACCTCATATGCGAGTTCACCTTAAAGATGGTTTTGTTTATTTTCATCATCCTTGCATCGAAAGATGTCGGGACCACTGTGTTGCAGTGCAAGGTGCTGCACAGGCATGCGGTGCGAGGAATCTCTCTCCAGAGCATTGATGGGCTTGTTAGGCAAAGGGGGAGCAGGATCCCGGGGAGCCACCTGGGGCCAGGCAGCAGTTCTGGGCGTGGAAATAAAATCTACCATTGCTGGCACAATGCTGGTGACATTGCTAGTGATCAGAATGTGTCCTGTGGCTCCCTTTGAGCAGAACCATAATGTTAGTGGCTGGCAGTCTGCAGAAATACCAGGCTGCTCAGATGAGCAACTGGTTTCATGCACCTCGGGGCATGTTTGAATTGCAAGTAATGGAAGTTGGATCAGCTGTGCCATGGTGAATCTTGCTGTGGGATGATCTGTCCTGCCTCGGCTAGGTGAGGGGGCTCAGGTGTTCCTCTGTGCTGTTCTGCCATCTAGCTGCATGTGAAGTAAATACATTTAAAAGTAGTAGATTGGTTCCACAGCCCAAAAGAGGAATATGGGTCAGTTCTCCCTGAATAAAAATACACTTTTCCCCATATTCAGTTGAGCTATTTCTATACCCTCTATTAAATTATCTGTGTAATTATTCCTGCCACTGAAGTTCCCATTTGTTGGCTTCCACAGGCTGCATTTTGTGTGTATGTGTTGGACTAATACGTAGCATTTCCCTGTAGCACTCGGCTGGCTAGGAAGCACCCAGGCACCAGATTTCTCTATTTTATGAAGTGTTGGAAGACTCTGGTTCCATAACTTGATTTGCAACTTTCCTATCTTTAAGTGGCTAGAGAGACAAGAGGGTCTGGTCTTCAAGGGAAGTTCTCCAGGGAAAATCATGCTTGTGAGGCCCGATGCAGCAGTGAGTACACTGTTAGTAGCCATCATCTCGACAGCTTGCGGTTAGAAATTCCAGCACTGGCATTGATATTTCACATCTGAAATGCATATGTATATTACTTCATAGAAAATAGAGGGCGAGAAGGGCCTGCTGGCCCAACCTGGCCAACGGGGCTGTAATACAGGACACTTCTGCTGTCGCTGACCCTGGGTGACACCTCTGGACTACGCTTCCAAAAGAGGCTTTCAGGGGTGGTGTGACGTTGTCCCTTGGTGGCTGGTTCTGGCAGTTAATTCGTGAGCTTTATCAATGAGCATCTCTGTTCTGCAAGCATCTGAAGAGCGGCAGAGCTTCGCTTGTGCGGCTCATCCTGCTGGGCTGGCGCACGGTGGATGGGATTTAAGTAACCTGCGCCTCTGAATGGGATGTTGGACTTCGAACCACGACTCGAGTGCTTTTCCTTGGTTTTGCTATTGCACGATTCACCTCGGTCAAACCCTGTCTGTTTACCTTCGGCCTTTTTTCCTTGTGTACTTAGACTTCGTCCCCTCGGGGCATGATCTGCCTCTCGTGAGTTGTCCGTATTACGCCTTGGGAGATCTCGGATGTGGCCTGACAATATTGCTGTAGTGCTAACAGCTAAGGGAATGGGCATTAGTGTTAAGGAGATGTACCTGAGTAAATACGCATATGTTCCACTATTTACAGAACACTTAATTATTTTTGATAGCTAATTAGTGTTCTCTGTTTTGACATTTTTACACTAATGTAATACATGCTACAAAAGATGCTTCATGTGGGATAGGGTTTCCTTCACTTTGCAAGAAGCCTTTACCTGTCTTTTGTTCTGGTGCATTCAGAAATGCTGTTTGCAGGCTCACTAACCACTCTTTTGGCTACAGCTGATTTTTTTTTCTCCTTTGGAGGCTTGACAGTAAATTTTGTTTCCATTGAGCATAAGGGGAAGACTTTTAAAAGCACAGAGGACCTTAAGGAACCTAATTTCACTGCAGGGTTGGGTGCCTAATTGCCCTTTGTGCCATTAAAAAAATCTCCCCATATGTGTGTGTGTTTGTGGGCTTTTCCCTCCCCACATGGGCAAAAATCGATTGATCAATGTTTGTTACAAAGTTATGAACAAAAGTCTCTGGTCTCATTGATGCATTGATGTCAGCGCAGTGTGTTCTCCTTGCTAACAAAATTAGTTGCGAAGTCAGCAGGAGGCTTGTGAGAACACAGAGCCTGGGTTTTGTTTGCATAGCACACAGGGCTGGCTGCTACTTAAATAACAAATCATCCCTCTGCTCGCAGATCTTCTGATGGTGGTGGTTTTTGGTTTTGTTTTAGGAATTGTTGTTTGAATAAAAGGTCATTTACTGCCTTATCGAGGGGGGGAAAAACAACAATGTAAATGTACAGTGGTGTACTGCACACTGGGGTTTTTCAGCGGGTCCACAAAGGAGGTGGTGTGCTGGGGCTGTTTACAGCTCCCGCGCACCACGTGTGAACGCGTGGCTGTCAGCTGTGGGTGCTGAGCGGGACGCGTGGGGTGCTTGGCACCTTCGCGGGACCCAGCGCCGCAGACACAGGCAGGTGGGGGAGCTGGCAGTCAGTGCAGGCAATGGCATCCCATCCTGGCCCTGGGTGGGACCTCCCATGTAGCAGTGCCCTGGAGAGGAAAGCCAAGCAAAGGAGAGCTGGGGAGAGGAGAGCTTTGGTGCGAGCACCGCTGTATTTAGCGTCTCTTGCCCTAGCGGGCTCCGTTCTAGTGGGTGCTGAGTGCTTGGTCTCTGCTTAGCAAGGCACAGATGCTGTTGTCACTGGGATGTGGTGTGTGGCCAGAGCTAAGGATGTGGTGGGTGAATCGGGGCACTGGCAGGCTCAGGACAAGGTGATTCTGCCGCTCAGCTCCCAAGAGGGCATGCTGACAAGGACCTCGTTCATACTACAACTTGCAAAAATGGAGATTGGTTGTGGTCAGGCTGGGTAAACATCTCGCCATTAACTATTGATGGTTGCAAAGGTGATTAGGCCCTTGAAAGCCTTGGGCTGGAATGGCACAGGTCTGGAACACCCTGGTCAGACTGGCTGTCACTGGAGCGATGATGTATTGGTGCTCTAACCAAAGCCCTCCTCTGCGTGCTCTTCCAATATTTAACCTGCGCTTTTACCAAGACTATCCTTGTTAAGTGCTCTGGCTGAGGCTTGTATTAATGACTGCTGAAGCAGATGGTATTTGCCACCCTAGATGTTCCCGTTTAACCCCTGCCTCTCACCTGGGGCTTCCTGCTGGCTGGGCGCAAGTCCTCTCCTGACACCCGCTCAGGCCCAGGGGATCACGCTGCAGGGCTGGTGGAGATCCTTGGACGGGATCCCAGACCCAGGGTAGCCTCAAGCCTAGACCCAGTTCCTGCTGCGCCCCTTGCTCCTCCAGTAGGACTGCTGCGTGGTGCAACGCCTCCACCATGGACACGGCTCCCATCCGCGACCGATTGTAGCATGACAAGAAAGTAAAAAGGCTTTGGTATTAGCTGTTGTGGGCATCTTCGCCTCCCTGCCTGGTCTGCGGAGCAAAACATGCCTGGAGGACGGAAAGATGGCTCGCTGGCAGTTCTGCATCTTCTCTTTGCTCGTAGATCGTTTGTGATGAGCCTCTTATCTACTGTACTCTTGCAGCTTTTATCTTTCTCTTTTCCTGCTAAATCTCAGTCTTTAAGTCTGGCAGCAGTATTAAGCCGTCTTATGTTTTGCTTCACTTAGGTTCAATATTTACATGTTATGTTTAATGTGTGTAAACAAACGTACTGGTAACACTAACAAAATGCAATTATCACTTCCTCCACCTCTTTCCCCAATGTTTCTTGGGTTTCTGCTGTAACAGCAGGAACCACAAATGTGCAAAATGAAGAGATATATTTTTAATTTATGGGAGTTCTTAAAAGGCTCCTTTAGGTTCAGATTAAACCCTACTGCAGGTTCAAGGGAAAGTTTAAGAAAATCAATTTTCCCAGGCTAAAAAGAGCAAAAACACTGCAGTTTATATAGTGTCCTTTGTTACTTGAATCAATAGCTCTGTTCCCGTGAATGGCTGAATAATCACTTTTTTATATAATGTTAGTACACACACTGACTTATCTCCTCCAGACTTTGTTGTTGAACCTGCAATAAAATATTTTTGATCGTTAACAGTTTCTTGCTCTTATCCTTGTTTAATTTTTTCCTATATCTGAGTCTTGCTCTGAGCTTGAAATGTGGCGATTATTCCCTGCTGTGGCACTGGCATGAAGTATAAAAACATTTCAAATTAATGTTTTTCCAAGAAATCATAAGAAATGTCAGGCATACTGTAGCTAAATGCAGCATCATTTGGGTTTCTTTTTGGCTGGGAATATTTTCAAATTGTCTGTTCCAGAATCACTAACAGTGAGAGGCAGCATACCCAGCAAATAGCTGTTTCGGAAGAACCCACTTGGATAAAATGCATCTGAGGAAGAGCTGATTGCCTTTGTCCTGTCCTGAATCAGGGTGGGTATCTCCTGCAGTGCTGGGTCGGCTGCAGATGCTGTGAAGAGCCCGGTCCCCCTCTCCCTCCGCAGGAGGAGTTATTTTCCTTCCAGGTACTCCCACCCCTGGATGGGGACGGGAGTGCTTGTGTGAGTAGGGTTACAGACCCATAGCAGGATGGGCGTGCAGGTACCTGCGTGTTAGAGGTGTGATGGGAGGACGCTCTAGTAGGAGGCTTTTTATTGTTTTTAATGGTTCTGCTGTCTTAATTATATTGCAAATTGCCTTGCAAGGACATGATCCCTTCAAGAACCAGGCAGGACATGCCTTGGAAAGGCTGACTGGAAACAAAAGGCTTTTTCTGTTTTGTTTCAGTAATTCATACTTATTACCACTTTGTATTTTAAGCATCACCTTTTCCACTTACAAACAGTTACATTATTAAAAAGATATTTTCAGCCGATAGTAACCTTGGCAGTAGTTGTCAAGGCTAATAGTTTGACATTTCGGATCACCCACAACTAATCAGCTGAACGTGGCAGCACATGCGAGAGAGCCATTAGAGACGTGTGGCTGCAGCACAGTGTGCCCGGGCAGCGCCGGCGGCTGCTGTGTAACCCCACGGATTGCCCTGCTGCCTGGGCATGTGGCAGAAGAAGGGCTCTTGAAGGGCTGGGGAGCATCCGGCCTCGAGGGCGGGAGCAGGGTGCCCTGCTCTTGAATGGCAAGCACCCAGTCTTCCTTTCCAGCTTCTGCAAGAGGCTTTCTCCATCTCCTGAATGACTGCAGTTGTGGAGACCTTCCACAAGGTCTCCTGCCTGTCACCCAAAATGATCTGTGGCCAACGGTTTCCACAGCTGTCTGCCTTTCTGGAAGCTCAGGGAAGTTCAAAGAAGCCACGCATTGTACCCAGTCTCTCTGAAATCCTCCAGTGTCCAGGCCTGGGAGCCCAAAAAAAGAACAAAAAGGAAGAAATAACTGTCTTGCTTCTCAGGTCTCCTTCATGGCAGAGTTGCTCAGGGTATTTCTTAAAGCATTTGAGCTTGTTGACTGCTGAGGAAATAGCATTTCTGCTCGGTGCTGGCCAGGCTTTGCATCCTGCAGTCTAGTGGGGAAGAGCTTGGAGCCCTTTGGAAGCCACCTGAGCAACTGCAGCTCTGCCCCAGGATCTGGCACATACCTCTCTGGGCCTCTGACTTTGTCCAGGGTGGGGCTTATGACAGACATCTTGTTCTGCAAAATGCTCTGAGGTGTATGATAAGAAATTAATTTAAGCAGAAGTGAGAGGTGGTCTACAGCATGTTGGAGTGCAGGACAGGTGGGTTCTGGGCTGAGAACCAGCTTCTGCCAAAGTCTCGGCATGGGCTTGGGGCTATAAAGGGGAAAAAATCCTACCTTGGCATCTTGCTAGCTGGCCTCTGCGTGATGGCGTGGATACAGGCGGTATAGGCTGACCTGCGTAGATTGTACTCTGTTTCCTAGAAAGCTCAGCTGATGTTGCTGCATTTCCAGAGGTGCACCCAGGGCAAACCCTCATCAGATGGCCTGTTCTCTCCCACAGGCAAAGCCAGCCTTCCTGGGGTGTCTCCAGTCTCCACTGCTGGCTTTTCTTTGGTCCACTGGGAACCTCTGAGCAGCTGATCTGGCTACATGAAGAGCACAAGCAACTGCCTGTCCTTGCTCTTATTTAATAGGGCAAAACTATAAAGACAGAGTTCAGGGCTTCTTTGTGGCTTTGCCTGTGTAAGGAGCTTTGCTGCTGCAGAGCATGTCCAAACCACACTGAATGGGCAGAGAAAGATGCAGGTGAGGTCTCTGCTAATCTCCACTTAAATCTTCAAATGATTGAAGTATCCAGTCTTAGTGATGGCCTGAAGAAGTCAATGTTGTCTGTTGGTTCCTCCAGTGCCCACTTAAAGATAATGTGTTTTCATGGACACAGTTCAGCATATAAAAGACAAGTTTCCACCTGGTTACAGCACCTTGGAGTAAATGATGAATGGTAGGACTCTTTTTTTTCTTTTTTCTATTTTTTTGTCTTCAGAAACAGTGAAATACAAGTAGTTTAGTATGGCTGTTAGTTCTGTAACTAAACATTTACTTGACACCCACCTGAGATCATTAAAGAAAAGGCGCAAGGTGTTTGCAGAGCAAACCTGGCGTCACAAATAAGCTTTTTTCCTGAGTCTGTCCAAGCCAGCAGCACTGCCGATAAGTGACACGTGAAACTGGGGGGCTGTATCCACCCGTGGGACCATGTAGATCTTATTTCTAATTGTGTTGTGTCATGGTAATGGTCTGGGGGAAGAAATTTGTCTGGGATACGTTCATTTATTCCTTGGCACTCTTATAAATAAGGATGTTTCAGCGAGATCTTTATTTTAGCTGGGTTTCGTGAAGCTCTGAGCATAACATCCTTGTGTCCCCGGTGCCTTGTCTGAATAGCTGCAGCCTGGAAGAAAGTGCTGGTGGTTCTCTATTCCCGTCACCACTGGCTCCTGATGCCCGTTGGGATGTTTCGGTCTTCTGGGGCTAATTAGACATCTGTATTTCAGCACAAACTTGTGGCTTCTTCAGACAAGCATTTTAAATCCAAAACCTGTCCATTCTTGTGTGCTCTCAGTGCAATCCAGCTCACTTTCCTGAGCTGCTATGGCAATTAAATTGTCCCCATGTATAGTTTAGTATATCAGACTTTTAACCTCTCTGTTCTAAACATATTGTCCATAGACGTATCATGACTTTAAAAGTAGCAAGAATTTGCAGGTATTTTTCCTTGCAATGTTCACCCAGCGACTGGTGACAGGCAGCATGTTGGCTGGGAATCATTAAAAATAGTTGATTGACTTTAATGCGGAGGGCACTTGACAAGAACATGCATCCTATTTACCTGTGACCGCAGGGTGGGAAGAAACAAGTGAGCCAAACTGAAGGTGCGGTTTAGCGGCTCTATGCCTCTGTTCCTGATGTATATATATACCATTCTCCTGCTCTGGACATGGAGGTGGTGCCTTGCTGCCTGGGCTTATGGGTTCCAGATACATAAACCCTCCAGTGCACGCAGGTCGGGGGCATTTGGAGCTGCGGCTGGAAGAAGAAGCCTTGGGTGGATGCTGAGAAGGCCAGGAGTGAACATCTCCAGTGTAGTTGGGGGGGAAATCCCCACGGGGGTATCCTGGCATGTCAGAGGGATGCCTGGGCATCTGGAGCACTTCTGGCTCTGCCTCGTTATTCCAAGAACGCCTGTTCTGGCTCCTCTGTGCCCTAGGCAAATAGCTTGTCAGGGAGTCGGGAGAAAAACCACGTCGGCTATGGGTGTTTGTTGCTTCTGAGCCCCTGCTGTTTGCCTTCTACTAATGGAACCACATCTTCCTCTTTTCTGCCCTCTGACAACTGCTTGAGTTTTGGGGCAAGAATGAGGAGAAAACATGAACGAAACATCTTTGTTTTCTGGGATTTTTCCTCATTGGCTTAATTGCAATAACATTTATATCGCATAATATAGTGCAGCAGGGTTGTAATTTTCCTATCATCTAAATTGCAGGCTGAAAATTGTGTTAAGAAAGGACTGTAGAGAATGAATTGCTGCTTTCGAAATGACTACCGTTAGCTGACAATGCGACCGGCAAATGGTTACCGAAGGCAGGGTGGGTTTGCGTATAACGTTAGTGAACTCTAGCATGGTGTTTCTAAACATGTCTCGGCACATGCTGAATAACACATTTTTAACTAAAAGCACCTGTCTCTCTTCAAACACACCTCTATTTCTTGCAGGCTCTTTAAAAAAGGGGACACATTCAACATGCCTTATTCTGTGTCTGTTTATTACTGAAGGAAATACAGTTAAAAGGGACTCTCTGAATTCAATTTCCGCTGCTGTTTGTGAATGTTTTTATGTCCCTACGAGAGCCGTCGGCTTCACCTGTTTCTGAGCTTGGCTTTCCCGGGGCAGCGCTTTCAGTGACGTTCATGTGGGACACGAAGGGCTGCTTCCCGACGGCCGAGCAGTCGGTCGGATGAGGTAGAGAAACTCAGTTAGGTAATTTAGGTTCTTTATGAAACCCCAGTGCTTCAGCTTTGACCTCTGAAATACCTGTCTGCCTCGGTACTGGTAAGAGATGGGCTGGAAACACTGCTTTGACATTTTGTGATGTTTTCTTCTACTTATATATTTGCATCCAAGTAGGATATGGAAGTCAAAACGATAGCAATTCAAAAGATCTTAACACAAATTAAGTCATATCTGAATATAGGGCTTTCAAAATGTACCCTTGTTCTGTGCTCATAGAAAACCATTTTTGTGAATTTTAAGTTAATAGTTTCTGGGTGGGGTTGGGATGTTAATTTTTTACGTTTTGCCTACTAATAGAGGTTTTTGCTTAGTTTTAGAAACACAACTGTTGCAAAGCTGGCTTCTTAAAAAGGAACGTAATTTCAGAAAGCAGACGGCAGCAGTGCGTCATCTGGATTTTCAAGCCTGTCAGTCTGGGCCTGGAGGGTTTGCCTGGGTCCCATTCGGTCGGTCCCGTTGTCCCACCCTGTTTGGGTCTCGGGTTTGCACGTGGATCCTGTAACACCCCGGTGTTCTGGTTCGGGCCCGTACCTAATGTTAACAGCAAGGGGTTTGTTTGAACGGATGGGAGCGCCGTGTGATCAGGGAGAACAAAAAGCAGGCGCCTTCGTTACTGTACGCTCCGATTTGCTCGCAGGCTTTTCTGGTTCAGTCAACTGCGATGCTTTGCTGGAGACGTTAAAATGCATCAAAGCGCCTGGCGCATCGGACGCCCGCGGTCCCGCGGCGCAGCTGGGAGATGCCGCAGCGTGCGCATTCACAGCGCCCTGCCGCCGCCTTGGCAGGAGGCGTCGGGGAGCGTGCCTCCTGGTAACGCAGAACGCACGGCTCGTAACAAGTAAATGACCAGTTAATTTAACGTGACGGGTGGCTTTGATGCGTTAGAATAATTCTTATTAATTGTTTTGAAAAACACCAGTGTGGTCATACTCAGAATGAATGCAAGCAGCCTGCGAAATTGCCAGTTTAATTAGGGGGGTTTGCAAGGGAACAAAAAAGTTGCTGAATTAACTTGTCTTCTCATTGAATAGTCCAACTCCGTATGTGTGAGCATGTATTATCTCCATCTTGCTTCCAAGCTTACTTTTAGCTGTCAGAAAAAAAATTCTGATATTCGAGGCTGCTCTTAATTTTTATCTGCAATTCACAACACCATCAGGGTTTCCTTTTTTCCTAAAGGTGCCAAACAGGGCTAGTTTAGTAAAAAGCATACTGCGGCGTGCTCGCTCGTGCTCTGGTTGGTCTGTCCGTTCTGTAAATGTTACTCGTAGCAAGCATTAAGCTCCTTTTACCAGATAAAGGAACTAAATGTGCTGGGAATAAAGCCTTCTGCCTGTGTAATTCTGCCACAAAAAGTCCAAAAAGGCTTTTGATTATTTAAACCTTAGGTTTTTTTCTTCCTTCCACGGCTTCTTGCTGGAAGAACTTTTTTGTGCGTCGCCAGAGCCCAGGCCTTAAAGTTTAGAAGTGCCAGGTGAAGAAAGCAATTTCATGGTTCATGCCACCATTAATGTTCTGTTGTAATCTCCAGCGAGCAAGCCCCTTCCGTTTAAGTTTGGGATAATGAAGGGTTTAACTTTTCGGGTCTGTCAAATTAGTTGTGGGAGCAAGAAGAGAGGCCCGCTTCCCTTTTGGTTTTGCGGAGATTGCCTGCACAGACAAATAAGTGAGCATTACAGGTGATTCTTTGCGCGGAGGTAGAGAGGTTCCGTTTATTGCCATCAAATGCATTAAGCTGGAAGTCAAAGCCCTTAGCTTTTTGCTTGCTGCTAGTCTGGACCAGAAGATAATCAAACCATAAGGGTCATTTTCTGCATGAGCTAACCTTTTCCTCTCTTATGGTTTGAAGCCTTTGTTGACAATGAGATGCTCAGTGGGAACATTAAATTAACACTTCATATTCGTGGCTGTAAATTTACTGGCAAGCTGAGGAAAAGTCAGGGAAAACAAACACTCCATCATTTCTGCTTCATTTAGCTGCTGAATGGGGACACTCTCACCTGCAGAGAAAAGAGGTCAGGGCAAACAGGGATAATTTTAATCTGACTCTCAGCCTAGTCTTTAGTGGCAGTGGATTGTGTTGCATTCTGTGCTGAAAGTAAAGGTGAGAGCGAGGTGAGAGCAAGAAAATGGATAAGTACTATGTGAAATGCTTAAGAGACCTTGTCGCAGGCAGGGACGGATGGCTGGGCTGGTTACTACGGAAACTAGCGGGCTAAATACTATTAATTTTGCAAAAACTACAAAATCAGTTTGCTCTCAGATAATAGCTGCATTAAGATTTCCTTGTGTCAGCCAGGAGATAACACTGAATTCCTCTGCTGAAGGTTGAAAAAACAAACTGTTTTTCTTTCACTCCGAGATGACAATGGTGACTTCATCCAAGTCCTGCGTTAAATGTCTCCTGTCTCTTTCCCAGGTCATGGCAATGGCTTTCAGGGGCTGATGGGCAAATAACGCTGGCTTGCTGCAGTGCTGACTAACGTGACAGCGCTTGGTTGTCACCCGCTACTAGCGTGGGTGACATTGGTGCCCAAGTTCCCAAAACACTCGGGGTGTCTTAAAACTGGCCGTTCACGGGTTTTGCCGTATTTGCTATGTGCCTTAACGTTCATCTGTCAGCAGATGAATGTTGTCGATTCTGTGAAAAGGCAAACCTTAATTACAGAAAGGTGTTTGGAGATGGGAACGAGATGGTTGAAACAACGCGTGCTTGATCTGCAGCACTTGCATTTGCTCATGTCGCTAGATGTGTTTGTCATGTTTTGCCATGTGTGTCAAAAATGTGTCGGTAAAAGGTTTTAGATATTTGAATTATTTTTGGTGGGTGTTGCTCCTCCGGCAGGATTCGAGCCCAGCGATTAAAAAGGAAGAGGTCCCACCTCTGTCTGGATGGAGCAAGGCGGTGAGGTGCCTGGGAGCGGGACCACATTTTGGCGGAGGGGTTTCTCCCGGGGGGGTGAGGGGGGGTGTTGGCTGTTTCCGAAGGGAAACACCGCGTTTTCTTCCAGCCCCACAGGCGGCTCCTCCCGTGTTCCCCGGGAAGGGGCCCTGGCCAGTGGGGCTGCTGCGGGCCCCCCAGCCCTGCCTCGCCCGGGGCTCCCGGTGAGCTGCCGGGTGGTCCCGGCAGTGCCGGGCGGTGAGCGGAGGCCGCGTGCCGGTCCTGCCTCGCTTCCCGCAGGCCGCGGGGTCAGGCTGGGGTTTAGCCCGCGGTAATGGTCTCGTTAGGGAGCTGAACGGACCGCCGGCCGGCCAGGCTGGGCATCCCCGGGGGCCGGCTGGGCATCCCCGGGGGCTGGCGGCGGGAGGCAGTGAGCAGCGGAGAGAAGGAGATTAAGCAGCTGAGAAAGTGACAAGCCGATAATAGAAAACACTTTCAATAGGCGTAATCCGCGACATGCAAGGACAAATAGGAATACTTTTGTTCTCGAATTTAGATTAACTTTCGGTTCAGGAGTAAAACTTCGAGTAACTCGGTACGCCCGCATCTCCCGGCATACCACGCAAAACCCAAGTTTGCAGTCGTCGCGGCCGACCTCCTGGAAGCGCTCCTTTGCGCAGGGACTGAGGGAAACAACGCGGGCAGATAACGGCACGGGGGTGAAACGTGAAGCACAAGATGATTTCCAACGTTATCTTATCCTCCGACTGGTGTTGGGGTGGCTTTTCCTCTGCTGCAGCGTCCCCAGCCTGTCTGTTCACACCAAGCAGAGCTGGAAGCGTCGTTTAATAAATTACTTGGTGCACTTAGGAGAAAACGGGCTTCAACAAGAGGGCTTTGCAAATCAGGCAGTTTGTATGGGCACACGACTCCTCAGGAAAGTCTGAGGCAAGGAGAAAAGAGACTTATGTGGAGCGGTGACATTTTTATGATAATTAGAGATGTTATGGGGTGTAACAGTAAAGGGAGCCGCATAAAATAAAAATATAATAAATTCAAATACAGCCTATTTTTGGCCAAACAGCTTCCTGATCCAATTGCAGAGAATTGCAATACCATACAGCAGTGCTACAGATATTTTCATTGGCTTTTCTTGCCGGCTGACAGGCCGCAATAAGCGTCTGTTTACCTGTGCTTGGGCGTTTGGAGTGTGAGCAAGGGCCTGGAGAGGAAAAGATGCTCCCCTCGTGGCAGAGTTGAAGATCCTTAAAGCAAATTGGGAGGAGGAGGGTCAATTAACTAAAAATCTCCCCGAAGGTAACCAAGCGTTGCTGGGAATACTGTGCCTGGCTTCTCCCCACTGCCGTGTAAAAGGCGGCTGTGAAATAAACAGCAAAAGAAATGAGCTACATTAGCCAGACTAATGAATTCACAAATTGTTAGCAGACCAGGGGGGCCTGACATCCTTACCGAGGAGGGCAGAGGCATCAAAACACATCCCCCCTCCCGGGCATTCCTGCCGGTGGCCAAGGAGATGAGCCGAGGTTCCCTTAAAGGCTGGTGCCGAGGGAGGAGAGAAAAATGCGGGCAAGCTACGTGGGCTGAGCGTGGCCGGCCGGCGCGGGCAGCGTCCCTGGGCTGGCAGACAATGGTGCCTCGCCGAGGCAGGGCTCCTGACCCCGGGCGTTACCCGGCGAGGACGACCGACAGCCTCGTCCTGTGATCTCCTTGCTGCCGAGGGTTTCCCTGTGCCGGGCACCCCGGGAGCCCCGCCGGGGCTGGCAGGCCGTGCTGGAGCAGGGGCAGGGGAGCCGGGGAGGTACGCTTCTCCTTTTCTCTCTCTCGGCCGGGACGGGCGTCTGCTGCGGGTGTTTCTGGAGGCGCAGCCCCGGTGCAGCCCCCAGCACGTCGGAGCGCTGCGCTGGGCGCCGTGCTGGGGACGGGGCGGCTGGCACCCCGTGTGCCTCCTTTCCTCCGCTGCTGGCGTGCAGGCCTCCGGGGCGGAGGGCACGTCCCCAGCTAGCCAGCCTCACGGGGCACGCCGCGTTACAAATCCCTGATGTGTGCAAAGTCGTTAACTGGGGGCTTTAACTTCTTATCCGAGCCCCATCCAAGTGCTGCTCTGGGAAGTCCGAGGGGGACGATGTGTCCTTTTTGAACCTCGGTAGCTGATGGTGGCCTCGAGTCGGCAGCAGCTTGTGTTGGAGTTTTACTGCTGATCCTTACCCTTCAGCCTCGGAGCTCGGCGAGCTCCGGTTCTGCTGCTGGAAGCGGTCCTGCCGCGGCTGTAGGAAACTTGCCTTCCTCGGAGTTGGCAAATACTCACTTGAACTTATTTTTTTAATGGAGGTCAGGTTGGCTACATTCACTCTTTTTGTTTGGCTTCCAGCCCTCTGGGTTTAGGAGCAGGAGGGTTCATGGGAGTGCGGCATACTCAAGTTATCAGTGGGTTTATGAATTGTGGCAAAAATGGGGTCTCTGCTGTAAACCCAAATTGCCAAGTCGCTGCTCATCCACTGCAAGAGCAGAAACGGGGCCGTTCCCAGTCACTGCTTGAATTTTGGACACTGGGTTGGAGTCTCACACCTGACTGCTCCTAGCAATCCCTAACCGTTCAAGTTACTCACAGGAATTTGGGGGGTTCAGATGCAAAGAGAGGGGTTACCTCTCTTGCGTGGAGAGGTAACGCTCAACTCCCACGCAAGCTGGAATGAAGCAGCCTAGGCCTGCCTCATGGATGTCTTGCCTTTGGAGAATGCTTCAAACGGCAGGAAAATCTGCAGAGCTCAAGGCTATGGGAGCCTTCAGCCATTGCTGCTGAGGACATCCGGTGCTGGTAGCAAGCTCAGAGCCAAAACTCATCTGCGATTTCCCGTGGGGACTTTTTGCCTATAGTAGGAGAGACATCTTCACTGAGCAAAGTGCTCCTTTGGTGTGTATCTACCCTCTTGGGGAAAGGGGGTGTGTGGATTTTGGGGAGTGGGATGGGGGGAAGAGAGCCCAACCTGGGGTCAGGGCCCGGTGCTGAGGCCCTCTGGTCCCATGCTGGACCTGGCTAAATGTCTGAGACATCTGAAGAACGAAGAGGAGCACAGAGGAGTTTGTCTCCCGTTGTCTCAGAGCAGCTCTTTAATGGGAGCAAGCTGTGAGCAAGCTCAAAGCGGTACTGCTGGATGCTCACGTCCAAAGCCAGCAGTGCCGCTGGTGAGCTGCCAACATCTAGGGAGGAAGGTCTTCCTCGGAGGACGCTGCTGCTCAGCCCAAAGCTCGGGAGCCTGGGGTCTGGCCCGGGGTTGCTGTTCCCAGAGGGGCTGCTGGAACAGGCAGGCGCGAGGGGTGCAGGGTGACGCCAGCAGAGCTCCCGGATGCCCCGAGCAGTGGGACGTGCGGGGCGGGCAGGGGCATGGGATCTCCTTGGCGTGGCTCTGAGCAGCCCTCTAATCTCCTCTGCGTCCGTGGCGTGGGCTTACGCCGGCTGATCTCGCCTTGGGTGCAGAGCAAGAGTTGCTCTGCCTCTGTGAAAATATTACCATTTATTTTACCGGCCTCTTAAAAGATAAGGTTGAAACATGCAGTCCTGCAGTTGAGAAGAGAAAATAAAGAGGATCAGACACAACCCCCATGTACACATGATAATTTCTAGTCTTGGCTTATCTTGTAGGAATTATAAGATACCGAGTAGGAAATAAATCATAATGTCAGGACCAAATGCCATTTTCTTTCTTGGTGTGATTTGCAGCATCCCAGTCAAACAGATAGATTTCATTCCCCCTCATAGGATTTTCTTCTTTAATTGAATTATGCCCCGACTAGCAAATGGGATTCATTCTTTGAGATACAGGGAAATTACCATTTGATGAAACAATGCTTTACTCCTTTCTCACCTGCACAAACATCCTTCAGGAAAACTATTATGCAGATATCCTTGATTACAGACTATTGTTCCTTTTGATCTCTAGCTTTGTTTATCATAATCAACAACAGTGTAATACCACATGAATATTATACAGCGAGTGCACAGATGCATTTGAACTGTCCTCGGCAATTGTTTGCTGGCTATTTTCTTAGAACTTCAAAAGAGTTTTTGGTTCTATTTAATTAAAATGCTCTCTGCTGCAGACAGCTAATTGACAGGCAGATACTGAATCAGTGAATTGCTTGGTGTATCACAGCATCTTTATTCACTTCTTCTTCTCAGGGGTGGGGCATTTCAGAATAATTAATGCTAACGACCACCAGGAACCCAATTTCCTGATAAATTACGAACTTCAATAATCCGAAGTGACAGATATTTCTATGCTCAAATTTGTTGCTGCCACAAGTGAAATGGTGAGTATTACAATTCAGGATTTGGAGTATTGACTCTTATAACTACAGCCATAGGTCTTTTGAGGTATATTTTTCAGATTTGTAGTGTTAAGTGATCTTTGTCTTGAATTCAAACTTTCACTTAATTCCTGATTCTCACAGTTGAGAAGAAATTGAGAGCTTCAAGTTCAAACCCCAGCAGGCGAGCGAGAGAAGCCAACCTGTATAATCATTTGTTTTCAGCTGATGCAATGGTTTGGGAGGGGAAAGGCTGATCCCTGAGTCCTGTGCTTTTGGGGCCAGCAATACGGAGATGACTCTGCAGGAGGAATCATATTGTCACCTGATTTCTGGAGGAAATGCGTAAGGCAAGGGAGGAGACTCGTTGATTTTGCACTTGTTAATTTTTTGTAATTAACTCTTGTAGTGCAACCTCTTAAAGAGAAATGGTACCGGCCCCTGGTCACCAAGGGTTTCACCTCCTCTTGGTGCAGCGGGGAGGGGAGGTGGCAATGTGCAGGCAGGGGAGGGAAAGCACCAAAACGGAATCTGCCCCCTGGAAAGCTTCAGGTCCCCCTGGGTGACTGCCTCCGAAGGCTTCGCTTCCCTGGGCTCCTGGGGCTTGCTCACGTCCTACCCCTGCCCTGCGCTGAGCACCAGCTCAGTCGTGTGTGACCCTGCTCTGAAGGGGCAGAGACCTCTGGGGAGCATCGGTGGTGAGAAGGGGCAGCTCTTAAAATGACAGATTAATTACATTGAATAAACTGGCCTTGACAAACTTCCTCAGGTTTTGAAACCATTTTCTACTAGTCCTGAATATGTACCTAGTGCTGCAGATCCTCCTTTCTGTATAAACTTGCTAGAGTGTGTTTCTAATGGAGTTTGAAAAATGAGCGGGCAAACCCGGCAAGGTTGATGACAAAAATCTGTCTCAATCTGAGGTGGAAGGATGGCAACTAATCTGATTACAGTAATGCCATTCCCGATTAATTTACTTGGAGTGGTGACTGCTGATCTGTACTGTTACTAGTGAGCTTATGCTGTTTACAGGAGTTGCAATAAATATGCAAAAATCCATCTGCACGGCGTGGGCACGGTACCCGTTGGAGCGGAGGCTGGGCGCCCTCCCCTTGCGTGCAGCGTGATCCCTGTCGAAAGCCCCGGAGCTCAGCGCTGCCGGGGTTCTCACACCCACACGCAGGGATTTCTGCAGCATCCCTGTCTCCGGCCAGACACGGGCTCCCAGAGGCTGCTGTGCGCCTGCCTTGACCGAGGAGCTCTAGGGGTTGCCTGTTCCACGTGCGTGATGGGTTGGTTCACCTGCCCCGTAATTACTGCATCTGTAATTCGTAAGATGGATTTGTTCTGTAACACGTTCAGGCAGTAAATTTACCAGCCAAGTGTGAAATAGTATAAGGAGCTTTGAACCCACGAGCTCTTTTCTGAGGCTTTCTGAGCTTTGTGAGTGAGTGTCTGAGGCTTGGCCCTTCCTCAGGTGTAGACCCTGCGGTGCTGCGTAACCCACCTCCAAAAACCTCTGCCCTGCGCAGGCTGTCGGGCTGCTTGCTCGCAGCCCCACGCTTTCCCAAGGCAGATGTATGCCATTTCATTTCAAGCATAAAATTGATGCTTACTCCAGCAATATGAGAACCAAAAGGAAGAAAGCAGAAAAATAATTATTTACTGATTCAGTGGCTAGTTCCATTTATTAGTTTCACATCTCTTACAGAGCTAATTACGGCAAATCTCATTAACTGCATGGAGTGGGTTGGAGAGCGGCTTTCCTGCGGCTGGCTGCTGATGTAGACTTAGTGCCTTTGCACTGGTAGCGATCATCAAGAAATCTTGATTTCCCAAGGCAACAGGCTTGGCGCTAATTTACACGGTCCCTTTTAGCGCATGCTGATGTTCGGTGGTGAAGACTTAAAACTCTGCTTGTCCTGTCGGGTGAATTCTGTGTGCTCCTACAGCAACCCCCCCTTCCTGAAGAGCAAATAAAACTTTAAGGCCAAACACCTTCCAGTAACGTCGGCGTTGCATCTGGAATGGATCCGAGATTGTTTTGCTGTCATTCCCAAAGTGCTGCCTGCAAAAATGTGCTGGTATTGCTCGCAGCCACTTGGAATCACCTCCCCTACGGCTGTGCCAACGCGGAGGTCGAGGCTGCTGCTCGGGCACTGGAGACCCTTAGAGGCCCCCAGCCTGCAGCAGCAGCCCCTTTGCCTTTCCCTGCAGCAGAAGGTAACCCTTATAGCATCCTTCGCCACAGCTCGGGGAAAGGAGGAGGTACCTCCAAAGGAGGCCGTCATCGATGCTTAAGAGTTGTTAGGGTCCTTTCCATCATACGGTGACTATGCTGATCATGCTGGAGGGAAAGGGTAAATCCCTCCAACATGTAAATATTTTATTTCAAGTAATGATCTGTTCTGTACCTCCTGATGGGAAAGAGCCTTAGGTGTGCAGAGAGGCCAGGAGCCCTATTATAACAGGGATTCCTCAGCGGGGTGTTCTGCTCCCTCTACGTTAAACTGCTGGTTTGCTGGCATGGGGGTCCACCGCTGCTCCTGCCCTGCCTGGCAGCTTACTGCGGTGGCTGTGGAAAGCAAAGCAGAAGTTCAGAGATCCCTTTCTGAGTCTTGGTCTTTTCAGGCAGCCAAAAAAAAAAAAAATCAAGTTTTTTCAGCTGTCCTAAAACTTGCAGGGGGTTTTAGGAAGGCAGCTGCAAGAACTAGATGGTTAACTAAAAGTACACCAGCAGACTCCAACTGCTGGAAAGTTCAGGGAAAAGCGAAATATTCTTTCATTTGAGATAAATGGAGGGTACTGCTGATAGTAGCTGTCCAACAGACTGGAGTTTTGCCGTGCTTCGCCTTTGGATGTCAGCAGGTTTGGAGGGGCGGAGAGGGCTGCGCTTGATCTGTAATGCAGCGTGGAGAAAGTCTGGGGGCTTCGCTGCGGCTGGCCAGGCTTCCAGGCCCCTGACTCGGTGTTTTGATCCAAACCAACGTCGTGTTTCTGCCTTTCAAGAGCCGTGTGGCGGGGGCGAGATAGCGCGGTGCCGCGGGAAGGCTTTGATTGCCGCAACTTTCAGCACATGCCGATGGCTCCATTTGATTCCCGACAATAAAACCCATGTTTGACTTCCAGTCTAGAAACTGCCTTTGGCGAGAGATCGGGCTTTGGCTGGGGGCTGAAACATGAATAGCAGCTCCAAACAGCCTTCGAAGTGAGGAAATTACATTTTTAGGCTGGATAGGATTATAGTAACAGCCTCTTTGCAGCCTGTATTTTCACAGAGGTCGAGCAAACTTTCATTTATGCTCCTTGCCTTGACTAAAGCTTAAGGGCTTGTCGTTGCTTGCTCCTCTAGTGCTTTTTCGTGCTGATAGGGAAAGACGACCGATGCAGGAGGACTGTTGTTTTCCTGCTGTGCAGTGGGCATGCAATTTACAGGGGTAGCTTATTTTCATATTTTTATCTGAGAGATGAATAAAGAATAGATTTTTTGGCTAGATGCACATGTCCTGCAATTAATCTTTCAAACTAATCTGGGATTAGTAAGGACTCAACAGCTAAAAGCGGGACCGCTTCTTTTCATCCCAGAAGCCAGGTCTGAACTCTGAAAATATTTAGGTCCCCATTCTTATCAATGGGTGCTGAGTGTGAAAATGTCTTTGAGGGTCTGGGTCATAAGCAGTTAGCAAATGATTTAGCAAGTGCGTTTCTTGCTGTATGACAAAATCCGTGGTGGTTAGTCGAAGCCCTGCCAGGAGCCAGGCTGCCGGAGCGGCTGTGGTCAGGTTTCTGTAGCCAAGGGCATGCGAGGGATGATGTGGCTGGCACGGCAACCGCATGTCCATAAAAAGATGTGTGCTCGTTGAAGGCTTCTGAAGGCCATGGCTTAATCCAGAGCATGGAAGAGGGGAAGTCCATGGCTCAAGCTGCTCGTCAGGTTCGCTTGGATGCGGCTGCTGTCACATTCATTTGCATCTTGTGACGACTCCCAAGACTTTGGGCGCTTGAAGTGCTGAATGTTAATGGCAGCAGAAGCAGCCGTTTCAAAAGCAAGGTCTGTTCAGCAAGGAGTGCATTTCAGAAGAAATACAAATTGTTCTGCTGCCAATTTTTTTTCTTGACCATCCAGTAACTTTGTAATTAATGTGTTAGCTGGTTGCCAATTAACAAGCAAAACTGTCTCGGCTGCCGAACACTTTTCCACTCCCGATATATTCCCTTTTTCTCTCCTGCCTTTCATCTCTGCAGTCAGTCGGATACCACCGCTAAAGCCATCTGCCCCTTCACTCTGGGAACTGCTGTCGTAGCTTCTGGTCCCTTACTGCGTCGGATCCAGCCCTCTTTGGGCTTGCCTCACTGCTTTGTGATTTTCTTCCTCCCTTCATCTCTCAACCTGTTTTTCTTCACTCTTGGCTGCCTGTCTAGCTCTTTGGGATCCTTGCCCTCCACTTCAGACACCAAAATCCTGTTGCCCCATCCCAGGCCTTCCCCTTACTGACTTTCCAAGCAGTCTCCCATGCTTCATTGGTGCTTGTGAGATAGGTCTTGTGTGGTGGGTTTTTTTCTTTCTGTTGCTCCAAAGGCATTACCAGCTCTTTGGGGATATTTCTCTGTTATGCCAGATGGTGGTTGACTCTTGTGCAGGTTTGTTGGGGGGGTGACAAGGAAACTTCTGTGTTGCTGAGAAGAGATGGTGGCTTCACCTCGATGGAGGTGGGTTCGGAAGCAAGAGGGCAGGTTAACTGTCCTGTCCCCGGAAGGCTGTGCATTGCTGTGGAGATGCAAAAGCCTCATCTGCAGCCTGGGCTGAATAACGGCTTCACTGAAGCTTGGGTTGAAGCATGGGAAGGAACTGAAGATGGGTATGGCCGTGTCCTTCTGCCCTCTGATAGCAGTGGAGGGGGGTCTCTGAGTCATAGGCACCAGCAAGGCTGCCAAAGAGGGCCTTCAGAGGGTCTCTCCATCTGCCTTTCAGCTCTGAGGTGAGATACCCGCTTGTGCTGGACAGCGTTGTTGTGAGAGCACACCTCTGAGACGGCCCCTGACCGCGGGAGGCTGCAGTGGGCAGAGTGGGGACCGCATGGGACACGTAGGGTAGGACTTGTCCAGAGAGACATCTCCCCTGACACGGCTGCAGGTGATGGGTTACCTCCACTGCCCTTCTTTGGGAAAGGATGGAAATGGGTTCTTCCAGGGCATGGTTCAGCTCCACCACAAAACAGATGACCCAAGCAGATGGGGTAAGTTGTACACCTCTCTTGGCACTGATGGCAGGAGGCTGGCGTGGGTGCTGGTCTCCGCAGCTCGTGCTGTGATCAAGTCAGGGCTGAGGGCATCTGATGGTGTGGGGGCCACCCTGCTCCCTCCGCCGACATCTCGCAGGGTGCAAGCGCTGCCGTGGCTTGAGGGACACCCCTGAGCCTCTGGCTCTGCTCTCCCGCTCTATTATAGCACCAACAAAAATCCCTCGGCGCATCTAATTCGGGTACCTATTTATTCTCTCCATATGTGTTGTGTGTGCCTCTGGCATGTATATTTATATAAATTCTTATTCACCGGCTTCATAAAATATCCGTTAGGAGTGGGGCTGGGTGGGGGTGACCCAGATGCACAAGAGGAAATGTTTCATATCTCAAGGAGTGCCGTATGTGCCCCCCGGCAGCCCCTCCCTCCTGCCTATCAGATGTAGGGCTTAATGGGCTTAAGAATTAGAGCAGCTGCTTGGTGCAGAATTTATTGACTGACTGTGCATAACGAGGGGAATTAAAAACCTAATTGGCTGAGCTGGTCCCTGTCAGTTTGAGAATTTTTACTTTTCTCAGGGCTTGATGTTTTTATCAAGGCTCCTGGACTCTTCCCTCCCTCCTGCCTCGCTTTTCTACTTCTCTCTCTTTTATGGGTCTGAGATGCAAACAAGTAGAAAGCCTGCCCGTCTCCTTGGGATGATGCCACCCTCTTCACCGGTGGCCTCGAGCAGGGAGCGATGCTGTCCATGGCATCTGGTGTCCAGACCCCAGCTGGAGTTTGACTGGCACTTAGGGTGGCTTGCTTTGCAAGGGATGAGAGTAAAAGTCAGAGGTGGGGTGCAGAGCCACTTCATGGGTCACCTCCCAGAGCAGGAGGCACCTCCCTTGCAGTGGCATTGGTAAATGCCCTTGCGTAGACAGGGGTGTCTGTGCTGTCCCTTCCAGAATAAACTTTGTTTGGCTTCCCAGTGTCAGCACAAAACTAGAGCTTGTTTGCTGTATTAAGAAGGCAGGAAAGGGAACTCGCCTGGAAGATGGTGTGATTGAAGCATCAGTCCTGCTCTGTGCTGCAAGTCACAGCGCTCCGAAGGCACTGTAATAGCTTTCCTTTCGATAAAGCTGGCTCGTTAAATGGCTCCCTGGAGAAACCTTACCTGTGCCTTCTGCTTTCTGCTTCCTTTCCCCAGCTGTGTACATGGAAGGAGAAAATGAGTTTGAACTTCAAAAGTCTAGATCTAAAAACCTTCCTGTGGATTTCTTCCGGGGCGGCGTGCGAAGGGCTGTGCTGCTGGCCGGGCACTGCTCCCGTGGCCCAGAGCACGTGTCCCCTGTCACCCGCAGGGGACGAGGCTGTGGGGTTGTCCTCTCTGTGCCAGCAAACACTTGTAGGTGCCTGCTGAGGAGGCAGTTTCTGTGCACGGTGCAGAGCACCACAGCCAAAACTGAAGCTGGTCCTTGCACAATGATACCTCGCTGGTGTGCAGCACTCCTCATCAATGCGTGTATGGGGCTTAACCCTCAGCTCCTCTCTGAAACTGGCCGTACTGGTTTTCACTGGTGAGAAGCTAGCGTTGCATGACTTCTTCCAGGCCGTACATGCTGTGAGAAGCCCACAGGCCTGACCTCGGCCCAGGCACCCTCAGTGCCCAAATCCTGCAGTACGTTGCTCCCTCGAGGGATGGCGTGGCATCGTGTGTTTGAGATCTGGAAGGAACTGGTTCGGTTTCCAAATGGGTTCCTCCTAGACCATCTCTGGAGGTGCTCTGGGGATGAACAGCTTGGTGGTGCAGCTTTCTGAGGTGGTGTTTTTACTTGATTTCTTGACGTTACCAAGTGCTGTTCTAATAAGACAGTATCGCAGAGTTAAGTGCATCTTGTGTAGCTGTGACCACGTAGATCCTCCTGCTGCATCTTGTCGTAGTTGCAGCCAGGGCTCTGTCGAGCTGTCTCCAGCTCCCGGAGACCAGGAGAGGTTTTTCCTCCTGCATCTCTTGCTCTCGGAGAGGCTGAATGGGCACGGAAATAGCCTCACTTAAGGCTATGTCTCATTACTACATTAAGTCAACAACCACTTGAGTATCCAAGGATTTTGATCAAAGCTAGATATTGAAAGAGGGGGACAAAGAATGGCAAACTTATTTGACTTCCACTTATTTCCAGAGCCTGTTGAGCACATGGCTGTACTCCTCACCAGCGTGAAGTGTGTTCCCGGCAGAGCAGCCGCCTGCTCCCTGCCTCCTCCGTGGTCAGGAGAAAGGCTCCTTCAGGAGCTCCAGCCTGAGAGCAAGGGCGGGCGCCTTCCTCTGGCACCCGGCAAAGGCGAGGGGAGCGGCCACCCGTCCCGTCCCTGGGGGCAGCGACCCCCGGTGCAGCCCTTCTGCCGGAGACCCAGCGAGCGCGGAGGGGGACGCGCTTGGGACGGGCATCAAATGTTGCTATGAACTCGGGTGCGAATAGTCAAAAACCCCCAGATCCAAATTACTGACTGCTGCTTGGGTTTTGTTCAAGGCTCTTGAATTCACCTTTGTTAGTGTAAGGAGCAAACCAACAGCTGTCTGGCTTTTCACGGCTACTTGCAGTGTCTTTGTGAAACGTGAAGAGTAATGAGTTAAAAGCAGTTACCGAGGTGAGCCTCGACGCCTGGGTCCAGCGCAGGCTCCTTGGCTGGCCTTTGCTTCAGGTGGGGTTTGCCACCTAAATAATTTTGGATGTTCGGGCATTTGTCTTGCTGTGCCCAGTTCCCCCATCTTCAATACAGACCCTCTTCTCCCTCCGACAGCCTTGCTCGTTGAGACAGTATGGGGTCATGCCAGATGTCGGGGCGGCACCAAGTACCACAAAGCTGCCAGCACAGCAGCAAAAAGTCTTTGCATTTTTTTACATGGAAATCATATCAGTGTTTCAGATTCTAGTGGAGGCAAGACCGAGGGTTTTTATTGCAGTTTAGCTTGTTGTGGTCACCCCTGTATCCTTAGTCCTCTGTACCTAACGACGCTGTAGTAAAAATAAAAGTAATCTACAGTAAATGTATCCTGGGTACCTATTTCATGATAAAAACACCTCAGTGCCATGAAAATAAAGTGTTAGTGAGTCTCAGTAGTGTCTACAAAGAGGATACTATCTCTTGAATTAATTTTAAGTCCCCTCCAACAATTCTCAGTGTTATTTGCAGAAGGCTGGAAAACAGTAAGAGGAGCAGCAGCTTTGATGCTTTTTTTTTTTTCCTTGCAGGCGTGTCTGTGGGCATCATCGCTTAGGGCTGAATTAGACCTGTCTGGTTATTCATGCTCCTGTTACAGAAGCAGCAAGGGATGTAACGGGGCTGAGAGGTACTCCTACTTTGCATTAAAAAACACTTTTGTTAACATCCTAGTAACCCTTTGGAAATATGAAAGCAGAAGCAGAAATCTGGTTTTGCTGTGGCTGAAAGGCTATTGAAACCCAGAGAAACCCAAAGTTTAACATGGGAAGTCATGGTGAAGGAAGAGCGGAGCATGGGAATTTACATTCAAGAGGGAGGAAAATGAGGGATTTGGGCAGAGAATAACTGATAGGTGCTGTGAATTCATTAAAAATAGGTTATAAAAGATACACTACAAGGTTCTGGTGACAGACCAACAAAGCTTTTTCTTCCCCTTCATTGTTTATACTGTCACAGGATCCTCACAATAGCTGATAGTTTAGCCTTGTACTCCATGGTTCATTATCTATTATTCTATTTATTAATGCATTCTTGGGTCTTAGTGATGTGATAAACCATCCGTGCTTTTCTTTTATGGTTTAGTAGGATTCTTCTGAAACCCCCTCCGTGTTTACATAACCTTGCAATTCACGGTTATCTATCATTTATTTCCTACTTTACACGCACTCGATAAAGCCAAGGCAGCCGAGGGGCGTTCAGCCGGCGCGGTCCGGCAGCGGCGTATTGCCGATTCGTGCTCGTCGTAACGTTGCCAGGAAATCAAATTCAGGGTGCCTTTTGGGGAGGGCTGTCCCTCCGCAAGGGCAAGAGGAAACCCGGCTCTCGTGGCAGTGGGGTTGGGTGGCACCGGGAGATCTCCTCCACGCCTCTGCGAGAAGGTGGTCGAGGCTTGCGCTCGTGAAGGTCTTCAGGAAAAGGGCTGGGGTTCTCGCGAGCCCCCCGTGGAAGACCCAGACCCACGGAGGTGCTAAGCTTGACTTCAATGGGAAATAAACAGGGATTAGGGGTTGGTTTAATGCTTTCTCTGGGAAACCATGGGGCTCCTTTTGAGGAGCCTGGCTGATGTGGCGATTTGCTGACTAGCCGAGCTGGGGCAAAGACCCTGGTTTAGGCACTGCAGTGGTATCCACAACTTTTTTCATTAAATCCCCTTTGGAGAACGGAGGACCAGCATCACTGTGGGGCCGCTCTCCATCAGAGGCAGAAAATCATCTAAATATGACACCAACCCTTTATTAACAATACCGGGGAACTGGATGCGAGACCTCATTTATGATTTCATTCATAATCCCTTCAAAATGAGTTGGTACCAGTATGTGATAAGTGGATTATGTGTTAGGCCCAAGTAAAGCCAGACACAATTAGTGCTTTAATAAACCGGTTGTATGCATTACTAACAACTAAGTCATAAGGGAATTGGTGTATTTACAAACCCTAATTAGTAGTTTGTTACTGTGATACCAAATTTAAACAAATCTGTAGCATCGCTGACCATCTGGGTTAGAAATCTCTGTTTTGAATTTAATTAGGAAATAGTTGTGACAGAAAATTGGTCCTTATTAGTTAGCTAACGATCAGCATTCCCCTAATTGAAATGAAGAACTGTCTGTCAGGTTTGTGAAATATGTAGATACAAGCAGAGACAATCAAAAAATATTCTCTCACTTAGGACTCTGTAAGCTGTGATGATTGATTAAATACCACCCCCCCCCCCCCAATATTTTAACAACTAAAATGCAAATGACACAGTTATGAACGTGCGTGATAAAAATCTGGCAATTAGAGAGAATTGTGCATTTCTGGGTTTGCTTTTAAAACTGGTGACGAAGGAGCTGGCCCGGGCAGGGCGGTGTGGATGCGGCCCCTTCCTCCCCCGTGCGTCCCCAGGACGGGCATTTCTCATCCCAGAGCGGGAGCCAGCCTGCACTTGCGGTTGCTTTCCCCAGGAAAACAGCAGCACAAAACCAGCCTGACTCTAGCACCCGTTTATTTTGGTGGGAGTTGGCCGTGTCCAAAAGCTGCAGGGTCTGCAGGGCTGGGAGTCCTCCTCGGCGCACGCGCGCCCTGCGCTGAGCAGATTGTGGGCATTTCACGGCTGATCCTAATGGGGGAATAAGATACGTATCGCTTTCTGCAAGCGCACTTACAGCAGAAGTGAGCATCTCAACCTTGCAATCAAAATAGGGATAGTTCCTTTAAAACGCAGACTCTGGTTCTTAATTAATTTTCACTTCCTCCCTTTATAGTTCTCTGCAGGACTCTGGATATTAGGATTCCTGGTAAGCTTTCCAGATTAAAGAAAACGTACACTGGCAATAATAAACAACCCGATCGCTGCTGTTCTAGCATTACTTGATACTGATAAACTCTTTATATATTGTAACAGACAATGAAGTTTCTGTAGGGGCTTTAAATCACTTAATGTTGAAAGGAATTCCCAGACGGCTTTATCAGTCACTGTGTAAAATTGTTAGAGATCTCCACCAGCTAATAAATTTGATTTGGGGTTTGTTTTGCTGGCATTTGCACAACCCTCTGAGAACTATAGTTACTGTATTCCTATACAGTATTTGAATTCAAAATTGAAATGCCCGTTTCCCTCTCCTCTGGGAGGGGAAATAAAACTTTGCAATAGAATATGAATGTCGGTTGTTTTTCTTTTTAAGCTGGTGCGTTATTATTTGAGGAGATATAGTGTTTGACAAAACCATTTATTTTGTTTCACATATTTTATTGAGTAATAAAACTAGTTTACATTGCTGCCACATATGGGGATTTGTGCCTGTTAATATGTAAGGGAGATGAGCGAAGAAATCGGTACCCCAGCCCCGCCGGTTTTCACTTTACGACGCTGGCCTGCCTGCCCGGTGCCCGTCACGCCGCGCAAACGCAGCCGGCAGAGGCCGGGTGCCGGGTGGGCTACGCAGAGCCCTTGCTGGGGCTGCTGCAGGAGGCGCATCCCTGCGGAGGAGCTCCTGGGGGCTCCTGGGCAGTGCTGAAAAATAAAGGCGATGTTGTTTTCCGGGCTGATTTTTTTTTTTTTCTACCCAGCACTCGCAAATTTATCGTGAATGACCCCTTTTCATGAATGTTCCTGTTCTGAATGGGAGAGAACCAGCATTTTTAATCTAGAAAAATCCCCTCTAAGTAAAGCCAACTGCAGCTGAAGGCAGTGCATCAGCTGGACTGCAGCCGCCCGGCGAGGAGCCCTTCTCCTGGCTGCGCTGCCAGAAATGCAGAGCACGGACCGCCTCTCTGGTCACTTTTTTTTTTCCCTGCCCCGACTCAGAGGAGCTGGGCTGGGGTTCAACAAGTCTTGCTTGAAGCCCCATTTTGTTTTGCTCTTTCTTTGGGCTCCCTCTCCTGCCCTGGCATCTCCCCAGCTGAGAGTCTCTCATCTGCAAAATGGGGCCAACAGTAATTCTCTTCCAGCCCGGGACTGCCGTGGGCTTGGGGATACGATGCCCTTGAGGGGCTGTGCAGAGCAGCCGGGGGTGCTTGTCAGAAACGCCCGGACAGAACGGGCACTTTCTTTCCCTGCTGTGGCTGCCCAGAGGCCGGAGGGAGACGGCATCCGCGGAGGAGCCAGGGCGGCCGGCCCCGCGGGCGGCCGCAGGGTTGCAGCTGTGCGCGCTGCACGGCTTTTGCACCCCCAGCCCTTGACGCCAGCAGGACGCTGCTGTGGCTGGCATTGCCACGATGGCCGGCCCAGGCGAGACTGGTGCCAGCCGAGCAGGGTCAGCCCTGTGGCCTGGGCACGGCTGGGAGCAGCCCCCAGCCTGAGCAGCGTGGTGCGGGGGGGAATGGGCTTGCCCGAGTTACAACCTGGCAGGAGAAGCCAGCAAATCCTGGATTTTGGCTTTGCCATCCTCTGCTGCTTTATTTCTTTGTTTTACATAAAGATGTTTGCTTTAAGGGGATCGCAGAGAGCAGGAAGGCTTGAGTTCACTTGTTTAAAGCAACCTGAGTTGTCTTTTCCTTCAATCTTCCCACGATAGCGCATGGGAAGCCCCGTGTGAGTCCGTAGGGATGTGTGCACGTCGAGGCGTGCTGCTGTACCTCTGCACGTCAGGGTCGGATGCTGCTCTCGCACCTCCGTTTCAGGCGAGTAAGGACGAGCCCACGGGCAGAGGCTAGCAGTGCTCCCTGCCCGCCGCTCTGCCCTCCCGGGCACGGCAGGGCTGCTGGGGCAGGCACCGCCGCCTCGGTCTTCGCCCACCGACGGCTCGAGAGTGACACTGATGGTCTCCAGCGAGAAGCCCATCCGTCCACCCCCCTCGAGGAGGATGACAGCTGCCATGAAGCATTTTGAGGGGTGATAGAGTTTAATGCCCTGGAAAATCCAGGACCCTGTGGAGCATGCAGAGGATTCGCAAATGGGGTGCGTTGCAGACGCTGCTCCACCGGTCAGTTAGCAGGCTCTTGTGTCATCTGCAAGGTGGGTTTTGAGCGTTTTCTGTGGAAAGCAGCACGTGGAGCTGAAATTTCTCCAGACCTGGGTCTCGGCCCCCGATAACGTGGCACATTGTGGTCCTGCACAGCGTCCCTCGCGCCATTTATTTCTGGGAACTGAATTCAGGCGCTCTGGGGAATGCATGTATTTTTCTGCTAATGAGTCCGGCCACAAATGTTGCTCAAGTAATTTCAGTGTTCCTGTTGTGTACATTCAGCATCATTTTTAGCTCGCTCCCTAACTAGTGTTTACTTCAAAGTTGTTTCAGCTTACCATACAAGAGCCAGGCCTGCCGGGAAGGCCAACCACCCTGCCTGCGTGCTGCCTGTCCCCTCCCAAATTCATTCTTGTTCTAGTTGTAAGAAAGTGCCTGCCTTCGCAGCTGGCCGTGTCGCAGAGCCCCGCGTCTCTCCTGGCCGGCCATTTCACATGATTTTAACGCTGGTGCGTGCGCCTGCTTTTCTGAAAAGGTACCTCAGTTTTTGGATGCCTGATGGGAGTTACCTCAAGCGGGAGCGGGATGCTTGCCGTACCTGTGCATGCAATAGCTGCAGGGTGGTGGTTCTTTCTCCCAGAGTTTGCTGTAAAACAGCATGCGAGGCTGTTTCTAGGTGGTTTCTGGATGTTTATTTTGTGCTTTAACAGCCTGGAGCGAGTATTTGTCTGCAGGCCACGTTATCTGTAGAAAATGGTCTCAGATGCATGAATATGAATAAACCGGGGTATGCCATCTTGGGCAGCCGGTCGTCCTTTTTGGTGCTTGGGGGTTTTTTTTCCACGTTTTAAGAATATTCCTCTCAAGGGGAGGGTTGAAATTGTTTCCTTGGTCGGCACCCTGAGCGACGTGCCTCGTCTCTGTATCTGCCTGCCCGGCAGGGACGGCGAGATGGCCGGAGGGCACGTCCCGGCACCGCAGGGGACTTTGCCGCTGCCAAGGTCATCACCGGTGGGCGCAGGGACCGGTGGCTCGGACGGGAGATGGATGAAGGCGCAGGTTTCCCACAGCTTGTCATTAGTCCTTGCTCTGGAAAGGCTTAGCAGTTCCTCCCCGGTAAATTATGTGCCATTCCTCAAAAAAGTGGATTAAATAAATGGGGCTAGAGCATGTCTTTTTTGCTCTTAGCTTTAGCGTATTGATTTGGACATATTTTCAGGCCGAGGGTAATCAATTCTTGGGTAGATGGGCAGAATAAAATAATTTCAGGCAAACTCTTCGAGCGACTTGTCATTAATTTGCCTTTTGCCGGCGCTCGCCGAGGCCGGGCGAGATGCGCTCGGCACGCTGCGGGCGCCAGCGGAGCGGTGCCCTGGGGATCTCCTGGGGCTGCTGGGCCGGGAGGGAGGGGGCCGCCGGGGCTAATGAATGCTCTGTGTTTGCTCATCTTTACAGAGTCACTTATTACCGCTAATTGGGAGGGACAGTTCAAACAAGCACAGAGGAGCAGTTGTTGCGGGAGCGTGACATGGGTTTAAAGAAGCGGCCGGGGAGGACCGCGCTGCCTGGCCCTGGCCCCCCGCGCCCGGCCGCGTCCTTGGCGCGGTGCCGGGGGTGCATCCTGCCTTTGTTGGGGACCCCCTCTGGAGCCGGCCGTCGGTCCCAAGAAATCCGGGCAGGCCGAGGCGTCTCGGGCGCCGCAGACAGACGCGCAGCTGTCCGGGACGCGTAGGAAGTCACCAGCTGACGGAAGGGGTGGGCTCCTGCCTCGGCCCCACACGGGTTCAGAGATGTGCTCTGCATTAATGCGCCGGGCATCGCCGGGGCTCGCGCTCCTGAAGAGCCCCTTTGATTTGGGAGGGCACGCTGCCGCCGGGGAACGTTTTGTGCCTTCTTTTGGGGTTGCTGGGCAGGGCAAAAAATGCTCGTGCCTGCCCGTCTGGAGGGAGATCTCCCCTCCAAGCGCAAACGTAGCTCGTCTTTCCGAGTTCTTTTTACTTTCAAGTGTCCTCATCCAAGCTTGTAGTCTTTTATTTATTGGTGCTTTCCCTAATTAAAACCTTTTGGATTATTCCCTTGCAAGCTGAGCGCTTCTTGCAGCTGTGTGCCAGCGTACAAATTCCCTTTCTACAGCAGGATTGACCTGATACACTCATTTTTAAGAGATTTTTTAATGTTACTTGGGGAAAATAGCTAAGCACGAATGGTTTAGAAATAAGAGCAATATGGGCTTTGTTTCTCGGCCGCACTTTGGGTTTATAGCCTTGAACAGAAAATCGGGGTGGGTTCGCAAAAGCGGGTACGTTGCAGCGCCGAGGGGGCGTGCGGAAGGGAACAGCTCTGCGAGGCGGCGGGGTGGGACGGAGAGCTGCCCTGCGGGACCGTGACCCTGCAGGGACCGAGAGCGTAAGCCAACGGGGCCGTTTGACAGTAAGAGCCGGGGCGAAGGTCTCGCCTGGTTCCCCTGGCTGCCCGTGCCCCTGGCGCTGCTGTGACGGGACGGGCGGCGTTTGTTCCAGGGGTGCGGAAACAGAAGGTGCTGCGCCAGAAGCGCCCGCTGCTCCTCTGTCCTTCCCGGGGCCGGGGGTGCCACGGCTGCTCAGGCTAAACGCGAGCCCAAACGTGTTACGGAGCTGGTGGGATGCCCCGGGCGGGCTCAGCGTCGCTGGCGGGAGGTGGGGAGGGCATGGAGCTGAGGAGCGACGGAGGCTTCCAGTCCCCGGCACGCGGGGGAAGAGGGCGAGGGGCTGGTGGAGGGGGCTTGGTCTTCTGTTTGCCCCTGGCTACTGCCTTATTTTGAGAAACGGGGTCTGGTCTGAGCGCGTTCCCAGTTTCAGTTTTGCCCCCTTTTTTTTTTTTCCTTTTTTTTAATATAAAAACGAAGGTTGCCAAAGTGAAAACGAAAGGCTGGGTTTCTCTTTGAATGAGTAATTCCTCTCCCTTTTAAAAAAACCAAACCTCTATGTCTCCTGTTTGTAATGCAGGAAGACAGAGATTATGTGCATCTGCAGCCTGATTTTAAATATGCTCTAAAGGCGTATTGTACACACATTGTCACTGAAGAGGATAAACCTAAGGAAACAATCTTAATCTAAGAAGTTAGCATCAACTGCTAAAGCACCGGCAAAATATTCTCCATGTGTGGCTTGAATTGTAAGCGCTAGTCAAGAGGCATGTGAGCCAAAACTGCCAGTCAAAGAACGCTCTAATCAGAACAGCTAACAAGAGAAATTTTTTCTTTTGCATGTGTGGCGAAGATAAATCGAGTTTGTTTTGCAGCCTATTCTGTTTTCGATTTCCTGTGTCATAACAGAATGAATTTGTTGTTCATTGATACCTTAATATATAGGTTGTTGGGGATTTTTTTTTTTTTTTCCCGAGGAGGAAAACAATGTCCCCTTCACTTTTGCATGAATGGGTTCATTTATTCTCCGTAACCTCCGGAAGTCATTTATTTCGCCCCGCGACAGCTGCAGGGTCTGTTTGTGTAGGAGGGTTGCAGGCGCTTGGCAAGACCCCGGTCCTTCCTCGCTCCCCGTGCCCAGCGCCAGCGGGGCCGGGCCGGGCCGGCCGCTCCCGAACGGCGCTTTTTGGAGGGTCTCGCAAAAAAACCTGCGCTCCTCGTATCAGAAATGAGTCCGCTCTACTTGGGCGAAACAGCACCGGCTGCCAGGCACGGCGCAGTTCTGCTCTCTTCTCCCGAGCGATGCTCCTGACCGTTTGTTTCGGTTCCTCGCCATGTACCGTGAATCGCTGAGGAGTTCTAATCAACAGCCGTTTAATTAATACACGTGCTTTCACAAACGTTGTTCTTCGTTGTAACTTAGCAGTAACTAAGGTCCATGTGGTGGGTACCTGGGATATTTTCCCTTTATTAAAGAAGGAAGGAAATTACTCTTTGAGGAGGCTTCGGTGTTGGTCCATTGTAGCCTACGGCCAAGTTCAGCGAAGCCAGAAACCCATTCCGCGGGTCTGTGTATTTAAATGGCCAAAATAAACAACATCTCTTGCTTCCCCCCAAACACCCCTTCACCTTCCAAACACCCCAAAGCAGTTTCCTAAGAGAAATTCCATATTTTTGCAGGCTCGTGCGAGGCCGTGCCCTGTGGGTTATCCTCCACAAACTTGTTAACAGCTGTCGGATTTGATGTAGAAACGGGAGAGGGAGGAACCCGTGTTACCATTGCGTCAGATGCGGCAAGTCATCTTCCGGTCTCTTTAGACACGTTAAAAGCACCTCTTACCATCTCTTCTGTGACTTCAGTTTGTTAAGGTAAGGAATGCTGGAATAGTCTTATTAAAGCGTGGAAACGAAGAAGAAACTCCTCAATAGATGTGACGGGTATTAAGCTGTGGATCCATAGCCAGCAAAGTGCCTAATACCTGCTGAACTGGAGATGCCTCCCTTGGCTCTCCCGTCCGAGCGGCGTGCTTCAGCACGTGTTTAACTTCCCCTAAATCCGTGTGGAAGGCAAGCGCGTGCTAAGTGTCGAGCTGGATTGAACCTTAATTCCTCCCGAGGTAAAAGATCGCAGATCACCCACAGTCCAACCAAAATCTCCTTCCTCCCCACCACGCCTTCTCCCCCGGCGCCCGGGAGAAAGCCTAGGCTGCCGAGATTTGGGGCTGCGTCGCCAAATTCGGAGTCAGTTCATCTCCTGTTGTTGTTTCCCACCTGCGCCCCGGTCGGGGCGCTCCACCGCATCCCTCCCCGGGCAGGGGCTCCAGGCTCCTGCTGCCTTCGGGGACCGGAGCGAGGGTGCTCTTCTCCGCGCGTAGACCGGCCCCGTCGCATCGCGGTTCGGGGGCCGCATCCGTCGCCCCCCGCGTCTTGGGCTGACGTGCTGCCCGGGCGCGGGTGCTGGGTCTCCACGGGCGGGAAGGATGGAGGAGCTCGGTGGGCTCGGCTGGTGGCTGTTCTCGCTCTCCGTACCCGGGTTGTAAATGCAGCAGCACTTACCGGCTGTGCTAATCAGAAATAATGCGCGGCTTAATAGAACTTCTCCATTAAAAGGTTTTGGAAATAATATATAAAATGAATGGTTCGCCCGGCGAGTTTCAAACGGCTGGGGAGGGAGGGGAGCCCCGGCTAACCCGCAGACCTCCCCGGCACCGCGCGTGCAGTCACGCTACGCCTAAAACCGAAGCTGGGAATTGGTTTTGATTTTTATTTAAAATTCAAATGTCTGATGTTCTTAAATTGAACAAATGATATTTTAAAAAAATATATCAGGCTCCAACATCTGCAGATTATGATTTGCATTTTGAAATTGGCTGCTTGAATTGAACAAGGATGAATACTGTCACTCTTCTTTTATTCGCTCAGTTTATTTAATGAAATGCTAGAGGTCAACCCTTTGTCCTTAAATTAGTTACTATAAAAATCTTTTTGTACTTTTCTGCTTGTTATGATGTCTTCTAAGCAGAAGAAAAGGTTGCCATTAATTATGTCTTTGTTGAATATGGATATCTATTCATAGTTAGTTAAACAGTTTCAAACAAAATTAGCATTGAGCAACTCTAAGGCCAGCTTTACGTTGGTTATCAAGAATTTTTTGCTAAGAGAATGCTCTTCTGCAAGTGTGCATTATCTAATATATTCAGCTTTCAGTTGCTAATTTTTTTTCCAGATGAAGATGGGCTTAATTGAGGTTGTGCTTTTAAGTTTGTAGAGCTCTTCAGCATCTCATACAAAAGCATCTAGAGGCTTTTCATTTGTCTTGAGTATGTTTTAGATGTACAAATATTATTTACTTTAAACTCTAAATCAAAAGGCGCGCTGTAACTATTTTAAATAAAACATTATTCTCTGCTGAAATATATATAAATTCAAAGCGGGACTTTTTTCATTATCACTTAATAATTTATTTGAAAGAGCTGCTATTAACAAATTTTAGGATATTATTGAAACAGCAGTTTAGTAGCTGGTCTCAAACAGGCGTTTAGTAATGTAATTTACTTGTCAAAGATAGAGGATGTATATTAACGTTAAGATATAGCTCCAGTTTCATGTCTAACTCTTCGCTAAGTGCCATTTTGAATAGGGCTTTAAAGATTAAACTGCGTTAGTTTTTAGCAAGGTCTCCATATGACGATAAAGCTAGATTTTTTTCAATAATAGCCGCCTTGGGCGGCCGTCTCTTTTGTGAGGGGGTTTGGGTTGGTTGCTGTTATTTTCCAGTCGCCGGGGCAGCTCCCGGGGCAGCGGCGGCTCTCGGGGGCGACGGGGGGCCAGCGGGGGAGGAAGCCATCCCGGGAGGGCCCCGAGCCCCGGGTGCCCCGTGCCGGGGAGCACCCCGCGGCCCCACCGGGCTGGGGCCCGCTGCCTGGGCCGTGCCCCGCCGACCTGGCGACAAACCCTCTGCTCTCGCTCGGCCCCAGCGGCCTTTCCCAGCGGACCCCAACGCAGCGCGGCAGGGCACCCCGCGGCAGGGCACCCCGGCGCCGAGCGGGGCTGCTCGGGGGCACCCACCCGCCCTCGCCCCCTTGTTTGCAGGGGGCTGTATGGACCGGCGCGGACGGGCCATCGTTAGCCCTTGGCCGTCCGGCCCCAAGCCAGACAATAAGGCGCTGGGTATTTAGAAACGGGGAGGAGAGCAGGGAACGGGGAGAGGGGAAAAAGCTACGAGCAAAAAAAGAAGATAGTTAGGAGAAGTAATAAGGAAATATAAACGTGGTGGCGGAGGATTAGTCCCAGTCATTGGAAATGCAAATGAACTCCACGCTCGCTCCCAACATCTTTTTTTTCTCAGCTTGTATTTCAGAAAGGATTTTTCTCTTGTTTTTTTCCCCCCCTTTACCTCCTCCTCAGTGCAGCAGCGCTGCTTTCCCAGCAGCGTTAAATATTCTCGGAGACGAGACTGTAACCTTGTAACGCTTTTAGGTATAATATACATATTTTTTTCATTTTAAATGCTAGCTCATAATGACATTGTGAAGGAGGGATCCCGAGCCAGCCTTATTATCATGGTGTCTCCTTGAGCAGAACCTCTGAGAAATGTGAAGGGGAGACCTTTTGGAATTAACAAATCCTTTAGCTGCCTATAATTATTTATTAAAATAGGCTACCGGGATAAAGGACGGGGAGGGGGAGGGAGGAGCAGCATTCCTTTCTCTGTGCGTCCCTCCATGCAGATGTATGTACGTGTACATATCCAGCGACCAAGGGAAGCGATTGCAAGGTCCGAGCCCTGTGTTTGAGAAATATAAAATAATGGATGCGCAGAAAGAAAAGATAAAACGTGAAGAGATCGCACGTATTTTCAGGAACCGAAAGGAAAATGCTGCGTCCTGACCACGGAGAGAGCATCCCGCGTTCAGCGTAGCTGCTGGGGATTTTCATGTAAATGCCTGGCGCCAGGTTGGGAGGAATGCCATTCTGTACCTGCGCTTATGGCTCCACGTGAAAAGGAAAATAAGGATGGGATCGATGTTTTTCCCACTGTGTGCGTGAGTGGTGAAAGAGAAACCATCCTGCTTCGTTTGCTAGGCTGGGTAAAAGCAAAAAAAAAAAAAAAAAAAAAACAAACACCACACCAAAAAACCCAAGCAAACAAAAAACCAAAAAAACAAACAACAAACCTGGCTGTCATTCTGTTTAATGAATCGCATCGATTGCTGCAGATTTGTCTAACTTCATTAATTGCCCAAACCAGCACGCGTTAGCTTTGTGCGGCTGAGTATGACAGAAGTAACCCTCTCTCTACATCTTGAGAAATTTTATAAACTTAGCAGGCTATTAAAAAAAAAATCTTTGGGGTCAACTTTCCACTTGTGCCTTTAGCTCTTGAACAAGTACTTTTACGGTGTCTTCTAATATATAGGATTTATCTGCAGCTCTGTGAAGAGCTTTTAAATTTAATCCAGAGTTGAAGTAGTAATTTGTTGCTAGTGCTTTATAACAGGCTTTTCTTTTAACTTGCCCGGGATGCAGGCTCTTTGTGCGGGCTAATCTGTGATACACAATGCCAATCTGCTCGGGGTATCTCGGGTTTGGACCTCAGATGTCCTCAAAATACGAGGGGTGGAAGTTGGCGAGCGCGTTACGATCGCAATGGTAAGATGGGAATTGTCTGGCAGCGGCGCTGGGGGGGGCTGCACCCGCCGGCGCCTGGGAGAGCCCCGGCACCGGGGGGGTTCCTGTTGCACAGCCTCGCCTTTGCAGCTTGGTCGGGACCCGAGCGTTTCCCACGGGCGCGCACGGAGCTGTCGGTGTGCGTAATTTTTGTAGGAGCTCCTGCAGCTTTTCTGGAAAGTCTGTAATTTTTTTTACAGTCCACTTGGATAATAATTTTTAAAATCAATTTTAAAATTCCTCTTGCATTAGTAGTAACGTGTTTGGGGGTGTTTTGCCTGGAGGAGGCAGTGGTATAGGTTGTCCATATATAATTTTTTTTTTTTTCAGGGAGGGGAAAAAAATCATGCTGATGGAAAAGAATCTTTGACCAAGTGTTTATTTTAACTGAAGTATACACAATTTTAAAAATAATTTTTAAAGCGTGAGTTTCACCATTCTGCCTTACAGATGCACGTCTTTCTCTTTTTTTATTAAAAACAGGTTTTTTGATCCCAGATGATTAATGAATATTTTATTCCAGATACAAAAACATATTGGGGATATGTTTGGACATAGTATAAGCACGTGAAATAATGCACAACAAATATGAAATAGTCTCTCATAAATAAAGATACTGAAGCCACAATATTAAAAATGGGAGTAGCTCTGCCCGCCTCCCTTTTATCAGGAACATTTCTAAACTAAACTGATATTACAGGAGACTTTTTGGCAGCTATGGCTTGCGCAAGAAATGTTGATGTATTTACATGAATTATATCTGTGCTTTATATTTTTTTTGTCTGGGGAAAAAATGATACCTTTTATACATTGTGTGAATTTGTTCCGAGGCACAGCGTACATCATCGTTTGCTTCCCTTACGGTACTGTTAAAAACGTGCGCCTGGGAGCTCCGTGCACCCAAATCTCGTCTGGGTCCCTGCTGAACAGAGCCGATTGCCCTACGCCGTCGCCGCTGGGTCCTTCTGCCTTTTTCCTGCCAGCTACCGGTGCACGGTTGTTAATTAATTACAGCCCAAACCGTACGTTTCCAAAAGGGCGAAGCGCAGCCCGGAAATATTTTTGAGCCATAAAGCGGGGAACTTGCAGGTACAGCAGCACGTGCGGAGGTTTATAGGGATGATTTAGTGAATATGAGAACATATTTTGTGCTCCATTGTTTAGGCTCAAGAAGGCATAAAATCTTTAACATCTATTTGTCATGTAGCTATTTTAATGTAAACATTTGTCTATTTGGATGAAGTGTTTTCATTATTAAGCTAATTTCCACATGTTTCAGATAGACTGATGAGTTCGAAGCAGAGCACTTGCTGATGAGAAACGAAATTCTGCCTCGGCTCAGCCTGCTGTCAGATACATCTTCATTAGTTTTTGTCATTCACCGATGGCAAATGCTCTATAAATGAGATGACGATCAGGTCCGCCTTGATAACTTGCCTTATCTCATTAGTTTTCACATCAAAGTTAATCAGCAATGTGAATTGTAATTGCTGGAAGAGACAATGCAATAGATCACTCGGCCTTTTTTTTCTGTATGGCATCTTGAAACATCAGCAGGCTGGTGTGAGTAGATAGGCTCAGAAAGAAAATGATGTGGAAAGCATAATAAGCAAGCTGCTCAGAATTAATGAGCTTACCCAATAAGAAAAGAATAACCAATCAATGTGAGTTGGGCAAATATAATTTAGGAATAATTGCTTGATTGGTTGTCTATAGTAGACTGATTTGACCACACACAAGGATTAAGAATTAAGATGTCAAGGCAAAAAATAATTTGGCAACCGAGGGCATGTAATTTTTTGTTTCCTTCCCTTTATGACTGAAAGAGATTGCTGTTTGATATGTTATTCCCCAAGAATGAAAACATTAGATAGACACACACTGGTGGTTTGTTTTTTTGTTTTTTTTTTCCTTTATGCTTCTTTTATAATACAAGCTCTTTCAAACCTCACTGGGGATATTTCAGTACGGGACATTAAAAATGAATAGAGTAAAAAAAAAATAAATAAACCCCAAATGTCTTCATTTGTAAGCGTTGCATTGAAAAGAGCTGGGAGTTGGAAGGTGCTGTGCACAAAACGCTGGTTTCTGGCAAAACGACGTGCCTGGGTGTTTGCAAAGCCCAGCCACTGCTTGGTCCAAATCTGAAACACAATTCTTGCGGTATGCACGCTTTTAATGTAATTTTCCCCACAGCCATTGGCCAATTAGTAAAGAACCCTTATATTCTTCTATCTAAACTACGGGGAAGGTTCAGCCAGAAGGTAAATTTGCTTTGATCTACATTACACCTAATTGAGTCACCACCAATGTCTCTATCCCAACATCAAGAAATGTGAAAATGTTAGATTATTTCACTGGGGATTAAACCTAATTTTCGCGTGTTCTGCATTAACCTATTAGGCTGACTCATCTGCATTGCTAATACGGCTCAGGCAGCTGTCACTGCTAAAGAAAAACATGATCATGCAATCCTTGAATGAATGATTCCAGCTCTGATTAGTGTTAGTGAAGTTAGCTGAGCCCTGGTGATAAGGCAGGAAAATTCCCAGGTTGCCAATAGCTTTGAAAATTATCAGACTGTGGGCAAAAATGTACCTCGCGGCTCGCAGGCCTCCCTCCAAAGGCGACATTATTTAAGGCCGTCTTTTTCGGCTGCTTGCATAAACGCGGTTGCTGCTTTTAAGGGGCTGATGACAGGGGTACGTATTAAAATGCTAATGGGAAACAACCTGAGCGCGGCCCGGCGTGGAAAGCGGGAGGTTTTTCCCTGCCCGGGTGCGTTAGCTTTGGGGTTTAAATGGCATTTCCAGAGGGGAGCGGCGGCGGAGATGCCGGACCGGCTCCGGGCTTGCACGGACCCTCCGGCCAGCACGGACCACCGCACCGCGTCTGTGCCTCTGCCAGCCCCGCTCTTTGTTCGCAGGGCGGCGTGCACCGCCGTCATCTCAAGCTGTTCCTTATTTCTTCCTGTCGGTCAGATTTAAATAGTTAAAAAAAAAAAAAAAAAAAAAGGCAACAATGACGCATCCCCTTGAGATGGAGAAATTTAGGAATGAGTTAGCCTCCTAGCAATAGAGCCAGGAGCCAATTTAATCCGATTAGTGCCTCCCGACAATAGATGCTCCTAACCCATTGTGGACAGAAGCTTTCACTTTATTTGTTTCTATTAGCCAAGAATCTGAGATATCAGAAAAGTGGAATTTTGCCCCGTCAGATTGCTCGGATGATCAACAAAAAAACAAATTGAGGAAAATAGTCTAATGTGTCAATATTTATCTTTTGGCCCTAATTGTCTGCGGAGAGGACTTGTTGAGTGCGCAAAGTTTGCAGCTCCGGTTTATCTGTGCGCTCTTGATTCTCCCCATTGTATGGATATAGTGGCAGCTCCTCACAATGTAATGATGTTTAAGAAGGGCAGTAACTGCAGAGGCATAATAGAGGCATTTTAATGGAAAAAGACTTGCAGTTGTCGACCGAACTGCAACGCTTGATAGAAAATGTAAAAGGGCTTGAAACTGATATATATATATTTATACAAATTTACAGGTTCTTTGTGAATACACTTAGTGCAGGTTTAGGCAGAGGCTCGTTCCCATCTAATTTGATAGCAAGAAACACATTTTCAAATACTTTCGAATGCATTCTCCTCTCTCCCAGACCGAAGCCTGTCATGGCATTGATACCATTTACTACCAGCAGCACAAATCGGCATCACTGCTGGCTCCCCTCCCTACGGGTACGTCTGTGGCATCCCTCTGACGGGGAAACGCCGTACCCGGGCTCGGTGTGGTACCGCTGGAGGGACCTCCTCTGCCGTCTGCACCAAGGGATTTCCCTCCAAACCCCGGCTTCAGGCTTCGTGCCCATCCTCGAGGACCCTCCCGAAAGCACTGACCTACGAACAATTTCCTCCCCTCGACGACTTTTCAAGCTCTGCTAGGTATCTGGTTTTTAATCAGCGCGGCACAAGAATCGGTTCGTTGTAGCGCAAATGTTCCCCAAGGCTGCTGTGAAATGCTTCACACAAATCTGCTCTGGGCTGGCAGGGGGGGATTGATTTTTTTTTTTTTTTTTTTTTTAATTGACTACATTTGTAGCATCATCAAAGTAGGAAACCCGCTTGGTTTGACAAGACCTGGTTTACCACAAGGCTACGTTGGCCTAGTTGATTTTGCTCTTTGTGAGAAGTGGGGTGCCCCTGGGTGCTGCTCTGCTCTTCTGAAAGCCCCAGAGCCGCAAGGCCAGCGGGCGTCCCCAGCCGCTTCCCCAGAGCCAAGGGCGGGAGGCAGGCCCTCTGGGAATGCCACGTCCTAAACGTTTGAGCCTCGCAGGCACAGTCGGCAGTGAAGGGCAGCATTGCCGCAGCCGTCTAGGGCGGGTGGTGGGCTTGCAGAGCCTGGAGACAGAGACCACGGTCTGCAGAGGGTGACCCGTCCCCTCTCCGGGTGGGTGGGCTCCCGGCGAGCACCCGTCTCCCGCTGGCTGCGGAGGGGTGAGCCCGCTGCTGCCTTCCTTTCGGCAGCGAGAGTTGACGCCGGGCCCTGGGCGGGAAGGGGCTTTGTCATCCCCATCTGGTGCGAGTGCCCGACGGCAGGCACTCGTCGAACCCTACCGCCTTTCCAGCACCCAGGGCTTTAGCATCCTTACATAGCGACAGCCCCGCACCGCTGCTGGGGTGCGATTCTTCCCAGCCCGAGCCCGTGAGATCTTGTGATTTCATCCTTCCCGGCCCAACCCTGCCAGATCCGGCGGATGGGCACCCCTACGCGGGAAATAACAACCGGCCTGCCGCACGAAAAGCAATGACGTCCGAGGATTTAAAGGAAAACACCGTTCTGGACCGCGGTGATTCACTTGTGACGCTCGCACAGTATCGCTGGAGCAGAGCTTTGTGGGATTTAAAGAAAAGGATTGGACTGTTGTGTTAGGTGTGGTTAAAAGTGTTATAAAACCTCCTTGTTCTGGCAGTCAACCAGCCAGAAATCTCCTTCGGGTGTCTTATTTTAGAATTGTCCCCTATGAAATCCATTACCACCTTCTCTTAAAGCCTGTTCTGGCAGGTGCTTTCGCAGGTGGGGCGTTGCCCCTGCCATCTACAGGTCAGAGCTGCATTTTGGGGTCCCCTCGGGGTATTCCCCAAGGGTCGGCAGTGCTGGCGTTAAAACACAACCCCAGAGCCCCGGGCTGGGACAGAGCAATGCTAACCGCGGAATGAGGAATACCACAAAAACTGGCATAAGGAGGTATTTAGTAAGGCCAAGGGGAATAGGAGGAGAGGGGCATTGGGCACCAGGAGCCCTCCCCTGCCCCGAGGGGCCTCCCCGGGGACCCCCACCCCGGGCCAGCAGTGCTGGCCAGGGCAGCAGGACCTGGCCATGCCCTTGGGCTCCCGGCCCCTGGGGTGTGCAGTGCAGACCCTTGAGCTTTGGGGCTTTACCCCAAAGTGCTGAGTTATTTGCTATATGGAAAAGCACCGACCCTCTGAGAAGATCTGTGCCACCTGGCAAAGGTGCTAAATTGCAGTTTGGGAGAGGTGTGTTTTAACATCCCAGGCTCCTTAAGTAGCTGCAGAATAGAATTTCATCCTTCTGGCCTAAATCCTTTAAGGCAATGCTTGGTTCCGCAGGTGAGGAGTGAATTTGCCTGGGGGGCGGGGGGCAGCTCTGCCCTGGGCAGCTGGGTTAGCACCCTTCCCTCCCCTCCCCTCCCCTCCCCTCCCCTCCCCTCCCCTCCCCTCCTCCCCAGGTGGGTGCTGCCCTGGGGGCGACAGCCCTGCATGGGGAAAAAGGGCCAGGGTGAATTATTCCCCGTAGCTACCCCAGAAAAAAGCTCCGGAGGTAGGTACTCTTATCCTAAAGTGGGATTTTTTTTTTTTCCCCTCCCTCTGTTACGGTGATGGGCTCCAGGTGTCAACTGAGCAAACTTAGGAGGAGCTGCAGTTACTCCAGAGTACGTGTCCACATGCAGAATATTCTGGAACAGGTATTTCACTTTAAATTCACGCCCCGTCTTATTCCAGAATATTTTCCCCGTGTAGAGGAGCACTTAGCTGGGGTCTCTGCTTGCTGCCGTACCAGTGATAAGATGGATTGGCTGATCTAATAGGTCTTTTCAATCTCTGATTTTGAAAGCTAAGATTGGGAAATTAATTTCAGAAAGGTCAAAACAGAGCAAGGCTATCCTGCTGCTGTGTGATGGATCCTATTTTTTTTAAATCTATCTATTGAAGAAAAGGTTAGTTATTCAGCATCCTGCAAAAAAAAGAAATAAATAAACCAAGCAGAGGGAATACAAAAAGTGTATAGATCTGCTGACCCATTCGCAATCTTCAGTTAATGAAAATGCCGGGGAACAGGAGTGGTAAGAGCCTGCCGAGCTGGCAGGCGCTGACCCCGCGGCTGCTGGAAGCTGAACGCTCCCAGCCTCGACCCCCCCGATGGCAACGCACGTGCCTGCGGGGCTGCCCAGGGCTCGGGGATGGCCGGGGGGCTGAGGAGCCGCCGCCGCGGCAGGAGCCCCGCCGGCATCCGCACCCGCCGCCGCTGCGCCGGCCGACGCGTGGGAGCTCTGCCTCCGCCTCGGTCCTCTGCTGGGCTCGCTGCGGCTTTGTAGGGGCGGTCGTCAGAAATGCTGAGCAAATGCCGGTGGCGTCAACTAAAAATGCAGCTTGAGCCGCGGGGCTGTGCGAAAGGGTCGGGGCGTCGTTCTGGGTTCAGTCGAAGTCGTGGAGGGGTTTTGGGAGCCGTGGCATAAGTTAGTGGAAAGCTGGTCGTCGTGTTTTTCAGTGAGAAAAGAAAAAGAAAACACAAAAGAAAAGGGGGAAAAATCAAAAACAAAGGTTTCGCATAGATGTTTCCCTTCTTTTATTCATTTTCTTCCAATGTGCAAGCCAAACAGTAAAATTAAAAATAAATTGCTTCATTTTTTTTAAAAACCAGGCAATCATGGGAAGAGAAAATGGGCCACTTGGGTGGGAATCACTTCTTAATTAAAAAGAAAACAGATTTTTTTTTTTTTAATTTGTTTGGGGGGGGGGGGTGCCTCTCCACCTGGTATATTCAGTAAACTGCTGAGCTGGCCCTTCCTCTCTCCCCGCTTCTGTTCTTACGGATGAATATGCGATGTCACAACGTTTGGAAGCAGGGAGAAATTAATCGTTTTCGGTAGCGCTGGTTAAAACCTTGTCCTGTCCGAACCACGCTTTGTACGTTATGCCGTGCCGTGAGGCTAACGCACGGCAAGAGCCCGGGGCCAAGGCGGGCGCTGCCGTTCCCGGGTGCTGACGTGCAGCTCCGCGGCCTCGTGGGGAGGAGGGTGCGGGAAAAGGTCCCCGGGAAGCCGACGCAGGGTGGGTAGCGGCGTGTGACGTGCTGAGGCAGCGGAAGAAGTGAAATTCAGCCCTTCCAGAAGGGGCGAGGCACCTTTCCCTTCTTTGTTAAAGACAAAATATACCGTAAGTACTAACTTGGTACCTCTGCGCCAACCCAAGGAATTCTGCTGGTCGCTCTGGAGATAGGATCCTGTCTTGAATACCTGGCCACGGCCGTGTTAATTAACACACTCGTCTCAGATTTAATTCGCCCTCGAACCTGTATGAGCTGATCTCACCTCAAAGTTCACTCTTTCCAGACAAATATTAAGCCCATGTATGTATTTGGGGTTGTACCAATATGGTGGCATGTTTCATATCCGTTATTGAAGCTCTCCATTTCTTGCTCGTGCATTTTCCTGTTGCTTTCTGCAATCAGTTATACAAAAACAATACAGCAATACATGGGCAAAATAAACAAATATCTCCAGCTGAGGATTATGTTAACAAGTTCAGTAATAAATGACAATTATTAGTCAATATATACAAATGACTTAATTCTTTTAACACATCAGGCAACACTGGAGATAAAGTATAACTTGGGAAATTGGTTGCATATTTCATTCTGAGCAGAAGATGTGAGGAAAAATGTCAGAGCAAGCAAACACATCTGGCTCATTAACGTGATTATCTTTTCCCAGTAAAGAATCTCAAGCAGATTTGAATGGACACCAGAGCATCTCTATAAATCAGATTTAGCTCCCCACAGCAAGTGCTGGGGAAGCTGCCAGGCATCAGTTAACCTGTCCTTTGCAATGTTTCTCTCGCTGCTAATTCCAAAAACAGTGGAGCGATTCATATGTAAAGATGTTTCCATAGTCCCAAATACATCCTGCTTCCCAAACCTGATACTGGAACTAGGCACGGATTAATCTTCTGGCATCCAGTGAAAAAACAGGAACTTAAGTCTCTGTAAGTAGAAAAATAAGTATTTTTCTGACTTAGGGTGAACGTTGGCTTAAATGGCGGAATCTGTCCAGTGGGGAAAAATGAGGGCACATACGTGCCTTATCGTCTATACGGTACAACGTGGGGTGTTTGATTGGCACGGGGAGTACGCTGTTGGCTAGGGAAGGCTTCTCTTAACGCGTGTTGTAGGGGCGTGCATGTGGTCCAGAAGGCCTCCGGGGTTGGGTTTTTTGCTGCTAATATGTACCCACGTGGATGCAGCTCAGCAGGCTTTTAGAAGGGCTTTTGTAGGGACGCGTGTGTGGTCCCTTGACGGGGAGAAGGCGGTGAAGAGCCACCGGCTCCGAGAGCATCTCCCCATCCCGCAGGGACTCGCCACGCAGCCGCTTTCCCGCGGGGTGGCTTAGCCCTGGGAGCTGCGGCTTTTCCTCTTGTGTCAGGGGCTGGGGGAGGAAAGGGGCTGCGCTCGGCGTGTAACACAGCGAGGTCATTCACCTGAAAAATTAACAACAAGCCTTTTTGTTATCCATGATCTAGATAAACGTCTTCCTCAGTAGAGGAGCATCCAGCCAAATTATGTCAGTTCTCCAGGTCTGTGCACAACGCCAACGGAAGACGTTTATTTCGGTCGTGAGGGATAAAAAAAGAAATTTGGCTCCATTGCCACGGCTTAGGACAGCATCTCGCTGAATTAGTCTGAAACCAGACCTGGCTTCTAAAGGTTACTTTTAAAGAACGTACACCCGGAGATGCGTGCTCTTATGTGACGTGTCCCAAGGCAAACCGTACTCTCTTTTCCAGCACCGCCTGTGCACCCCGCCGCCTGTCAGGAGCCGTGAGAGCTGGCTCGAGCAAAGCGACCGCGGGAGCTCGGAGCCGCCGGACTGAAGGGAACGGGCGGAGGGAAGCGGCTGGTCGCTGGGCTCGCTGGGGATGCTCGCTGACCCCGTCGCAGCGCCTGTACCCACAGGGACTGTCCTGCCGGCGGGGGTGACGGCATGGGGCACCCGTCAACACCCCCGCTTAATTACAGCGCGTCCTTTACACGCAGCCTGCTCGCAAAGTTTCACTGAGCTTTGGCTATTTGGAAAACCTCTGGGTTTCTGCGGGTAGGATAGTTTGCATAAAAAAAGAATGGCACGGTTATGCCTTCAAGCACTGAGCTTTAAATTATCTTCTCTTTGAAAATTTTCAAGCAAAAACATTAACTCGAGCCTAGCTGAGAGGAGGTGCTGCAGGTTGGAGGCAGGACACTTTTCACACGAATCAGAGGTGTTGACTCTTTACCAGCGCGTAAGTGGGACTCGTTCCTCCCTCGCTGCGGAGGCGAGGCCGGGACTGCCACGAATCAGAATTTTTCCAGCGCTTTCTGCCATTGTACATTTTTTTAAAAGCCGTTATGTGAAACAGAAGCTAAGAAGAGTTCTCCCGTCTTGGGATTTGTTCCTATAACTTCCAGGGGAGTTTTGCCCAAATCCTCGTTCTCTTCCCCCGTTAAAGTGCACCCTTAGCTGAGAGAGGATCTGGGCCTTTGATGCTTTGGCTTACAGTCACAAAGGCACTTAGGGCTTCATATCCCTCTGGGGTTTTTTATGCATCGTAGACTTTTGTAAATTCAATCGCTGCTTAAACATAGTGTTTACATAATAATTTGAATTTTATTATTACTTATACAATATTTTCACATAAAATACGCACTCGTCGCAAATTTGCGTGGGGAAACGTAGCGATCCTTGGTGCAGGAGTGCCCGCGGGGCCCCCGGGGCGCGGAAGGCGCAGGCAGAGCTCTTCCCGCGGGGGCTGTCCTGCCCGTGCGTGCGGAGGGGATGCCTCCTCCGTCGCCGCCGTGGCGGAGCCCCCCCTCTCGCCCGGACCGCGCCGGCTGTCCCGCCTGCGCCGAGCATTTGAATGCCTTGCAGGTGAGGTTCTCGCAGAGGGTAACGGGTGAGATGCCACGGATGGCATAACTCTGTTGGTCGGCGGAGCGGGGGCCGAGCGTGGTGCAGGACGCCGGCTCCCCGAGCGGGTGTCGCTGCCGCAGCACGTGCTGGCACGTGGCCCGAGTCGCTCCTCGGGCCCAGCCCCGAGCGATTTGCCTGCACGGAGGAGCCCGGCTCCATCGCAGTCCCGCGGCCCTTCCTCCCAGCTTTGTCCCCCGCCACGCCGAGGGGAGGGAGAGGAAGGGCGGTAAAGGCAAATAACCTGCACTTCTAGGAAGCAGAATAACAGACACGCTGTAGGAGCTGTTGTTAAAGCCGAGGCGCTGCTCTTCCCCTCCGCTGCAGAGCAGATGTTGGAATATTGCCGCCGCCGGCTGCGGGGGAATTGGCGGAGCTGCAGCCTGCGGATGCTGCGGGACCCCCCACGCGTGGGACACCGTCAGCTGGCTCCTAGGAGATGGCGACCGGGGCAGATCCCAAAGAGCCCTGGCTTCGGCGAGTCCGCCGCGTTCCCTTGGCTAAGGATGCTAGTACCGGCGCTGGCCGTGGGGCTGGCGTGCGAGCCACGGGTCCTTAACCTCCAGTGGATCCCGGGAACACCGGGGGGAATAGCTCTAAACCCCATTTAAATAGGGAGCGGGGGGGAGGGAGAGGGGAACATTTATTAACATCTAATCCTGTTAAGATTTTCTACACCATATGTCTGAGCAACAGAACATGTGAAATGTGTGCTAATTACTCCTGCCTGTGTCATGTGTGTATATTTTATATGCAGTCCCTGACCTTTTTGTTAATAACTTCACATTATATTCATTGACCTGAAACAAATTGAATTCAGTGGCACTCACTCAAGAATTGAATTACATAGTCTTCTTAATTGGTCTCTTATTTAAATGTGGAAAAGTAACAGTTTACCACCTGTAATTTTTTTTTTTCCTTAAGAAATTCCTGCAGAGAGCGGGCGTGTGTGTGCACGCATGCCGGGGCTGTGTCCGGGGGGGAATTATCATGGAAAACCCAAGTCCACCGTGTGCTGCAGAGCGGAAAACCCCCCACAAAAGTTTTGTCCCTCTGCAGCAAAACCACTTGTAAAAGTCTGTAAAAGCACCCAAATAATCTCCCCTCCTGGGGGGAAAGGGCAGCACCCGGGGCAAGCTGCCCCCCAGCTCCCGGGAGCCCCCGCGCCAGGCCAGCATCTCTGCTGTCAGTGCCGTCTCTGCCCATCTCTGCCGTCTCTGCCCATCTCTGCCGTCTGTGCCGTCTCTGCCCATCTCTGCCATCTCTGCCCATCTCTGCTGTCTCTGCCGTCTGTGCCATCTCTGCCGTCTCTGCCATCTCTGCCGTCTCTGCCGTCTCTGCCATCTCTGCCCATCTCTGCCCATCTCTGCCATCTCTGCCCGTCTCTGCCCGTCTCTGCCATCTCTGCCATCTCTGCCCGTCTCTGCCATCTCTGCCCGTCTCTGCCGTCTCTGCCATCTCTGCTCGTCTCTGCCCATCTCTGCTCATCTCTGCCGTCTCTGCCATCTCTGCCCATCTCTGCCGTCTCTGCCCATCTCTGCCATCTCTCCCCAGTGCCGACCCCCACGAGCTGCCTGTCCCCCGCCTCTGCCGGGTCCTATCCCCAGCCTTGTCATCTGCCCGGAGCACGGAAAGCCGGGGTGGGAGCCGCGGGGTGCCTCGCCTGCCGGCAGCCGTCTGGAGAACGCCGACCTGCCGAGGATCCTCGCCCGCCATGGAGGAGAGAGGGGCTGGCTTGAGTTCTACTTTCCTTTTATTCCTCCAATGCCGAGTTAATTGCCAAAGCCGCGAAGAGGAGAGTTACTCTTTACTTACTATATTTAACTTAAAAATGCAAATGTTATTAGTGTCCCGATCATTGATAAGAGTGCCTTTGTGCCATGCTTTAACCTCTATTAGGGGGGATTATGAGAACGTATCCACATTGGCATTTTCTAAGTGTCACTATGACAGCACTTGCTGCACAAATGCCTGGCTGTCACACTGAGGTTTATCACTAGGTTTTTTCCTCCGAATGCAGACTAATAAGCCCAGAAATTACAATTGCCTCCCTGCCGAATCTGTGATAGGCGGAAATAATGATATCAGTGCCCTGCTAATCTCCTTGCCTCCGCGCTTGGCACCATCCTATTGAGTCACCTGTCATACGCCGCTTTGATGAGGCGAATTCAATCTCTCAGCTATAATGACAATGGAGCCATTTTAATGTTTGGAAATGATTATGTGAAGGTTTCTCTTTGCTCTGTCTTGGCAAGCAAACCAGGTCAATGTTCAGGCTGTGTCTCCTGCCGCCGCTAACGACTTGGAAGGAGCTGGGCTGTATTAAGTGAATATGCCAAGTTATTAGAAAGGAGACGCAGAAGGCAGCTTCGTGGGGGGAGACTCTCTTTATTTCCTTTTTCACAGCAAAGCACGAGCCTGAGAAGATGCTCTATGCGCGTGAGCGTCTCGCACGCCTACGTGGTCCCCAGCAGCGGCACGCCAGGGCGCGTGCGCGCAGCGGCAGGCACCTCGCAGCGCCCCGGGTGCCCCCAGCGCAGGTGCCCGCGGCCGCCGCGCTATCCCCCGTGCTTCGTGCGCCTTTCCAGCGCTAGTACCAAGGCTGCCGCTCCGGGACGGGTGCGAGGGCGGACGCAGGCGCATCCCCGGCCCCGACAGCGTGGTGCCACGTGCACAGCTCGGTCCTCGGCGGCTTCTTGGGTAAAGCGCTACGCGACAGCGGAGCGGGCGCGGGCGAGGCACCCCCTCGTCGGGCGGGGCGAAGCCCGGCGCGTGCCGGCGGTGCTCGGCCATGCCGGTGGGCAGCCGGTTCCGCGCCGGCGGGTCGCTCCCACGTACGTTCGATGCACCGCGTGGGGTGACTGCTGTTAACGTGGCTGTACTGGAGGGCAGGGCTGGCTGCTGAAATTGCTTTCAGAAAAATCTCCAAGCTCTTGAAGAGGGTTTCTGCTGCTCAGCATCGCTGCGTAGGAGCTGTGCTGATTTTGGCTTATCTTTATTTACCAGCCCGAAGGACAAGATGAGCGGCACTGCGGCGGGGGCTGCAGCCAGGGGTGCTGGCTCGGGGCACCGCAGGAGCAGCCAGGCAAGCCATCAACGGGCCATCGCCTGGGGCGTCATCTTTTTCTTTAAAAATTCAAGCTCAAAGCAACTTCCCCTTCCTTGGACTGTGATTTGTCATGAATCACAAATCACAAGAAAACGTGCCCAGGTAAAAAAACCTTTCCGCCCAGCCCACTGTATGCAAAATGCACTTGCGGATCTCTGCGTGTGCACAACAGCCTGCGGGGAGCTTGAAGTCTGTCTAACTTAAAAAGCCAAGCCCCAAGAGCTGTTAGGAGGTGTGGTTAGTCCCTCCGCTCTGTTCGTCTGTTGGGTTAATAAATGGGGAAGCGAGCTGATCTGCTGCCAGCGGGGTGCGAGGAGCTGCGCGCCGGGGCAGGCCGGGCGGCGATGGAGAGAGCCCCACGAGGTGCGGGGTATCACACGCGTGATTCCTACCCGTGTGTGGGTTTCAGTTAGTTTTGCGGTAGAGAAACCGCATTTCTTCCCTTCTCGAGTGCCTGTGTCTCTAATGCCAGTGGTCTCTGAAAGCAGGTCTCACCCTAGGGGCGCGGTGTGTTGCCGTTAAATATGAGCTGAAATGCTTTTTTATTTATTTTAACGTAAAAGGGAAATAACTACGTTTCTTCAAGCTGTCGGAGGTCCCAAATTCACGGGGGAATACATCTTCAGACTTAATGAGGGTTTAAAGTCATCGTGGAGGGTCCGTCGGAGCCCATGGCTGGAATTTCATTGCTTGGAGTGAAATCTGGGGGCTCTCTGTGCACCCGGGTGGTCTCTCCCCGGAAAGGTCATTTGGGATGTGGGTGACGTGGGTGCGGCCCGGTCCTGCAGAGACGTGACAGTCCCAGCTGGAAGCGGTGCTTCTCCTGCGGTCTCCGTTGCCGTCCCTCCGCGCGAGGCTTCCCCGGCTCCCGGCCCATCCGCTGGCATCGAGGCGCGGTGCCCCCGGGTCCGGGCAAGGGGACGCTGCACCCGGCGGGCTGGGGCTTTTCGTCGTCATCTTCCTGCTGGCGTTCGCTGCCGGGTTATTAGTATATATTAATACGACATTAATTTTCTGAAATCTTGACCAACTCTTTGATAAGGGAGGAATAAAGAAGTAGAATTTCAGATGTCAAGCTTTTATTAACGAAAGTGTTCAAGGCCATCTCTGGATGGATATTACAGGCTGCTTTCACTCTGCTCTTCAGTTTATGAAAAGCAATTGTTTAGCTGTATAGAGAGTATAGAGCAGAATCAAATTGACCTGTGTGATACGGAAAGTAGCACCGAGCCCATTTAACTAAGGGTCCTTTGAAAGAAATCTTTTTTATTATAGATGAGTGCTGAAATTATTTCAAGGAAGTGATTATCTGTCTAATAATTTTAAATGCGTCGGTGACTTCCACATATAAAATTAAGGCAGCCCAAGGCAGCAGGTTTGGAGACAGGCTTAACGCACGGCAAGCGGCACGGCGACACAAATGCTCGGGGCCGTCCCCCCTGGTATTTATTTTTAGGGATGCTCCTGGTAGGAGTCCTGCCCTGTGCAGGCACTCTGGTAGGGCTGTAGTGGGGATGGGTGCTTGGATGGGATGGGATGGATGCTTGGATGGGATGGGATGGGATGGGTGCTTGGATGGGATAGATGGTAGGATGGGATGGGTGCTTGGATGGGATGGATGGTAGGATGGGATGGATGGTAGGATGGTATGGGCGCTTGGATGGGTGCTTGGACGGGATGGATGGTAGGATGGGATGGCTGCTTGGATGGGATGGGTGTTTGGATGGGTGCTTGGACGGGATGGCTGCTTGGATGGGATGGGTGCTTGGATGGGATGGATGGTAGGATGGGATGGGTGCTTGGATGGGATGGCTGGTAGGATGGGATGGCTGGTAGGATGGGATGGATGGTAGGATGGGATGGATGGTAGGATGGGATGGGTGCTTGGATGGGATGGATGGTAGGATGGGATGGGTGCTTGGATGGGATGGATGGGGCGCTTGGATGGGTGCTTGGATGGGATGGGTGCTTGGATGGGATGGATGGTAGGATGGGATGGGCGCTTGGATGGGATGGGTGCTTGGATGGGATGGGCACTTGGATGGGTGCTTGAATGGGATGGGTGCTTGGTGTCGGTGTTTGGGGCTCGGGGGTCCTCTGGTTTTGGTTACATCCCTGCAAGCCCGGGGGAGCCCGGCTCGGGGCTGGCTTTGCCCTGCACATCTGGGCAGCCTTGGGACGCGCAAGCCCCACGCGTGCCTGCGTAGCGGGGGGCTCGGTGCCGCCACCCCCCCCACCCCACATCTCCCTTAATTAAGGCAGCCAATCTAATTAGGGCGGCGCCCCGCCGCAGCCGCCCCGTGGGGGTGCATCAAAGCCCGCGTGGGGCGCGCGTGGGGGGCGGCGCTCGGCAGTGCAATTACCCAAGTTAAGAAAACATCCCTGTAATTAGCGAGGCAACTCTAAGCACAAGGAATGGAAATTAGTCACAGCGCAATAAATTAGCCGGTGCATATATTACGTGCCGTGAGCACCCCGGGGGCCTCCTGTTTGCAAGGCTTTGGTTTGCAACCCCATGCCTCTCAATAAAGCATTCATCCCTAGGTGATTATGTTCCAGCAAAAGGAGTTTTTAACTGAATTACAAATTTTCTTTTCTAATTCTTTTGTAGGAAGAATTGGGATCCCTCACTTTTTTCTCTTTTTTTTTTTTTTTTTTGAAGGTCCGGGGAGCAAAGCCACTTCCCTCCCCCTTCAGCTAATAATTAATTTTCAGCTTTTCAGGGTGCTTCAGGACCCTGCATTGTTTGCTTTAATTAGGAGCAGTAGTTAAGGAACTATTTCAAAATCCCTCCCCAGTTTTGAACTATTTTAGCTGTTGTTTCTTTACTGGGGGAAGAAAAGGGGAGGGCAAAGCAGGAAATTGGACTGTAGCAGCACATAACATTTGCATCAAAATAATACAGCCGGCAACAGAAAATCACAATCACATCACTCAGAAGGAAGGAACAGAATACAAATTAAAGGAATAATGTAAATTTTTTGCCATTAAGCTTCAATGACCATTTGAAATGGTGCAAGGCACAAAGGTTTTGATGAGCATCATCCAGTTTGATTATTCATACTTGTGCTTCTGCTTGAATTAAAGTAGGAGTGCTAGAGCCTGTTAAAGCAAAATATTTGAATTGGTAGTGAACTCTCACCTTTACTTGCATCCATTTACTTTTCAAATGAATACCAGATAAGTTAGTGCATTTTATAATCGGCCTGTTTTCCAGTGAGTGCTGTCATTACATACCAATTTCTTTTAGAAGTGCTTCCTAAGAAACATTAAATACTTACAAATAAGGATCTGTCCATCACCGGCAGCAATCCTATTGAGCAGCCTTAGGCGACTCAGGCAGGTTGCGTGCCCTCCCTTTGATGGTTGTGTGCACGACTTCCCTGGCCACCGCGCCCGGCCGCTGCCCGTGTTCAGCCCCGCTCGTTAGCTGCCCGCGGGCTCCGCTCCCCACCGGGCACCACGAAACACCCTGCCCGTTTGCAAACACCCGGCCAGTTTGCAAACACCCTGCCCGGCCAACGCGTGCCCTTGCCTTGCTGCTTGTGGGGGGACCCGCTTTCAGTCTAAAGAGTGATACTTTATTTTATTTTCATTTTATTTAGGTAGTACCACCACCTTCTCTGAAAAGCAGAGCTGCCTGCACAGCCCGCAGAGGGACACGTCGGAAGGAGCCTGGTTTCAAAGGGAAGAGCTGCCCAAGGCTCGGGAAGGCCCGTAGCAAAGGCTGAGCCAGCTGGTCCCACCGGTGGAGGTGCGCAGGAGTTGCAGAGTCGTGCACAGGAACGTCCCTGGCTTTAACTAGCCGGGTTTTCCATCAGCAGGTATGAGAAGAAAGAGCGTGTTGTCATTTGGAGGTGTAGCTGCCCACGGTCAGGAGTTAGCCCTCAACTCCCCACCTGCAGGGTGGCACGGCATGGGGACGTCCTTTCCCGGGGCCGGGGCGGCAGGACAGCACCGTCACCCTGCGCCCCGGAGCCACCCCGGGCCAGGGCTCTCCCGCTGCCCTGCGCCCGCTTTCTTCCCTGAGCGATCCCTGGCTTTGGCCTATTTCTAGTACTCACCATCGAGAAACACAGGTCACTTGCAGGGCAGAAAAACAATAGGAAAGAACAGCATTTAACACGGTTTTCAGACACTGTGTTGCAAATAATGATGGATGCAGAGAAAAAGCAAGGAGCATTGAGAAAAGGCAACGTGGAGTAGCAGGAACTAGCCCAGAGAAACTTCCCTGGGGGCCTGATTCTGACCGGCTTGAAGATGCTGGCAAGTTTGCTGTTTTACCTAAATGAGAGCAAAACTGGCCAGATGTTTGTTAACTATGAACTAAGAAGATATAGGAGGATTTTCAAATTGAGCTTTCTTAAAAGAAACTTTTTTAAAATTCACTCAGGCTTTCTCCTTTAAGAAAAAAGAATTCCGTGTATTCCAGTGGTCAGATTTCAGATTGCTTATATACAAATACCGGTCCAGATTTATAAGCAGAGACAAGCCAGCCCTGGGAGTTTATCGGCGTTGTGTGCGCTAATGTGCACACACCGATCTAGCAGATGACACCAAGTTACTGACGGTGTGGCTCACTCCTTAAGAAAAAGTTTAAAAGGCAGCCTTGGGCTAGGCGATGCATTTAGTTTTCCCAGGGAGCTGCCGGGGCTGCTGGCACCGGCTGCTGCTTCCCGCGTGTTCCACCTACGCCAGGAGCCCGCAGGCTCCTGCACGGGCTCCTGGAAGCCAAAAGGGCTCCTGGAAGCCAAAAGGCAGCCTTCTCGCTCACTGCTCAAAATCACCACAGCAAAAGCCTTTTGCTGCCTTCAGTACCCGTTATCGAAAAGATCTGCAGGGCTGGGCCAAGGAGTTGAAGGAATTTGAATATTCTGATGCGCTTTTTCACTGCGGGAAGGCGCTGTTGGCCGTGGGCTTTGGCAAAGCCCAGGGGTTTGGGGACAGCCCGCTGCTGCAAGGAGAAAAACCCCAGGTCCCTATTTTCCCCGTCTGTGTTTACAGTCCCACACTGGTGCTATCCATGAGTTTTTCCTGCCAGCCGTTTGTATTTCTTGGTCCCTGCAGGCTCTGGCCAGCCTTGGGCCAGGTTCGACGGCCGACTGAAGGCACGACCTGTTTTCAGTCCGCGGTGGGTGCCGGCTGCAGCCCACCAGAGCAGGCAGGGCTCTTCAGCGAGCGCTGCCGAGGCACCATGAGCTTAGCTTTGCTGCGCTGCCCTGGGCTTAGCAGGTTATTCCTAACCAGCAACGAGCTGGTGATCCCTCTTAGATACATCCTCCACCTCCATCCGCTCGGAGATGTCGGCAGAGCTGGTGGCACCAGCAAGGACGATGTCCGTGACCGCGGATGGGGTGTTGGACAGCAATTATTTTGCTTTTCTCTTCTGGCCTGACTCGAGGAGCCCCACATGCTTTGGTACCCGCTGCACAGTTAAAGCGCAGCCGCCGACGCGGGGGTCTCGCTGCCGTGGACCCGGTGTCGCCTCCCCGAACTCCCTCCAACCTCGGCAGCGTGCGGGCAGGGTCCGCTCCTGCCTGTCGGAGGCGGGTCTGCCCCTCCGCACGGGTTTGCAAACACCCCGCTGTTGGACAAACTGGGAGCTGCAGGGTGTTTTACCCTGGTTCACTTTGGCGCTCTATAAAATGCCTTTTATTAAAATGAGGGGAAAAGAAAATCAATGCGACTACACATCAAAAACAAACCTCCGTTTTAGCAATTTTAAAGCGATCCATCAGAAGCTAATGAAGGCCACGTTATTTAAATGATAAAGGACAGGGAATGAATGCATACCATTGTCTCTGCTGCTTTTTCCAAGGTGATCTGGGTTAAAACCATGCTCTCAGGGTTAATTTTGAGCTGCTTTTCTTTTAAAAATGTTTTTTTCCTTATTGACACAGGGGGGTTGATTTATGTAATATCCATAATAATTCCCAGATTTCTGTAGATTACAAGGTTATCCCCATGAATGGCTCTGCCGGCTCTTCCCCGGCGCGGGCTCGACGCTGGCCTCCCGCCCCGCGCCGACGGGGAGAGCAGGGCCCGGCCATCGCCACCCGCCCTCCCGCTCCCCCGGCGCCTGCGGCTCTTCGCTTCCCTCTTTAATTAAGGACGCTTAATACACCGCGCTCTGGGGTGTAATTAAAAACAAATAAAATAAAAAGACGGCGTGGAAAAGTGCAGCCCTGCTCTTTCCTTCCACTTTTTCCCCTTCTCCGTCTGGTTTTTGTGTCACCTTTTCAGCCCCCCCGGGGCCTGTTTCTGGGGACCACCAGCACCAATGCCATGGGGGCCCAGACCTGCTGTCCCCTCCTGTCCCCCCTGCGTGGGGGGAGCCGCCGTCCATCCCACGCACGTAGGGGTCCCGTCCGTGCCCCTGCGCCTGGCGCTGTCACGGGGTCTCTCCTGTCCCCATCAGCACTTTAATAAGCCAGCTGAAGAAGAGACCAGCGCGGGGTCCGGCTCTCCAAAACAGGTCTCCCAAGCCTGAAAGACCCAGTCCCGGGGACGGGGAGCGATGCCTGCCGCCCCGCCAGCCCTAAGCGGTGGCAGATCAAGGCTCCGACCCCTGAACGTGCTGAGATTTGGAATGCATCTGTAACAACCGGGAGGTTTCCTTGGGCGCCGGTGCAGGGGCGCCCGGCACGGGAGCCGGGGACAAGGCCAAGGGCGGGATGCCGGCCGTCAAGGCAGGGGAGGGAAGGTGCTTCTCTGCCCTGCTGCCTCCCGTGCGTGCATGCGGGACGAAAGAAAGCCTTGGGGAAGGTTTGCTGCCTCGGGCTTGGCTGCTCCCGATTCGTTATCTCTCTATACTTATTTTTTTTCCCTCCCCTCCTTGGGTTTTCTGCTCCTTCTTCCCTCCCCAGCACTTCAAAGCCCCGCGCTCTTTCCAGGCACTTTACCACGTCCTTGTTATCTGGACGCGAACTCTGCTAAGCCGCCCCGTTGGCCGCTGCCGTGCGTGTGGTCAATCACAAATTTATGACGATGCCGAGGCTTTGGGGGGAGAAAGGCGAGCGTGTTTCTGCCACAAACCGCTGCTTTCAGGGATCATTCCACTTGGCTGGCTGAGAAGAAAACTGCTCTGATAGAAACTATGTTATAATAGTTGGGAACTGGATAACAATGCCCTACTGACGGAGCTGATTTATTCTAATATGCCAGCGCGGGGAATTGGTATGCACCAAAGCAGAAAATGGAGCTGGCTTTTCAGAAGTGTTTAAATTCAAGCGGCTCTGGAGTCACCAGCCGATTATTTAGGTAATCTTTCGGCAGCCAAGCAATCCCGTTTCGTTAAGGGCGGTGCTGTTCTGCAAAGCAAATATTGCACATGGTCGAAATGAAGCTGCCTCTCCCCCATCGCCCCCATTAAACTTTAACTTTGCTTATCAGCTCCCCGCAAGGAAGCGCCGGCTGGAGGCTGTAAAGGTGCCGGTGCTACGCAGGAGTACCTGGGAGCGACGGGGGGGAGAAAGCGGGCAAGTTTAAGAGCAGCGGCCCGAGTGATGATGAGGGGAATGACATATGTTATGCATTTACTCAGAAATTAAGAACATCTGCCTAGGTTTGCTTGGGAAAGAAAGAAAGGAGGGGGCTGCGTGAAAGCGAGGGCTGGGCATCGATGCCCGTGCTGGGGGTGAGGAACGGGAGAGTGGCGTGGGGTGACACAGCCACCGAAGGAGCGGTACCGGAATATTCCCACCTCGCCGCGTCCGGGTGTTAGACACGGGCAGCCCCGCACGCACCCGCACCTCTGCGTCTGCGCGGCTGCGGTGCGAGCGCACGCGCCCCCTCGCAATTTGCGCCTGTGTGCCATAGGTGGGCACGTAACGCGATGTTACTGATGCGTTATGGGGCGGCAGGTATCACGCGTGTGCACGTTTGCTTTTCCCCAGGTCTTTTACCCCAGTGGAGATACAAGGCCCGGCAGACAAGTGGCCGCTTGCGGAGGGCAGCGACTCGAAAGGCGTTAGCAAGGACGAGCTGCTCCGCTCACCGGGAAGGGGAGAGGAGCTGCCGCCGACTCGGCATCCGCCCCCAGCACGCGTTCTCGGGACGTGTTTCTGGTGCGCACGTCTCGCGCTCAGAGGTGCCATGCCACTACCTCAGCCCAGCTCATTCTGCAGGGCAAAAACTCACCCCACTGGTGCAGGGAACGGCGGCTCCCCCGTGCTCCGGGGCATGCCTTACGGCTGCCCGCGGCTCTGGAGCAGCAGAGGAGGGACGGGCAGAGGCGGGAGGAACGGCTGCCGGCCCAGAGCAACGCTAGTTCCCGCAGGCAGGTCTCAGCTGGGAAGAGTGATCTCCAGCCCAGGTAATTTCTCGATCTCTCACCTCGGTTATTTTGAGGGAAAGGGATAGCGCAGGGTTTAAAAGCAAGCCTGAGCATTGCTGATGTCGCTCCCAAAGGAAAAAGAAGCGAGGGAGCTGAGAAACGCTGTCATGAAGAGCTGAGCGGGCATGATGTGTGATGGTGCTGGGAAGGGATTCTCGGGCTGAGGGATGTCAAGGAGACGTCCTGGAAGGGCTGGATGTCGGGTTTTGTTCAGGAGAGGTTTACCATAATGCGTTTTGACGGGTTTGAAATTGGTCCTACGGAGGCCAACAATGAAGGTGAGGAGAAAATCCCCCCCAGGCACCCGCGTGCCGGCGGTGACCTGCCGCTCGGCCGATGCGGGGAGATAAGCGCTGCCAAGCTGTCACTCTTCCCGGCCGCATCCGCAGTTATTTCGGCTCAGCAGCGAGAAGAGCCGGGGCTGCGCCTCACGGGGCTGGCTGCCGGTGGGAGGGGTCTCCCCCCTTGGGGAACGTAGAGAATTAGTTTAATTCTGGGCCTCCAGTTTGGTTTTCTGGTGCAGGAGGTGAAGGCCGTCGTGCGACCGGCCGGTCCGTGGGACCTCCCAACGGCAGTGCGTCGCCCGGCGCAGTGAACCTCTTCCAGTTACTCCTGCCAGCATCCCAACTGGATGCCGTGTTGCAGAGCGCTGTTTGACAATTATTCGGACGCCAATTCGCCCGGACCCTAAAAAGCAATTATTGCATAGTTTTTTGTTACTCCATTTTCCCCGGCGTACTTTGTGCAGCTGGGGTTGACTTATGCGATAAATGGACGAGGTTCAAAAATATGACTCCTCTGAACTTTTTAACCTTACACGAAAGGGAGGAATTCTAAGAGCAATGGATAAAATTCAATTAACTGAGATGACAGAAAATAATCTACTAAGCGAATACATCAGGCAATTGGAAGCTTTCATACCTTTCAAAAAGGAAATAACCTATTTCTTTCCTTGTTATCTAATGACACAGGAGTTTATTTCTCTGGAAGCAGTTACAAATCTACCTAATGGGGCCTAAATGCTGTTGCCAGGCAATTAGGGGTTTATTGTGTGGCTAATTCTTTCATTTCCGTCGCTGGTGATTGTCATAACAAAACACCGGACTCGCGAGCTGTCGCCTCGGCCGAGAGCCTGTGTTTACACATAGGCACATGCGTGTGCACCTGTGTATGCACCCACGCGTGCATGCACACGTATAGCTCTGTGTGCGTGTGTGCACGTTTGCGCGGCCGTGTGTCGTGGTCTACCCCAGCCGGCAACCAAGCCCCCCCCCAGCCGCTCGCTCACTCCCCCCGGGGGGATGGGGGAGAGAATCGGAAGGGTAAAAGTGAGAAAACTGGTGGGTTGAGATAAAGGCAGTTTCATTGGGAAAGCAAAAGCCGCAGGCAAGCAAAGCAAAGCAAGGAATCCATTCACCCCTTCCCACGGGCAGGCAGGGGCTCAGCCATCCCCGGGACAGCAGGGCTCCGGCACGCCTAACGGGGACTTGGGCAGGCAAACGCCATCGCGCCCAACGTCCCCCCCTCCCTTCTCCTTCCCCAGCTTTCTATACTGAGCATGACGCCCTATGGTATGGAATAGCCCTTTGGGCAGCATGGATCAACTGTCCTGCGTCCCCTCCCAGCTCCTTCTGCCCCTGGCAGAGCAGGGGAAGCTGAAAAGTCCTTGACCGGTGCAGCAACAACTAAAACATCTCTGTGTTATCAGCGCTGTTGCCAGCACAAATCCAAACCAGAGCCCCACACCAGCCACTATAAGGAAAATTAACTCTATCCCAGCTGAAACCAGAACACCGTGGTTTACAGAGCGATGTGGCCCGTGCATCGCCTTTCGAACCGCCTGTTCCCCTGCCCATACTGGTTAGCCCTGTCCGTAAGGCCGCCCGCAACGTCCTTCCCACGACACAGGCGTGGGAACACTGGGTTCCCGTGCACCGCTGCCTCTGTCGCAGGCGGGGAATACAGAGGAGGGAGGGCGCAGGCTCTGTGCTTGGTGCACGATGCCCGCAGACCCCGGCACCAGGGACGTGCCTGGCCGCCGGCTACGGCAGCTGCGGCAGATTTTCGGGAGGAAGGGGCTCCGTTTCTTTTCCAGTGGTGCAAACAGCTGCAGAGGCCTGGCACACAGGCGCTCAATTTGACCCCCTCCTCGCTTGTTACCCGTCTTGCAGACTGCCCGCCTTGGGCCCCAGACCTCAGCTCTGGCTCCAGAGGCTGGTGGGGACGGCGGGCAGCTTGGCCCGAGGGCCGGGACAGCGCGCGTTGTCCCTCGCCCGTCCCTGCCTCCTTCGGAGCGGTGCGGGCTGCTTGCTGTAGAGCCCACGCTGGTCCCCTCCGGGGAGAAGGAGCGGCCGGGCGCTGCGGGGCTGCGGCAGCTTTCCGGGGGAAGGTGCTGAAAAATAAGCGTTGGCCAAACCGGACGTTTTCAGGGAGCAAGCTTGCACAGGGCTCTGCACGCCACGGCTCCTGCAGACGGGCATCGCCGGCTCCTGAGCGGCGGGGGCCAGGGCTGGGGTGGGCTCTGCAGCCCCCAGCCCCCTGCAAAGAGGGGACGAACCCTTCCCGGCAGCGGGGAGGTGCGGCGTGCCCGGCAGCGCCGAGCCTCTGCGAGCGCGGGGCCTCGGTGAACCTGGCCGGGATGCCACGATGGGGAGAGGACGACGCTGGCGGCCATGCCTTCCCCGGCTCTTTGCGGTGCGGGTGCCACCGTCCTCCCCGGGCCACGTCCAGCGGCGTGGGCTGCTCCCCGCAGCCCTCCGTGGGTCTGCCAGCTGGGGGCACGCTGAGACAGTGGGAGAGCCGCTGCCGTGGGCCCTCGCCGCCAGCATCCCCCCGCTCGGGGAGCCGGCCGAGGCATCCTTCCTCAGAGCATCCCCCGCCTGCACCGCCCAGCGTTAGGCCGCACGCTGCTGGGCTGTTTTCTCTTTTTTAGTGATACCACCGCTCAGTTCCCCTGGAAGTTGCTCTGGCAATAATTAGGGGTTGCTAATTAAAAATACCAACAGGGTGCAAGCTTTGGCTGAAATATGGTATTTGGCGTTTCAAGGGAACGCTGCTACAGCTGCAAACTGGCCGTTTCCCGCTGGTACGCTTCCAGCCGAAAGACCTAAAGGCGGAGGTATGGAAAGATGAGCTTCTCTGGCGGGCAGCAATGAGAGCACAAATCGGTGAAGGAGCAAATGCAATTCGTGCAATGCCCCGGAGCGAGCGGGGGGGACGGGACACGGGACCCGACACCCGTCTGTGCCTGCTGCACCGCACCGCAGCCCAGCAGCGTGGCAAGCACCGGCTTTGCAGAGCTGAGCTCAGGCCCCGTCCCAGCGTTCGCTGGCTCGGCACGTGCCCGGCGTGAAGCCCCTCACCGAGGCAGCAGGCCAGCCCCTAGCCTGGGAAGAGGGACACTCATGCACAGCTCCAGCCCCACCATGCCTTCCCGGTGGGAAGGAGGCTGGAGGGGCTGGGGGTCTCCAGCTCAGGTGTAATTCAGTCCCAGGTGAGCATCAGCAGGCACAAACGGCAAAGTTATTTAAGCCAGCCCGGCTGGCAGGGCTGGGCTAGTCCGAGCCCCTTTCCTGGGGGTAACGTGGCTGTTGTGACCCTGTCCGGGGCTCCTGGGGACCGCGGAGCTGCAGGACCATGCTGCTGTGTTTTGTACGAGGCAGGGGAACAAGCCAGCAGGGCTTTTGCTGGGGGGCTCCCGCAGGCTTTGGGGAGGGGGGGTGTGAGCACTGGTGGGTGCCGCTGGTGCTGGGAAGCCGGACCAGCAAAGGGCAGGAGGGTTTGCGGCGGAGCTGGGAGCCAGGGTGAGCGTAGCAACTCGGACGCGAGGAATGGCAAGCCCCGCTCCTTGATCCAGCGCGTGCGTACGCGGCCGAGCAAGCTCTGGAGGCAGAGCACGTGCCCCTCACGCCGGAGGCAGCGGGAGCCCTGGGCTAGAAGCTGGTTAGAGGCTCTGCCAAGCTGCTGCCCGTGGGTGCCAGCGGGGTCCCTCCTGCACCCGGCCCCGGCGCGGAGTGCTTCTTGGCTGGCCTTCAGCGGCGGGTCGGCCACCGCTGCTAGAGACGCGCAACGGCGAAAGTAGACACAAGTTTTGCAAAATAAGCCGGAGGGGGGGGGGGGGAAAGCTCTCCGGCGGCGGCCAGCCAGGCCTCCTCTCCAGACGCTGGGGTTGTTCTCGCAGGTGGCAACGTGGAGCCCTGACGTCCCCCCGGGGTCCCTTGCAGCTGCCCGTGCGATGGTGGTGCTAGCCTCGGTCGTGCCCGGGCTGGATCCGTCCCCCGCGGCTGGCCGTGCCTCCCTGGGAGCGGGGCTCAGCACCGGGGGAGCCGCAGCCGGAGCCCCCGGGCGCCGGCGAGGAGAGCACGATGCTGCGATAACGGGCTTGCCTTATCGCCTTGGAGTGAGCTGTATTGTGGCAGAGAAAGCCCGTCAGCCGTACGGAGGACTGAAATAACAACCGTTATCTCGTCATCTATCGACTGTCTTCTGTGGCTTACCGTTCTAAAAGGTGAGAGCGCCGTTTGAGGAATTAATGTAGCTACACGGAGGTATTTGAGGCCAGGGTTGCTATTACCAGCTGGGAAGGGCTGCGTTAATGAGACGATGCTGCAGCGGCACGGGGAGGGGGAAAGGGATGCTCGGGAGCCCTGGAGCACGTGCGAGGGGAACGGGCTGGTTCGGAGAGGCTTCGGGGACTCTGCTTGGCTTGCCTGCGGTGCCGCTAATGACGGTGAAGTGCTTCCTCTCCTGGCGGCATCCAGGATTTGGGAGCCGGGGCTTATGGCATTTTAAAAAAAATAATAGTAAGTTTGAAACGCGTAGGCTATTTTTTTTATTTGCTGCCTGGTTTGCTGTCGAGGACTTCAGCCTCCTTGCACACGCTAGCAATTTTCTTTTTAAAAAAGAAGGAAAAGCTGAGTTTCTCAGGAAGCGCTGCTCCAGCAGCTGGCGGTTTTGGGAAAGCCAACAAAATCCCAACAAACCTCATGCCGCGGGGGGTGGGGTGAATTTAGGGATGCTTGTGTGAGCCCCCTCGGGAAGGCAGCTCCGGGAAGGAGGAGCAGGGCAGGGCAGGGGCAACCCAGGTTTTCAGAGCCAGGTGAGATCCATCCGTGGCTCAGGGATGCCACGTGTGAATTCGCAGACTTAACCCGCCCTCCTTCTTCCCCACTTCTGCACATATATTTTTATCTCGTAATTACAGGCTGCTGTATGTATAGGGGCATTTAAAACACATGGAGCTGACCCTGCAAACCTATTCCAGGGCAGGGAGGGTTTGCTGAGTTCAGGGCCCATGTTATTGACAATGATGATGGAAAATAATCCTCTAAGTCAGTATTAGGGTCAGGCCTTCTGTGTAAATCTTTATTTAGGCGCCAGAGACATCTCCTTTTCAATGCTATGGGCTGTAACAGCTCCTTTATAAAGTGAATGCGTAGGGACTGTTAAGTCACTGGATTATAAGGCTGTCACCAATACATACTGAGTCTGCTTAGTCTAAACCTTCCTGAAACTTTAATTAAAAAATGAATATAAATGTTCAATGCATTTGTAACGCATCCAACTGGGCTGTTTAAAATACGGCTTTGCCCTGCACAAAGCCACCGGGCACCCCGGGCCCCAGCCAGCATCGCAGGGCTGGGTTTTGACCCGCGGTGGATCGGTGGCCGAGAACCGCAATGACAAGAGTTCAACATCAGCTGGGCTTTGAAGTATTTCTGATTAAATAGATGTGAACAAATCCAGAAGCGTTACCGGAGGTCCAGGCAGCAGCTTCAAAGCCGCCGTACCGGTCTAAAGCTCTGGGTTCTGAATTTGAATCCAGAGCAATTTTTTTTCTCCGGGTGAGCGGGACCGTAAGCCTTGAATCCCAGGGCGATGGTTTTGGAGTTGCTTTGCAGAGCAGGTCCCCTCTGGTGGCCTGCTGCCAGCAGAGGGGACGGGGAGGCCCTTCCCAGGGAGGCGGAGGTGTCGCAGCACGGGAGCAGAGCCCCTCCGGCCGCCCCGGGTCCCGGGGCGTCCCCTCGTCCCCAGCCAACGGCACGTGCTCCCGGCGTCCTGCGCGGCTGGGTGGCCGGGGCCATGCTGGGCGCTGCCGGAGGCCTCGCGCGGCCGCGGCGGAGGCTCCCCGGGCGTCGCGCATCTCCCGCACCACAGAGAAAGCGTTGTCGGCGTCTGACCCAGGCCCTGGCCCCAGGGGCCCCCTCCGCCAGCGCTTCCCCGGACCAGCTCCCGCTAGCAGGGCACGCTGCCGACCGCCGCAGGAGACGGCGGCTGCGAGGGCGAAGCCTGCACCCCCTAAAACGCGGGGTCTGGCCGGGAGGGCGCCCGCCCTCGCAGCGGGCACCGGCCCCCGTCTCCCACCGGGTGCTCCCCCCGTGTCGGCAGCGCGGTGTCGGGCCGATACAGGCTACACCGCACAGCTTTCAAAGAGCGCGTGCAATCTCCTTATCGGTTGCAAACATTTCATACGCCCAGGTAAATTAAGAGCGTGCTTAATTTCTTATCGTACTTTTCACTTCTTATTTTTTATTGAGGAACTTTCTTTTGTGGGAATTTTTGTTCTGTGTTCTTTTGTTGTGTCAGTCTGTTGATAAAAGCGTGTCGTGGATCGCATTGTGCCGTTAATTTTCCTTTTGGTATGCTTGCTACAATGACTTATTTTGTGTCTGATATATTAGTTATCCAATTTTTGTAAGCTGATTTTAAATATGTTACTACGCAAACTCTTTTTACAGCCTGTGCAGCTTTTGATTATGAATGAGTGCAGAGATACACGCAGGAGTATTATTTATATAAAATATATAAGCAGGAAGAATCTTCATAAATCACAAAATGCTATTATCCTCGGGGTTCATGACAGCCATATCTTTTTTTACGGAAAACCAGAATACATTAAACACCCAGGCATTCGAAAGGGACGTTTCAAAAACTGTACAATTGCTCTATTTATTCCATTCGCTTAGTAGGTAGCCTGTAATATCTAACGTCTGTTTTACACAAATAAATCTTAAAATTAAGATTTAAGTAAGAATTTATGGAGGGAAGCTACTGTATCTGCCTGTAGTAATATTATGGTTTATGACCTAAGGAATACGGTAATAAAAAAAGCAAGCTTCAGACGGGTAGGATTGAATCCTGGAGGGAGAGCTTTCAGAAGGCTATTTTACATACGGCTCCGCTGGTGATCTCGTGCCTGTTTGGGAGTATCCGCGTGTGGATGGGCACGCACGGAGCCCCCTCGCCGAGAGGCTCTGGAGGACCGGGATGCTGCGGGAGGGGAGGGAGGACCGGGATGCTGCAGCCCCCCTCGCCGAGAGGCTCTGCCGGGCTGGGCCTGGACCGGGATGCTGCGGGAGGGAGGACCGGGATGCTGCGGGAGGGAGGACCGGGATGCTGCGGGAGCATCGCTGTCCTGCGCTGGCACCTCACTAGATCTGTTACAGAAAACCCCTGCTTGGGTTGCACTAATCAATAGCTGTGCCTAACAGTTTACTGTACCGTTTAATTAAACAAATTTACCTTTTGAAGGAAAATCCATTGCAAGCAATTTAGATTCTGGTGTATCGCAACCTTTTTTGAGGTTACTAGTGCTTTTAACCACTGTCTAAAGTGCATACAGTGTTAATTAGCATATTTAGGATTAACTAGATTTACCATGCAGTAATCATTCTCTAATTCAGTAAGAACTCTCTCTGGTGAATAGTGGACATTAATGACAGTTGCAAGAGCTTAGATATTACATAATCACTAATTACATTCTGCACAATTAGCGGAGGCTCCTCAATGTGAATCGCTAATGGCTGATTCGTGTCAGCAGCCTGTTCTGGCTGTAAAGAAATATAAACAGTCTGCATAATTTTCTGACGGAATTAGCATAGGGAAGGAGGTTATTAATGAAGTCGGGAGGCCGGGAGGAGCGCTGATGGATGGGGTGAGCCCAGCGACGGCGTCACCCTGCCGTACCCTGCCTTGATATACACCTGCGCTTCGTGATGAACGACGCCAGCGATGCTGCCTCTCCCTCTAGTCTCTCGGCTCCCTTCGGGCGGTCGGAGGACAGAACGGGCACCCCGTGGGCCTCTGCGGTAGCCTGGAGGCTGTTTTGTGAAGCACGGGGTTAGGGGGTGCAGAACGGGCTCCTGCGCCCAAACCTTCAGTCTTTAGAGATCGCGGGCTCAGCGCATTGGTGAAGAGCTGGGAACGACGCGCAGCCCGCCATGGCAAGAACAGAGAAAGACTGACTGACGTGAAAGCGCTGGTCGCTTTGTTTCGCGGGGTTTTTCCCACTACTCACTCTCTGGAAAATGAAAATGCAGTAGTTCCTTGCACTACTGTATTTAGCAGTTCCTCACTTTTAGCCGTTTTCTAACACTATGAAAAAACCAAAAGGCTGCATTTTCCATTTACCCCCATCTTGCACGAGAACGCTGACTGCAGAGGGAGAGGACCTTTCCTACGAGTTGAACGTGACAAAGGTTTGGACAAAAGTGAGATGGCAGGCAGGCTTCACTTCTTTAAAGAAATAAATCTTTGCTCAATTGATTTTTAGTGATGTTTGGATCAGGTCCATGGTTTCTTACAAGCGGAATTCAGCCTCCCACGTTTGTTATGTGATTAAAATGAGGAATAGTGGTATTAAGCCGGTGGAATTGCTTTGGACAAATCCCAAACTGGAGACCAGCATTGGGCCCCTATACCTTTAGGTATTAGGTATTTTAAATTAAGATTGCATGTGGTTTTAAAAGGCATTGTCAGAGCAAAAGCAATTTAACAAAAGGCAATGTATCTGGCGACTACTCTTCTGCCTGCCAAGTGCTCTTCTCCGCGAGTGCATTGTAGGGATGGCAGATTACATCTTCTGAATATTTTTGTCTGTTGCTTGGTTCATTTTCATAATAATAACTTGCATCCTTCTATCTCCTTTCATGTTGAAGGGTTGCAAACTATTATACAAACAGACCCACTCCTGAGATGCAGCCACCTCCGAGGGGAAAGACGACAGCTTTCGGGGAGCGGGAAGCGGCGGACGCGGGGGGACAGCGAGCGCAGTGGCCTCTGGACGGGGTGCCACGGGGCTTCTGGGGAGCCCCTCTCCGCAGCGCACCCCCCCTTCTACCACCAGCGTATACCCTTGGGCGTGGAGAAACCCGGAGCCTGCGGGTCCCCGTCCTGCCCGTGCTCGGGGGGCGAACCCCCCGAGGGGGCTGAGCTACCAGCAGGCTCTCTGCTCACAGAGCACAGAGGGCAGCGCTTGGGTCTGGGGGAAAAAAAATGCAAAGCATAAATAGCCCTCATTTTCCGTGTTGTGTATGACCCATTCCGGATGGGTGGAAGTAAGGGCTCTGCAGCAGTGTCGAACGGGAGCATCCTCTGCTGCTTCCCCTGTCAGCTGGAAACGGGTTGCAGACAGAGCCTCCCCTCACCCTTCTTTCAAAACAAGACCCAAACTATTGTTTCTCTGGCAGCAGAAAAACAGCTAGCTGCTTATTCAGATCCATGCGTGTCATTGCTACGGTGCCTCAGATAACGAATCGTTAACTAACGGTCACGTCCCAACAGCAACGCTGCAAAGCCCTGACAACCTTTGCGAGGCTGCTGGGCCGCCTCTGCCCCAGCGGACAAGTTGCTCTGCTCAGTTTCGCACCGCCAGGTAGGATTTTGAAAGGGCTCGTAACGTTTTTAACGTTATTTCCCAACTGCTAGGATGGCAGAGCGTTCATATTCGAGTCTGAAAATATTGGCCTTTAAGTGCCTCGTCTAGAAACTCCATTTTTTATCCTTCCGGGGCCGGCGGCTGGGCTGACGTGAATTAAGGCCAGCCCAGCGAGCGGCGGCGGCCGAGGCCAGCAGGCTTTGTGCTAAATGTGCTTGGGAAGAGCAATTAAACGGTGCAGATGCAGCGCGGCAAGCGTTGTTTTTAGGTACGGATTTTTCAAAGCCGCGCTTTCGGTGTCGCTGACGTTTGTTTCCAGTGTTTTGACCCAGCTCGCGACAGCCGAGCGCCGTGCGTGCCCTCCCCGCCGCCGGCGTTCGGAGCCTCCGACTCCTCCAGGAGCGGGGCTGGGGGGCTGGAGATTAAGCGCAGACCCTGGCGTGGGGCGGCATTTCCCTAAGTGCTGTTTGCGGAGGCAGGTGCTGTTCCTTACGTTATCGCCAGAACATTTAAATCTTAATGACTGGCATTGTTGCCTCAAAGACGGTGTTTTTCCTGCTGAGAAACTGCATTAGATTGGAGAAACAGAGCTCATTTCCATTCACTCAGCAGTCTCTCTAGAAATGACATGCAGTGCTTGAAACTGTTTATTTCCAAATTCAGGCCTCCTCCGCATCAGTCATCAGCTTCAATTACCAGTTTTCCGGAGCTGAGCCATCAGGCAGTCTGACACGAGGGTCCAACCTAATTCCCACCTTCTCCAAAGTCAAGAGCATAATGTGCAGATGAAAAGGTGGAAAATAGCCTGGACTTCATTAGCATGCAGAGCCCGGCTGTTCATTTGCTTGCCGCGAATGGAAGTTCTGACACTCGGCGCCTTCTGCAATATGAGAAAAGTCCTCTTCAGAGTATATGATGTCCTTACCAGCCAGGAAAGGTCATCAAAAAGGCAGGCGCTGACCTTGCTCCCTGCTCTTCATGACTAGTTTATTGATTCCAGGAACACCTCATTACATGCCGGATCAACATATTATTGCCATGTTCAGCGGCTGAATTGTTTACAAGTGTCTTTATAACCAGCAAAAGCCTTCCGGATGATGCATGACTACACTCATTTGGATGTGACCTGCCAATTATATGTTATCCGATATGGTGCTGTGTGTCTTGATCCCTGACCGGGCCCGCTGCCCTGCATCAGCACGGGCCCATTTACTACTTCTTTCTAACCGCTCTTTGGGAAAGTGTCCATTAGCCTGTCAGTCTGTAAATATTTTATTTTTTTTTTACCTCTGCTGCAGGCAACGCGAGCGTTATTGCTCTGTCATTTGCTATGCATGAGGTTCATAATCAGTTGGGGGAAGAGGGTTTTTTTCACGGCGGCGTCTGATAACCCACCCAATTTGCAGTCAGTATGCATGGCGAGCGGTGCGACTTGTTACAGAGCCGCGTGCCGGCCCTGCGAAAGAGACCTGTCATATTTTATTCAGGCGCAAGCACTGCGAGGCCAGTGATTTATTTGCAGGAGGGAAGGCAGGAGCAAACACCACCCCCCCAGCCTCTCCCTTCCCTGCCTCTAAAGGTCCAATAACTTACCACCCAGCAAACGCATTTTCCTCTTCTACATATTTTTCTGTGGTTTGCATTCTCGTTCGCTTAATATATTGCGATGCATTATTTATCCTCGGTCTATCGCCGGGTGACTTGGTGTAGTTTACACGCACGTAGACACAAGGATTTAAAAAATAAATCACGGGGCACGACTACTATTTTAATCTCTCATTACAGACACTTCTATGGCTCAATAAAAAAAGAGTGGCGCAGCAACTCGATTAGCAAGTCCGTAAAGAGAGACTGCTCCAAAAAGTGGCACTGAGAAAGCGGCTTACACGCGCCCATCGGCACAGACTTGATTTGCTTTTTACAGCCTCCGCTGCTGGTTGTCGGCAGCCTTTGGCGACGATACGGACGGGCGTGCGACTGGCACGCGATGCCAGGTGCCGCTCGGAGGACTCGCTCCCCGCGCAGTTGCTTTGCATTCAGTTTGGCGCTGGAGAGGGGGTGCCCGTGGTTCCCTGCACCCCCGGCCCGGCCGCTCGCGAGGCAAAGGCTGGAGGCTGGGGATAATTGCCCTCCTCCGCTGGCCGAGGTGATTTTGCTTGACGGTTGATTGCCACGCGCAGCCAGAAGCGAACGGGAAGGGGCTCGTGTGCGTGTGAAATAGGAGGAGCGCGGGCGCGGGAGGGACCCGTGGGACCGGGAGCAGGCGGGGGGCTGACACCTGGGATAAGGTCCGATGCCTTAAACACAAATGAGATGAACGTTTGCTTAAATTTGTCTCCGTTTGGGGGAAATACGCGAGAGTGGACTCGAAGCTACGCAGAAGAGCCGTTGGGTGTTTGCCTGCCCGAGGATGCTCTCCTGAACCGGACCCGCAGTGACCTTACGCTGATTTTGGTTTTTTGAGCTGGCGCAGAATAGTTGAGTTGTGTGAGTGAGAGGCAGCGTGTCCCCACGGTATCCGATCCCACGGTGCGTCCCTGCAGCACCTTATCCCGCCTTTACAGGGTATGAGTACTGGTTTAAAAAAAAAAAAAAGAGGAACCCCCCCAAAAAAAGTCCTACAGCACCTGAAGCTGTTCGGTAGCTTGTTTATTTTGTATCTACACCTTACGCTGGTTTTCTTTAGAAGTATTTCCTATTTGAATTAGCTATGGTACAAGAGTTGTGATGGAGCGTATTTGACCAGCAGAGCAAAGCTGGTTTCTGCTTGATTTTCTTAAACAGGGAGGATGTGCGGGGGCTGCCGCGTGTGGGTGCCCCTCCGAGGGGCTTCTGGAGGAGCTGGGGGGCAGTTCTGCTCCTGGAGCCTGAGCATCGCTGCCGTCCCCTGGCCCCGGGTGCCGGGGTGCACCGCTCCCGAGATGCTGAAGGAAACTCCTTGCAGAGGTGGAGCATCCACGCAGCCACGGGCCTGGCTGCTGTGGCAGTGCCGGGATTTCCATGGGTTTTGTGGCCTGGCTGGAGTAAGACGAAATTTATGCATGTACAGCGCTGTCTGCTCAAAGCTCTGCAAACATTAATTAAGTTGCCTAACACCGCTTGGCAAGTGTTAGTGTGGAAATCCTCTTGCTGTGGTTAAATCGAGGGACCAAAGGGGCTTAAGAGCTTCAAGGGTGAACCGACGGCGGCAAAGATGCAGGGTCTCCAGCGTCCTGGCTCTCAAGAACCAGCGCTGCATCTTCCCCATTTTAAAAACCACCGTGCCAGGCCCAAGGCTGCCTTAAAACCCTGCCCCGTGCCGTCAGAAGTGTACGAGGAGCCGCGGGACGCCCCTTGCTGGGGTGACAGAAGGCAGCTAGGGGTCCGGTTCCCTCCTTACGACACAGAGCATTCGGGTCTGGGGGCTGTAGAAGGGGGATTTGAATTTCTTAAAGCAGCCCGTTTAGCTTCCAAAATCAAAACTGGGCTTGCATGTGGTTTTTTTAATTAGAGCTGGGGCAAAACACAGTCTCAGGTCAGAACAGCCTCAGGCTCTGGAGACAGCACAGTGCATTGATCTGAGTTTTGGAAAGGAGGAAAAAAGCGTCCATTTACTAGCAAATCCCTGGGTCTGACAGCCCTGAAGCTGCAGGTGTTGAATATTCAAGGGGCTGATTCACCATGGTGAGCTTTGGGGTTTAGGCTGGCGCGATGCTGCTGAACCCAGCGCTGCGGTCGGGTAACGCCGTGCCCCAGCGTGGGTTGTCGACAGCAGGGATTGAGTCTGCGACCGCTGAATCTCTATGGGGGGTCTCCAACGCGGCGCTGGGGTCTCCCTCCCCCAGGCGAGGTACCAGGTAATTCACCATTTGGCCGGGGCCACACAACCGGCGAGCGTCGCGTTGAGTCTGGCATTTATGCTGGGATAAGCCTGCAGTGGTTTATCAAGCCCCAGACATCCGTCCAGATTTGGCACTTGGTCCTTTCATTTCTGTTTATGTCACTATTTCTGGATTCCTGTTCATCGTGTAAATTTTCTCTTTAAAAGGGAGAGAAAAATCATCTCCTCTTTATGACAGCAAACATGAAAGTTGCATGACTATGGAGAGGAGCGTTAACCTTTCCTTTAGCCTGAAGAATTTCATAATCTTTTTAAAATCAACTTTTTATTAATTTTGGAGTGATGCTTAATGCCTGAAGGAAGTGAGAAGCAGTGGCATCACCAGGGGAACACTTTGCAACTTCTCACGTGTATAATTTAAGGTCACGCCTGAACTGTACGTGCCTGCGGGTGCTGCGGGAATCACGGCATTGCCCCACTGCCCAGCTGGGGCCGTTTCCCCTGTTGCCCTTGCACGCTGATGCCTTCAGCAGGGTCTGGACCGGCGAGCTCGCAGCCCCCCACGTCCCGCCTTCAGCAGTTTTTTGCCCTTTCGAAACTCCGCAGTGCCTCCTGCAGAGCTGAGGCCGGTTTTGGCCTCTCCGCGCTACCCCAGCCGCTGCCCAAAGCTGTGGAATACAAACATAGCCGAGGGCTCGCAAGAACCAGCCGTGCACGGCGACGCGAGGCAGTCGAGCAGCGGCGGGCGACGGCGAGGGGAGCTGCCGGAGGCCGCCGGCTCTGCCGTGGTCCTGCTGGGGTGAACCGCCGTCCTTCGGCGTGGCCTCCCCTAACGTTCCCGTGCCCGCAGGCCAGCGGCAGCGTCCTCAGCGGCACCGCTGACTGCGGGTGACTCGGAAACCAGCCCGCCGTTCAGAGCCCTCCTGGCCGCGCTTCGCTGCCAGGAGCCCGCCCTGCGCAGGCAGCACCCTGCGCGGGGTGCTCGGGGCAGGCAGCGTGCCGGTGTTTTTGGGACCGGGTGCTGCGGCTCTCATGGTCGGACGGAGCTTCCCGCGGGGCTGGGGGAGCGGAGGGGAGAAGTTGACAACATCAGGAGATGCCACGGCGCTTGGTGGCCTCGCCAGGAGGCTCGTTAGCAGAAAAATGAGGTGGCCACTGGATTTATTAACAGCACCCAGTGTGCAAATTTAATTTTCCTTCTCATTGCACTCCAGCAGAGTAATTGGACATACAGTCCAGGGCAGGGACAAAGGACAAGGTCACTTACTTGTCTGGCAAATACAATTACACGTAGCTCCGAGGAGAGGTTTGGAAACCGCGTTCCCTGGCTGTGTCGTGCCCTACGTAAAAATCACCTGCGCTCCTGCGGCACGAGCTGGGAACGCGCTCCCCGTGACCACGCCGGGGGACCGTCCCCTCCGTCAGCGCACGGCCAAAAAGCAAACCCTCGGGGTGTGCGAAGCGCGGCTCCTCCTCAAGGAACTTCACCTCGGATGAACGCTGGTGGGTTTTGGGTGGTAATGACCCAGCTCGAATGGCCGCGCTCCCCTGGTGCCACGCCCTTGCGGCGCTGTCCGGGAGCACCGTGCTCGCCACGGCCCCGTTGCACAGCCCGGTATTTAGACCGCTGCGCTGACGAACATTTGCAGCATTTAAAGATCGATGCTAGGTACTCTCATTACAGTGCAAGGACGCTGAGCCTGGCACTTCTTATCAAGGCTACTCAAAACTTCGGTGTAGTTTTCGATCGCTTCGAGCACTTGCCACGCGTGTTGCGTTAACCAGAAAAAGGAATAGTTCTGTACATTCAATTTAGCCCCGTGAACGCGGGCGCTGGAAGAGCAATTTGAAATACAGCGCGGCTGCCGCGCTGGGAAGTCAATTTGTGTAAAAGACCAGCGGCGGGGCGGGAGGGATCCTGCCGCGCGGCCGGCACCGGCTCCTCAGCCCGCCCTGCTCCCGCTGCAAATGAAGGCGGCAGATTGCAATACACTGGAACAAATTAGCCCTTCCATTCATCTTCATTAGCCACGCAGTTTCACTGGATCCGAGCTCACTACAAGTGGGTTCCCAATATCTATGTAAATCCTTCTCTTTCTACACATATTCACTCACGTTTATTAGTAGGTACCAGAAGCAACGCTAAAAGTACAAGCCATGCAGAAGAGGAAATTAGTGAGGGCCGTCTGTGTCTGCGCAAGGTTATCGTCCCGATTACGCCGCGGAGAGCGGAGCATTTGGGTATTACCCCTGTAATTATTGTTCTTGGTTGTGCATTAAATGTGTGCATTTAAAAATAAATCAGGCGAGTCTAGCGCTATCGCAGGGGTTTGAGTCATCACCGTGGGTTGGATCGGAGGACGTGGTGGTTGGCCAACGTGGAGTTGGACCTCCGCATCCGTGCTGGGATGGGTGAAGGAGCCACCTCAGTTTTGTAGGATTGGATTTCCCCTGGAAATCAATGGGTGAAAATCAGGATGCCCTCCTTAGGCTGAAACTTGGATTTAGCAGGGCTGCCTTCAGCCATTCCTCCTTTGAGACCCGGGCAGGGGGACAGCCAGGGCTTCCAGAAAAACCTGGCCCCTTTCCAGTTTGTGGTGTGGGAAAGGCAGCAGCCGCGGGGCTGTAAATCCTGCAGCCAGGGCAGGGGCCCGTGCCGAAGCCCCGCCGGAGCTGTGCCTCGCTCATTTGCCCGGGCACCCACGCTAACCGCGCAACCTTCCGCAGACGGACCGGAGGTGAAGACCTGGAGGCCCGGCGGCGGGGGGGACCCCGGCAGCCCTGGCACGCACCGGGCTGTTGGCTCGGCACGTGCGAGCCTCTCCAGCCCGGTGGGCTGCGGCCCCCTCCCGCGCGCCGGCACCCCTCCCGCGCGCCGGCACCCCTGCACCTCCTCTGCAACGGGGGCGGGGGGGCTTTTATCAATTACTGGTAATTACTTATTTTACATATTGCTGTTGATGTGTTTTTGTTGCACGTAGCTGATTATATTTAAGAGATAAGGAGGGAAAATGTCTGCCCGGGCAGCTAAATCACTGGAACAAGGCTACAAAGCCCTGACCGCACGTCGCAGACCTTGCCAAGTGTTTCAAAACTGAATAGTCATTGGGTTGGCAGATAATTCAGAAACTATTTGTATGAGCTGTTTATCAAATTATTAACTGCACAGATGTTGTTTGGTTGAAGAGCAGCTGAACCTTCTCTCTGCCAGCCGTGGAGACAAAGGTCTGCAGGAATAATTGGAGATGTGCATGGAATATTAAATTAATTTACTGCTCTTAATTGTTATGCAAATCCTGACCTCTGATAGAGCCTATCAATTACCCTGCATACAGGGAAAAGAAAGAAGAACAGTTTCTTTCTTTTCTTCCCCCCCCTTCTTTTTTTCCTGTTGTTCTTCAGTTTGGTTTTTTGTTTGGGTGGGGTTTTTTTTTTTTCCTTTTTGAAAAGGAACTTGGAAAAGGAAATATTTGGGGGAGGAAAAAAGCCATTCGTGGGAGAAGCGAAGGACGGGGATTATTTAATTGAATCTCCGGGTTGCAGCGCTGTCCCCTGGGAGCGCGGATGCAGTTTTTAAAATAGCGGGGGGGCGCGGGGGAGGCCTGGGAAGGGAGGCCCGGGCCAGGCTGACATAGCTCCACACGCTTGGCTGGGAGGGGACGGCGGGGCCCAGCTCGGCTCGGGCGCCTTGGGCCGCAGCGGGAGACGACCGGAGGCCTGCGCCGATGTCGGGTGGGTTTGGGGTGGGAAGGAGCCCCGCGCTGCCGGGGTCCGGCGTTCGGGTGGGTGGGTTGTCTGGGGAGGGCTCCACGCCGCTGGAGCGTGGCTGAGTCCGCCAGTAACGAACAGTGACGAAGAAAGGCAATTTGTTGTCAAGTCTATTGTGAGATCCCAGGTAAAATGAAGTACGATTTAATTGGTCCTCGTTAAAAAGAGCTATTTTTCTAATATGGAGAAAAGGCCTCATCTTGGGCACTTTTTTTAATTGGGGTTGCGTATGCACTGTTTAGTCAATGTTTAAAAAAGGCTCCGGGCCTTATTCTTTCATCATATTTTCTAATAAGGATAAATAAATAGGGTGCATAATGCGATCGGTCTATCCCTCGACCTCTGAAAGACCTCAGCAGCGAAATGATGTTTCAAGCTCCTTTCGTCACATCCAATATGCACTGCCTTTCAGCTCTCCGCAGCCCAAACAAAAGCCATACAACAATATCAATTAATCATGCAGCAGGCAAACAAGGAGATTTATTCCACTACAAATAGCCTCACAGAGAGATGCTGAATGGCCTTGATTAGCATGAGAAAAGAGGAGCAAAACTCCACAGTTCAACAGCTAAAGAGCAATTTGATGGGGCTGGGATTGGGAAATTACTTGATTAGTGTCTGTCGGAGGAGAACACGATTAGGACGCGAGTCCCAGCCCCGCCGCGGGGACGGGGGCTCGGGCGGCCTGGCCGGGGGGGGGGGGGGGGGGATAAAAGCATTTTTTTCCCTTCTTTTTTTTTCCCCCCGTAAATCCCGGGAAGCGCCGGGAGACTCCGCTCCCCCTCCCACGCAGCCCATTCGGGTAATTTCATTTATCCCGCAAATCTAATTAGGAAGCCGCGGATGACATTAATACCGCCCTAATGAAGCCCGCCATGCCCGGGCGAGCGGGCGCGCTGCTGGCCTTAAAGGCACCCGCGCCTCGGCCTCCGCCGGCCCGGGCGGCAGCGGGGAAAACCTCGCTTTAACGGGGAAAAAAGGGGAAAATCCGGCGCGGGGAGGGGGGGAGAAGCGAGCAAAGCCCGCGCGGGTCGGGCTTAGCGGCTCAAGCGCCTGTTCAGGGAGCCGGGGCTTTGCTGAGCGCCGCTCGCCCGCCCGCCCGCAGCGGGGCCCGGCCGCCGCCGTGCCCGGGCTCCCGGTTCCCGAAACGTTGTGCTGCCGAGGAGAAGGGGGGGGGGGGGGGGGGAGAAGAAAAGGAGGAAAAAAAAAAAAAAAAGAAGAAGCCAGAGCCAAAAGAGTCGCTCTGCAATTTATTCCAATGGGTGGCTTTTAAGAAGCTGGCAATTTGAGACGGCTGGGTGTTATTTAGTGCAATATGAAATCAAATGATCCTATTTCTCAAATAACAGTGTCTGGGAGGAGAAGTGAATGCTCTGAAAAGGTAATTGTCTCCTGATGATATTTCCATTATACCCCAATCCTGGCCTAAATGCTATCAGCGCCGGGCTGAAATCGATACGGGGAGGAAGGACGGGCTCGCCCGCCTCGCCCCGGCGGGGCCCCGGCCGCTGCCCAAGGCAGGGACCGGAAGGGAAGGGGGGTCCTGAGGCCAGAGCTGGGGCGGGGGGACGCGCCCCCAAGAGCGGCACGCCGGGCTCTCCGCGGGAGGGCCTTGGGACCAGCCGAACCCGGTACGATTGCTGCCGCTGCCGGCGCGGCGGAGCCGCGGCTCGCTGCCCGTGCCGGCTGCCGGGGAGCGGCCCGGGGGCTGCGGGCTGACGCCGTCCTCGCCGCGGCACCGCGGTGCGGAGGAGCCGCCGCGCCGGAGCCCAGGTAAGGAGCGGGGCAGGACCCTGCCGCGGCGGGGGGAGCCCCGGGGGCGCGGGGCGGCTCCGCGGGAGAAGCCCCCCCGGTACCGCAGGCAGCGGTGCTCCAGCCCCTCGCCCCGCGGAGCGGAGCGGCCTGGCCGCCGGTGGCCCAAGGGCGGGGGGGGCCGGGGGGCGGGCAGGGCTGCCGCCCCCGCCCGAGCACCCCGGGCTCCTGCCTGCGGGGCGGCCGGCGAAGCACCGCGGCGGGGCGGGGGGGACCCCCGGGGCCGCGCTCCCCCTGCCCGCCGCGCCGGAGCTGCTGCCGCAGCCCCTCGGGGGGGCTGGCGGAGGGAAAGCCGGTCCCTTCCCGGAGCCGGGCAGCCGGCTACCAAACGGAGCGATTCGCCGCCGTTTCCCCCCGAAAGCCCAGCCTGCCGGGCGTCGCCCCCCCCCCCGCCCCGGGGAGCAGCTTTCGGGGTGCTCTCACCCCCCGCTGCCCTCGCACCCACCCGAGTTTCAAGCCCCGCAGCACACGGCCGGCCTCCCGGCCAGCCCTCGGGTCGCGTAAGCCGCTGCCTTCCGTTACGGATAGTTGTTGTCGGTCCCGGTCACCCAGTGACGCTGGAAAAGCAGCGGGGATCAGCCCAAATAGGCGCAGCCCTCGGCACCGCTCCCCCGAACGCCGCCGCATCTCGCTGGTGTCAACCGCCCCGATTTTTGAGTGGGAGCGAGCGTCCCTCTCGCTGGCCGCTATGTGCCCGCGCTGCCGAAATGATAAAATCCCCAGAATTAAATCCCTGGAGGGAAACGACGGGGGAAAAGAAAAGAGAAACGGAGGCGGTAAGCAGGAGGAAGAGGCAAAGCAAGCGGGACTTACCTGAGTCCGCTCCGGCCGGGGCGGCGGCGGGCACCGGCGGCCCGGCTCGCCCCTTCCCGCTGGGCGCCGCAGCCGCAGCCCGGGCTGGACGCCGTTAGGAGCCGAGGTGCGGTGGAGTTCTGCGGCAGCTCCCCGACACGGTACCGGCGCTTTCCCCCGCCTCGCCTGTCGGGCGAAGGGGCTTCCCTCCGGTGCGTGCTTGGAGCTGGGGGGCTGCTGGCTTGCCGGCTTTTTTTCCTTCTTTCTCTCCCCCCCCCCCCCCCCCCCCGCCCTTTTTTTCTTTCTTTCTTTTTTTCTTTCTTTTTAAGCCCCTTCGCCCCGGCTAGCGGCGGGGGGGCTCGGCGAGGCCCCGGCTGCCGGAGCGGCGCGGCCATCCCGGCCCCGGCCCCCGGGCAGCGGCCGCCGAAGGCTGGCGGGGGGCCGGGGCTGGTGGCGCGGCCCGGGCCCTTGGGACAGCAGGGAAATGCGCTTCTGCAAAAACAAAAGGGGAAAAAAAAAACCAACAAAAAAAAAGCGAGCGGAGTGTATTAATTGAGCAAGAATAACGGCTCGCTCGTTAAAAAGCTCGCTGGCCGGTGGCGGTTGTCTGAGCTGCTCCGGGGGGGCAAGGACTTGCCCTTCGCCGTGAAGCACCCGAAGCGGCTCGGGGGGACGCGGAGGGGGGCAGCTGGGCCGAGGGCCCCGCTCAGGCACTCGAGCCCCCCGGGTCCGGTCCTCTCCGAGTGGAAACGGGGGCCCTCCAGGCCAGCACCGTCCCGCGCTCGGAGGGGCCCTCAGGGTACGGGCGCCTGCAGCCAGGCAAAACCTTTTGGACCTTACACCTGTACCTCTGGGCAGAGCCCTGCTCTGGGCAGAGCCCACCTGCTTACCCGCCTGACACGAGCGCTTCCCCCGCGGTAGAGCTGGGACGACTTCTCCAGCGCTATCTAAATGCACTGTTGGGATAGTTTCCATCTCTTCTCGAGCCTTTTTGCCAGCTTCTGCTTCAGGTTCCTATTTCTGTTTGGCACAGTTATTTACTGTTGCATACGCTAAACGGAGCGCGGAGGGCAGGGCCCAGTGATGCCGAGCTCGGAGCAGGCAGAGTTTAATTAATTTAATAGTCTTATGCTTGTTCTGCTTTGCAAATGAATAAACGGTTTCTACGTGTGGATCCTTTCATTCATCACCGGAACAACCTTCTGCACAGGGCAGAGGGGGAAATGCTTAAGAAATCACAGGAAAAAACAGCGTGGTGGTTTGGGACAGGAAGTGAAAAATGCTGTGCCCACCTGAAGCGGGTTTCAAAGACAGAGAGAATTCAGAGAAGCAGCGTATGGGCATTACCCCACGTGAAATTTGGCCTGGCTCTGCAGGTAGCGCTTGCTGAAAAACAAGCCAGCTTCTCCCGCGCTTCTTAGGGTCCAGGCGTTCAGCTCCAGCCCTCGGGCAGAAGTAAAAATAAAATGGAGACAGCAACCAAACAGCGACCAGCAATTAGTGCAGGCTTACACATAATTCTAGCTCAGGGGAATGCATTCATTTTCCACGCATGCTGCCGTTTTGCTGATTTGCTCGCTTTTGTTTTAAAGAGTCACCGATGACTTGCAAACATTCATGCTGAAATATAAACGTCTTTAACAGGGTTTAAATATTTTGGTTTACGGTAGGGAGGGCTTCTCAGGAGACTCCACGTTTGTCAATGTCTGTCTAAGGAGCAGCATCTCGCTCCCCGTGCCGTCGGATCTTATTTCCCTTGCCCCAAACAGCACTAAACTGCAAGGCTCGCCCAAGTGCTTCCCTTTGTTTCAAACCCTTGTAGCCTGGAGCACTTGTTGAACCTGACGACAAGTGCATCAAAGTGGCTGACAATTATGAAGTAAACAAATATCATTTGAGGCATTTTTGAGCAGAATCCAGTAATACATAGATTAGCTTATTGATGTCGTTATCATATTGAATATTATTCATACTTCTGATATTTCTGCTGCGCAGCAGCATTCCCTGCTCAGCAAACATCGTATTATCTCACTATGCAAAAGGCTTCATTAATCAAAACAGACAATAGGCCAGACGCTCTCCCTTTGAGTCTGGGGTTTTGGATCTTCCAGGCTTTTTACCTTGTCTAAATGCCTTGTCCCTGTCAACGCAGAAAGCAACTCGTCAAAACAGAGCGCTATAAAATGTGGTGCTAAAAGGAAAACATTATCTAATTCAGTTGAAAGAATTTCCCAGTTATTTTATATTTTCCCTTTAATTTTTCATGACTTATAGAAGCAAAACTTTTTCAGGATTTCAGTCAGTACATGAGATTAATCCACTCATTTGTTAAGATACCAATGAAAGAGCCTGATAGATCTCTGCCCTTTAGAACAGCAGCAGCAGCAAGCGTTAAGGTCGAGAAAGACGGAGGTGCCTGGCCAACCCACGGTTGCGCTGCCCGCCTCGCTCCTTGGAGGTGGGGAGTGGACGGCGGATGGGAGCTGGGAATAACGTGGCCAGGAAGCTGCCGCTCTCCAGAAAGAGGGTCCTGGCAAAAACAACGCACGATCTCGACGTGGGGCAAAGGACCACACATTGAAGGCGGGGTAGGACGCTGTTGCGGCTAGGAAAATGGCCGGGTGCAAAATCTCCGCTTTGCCTCTGCAGGCTCAGTGCAGCGTCACGAACGTAGGGCTGCGTGCTTCGAGCGCGCGGGCAGAGCGGGCAGCGAGACGCTGGGGCACGCGGAGTCGGTCACTCATTTGCAGAGTTTGGCAGAGGCAGATTTGGACGCCGTGATGGATGTTCTCCATCCCACCGTTTGTAACCAAGTTGAACTCTTGGTGGTTGCGGCGTGGTCTGTGACGCGTGGCAGGCTCTGCCTCGCACCGGGCTACGGCGCGTTGGGTCGAGTCATTATTCCTGCGCAGCGGAATAACGCTCCCTGCTGCGGTACCCCAACGGGTAGTTGTGGGATGGATTTTGGCTGCCTGTTTGTGAGCCGTCGGCTTCTTCCTGCTTTCTTTTTGGTTACTGCAGGCCTGAAAGAGATGTTCCATAATGATCTAAAATGGCACAAAATAGTCTCTCCTGCACAGAAATACATCAGAACTGTTTCAGATTGAGCAACAGAAATTAAAGCAGTGGTTGTGCAGGGCACTCTGGAGCGTGAGGCGTAGATGATTTCAGAGAAGACAGGAATAGAGCCTTTTGACGGTCTGCTGTGAGTGGTCTCGTTCAAATTCAGCCTCTTGTCTTACATCTCAGAAAACCTAAATTCGGTTCTCGTTTCTCCAGGGACGGGGAAACTCAACACCGTCAATCTCCTCTTTCCTCTTCAAACAACAGCAGACACTTAAAGGGAGACTGGTTAATTCCTCCTGTCTACATCTTAGAAACAGAAGTGACACTGAATTATTGGGAAAGCAGAGAGACCCGAAATCTGCCAGGCATCCTCTCCAGATCTTTGGCCTTGGAAAAGCCTGAGTCGGGCCACACCTGATCCCTTCTGGTCTTGGAGCCTCATATGCCGCGTAGGAGACTCGAAAAGCACTTTGAGACGGCCGGAGAGGAGGGATACTTCCCGGCAGTCGGTCTCTAAACTGCTCCCCTCCCCGTGCCACGGCATTTCTGTTGCTCATTAACAACACAGAGCTGTAAACAATGGCATGTGCTTGTACCGAAATTCTCCAGGATTAATTCAAAATTCATTGACAATGACATTACTAGAGACTTGTCAACATGTCAATAGGCTTTGGATAAGGCCCTTACATTCTTAATAAACATTCTATAGTTCTAAATGCTGTAGTCTTGTTCTTCAGTTTTTTATTTAATCAGCCATTATCGTTGGCTTCTGTGTTAACAAGTTCTTGCTGGAGGAACTCATTTCACCTGTCCTGTCGACAGCAGAAACCGCCTTCTTCAGAAAGACAATGTATTTTCTGTTTATGCATCAGAAACGAGTAATAATAGGTTTCAAGGCACTGTAACATTTAATAAAAGCATTTTATTACATTTAAATTTATTAAAATTTAAACATTAAATTCAACATGTTAATTACTATTTCCATGCATTGACACTGACAGTCGGAAATGGATCCACACAACTGCTCTGCTGAGATATGTTCCCTGGTGTTATTTGCTCTTTGATTACTAATGTATTATTAGTGCTCTTCATTTGGGACTTGATTCATTAACAAAAAGACTTATATGGGCATTATGTAAATTTTTTCTATGTCTTTTACACAGCTACCAGGGCATGTATTATGAATCTAATTGAAAAGAAAAAAAAAAAGAAAGGAAGGAAAATGTATTCAGTTCTGTCCTGACTTGTGGGCAAGCTCTAGCTAGATGTACAGTCGCTCTCAGAAATCAAATAAGCGCAGAGAGGAAAAACCTTTTTCTGGTACATCACAGTCTTGTGTTTCTGCAAATCCCTTTCCAGAGAAACCACGCACAAACCCCAGCCTGCTGTGTTTTGGCAGAAATAGCAAAATGGTGGCAAAGAACTAAGCTGAAATGTTCAGGCTCTCTCATAGCTCTCATCCACGTGTCTGCTGCATACATCGGTGCTTGCAGCTAATCGCCCCTTTTGTTTTTAATCACTGATTTCTCGTTACTGCTTCTGAAGTCATGATTTGGTTTATTCTAATCCAGATGCTGTCAAGCAATATTTGTATTTCTCACGTTAAGTGAAACTCAGCTAAAATCAGAGAGGGCCGGCCCTTAATCTGTAAAAGCTCATCACGATCGTTACGGCAGCAGTGGAGGCGGGGGGGTTATGCAGAGGCTAGTGGGGGGAGGCCTCGTCCCAAGACACCCTACACGAGGACACCGACACTTTCTGCTTTATATAAAGTTTCCCATCTTTCTGGGACCGAGTGGCGTCCCCTCCATTTTCTGGCTTTAGACCAGAGGCTGTGGCAGACAATCTGCAGCAGGTACGTACTGTGCATGGATCTCTCGCTCAGGAAAACCGGCAAACCCCGTGACGGCCACCTCTGATAGACGTAGTCAAGGGCCGGTGACGGGCGAGAAGGGAGAGGCCAAGGGTGAGACGGACAGACGACCTGTAGCACCTGGGAAGGAAAAGCATGGAGCAGATAAGTAGGGCAGAAAAAACTACGGCAGAAATCTTTGCAAAGATCCCAATAGCAGCAGAGGCAGAAATGCAGGATTTTTAACTCCGGTTTCCCTCCGACGGTGTGACGCCAGTCTGCCGCAGACAGTGGGTCCTTCTGCGGATGTACCTGGAGGCTGGAGCAGCCCCTTTCGGAGCGCCGCTGCCAGCACCGCAGGATGCGTCAGCTCTCGCTGCAGGGAAGGTGCCCTGCAAACCACCCCAGGCGTGCTGCTGGGCCCTTGAGCGTGGGGACACAGGGCGACAGCTTGGCCCCGGGCCTTCTGCTGGAAGAGCGCGACGCAGGCTCTCTGGAGGCATGCGCTGTCAGTCCCTCGCCCCTTTTCTTCCCCTACAAGATAGATTCTTTTTCACTTCCCTGAAAAGATACATTCTTTTTCACTTTCTTCTCTTTCTCTCATCCCTTTTCCAGGTGAGGACCCTGTGGCCAGATGCTCATCACAATGAGGCGAATTCTGCACCTTCCGGGATACTGTTACCGCTCCAGAGGAATGCAGGATGCTAAAAGCACACATGGTTTCCTCCCTAAATTAAAAAGAGTGTGTAAAGCTGTTAAGATTAGTGCACATCAATCCCTGCATTTGAATCAAGAGATACTTTCGTTTGGCAGCTATTGGGGAAAAAAACATACTTTCATTCAAAGTGTATTTAATAAGACAGAAGGAGACAGATTTCTTTTGACAGTTTTACAGCTCTTATCAGATTACATTAAAATTAAATTAAAACAATCTAAAAGAAGTGTTAAGTACTGAAGGGAGAACACAAACAAAACACTCCTCTTTGTAGGCTTTCAGGGATGGGGTACTGATGTTAGTTATCAGGGATGTGAGTAATAAGATTATTCTCGAGTCAATTATGAGCCCATCCGTGTCAGCGCGAGGGATCACGCCGCAGGGCTGGGGCTGCAGAGGGGGAGCGCGTGCCCTGCGCCGAGCCAAGAACAGAAGGGCAAGAGGGACAAAATGGGAAATGCACCGGGGGGCCAGGCCAAGGCTTCTTATTTCCTTATTTTTTGTTTCATAGAACATCAGGGTGTTTAACCCTGTCTGCTTCTCTTTCTTCCGCTTTGGCTTTCCTTCTACTTTTTTTCCTCTCCTTTGTGCTGCCCGCAGCGCTGGGACCGGCGAGGCCAGGTTCGCGCCGTCCCCGTCAGCGGTACGCCCCTTTGCCCCCCCAGTTACCCCAGCCCCTCCTGGCCTCTCTTCTCCACCAGGACCAGTTTGCCACCACCTTCCGTTTGTCACCGTGACCCCTACCACTGCCTCCCAGCTCCTCCCCAGCCAGACCACCCTCTGCCCTCCCTTGCCTGCTTCCCCGGCTTCGAGGCTGGGAGCAAGAGACGCTGTGGGAGGTGGGCAGCCTGCCCGAGCACCCTTGAGACCCCTGCCCCTCACCGTGCTCCACGGTTTTTAAAAAAAACCTACCAGGGTTGGAAAGGTCCACTAAAGAAATAAACTCCGCGGTCCTGCGGATCTCACCTCCCGCGCTGAGCTGTCAGGTGGAGATCAGCCCCTTCCAGCTGAAACCTGGAAAGCCAGGTTTGGGAACAAGGTTTGCCAGTATGGAAATATAATATATGCTCGTAATTTTAGATAGCACTAGGAGCGTTTGAAAGTTTTGATATTATTTTAGCAAGCACAAATATTTTCAAAAGCAGTTTAGTCTTCCAGAACCAAACCTGGTATGTCACTGGTACAGGCTTAAGAAAGCCAGATTCTTTGCCTGTTTTGAAAAATAACAAAATTGTAGTATATGAAAGTGTTTTCTTGTTCAACCGCCATACAGCATTTGACAGTTTTCTGCACTGACAATCAGCGATGCATTCAAAATATGGGTCAGCCCGACAGAGCGCAGTTCACGGCTGACATTCTGAAATAACAAGTTTTTAGTGTCTCACCTCGGTGTCAAAGGGGAGACTATTTATTTTCACGTAGGTATTAGCAATGAGAGCTGTTATGAGGGACCTTCTGGGGGAAAAAAAGCAATTTAACTATGAAGCAACCATGAAAACCTTTTTATTTCCATTTTATCTACCCCCACGACTGAGCAGGAACATCATGCTGATACAAAGGCTCTGGAGAAGTCTTAGTACTACGAGTAACTCTCAGGGAGGGCAGGGGATCGTGTCCGCAGCTGAGATGCCAAAGCTCCATTTCTTCCCCTATGTTTTTTTAAAGGAAAGGGCAAGCTGTGGTGCACCTGGGTTGCAAAGTCAGGATCTGGGGAAAAAATGCCCAACTTTGGAAATTTAGGCAAGCTCGGACCCAGATTTCACCTGTCACTTCTTGTGAAGATGCGAGCTCGCGCTGTGACGGAGGTCTCCGTAACACGTCTTTGCTTTCAATAAACAGAAGAGTGAGGAAGAACAGTACGTCTGTTACGAGTGTGTTTTATGTGAATTCAATAATAAAAGGCTCCCAAATCTGCAAATCCTTTGCATATGCGTTTTCTTGAGTAGGTAAGCTCTTACATGAGCTAAAGCCTTCCGTATCTTATTGAGCCATTTATTTATAGCGGATATGCAAAGGCTAAGCCAGACAGCAGCTATGGTTATTCAAGTGACAGAAGCTAATTTGGGGACTGTTAAGTACCGCTACATCAATTCAGCAAAGCTTTTTACTTTACATTTAAATTTGGTTTATCCGAGTTTGAGGCTGAAGGTGTTGAAAAACACTAGGGACACGGTCACACGACCCCCAAACCTGGCAGAGGAACCCCGACCCGCAGGACGGGGCTGCCTGGCCGGAGCCCCAAAGCTCGTCCTGATGCACTTGAGCCTGCCGAACCCCCGGCGCTGGCACGTGGCTCGAGCCGTGCCCTCAGCCGTGCCGTTACTACCTCGCAACTACGGCTGATGCGTTCACGTGGTAGTTGTCGGACAGAAGTTCTAATGAAGGGTAATTATGATGATGATCTCGTACTAATTGTATACTGATTGCTGTTCTAATTATGCTTAAGCATTTCATAGCTATCCGCAATTTTGCCTATTGATGTAGCATTTCTTCCCTTTAAATTCAAATACCTTCGCGGTAGGTGACTGAACTTTCTTTATTGGGGCCCTGGAATCTATGCACTAATTTGGCAACTTCCTTTCAAAGGGATCTAAGTTTTTACCTGCAAATGAAAAATTGTGTTTTTCTTTTCTCCTTCGTTTCCCAGCTGGAGGTGTAAAGGCAGGGTTTGTCAGGGCTGGTCCAGCACCCACTGAAGGTGCTGTGGCTTTTTCCACTGACGGATGGATTTTGGCAAGAGGACATCAATGAGCTCTGCCAGCCAGACAAAGTGGCAATTCAGAGGAGGAAATGGGAATTTTATTGGGATGTTCGATTTCTATACAACTGGAAATAAGCCATTTGCATTTTCTGGTTAGTTTTTTCCTGAAAACCATAGTGCACAATAAACTCAGTAAAAGAGACTATTAAAGAGGGCCCTGTTACCATTAACCGTTCACCAGCTCCCAATTATTTTTGGAATGAGAGTCCTAGCGCCTTGCAAAGCCCCTACTTCCCCGCTTTTCCAGAGACCCGGAGATGACTGCCTCGCCCCAGGTTACCCAATGGGGCTGGAGCCCGCTTCTCCTCAGCACCACTGTGGAGACTTTGCTGGGCATTACAGCCTTTTTAACTGCTATAGTAACACCTACATTAACAGATTTAATAATATGATATGAACAGATGAAGGAATAATTTAGGAATAAATGCTTTAAATCTCCACAGTCCCAAAACTTACGCCGCAGACTTCCAGCGCAAGGGTGGGGAGCCCTGTCACCGCTCTTACATGCACGCCTGCCGCCTCCTGCACTGGCGACGCTCTCATTAGCCCTCTGCTGTGTTTTAAGCCGTTAAAGGCGTAAAAACGCCTCAAAGGCTTAAAAATGCCATAAGGGTTGGCCCCGGGGCGGCCTCCGAGGAACGCTGGGCAGGCCCCATCCCCTGCCCTGGGCTCGGCGGAGGGCAGCAGGCCCTCACCCGCACCCACCGCCCAGACCCTCGCCAGTTTTGGGGCTCCCCGCGCTCGCTGGATGCGGACGAGCCGGCTCCGCCCCGCTACGCCTACCGGGTGGCTCAGCGCCGTCCCTGGCACCGCGGGCCCAGGACCGCGCAGGCCGGCGGGGCCTGGTCAGGGCAGCGGGGAGGAGCGCGGGCGCCGCTGGGTGGGCGGCAGTCCCACAGGTGCCTCCCTGCTACGGACGTGTGCACGTACGCCCCTATAGTGCCTGTGTGCGCGCGTGTACCTATAGGCGTGTACCTATGTACCCATAGGTACGCACGCAGGGCGAGCCGCTCTCCCCGGGCCGGGACGCGGCGACCGCCCGCGCCTCAGGACGGGGGGAGACGCCCGCGCCCCGCCCCGCGTCCCCATGGCAACGCGCGCGCGGGGCGGGGGGCTTCCGGGGCGGGGCCGGCGCGGTGCACGGCGGGAGCCGTCGCTTTGGCCACCGGCGTAAACAGGGCGGCATGAGCGGCCCCGGCCCGGCCGCGGGCCTCGGCTGCCCCCGGCCTGGCCGCGCCTGCTGCGAGGGGCTCGGCAGCCTCCTGCGGCGCCTCCGCGACAGGTGAGGAGACCGCCCGCCCCTCCGCCGGGGCCCGCTCCCCGCGAGCGGCCGCGCCGGGCCCGGCCCCGGGCCCGGCCCCTGCGCGCCTCGCCCCGGCCGGGCTCTGCCGCCGGGAGGGGGCCGGGAGGGGCGGCGCTCCCGCCGGCTTCCCCCCCCCCCCCCTCGGCGCGGCGGGCGGCCCGGTGCGTGCCCGCGAGGCGGCTCCCGAGGGGGCGAGCCGCCGTGTGCCCGCGGGGCGGCTGCCAGGCCGTCCTCAGGCTGCCCTGAGGGGGAGGCGGCTTCCCGCCTTCCCGGGAGCGCCCGGGGGCTGCGCCTTGGTGCCGGGGGCAACGGACGGGGCTCGTGGGGGGCTTTTGGGGTGTTAACGCTGGGGGCTTTCTCCGGGGCGGGGGGAGTAGTCCAGGGTCCCCAGCAGTGTCTCAGCCAGGGCACCCCTCTCACCTCCTCCTGCTTTATCGTCTTCTTTCGGCTGGGTATGTACTGGGGGGATGCTTAAAGCTAGCTTGTCGGTGACACCCGGCTTCTGTGTTTTCAGTCGCTCTGCTGCATGACTTCTGTGTTAGCGTCTTGGGTGACTTCTGAACGCACCATAGACCTGTCACTGCTTGTCTGAGAAGTTCTGCAGCCCTTCTGGCAGGATGTACAAGATTCCTTGTTACTTTAAGCCAACAAGCAAATAACAGAGATGCTGATATTTCAGAGCTGGCTAGTTGGTGAATGGATGTGTAGAGATGTTTCTCCTACAGTCATCTTTTTAACCTTTAAAAGTTATTTTAGGTGTTTCAGTTTGCGGGTGCTTCAGGGCAGGTCTGGCTTTCAGGAAAAAAGCAAGTGTACCTGGCAAAAAAGCAAGTGTACCAGCTTTCTGAAGGGGCTCTGGCCTGAGGGGTGGCAATCGCCCGTCAGTTCCTCTGAAGCTGTGCACAATTAGAGATGCTCCCGGCCTGTTACTCACTGCAATAACCACAGTAATTGGTGTCAATCAGCACTTTTTTTCTGGCTGGAGGAATTCTCTTGAGATGACTTATGGTATACTGTTAGGAAATTGGTTTTTAAGCAGTACCTGTTTTCTGTGTAATACGGAAGGCTTTGATTTCTGGGTCTCATGCTGGCACCTCAAACGTACAGTATTAGCAGGAATAATAACGCCATGGCTGTGAGAATCTATACTTGTGTGCAGATAGTGCTTTTACAAAAATGCTGTGTATATCTTCATTAATATCCTGTTCTGGTCTGGAAGGCAAACAAAACAGGAATGACTTGCTGTTTAAAAGACTGGATAAGAAGGTACGAAGTATACTTTTATTGTATAGAAATTATTGAAGATGTGGGCCCTAGACAGGGAAGATGCTTTATCTAAATTGCAGCGTTAGAAAATGAAGGGAGATGACAGATTAAAATCTGAGTGTTCTAGACTGCGTGCTGCTTTAAACTATGTCTTTGTGTGCAGATATCCCCCGTGTTAGGAGCAGAGATGTCTCGTGCTTCCCGAGAGCCCGATCTGCATGAAGTTTGGTCACCTCCTTTGTAGTTCTCTGTTGTCTGAGCTAGGGCTGAGCTCACACTGCACAAGTGGACTACCCCTCTTCAGCTCCTCTGAAACCGCTGGGAACGTAGTACATTCCAGACATCAGCTCCTCTGTCTAATTCAGTTGCAGCAAAAGCCCCAGGAGTTATTTGGGGAAGGGGAATTACGGGCAGACAGACAGCATGATTGCGTAAGCCATGCTTGCTTTGGAGACCCAGCTTAACAGGTCTTGTGATAATAAATAGACATTTTCTGCCTGGCACACTTCTGTTGTATGTACTTTAAAATACCAAATAAAAGATGTATTTGTACTTGGTGGTGTTGACAAACAAGGGGTGATTTTTATGCCAGACTGCAAGTTGTACGCTGCTGTTGCCTCTGGGAATGGTTCTGCAGAGGCAGTTGCCTCTTCAGAATTGCTTGAAACGATACCTTTTATCTAAACAACTTTTTAAAGTGTAAAATGTAAAAACTTCTGTTAAATCACTGAAGCGTTTCAGCTTTTAAAGTCCCGCTTTGGAATTCTGGACCGATCTAATTTCAAGTCGCCTGTTCTAAGACCTGAAGTGCCCGACAGCTCTTTCACTCCTGACTGCAGCCCCGCTTCCAGTTCGCAGTTGTGCTTAAGCAAACAATGAGCCACTACTAATAAGCCGTATGTGCAAGAGCTTGAATATGGTGAGGAAGCTGCTGCTTGGTTATGTCTCCCATCTGACTTGGTGAACTAGAAGGAAGTTCTCATGAATGTTTCTTTTCCACCTGTTCTCATAAATCTCTTTTTTTCTTTAAATATCTAAGTTCTGAAGAAAATTGAGACATTTTCTGAAGAAGGATGAGAAATTAGCCACCAGATATTAAGCTTCTGATAAACAGTCAGCATGGACTGCCTTGAGACTTGTGCAAAAAACCCCATAACTGTACCTTAAATTACATGTTAGGCTTCATTGGCCATACTTGATTTCCTAATGCTGGTACTTCGTCCAATCTAAATATAAAAATTACTGCATGCATAGGTGTCTGTACGCAGGTTAGTGGTATCTGTGCTGTGTGCAAAATGATGAAGAGTTAGGTTTGGGTGTCTAAGATAATAAGTGAAATGGGGCAGAGAGTTTACCTTCTGTGTTTTATACAGACCAGACCGTGTTGTGATTACTCAGCACTTAATCTTCAGTGGTTGCTGGTGAGAAAGGCAGTGTTTGAGCGGTGTGGGCGATGAAGTAAATGAATTATGTAGTTAAGTGCTGTACTTAACACTGCGACTAACTTTGCAGTTAGCTTTGCTTTTCAGACAGTGAGGCCAGATGCTGCACACTAAGGGTGATTTGCAGTAAACATGCACAAATACTGAGACGTCCTGAACAGAGAATGTAAACCAGGTGGGATTATTAGTTTCGGAAATATCTGCTGGTATCAGTTGTATGTAGAAGACGGTGCTAAACAGGCACCCTCTAACCCGCCCAGGGGACCAGCGCAGCTGGCTAAGGCTTGAGCAGGCTCTGGCCAGGCTAGTAAGGTGGATGCAGCTCAGTGCTCAACAGTCGATTTAATGTCAGACTGGTGTAGAAAAACAACTGTAAAAATAACATTTCTTACTTTTATGGGAAGATTGCATTGTGCCCAAGTGTTGTGCAATTTTCTCTGTACTTATCTCAACAGGGTATCATGACAGGAGTACTGTTATTCCTACATTACGGATGCGGAACTGAAGCACAAAGAGACGAAGGCCTGGTATCTCAAAAAATATTGAGGCATCTTAGTCCTGCTGGTTTAAATGGGAGGTGAGGGATCAAATATCACTACAGATCGATGCCTGGTGAAATGCCAGAGATTAGAGAGAGCTTGTGGCTGACCAGGGAATTTAATTCTGCTCACAAATCCCAAACTAACGCTCTTTCTCTGTAGACTGAAGATTCAGGGTTGCTTGAAAATGAGCCGCCTGGATCCTTAAAAAGTTATAAAGTGTGCTATTTTTGCCCATTTAAGAAAAAAGTTGATAACTGACTGTTTGCACCACTTCAACCTAATACAAAAACACATGAATAAAAGTTTCAGGCCGAGAGTTTTTTTTTTCATGTAAAAAAGGAGGTGGTGGTACAATGGAATGGCTAGAACGATCCCTGTTACTGCTTCAAGCTTCTCTTCTGTCACTGACACAAAGGAACCATGCTGGAACCTTGCCAGGACCTGGGCAAGCAAATCTACAAGTCAAGTCTTGATTGCCTCTAATTCGGTGCTTGGACAGAGCTGTGTTGCAAAACACCACGAGCTGCGCGGTAACCATTTTAGGCATCCATAACGATGATACTCAAATGCCGAGAGGCTCTTACCTGATGTTTTTTATACTGCTTTGCCTTGCCTTGAGAAGACCTTACTTATATATTCGTGTGCTGTTTAAATAGCTGTAACAGACTAATGAATGGGATACTGAAAAACCACGCTGGTAGAAGGAAACAATCTTTCAGGAGCTAAGGAATGTGATGTGCTACCTGTGGTATCAGAGAACGAGCAATAGGATTGGAGCCAATGGCTGTTCACATCCATCGGCTTTTACATCCATCGGGATATCAGTGTTCTTCATTGAGTCATGAAAATTACTTCTAGAAGTATAAAAACAAGATCTTGAAATCTGCTTTTGCTTAGCTGTCCATCATGTAAAAGGAAATTGAAAGGATGAGATCCCAGATGAAGCGTGGCTTTTAAATTGCATACATGACATGAAAACCTAATCTTGTTTCAGACAGTGGCAGGATCAGATGGGTAAAATGGATGCCTTGATCTCTCAGACTAAGAAGCAGAAAGGGTTTTTTTCCTCGCTTTTCTCTGTGCAGGGCAACCGGGAGGAGGCAAATGTGTGTGGCTATGACACGGACATGCTTGTAGAGGGGTGCACAAATCCATCGGTAAGCCTGCCTAGCCATATAGGTGCATGCAGTCTCATGTATCTGCCCGTACCACTCGCACGTGTACATCCTTCCTGGCTAATAAGAATTTGATATTATTTTTTAGTAAGCAACTTGGAGTACTTGCTTTGATTGTTGCAGGGTTTGTAATGTAATTCTACTGGAAGCCTCTGTCGTATCAATTTTTTTTTTGCTCATGGGATGGTTGCTCATCTTCAGATGCAATTTGTAATTATTAAATAATATCACTTTACTCTTTTCTCTTCCTGAAAATAGATTCTCTTTGAAATACATTGTAGGTGAGGTATGGAGTTTGTTCTTAAGCCATCTGATCATCCCCTTGGGCCTATGCCCTTGCATTGCTTTTGGCAGATACAGATGGCGTCATAGCACTATAAATATTTTTGCTGGTTACTTATTTGTTACCCTTTAGTAAGTTCTGGCAGGTAGTGCTAGCCATATCTCCAGATGTACTTGGCTTTAACGAATAAGTGTGAAATATGTACTTGATTTTAAGTTCAAATCGTTAAATAAAATACTTGGATGGCACATTGGGTCTGTAAGCCGGGAAGGAGTTGGGATTTTTTGGAAATCTCTTGTAATGTGTCGATAGGTTCCTATGAGAAGTTCTGGGGAGCTGTGCATTTGAACAGGCTCAGCGAAGCATCTCCTGCGCTGACAGTGGTCTGCTCTGGGCCTTGGAGCGGGGAAGAAAGGGGGAGATGAGCTGACGACCTGCCAGTCGCAGGGTCTCCAGCCCTGCCCGGGGCTGCTGGAGAAGGGACTCGAAACAGCAGCTCCAGCTGGGCAGAAGTCTCTGGCTACTTTGGGGGGTCTTGTGTGGATATACGTGTGTCCAGGCATCTCTTCCCTGTAAAACAACCTAGCTCTTCTTCCAATGAGGAGCAAAGAGAGAAGTAAAAGCTTTGAGGTTGGTTTTTTTTCGTGATAAGCTTGGCTGGCAGATCAATCTGTAAGGCTGCCGATCTAGCAAAAATGTGCTCTCTGCTCTGAAAAGTTTATTCTCTGTGAAATGCTTTATTTCTTGCATTTTGGGTATTTTAATTGTGAAATAGTTTTCTCTTACTGTACGTTGTTTGTTTTCTTCCAGTGAAGCCAAAAGGCTGGAATTAGAAAGAAAACTGATGGAATACAGAAAGTCTGATGCATACCTGTAAGCCTATTTAAAAGCTTCTTATAGGTTATTTTATTTTGGTTACAAAGACTTAGGTATCATAGAATGCTTTTAGAATGTTATCTTGAAGTTTTTTGTAACAATAAATTTATATTCATATGTTAAGTATAATGTAAGATTCACGTCTCTAAGTTGTTGATGAAATAACTTCAGCAATAACATAACTACCTTATTCTATTAATACTGAAATGTTACTATCTTAGTAATAACTAACATGCAAGTTGGTTTTATGCAAGTTTTGCAAAATCACTGTAGCATAGTTCGTGCTAGAAAGTCCTAGGGTCTTGGAAAGTCTGAAAGTTTTAGGAAGTCCTAGAGGACATTCTAGGTTCTGGTCCTGCTCCTTGGATTGTTTCTGCATTATCTATTTAATGTAAATTGCATATACAGTCTGTACAAAAAAAAAAAAAAAAAAAACAACCCCAAAACCTAAACAACAAACCAAAGTTAAAAAAAAAAAAAAAAAAAAAAAAAACAAACCCCCAAACAAAAACCCAAAAACCCAGCCAACAACAAGAGGGGGCTGAAAAGTATCTCAGCCAGCATTCCTTTCCTCAAAGGTGTATTGTAAAGCTCATAGCGGTGACTTTTCTGTCTTGGCTCGAGGGACCAAGGGCTAGGTGCAATAATGGCCAATCCCTTAGGAACCCCTCTTCTGAAAGAGGGCCTTTAGATTAGAAAATGAAGATGTAAATTTGAGAAGAAAATACCCAAACAGGTGGGGAAACATCACAGGTACTTTGTTTTCTGTTTTTATTTGATTTATTTTAATCTAACAGGTTTTGAACTGAAGTTTCTCTGAAAATATTGGCAGCTTGGGGATTTAGGTTGCAATTTCACTACTGGTTTAAGCAGACCTGTAGGCAGATTGAGACCAAAAGATGCTCCTGACTTCCCGATTCACATTTTCCCTTTGTTGGCACTAACGCTTGTGGGGCTGCCCCGTAATCAGATAAGAAAATAGGTCTGGCTGAAAGTGAATCTGTTTGTTGGGTGGGTGAGAACTGGCTTAGATGGATTTTCAGCTGGATTATTCTTGCCCTAATTTGCCCTGTGGCCCTGCAGCAGACAGCACTGGCACACAAAGGAACGGCTGGGAGTGAGATGCCCCTTTTGGTGGCAGCATGGATTCAGGTTGGCTTAAAGCAGTTGTGAAGCTGCAGCCTTAGTGTTACCATTTGTATGACTTTCAGAGCACGTTCTTCTAAATACAATTTTCATTTTGATTTAATGTGATATAAGTGACTAAAACATAATCCATTTAAAACAAATTTACAAGAGTTTTTTAATATACTTATCCTTTTGAATGCCAGAACCCCTGGTTAAATCTGAAGTTACATAGGAGATGTCCTGTCAGTTGTATAATGTAGCTTTAGAGTTGTGCAGAAGGATGTGTCTACTCCTTTTTGAGGGGCCGGGGGGGCAACTCCTACATAAGTGTTAGTATGTACGTGTCTGAAGAAAAGTGATTGCAATAGATGTGTGTGTTTTATTTTCATACTCAAAATATTTTCATACATAAAGTACAGTTTCTTTTTCCCCTGTAGAATGAAACTAAAATACATGAAGCTGAAAAAATACTTGAAAGAAATAGATGAACGACAAAAAGGAGCTCTTCTGCGAAACCAGACCTTTTTAAAGGAATTCGACCAGTTTGAAGCTCATATGAAAACTTCAAGTTCGGAGATGATTCAGAAGATGGAAGTAACTTTCTATAAGACTTAATACGTTAGTGTTTACTAAATTGGTTTTGTCTGAGTATTATGCACATCAGGACTTCAGATGTTAGTGAAACCTCATCATGTGTTTTGGAGTGTTTAAAGTGGTAATGTTTGGCAATTTGAAATGAATGCAAACTTTGCTAATATATGATGTAATAGACCCTACTGTACCTGCAGAGGTAGTCAGCAACACTTCACAGAACTCGACATTTGGTCTACAGTAAAGTGCCCTGTCCTTCTGAGTCTCTTGGAAGCGAGGGAGAACTGAGATCAAAAAAATGTGGAATTGGATCATGTGTTTGGGGTGTTAGTGATAAGATAATAAACCAGCAGTATCTAGGTTAGGACAAAAAAAGAAGACTTGAGTTGTAATATTTTCATAAAGACTTTGTTATAAAAGTGTGTATCAGTAAGGCTTTTATTACTTAAAAATACCCAAATACCTTTCATGGAAGTCGTTTCAGGACATATTTTTAATTTTGCTGCTAGCCATAGTCAGTCTCGCCCATGCTTATTGCTCTGTCTTCGTCAGCAGAGGAAGTGTAAGAGTAAATAACTTCTGTTACAACAAATTACTGTTTGAACTATCTGGACTAAAGCTGAGCTAAAATGAGGTCCCACTTAGTTCTGTTACTACACAGCCAACTAGCAATACTTGAGCAGTGGTAAGAGAAAAAACTACTTCCTCCAGCATCCTGTTGCACCCCTCCGATCTTTCCTTTTGGTAACATTTTTGCATGTACTCGGAGAGATTTGATTCGTATGCCTTCAGAGTTGGAAATGTGGAACTTTCCTTCTGGGCTGGTAAAGCCAAGCCCAAGGAGTGTTTCATCACCTTGTATACTTGAATTGTGCATCCTAACTGACGTGGTAGGAGTGTGGTAGTACCAAATGACTACTTTAAAAGAGCCAATACCCAATAGAATATACTCCTTGCTGTCTTTTGTAGCACCTTTGTTATCAAAGACAACTGCAAATGTGCTGCTTTTCCTATGTCCACTCACAGCCTTGGCTGCTGTCAGCTCCAAGGTCTCCATTTGCAAAAGGGGTTTTATTACTGACTTCACTGAATGTCGTCAGTTTGACAAGGCATGCTGGGATGAATTATCCTTATGAAAGAGGCTGTTGAACTGATACACGCCTGTTCTGTTTTTAAATGACTAATTTCTTTAAAATTACCGCAACAGGTAGAAAACATGCATGGTCATTACATTTTAAAAGAAAGAATAAAAGCTCTCATGAGGACAAACGAAAGTGACCTTTCAACAGCGACGTTAGCCACCCTCTGCTCTTCGTTCTGCCTGGGTCGGTTGGTTTGGTCTGTAATTCTCATTGTGGAAACAGTTGTCAAAAGTCAGCTTGACTCTGCAGTTTCTTTTTGGAGAAAAGTATTTCTCTTCTGGCAAGCCCCTACTCCCCATGATGACTAGAACTGATAATGACATGGGGAGTTCTGCACCTCCAGTACGTAGTCAATCTACCTTAATATCTTAAAATAGTATGGGAGAAAAAAAAAGTTGTCGAAGTAAAAAAGGCATTTATAGTCATTTCACTTCTGTTGAGATAAAAAGGTCAGTTACCACTAGGCCTGAATTGCTATGATTTTTTTTTTCATGCTGAAGTAAAATTTGATGATTCTCTTAATTTTCCAGTCTTTTAGACCCTCATTTGCAAATGTGAACAAGCTTTTTGCTTTTCCTGTTTAGCCCTATTGGGGTAAATGGCTTCAGTCTTTTCCTTATGGTTATGTGACAGTAATGCTACGTGTAGGTTGAACAGTTACATTAGTGTTGCTTTTTTTGTAATTAGTGCAGAAATAAGATGAAACTCTTCTATACTAGTGAAAAGATTTCTACAAGTCTTGTCTTAATGTTTGAAACAAACTTCATCAGGATCCATATTTAAGGTTGTATAATAGATAGGATTTTTTTATCATAACTCATGACCGAAGTACTTTCAATTTAATAGGCTACTATAAGAAACAGCCAAGCTTTGAGGATTTTTGAATCATATTATTAATACGTTATCTTACTATTCCCTGAAGAACAACTTGGCATGTTGCAAAGTGATATAGACTGGTAATGATCTCAGATTTAAAAAAAAAAAAAAATCGTGACATGCTCATGCCACTAATATATGGAGTCAGATTTTTGAGGAGGTAAAAACTGGGAGGGAAATGTGTTGATACCTGCTTTCTGAGAGCGGTAGCATTCTTCAGAAATATTTGGTGTAGGGGCTGTTCTGTCCCTCTGCCACTCCCCTTTTTAACTTGCTGGAAGAAAGGGGGAGGAAACAAATTAGTTGAGGGGTTTTCAGCCCCTATGATGTGGTCCTGGCACCACACTTACTGTGTGTGGCTGTCTAGAACTCTGTTGTGATTGGTTTTTTATTTCTCTGAAATGCAGTTTGAGTTAAAACAGGAACAGCGTTCTTGGAGTGTAGTGTTTTCCGTCCTTGCTCTTCTGTTCAGGGGCACACACGGCTTGATCTGAGACTGTCATCCTCTTAAAAGGAGGTGCCTAAAAAGCCTGGGTCCAGAAGATGTGAGAGTACAGCAGCACCCTTGGGTGTCAGTGGTACAGGACTGAAAGGAAAGTGTGGGGTGGCTGAGGTCCTCAGAGGCAGCGAGTATGTGAAGAGAAATACATAAGCGCTTCTGAAAAAAGCTAAGAGGAGGAAAGAATCAGACTGCAACATAAAAACAGGGAGCAGAAGGGGGAAAAGTATAAAATTATGTAGAAGTTGGAAAACAAACGAGCAAACCTTACTTGATAAAATATTTTTTGAAACTTTTCTTAATATGCTCTGGAAGCTGCACTAGGAAGCGTTATTAGAGCTTAGCCTGAAGTAGGGATGTAGAAGCAGCACTGTATTTTATATTTTTTTTCTACTGTCTGGTTTGGCTTTCACTAGCTGCATCACCATAAAGGGCAAGAAACCCTTTGTATGCAGTTCTTAGGTGAGAAAAGTTCCTTTCTTTCTGTGATAAATGTATGACCTGAAGTGTGAGCCTTTGTCCTTTTAACTGTGGATGTTAACGCAGTGTCTAGTCCTTTTTGAAACCTCATAAGCTTTTTGTCAAATCAGTATAATGTGACAAGCCCTCTACAGTAATTTTGTACTGTAGCTAAAAAAAAAACAACCAAAAAAAACCCCACCCCCAAACTTTATTGGTTTTGAATTAGTTGTCTTTGATTTCACTGAAAATCCCCTTGCTTTTTTTATTCGGAACAACAAGAACTAGCGGCCCCAAACAACTCTCCCCCCGCGAGCTGTAACTTGCAATGTGTTGACCCTGCCTTCCGTTGCCCACACTAACGTAAATAGCCCCAGTCTCTGCTTTCTCTGCTGGTGTGGAAGGCTTCCGCGTGGTGTTTGAGGTGGGGCGGTGAGACCCACCCGTGTTGGTTAACGCTCCCGCTGAAAGGCCAGCTGCTCCGCATGTACGCGTCCTATTTGGAAACGTGCCGTGCTTGCCTTCGGCGTAGGGAGCAGGCGAGCGGGGGCTGCTAGCTGCTCTCCCTGCCTTTGGGGGCAAGGAAGCTCTCGGGAAAAGGTGTCGCTAGCCCTTACGGTGCCAATTGATTTCCACTCTGGTAAACCAATGGGCTGGCTAACATCCCATGGTTGCACACCCACATCAATAGATTCCTCGCACAGCTATGGCCCAGCTAGTGCCTGGCAATTCTTTTAAGCCTGTTGGGTCTGGTGACATTCACAGAGCATCTTTTCCTTGTTTCAGCTTAGTAACGTATAGTTTAGAGACTGTCCCTGGCGGGCTGTGTGTTATTTCCCCCTCCTTTTCTCCTTTTTTTTTTTTTTTTTTTAATTAAAGCAGAGCGGGACCAGGGGGTATGTTGTGATACTAGGTTCCCCCTGGTTTTAAGGATTTTTTTTTTTTTTCTGAGCAACCCTAATGCACACCAGTTTCTCGTGGTAGGTTGTCGTCACATACTGGTGTGAGCCACAGCTGTGCCATGCGTTGATCTGCATGCAGCGTTTTTGTTCATTGCTTCCATTTTGATGTTTCTATGCCATCCATTTTATTTTTGCCAGGTTAGACTTATTTTTCTGAGCTGTTGAACAAAGCACAGATTACATATCCTCTAGGTTACAGTTATGAAAAGCCCCCTTGTTGTGGATTGCATAAGAATTATGGAGCATGCAATCATTTAATCTATCATGGAAGTACACAGAAAGAAATTATTACTACTATCCTGGGTTTTTTTTTTTCATAGAAAGAGAATGCCCTTTAGGAGTGCTTTATCATAACTATGTGCAGAGTTTATTATATGGCTGTAGCTGACAAAAGTTCTTTTGTTCCTGAAAGATTCACTTTTTTTCCCTGTGTTTGTGTGTCTGCAATTTGTTCAGTAATTTTTGGGAGTATGAGTAAATTCACTTAAGCTTTCGGGAAAATCCAGGAGTTATATTTGAGTTTATTCTGAGCATCTTTAATTCTCACGTGGTTAGCTTTTGTTTCTTAAAATTTCACGTTTACAATTTTATGAACAGCTTCTATTACCTGGGAAATAGCAGCCTTGCTGAATGCACCATTGGAGTGAAGTGCAGAGCTGGTTAAGTTAATTGTTTTAAAGATTTATTTTCATGCATATTACCTGATGCAGAATAGGTATTGAAGTGCTTTCATTCAGGGCCGATGTAACTTGTTATTGGGGTTTACAATTACTAACAAACAGGATTAATTATAGGTGCTGCATGTGCTTGGCTTTTAAGCGGTAGTCCTACTATGAATGCATTACATTTGGTCAATTAAACAATGTAGTGGAGGTGAAGACGGTTTATGCAGTTGTTTGTTAGTAACACTACAGCAAGTTGCCTTTCATGCTGGGTTGCTCTTTATAACATCTGCCATATATTTTTCCTTATAGTAGCTCAATGAGTTGTAAGATGATGTATGTAAAACAAAAACAAATTCTAAAGCTCGTTTCATCCCAAAGCAGCGGAGTCATTGTCCGGATGCAGCAGAAATAATTTGGCGTTACAAATACTAGTTGGGATGAAAGAAATTTGAGTCAACAAGTTATTAGTATTTCGTAGGATTCTAAATTATGCGAATGAATAAACGTGTATTAAAAGCCTGCAGAAGATTGTGTACAGGCCACATCATTTGTTCAGGGGAGCAGAAAAAATGAGGAGAAAATGGGATCTCTGGCTTTTTAAATATAGTCCAAGTAAAGAAAAGCTGCTAGGACATTACATTTAAAAGTGCACAATTTGCAAAGTAACAGTTGTTGATTTGTGGTGGGGTTTTTTTGGCCTTCAATTTTATGTAACGCATTTGTTCACATTTAGGCATGGTATGGAAGAGAAATTAAAAGTGTGTTATTGCTTCAAGAGGGTAACTTGGCAGCAGAAGGTGACAAGGAAGAAGAACACAAGGAGCAGGTAATGCGAAAGAAGCGGGGGGGAAATATTTTATTACGTTGATGCGCTTTCCTCTGAGCTGCTGCATGAAGAGGCAGGCATCGCTAAGCAGTCTTTGCGTGGGGATTTTTGTTGTGGCATTTGCAGTGTGAAATGTTGTTTAGTGCCTGAGTGAAGTAGAATAACCTGGGTAAAAAGTGCAATTATTTCAACCAAAGAACGAGAATTAAAACGGGGGAGAACTCGAACTGTTTATATTCATCTTCATGTTGGTTTTTATAATTCCTATGCCAGATAGTATGAAAATGGTCTTGACCGAGGAGGAAATATTCTTAATGAATGATATTTTTAAAAATGCAGCAGTCGATTCATACGGTGTATTTATAATTTTGTGCATTTTGACCTTTTCTCAGAAGAAGCAAAAAGAGATTGTATATCTAAGTAACAGACAAAAAGACTGACAAGGAATACTTAAATACATTCTGCTATGTATCTGCAGTAATGCAGGCTTCTAATCCCTCCTCCTATCTCCATATAAATGATACAGTTCAAGACCATAGCTGTTTTCTTCACTAAAAGCAGTAAAGCTCTTTTAGATGAAATGTCTAAAAACATCTTGTAATAACTTGGAGCATGCTGGCAAGAGTAGTCACTTGTGACTATGTGTGAAACCCCCTCAGCTAGTCGATATTGTAATAAGCAAAAATGGTAGCATCACTCCATTATTCAGAAAAGCCAACAGCATGCTTGTCCCTTAGGCTACAGCATTCATTAAGAAAAGCTTACTGGGCTGAAAGCTGGAAACAGATGATAACGGGATATGATTTTCATATTTAATGCATTCCTTGGAAGAGTATGTGTGCTGCAGATTGATAGAAGAATCAACTGCTACTTTACTAAAAGACTTTCTAGTTTGCCCTATAGCTACCGATGGAATCATTCAGCCAAGAAATTAACTTTTTCTCCTTTTACCTGCTTTATATATCTGCTAAGCAGGCTGCCTGGCTGCCAGTAAATGTTATTATGCAGTTAAATGTTTGGTATTTAAGACTCTTATCAGAAAAGAAACAGAGGCCACGCTATTTTGTTTTTATAGTAGGAGGAAGGTTTTCGGTTTTCTTTCTTCAGTGCATTAGCAGTCGTTAATCTGAGTTTATAGGAAGTTTTCCCCATAGATTAAAAAGTTAAAAACCTTGAATTCAGAGCATTCTTTAAACTGTAATATACAAAGCAATGAACCTGAGCAACCTTGACCTATATAAGCAGGCCTCCAGCAGTTTGCGAATTACGGTTTTAATTCAGACGCACGTGAAAAGGTGAGTTTATTTTTGAATGCTAGATTCTTCAATTAAAAGCAGCCGGTGTCGGAAACGTGATTTCTAACCTATGGAAAAGTTTACATAAATACTAGAACATCAAAGGCTCACGGTGTGACTTAGATTTTAAAAAACTGTTAGCAGGTTTTGGACAGCACAAGAACTTGGTCTGTTCCCAAATATGGCACTTTATGTTGAATTCCAGTTAACAGCTTGATTGTGGACTCTCATCCCCTGTCCCCTTCTTTCTCCTTGTCATCTCCCTCCTTAAATACAAAGGTAACGTCAACTAAATTGTGCATTCTTTTGCCTTGTCTGTGTGCTGTGTCTCAAATCTTACTCTGTAACTCCATTTTTTTTTCGGACGATTGTGCCCATTTCCCACCACCTTCACCTCACTTAAAATCTGCTTATTCTTATGTCCAAAATACGAGAGTTTGTTCTCGGTGATGTGGCACGGAGTCAGTCATAGCGAGCACATGCAGTTAGCAGGTGGTATATCCAGGATGCAAATCATCACAGCTTGCAACTGGATTTATTTACCAGCACTGGTATCGTAGTGGTTTCCTTCAGGCTAGTCAGGATGCCAGTGATCGTGTGATAACCTCGTCAGTGATGATCTTGGAGACCAAGAAGGACAATCGCAGAAGCAAGCTTCTAGAGATGGTTAGTGTACCAATGCCCCTAAACCACCAGTGTGAATATCTGGTACTTCTGAGGCATGGGGGATGCACCCTTGTGGACCCTCAATTTTTATGGGAGTCCTTAAGCTCAGAAATCATGTACTCAAATAGCATTTGTCTAGAAAACCATGATTCTCCATGGAAAGGACTTGAGCACGTGTCCTTTGAAGCCCAGTGTAACAGCAGTCCGGTGTTACAAGTTGGAGGAGAGGTCCTGTACGGAAGAGGTCCTTCTCAGCTGGCAGAGCTGTATAACCTGGGCTTCTGAAACCTTTGTGCAATGAAGCCTGGCTTCTTCAACTTCGAAGCACTTTCCTGAAGTCTTTTGAGGATTTTGGACTTGCACATCTTGGCACCGCCGTGTCCGTGGGACGTGGGGCATGGGGCACCTCCCAGGACACCTGTGGGTGGCAGAGCATCCGTCCCTGAGAACAGGGGTGTCACCGGGTGAGAGTAACGCCTGGAAGAGACAAGCCTCTGGCTCCACCTCACCTCCCCAGCTTTCACGTGGTCGTCTGCTGCCGGGGCAGGCTGGGCCCTTTTGTAAGTCCTAATGGAAGGGATTTTTTTTCTTATCTTTGTTCTCTTCAAAACACTTTAATGATAATAAAAAAAAGATTGTACTTGTTACTGGAGGAAGAAGTGGGGAGCCTACACTCCACAACCAAAAAGAGGATTCTAAGTGTGCTTTGTGCAGAGACTTCATTTAACTCCCAGCTGGAGTGACATGACGTTCAGTCATTTTGTTGACTGCGTTAGGTACGTTGTCTACACGTTTTTACTGTTTTGTCTTTGGTGGTAAAAAACAGGACCTAGACCAACGTTACCCGTCATACTTTTGCACTGAGAATGCAAAGGTGGTGAAGAGATTATTTTCTTTTCTGCAATCAAAGAGGAGCTTGTTGGAGATGTGTGTCTGCTATGACTCTGCCAAGCACTTGTACCTGTTTGAATTGCATTTGTTTTGGAACACTACATCCAGGAGCTGCTAAATCCATAAAGCACTTAGCACTTGCTAGATGCATTTTAAAGCAGCAAATCCAAGACCCGAAAAGTAATTAGGAGGAACCCGAGAGCAGTGGTGATGGAATAAGCTGTGAACTTAATCTGAGTAGCAAACCTTTACTCCTTCTTAAAATAACTTCATGCCTTTTTGTTCTGCTTCTTGTTACGTGGAATTTGAGCTTTTTTAATGAAACTTGGTCACAGACTAGACAAGATGCCTTTGTTTCCTATAAGCTGGGCTTGGCAGCTGACTTTGTATGGTGGGAAGAGGTCAGGCAATGAAAGAGAGGAGAGAGGTGTGGAGGTGACTGTAAATTGTCCTGCTGTGATTTGGGGCTGAAAAGTAAGCCCTGCTTAGTATGAACAATGGTATTACGATAGCTAATTTTGGCTTTGCATAAACTGGCGGTGACCTTTTAGTAGTAGTGGTGGCAGTAGCCACTCCTCCTAAATTGTTCTGATTGAGTAGGCTTACAAAGAAAAAAAGGCAAGTATTAAAACACTGGGATTTAGAAGCAGAGTGGTTATACTGTTGGAGCTCTTTTTATGCAAGTTCAACAGTTCTTGGAGGAAAGTGCCATTTAAAATGTTTCTGCTCGGTGCCCAAAGTTGCCTCGTGGAAAATGTGATTTCATGTACGTGGTGTTAGCTGAGTAGTCGTTCGTCCTCTTTGGTGTGGTTTAACAGAGAGGAAAGAGCAGAAGGAAGACAATGAATACAGTGATTTTTGCCTCATTCTTATTTGCTTTGTTGACGTGCTGTGAGCAAAGCTGGATATATAGACGAGTAAGCGATGGCAGATGTACGTTTCAAACTCTCTGGGGACCCTTCCTCATCCCGTTGCCTTCCAGAGAAGACCGTGAGAAGAGCGGCGGGAGGAGGTTGCTCAGAGCAGCTGCTGCGGGTGGCTTCAGAAAGGCCAGCCGTGCCGCGGACACTGCAGCGGGGTCCTAATGATCACGTCTTGGCTTCGGGATGCTGCGGTACCTAAACCACAGGCTACCGGCGGCTGCGCAAAGTCATGCACGAGTGGAGCACAAGGGTTCCACTCGAGTCAGTAACTTCAAGGTGTTTTCAGTGACTTTGGTGGGTAGATCTAAAGGTTGTGCTTTGGTCTTAAAAGCCTTTGCAGGAATCTAGTCTTAGAAGTTTGCCTGTTTGTGAAAACCAGTTACCGTTTAGATTAGTTTGAGTCCTTCATGTATTTCAGTCCCTTTTAGTCAGGTTGGGGGTGCAGTGCGCTTTTGCCACCAGCTTTGGCTCACGGAGCTTCAGTTGAGGTCCAGGCCCTTGTTTTCACACTAGGATGCAAGCAATGCGCGCCAAGTGTTTGTGTAATAATAATAGTATACAAAATACTTGAATTCTGTGACAGTTTTCTCTCCAGAAACCAACATGCGATCCTCTAGAAGCTCCATTTGCAACACGCTGCCTGTTTGTTTCCTTAAGCCATCTCCCACCTGTATTTTTCAGATGCCGCGGGTTGGAAGACAGGCAGGAATGAGCACCGGGGCAGCTGTGCCAAGAGGACTGTATCATCCAGCAACAGTCTTTATGGGCCACCACACATCAGCCGTCTCAGCCGCCAGAGGTTTGGGCATGCGGCAGAAACCCCCCCAGCCCACAGAGAGCCGCTCAGCACCCGACCTGCCTTCGTGCTCTCCATCACTAGAAGGACTTGGTCCAGAGAGCAGAAGCGCTGATTTAGAGAGTGATGCATCAGTGGAGGGAGCAGTGAGGTGTGGGGACCTGGCAGCCAGTGAGGAAGGCTCCGAGCAGCTCATCTCCTCAGCATCTGATCCTGAACCAGCCACCCCCGAGGAGGAACGGCCGCGGGGAAGCGTCCCAGGTACAGCGGGGCACGTGTCGGTCTGCCTCTGCCCGGCCTAGGGCACGCTCATCCCAACCAGAGTGATGCCCCCAGCTGCTGGTTTCCCCATGCATGTTGCACTCTGGTTGAAGCACGGCAGCACCCTTTTCTTTTTTTTTTTTTTTTTTTTCTTTTTCTTTTCCCTTCCCTTTTGACTCTGTTTCCTCCCAGGCTGCTCATCTGGACAGGCAAGGGCTTGCTGGGGGCTGAGCCTGTTCAGGTTCACTATTAGGAAGTGAAGATTTCTTCACTGCTGTGCCCGTGGTTGTCTTGAAGTAGTCTGAGCCTCATTTTAAGAGCTTTAATGTGAACCTACTTCACTGGCAGAGTTTGTCACTTCTGTTTCGGATTGATTTCCTTCTCCCTCAGATGCTTGTGCACGATAGTTCATCCATTTCTGAAAACGGGATTTGGCAATGTAGGCTGAGGATCGGTACGTCCCTGTATGCGGCTGGATTAACTCCTACGTGGTGGTGGCTCTCTGCCTTGTTCCCAGCTTTCCTGAGAAAGGTGGTGCAGACCTCCCAGCCGAGATGCTCTTGCTCTGGGACAGGATGCACTTCCCTTGAAGGCTGCATCCCAACTTCCCAGCCTTTTATTTTTTCTTTTCCTTTTTCCCCCCCATCTCGGCAAAATGTGTTCTCTCCTGTTTTACTGGCTTGGTTGGTTACTTTGAAGTAAGCTAATGGATGCGTTTTTGAAGTTGCAGTGACAAAGATTTGTCGCTAAGTAACAGTTTATTCCTTTTTTAAGACCTTGCAGAAATACTCTCCCCTGCCTTGCCAGTTAACGTAGCAATTTTCAACTTAAGCTAGTTTTCCAAGCCCCATAACAGTTGCTAAAATGGAGCTATTTATAATGGAAACTGGTGGCAACCCTAATGATGCAGGGACTCCTGTAATGATCGTGGTTTTCTTTACAGAGGAAAGCTGGCATCCCCATCAGATGATCTTCTGTACTACTTCTTGGGGTTTTTCTGGCATCCTCGTTCTTGAATTTTTTTTCCATTCCTTTTTCGTTCTCTAAGGCATTTATTTGCCTCTCATTTTCTTTCATCTGATGCATTTGCCGCTTTTCTGTTTTAATGAAAGCCTGTCCTTACTGGCACTGGAAGGAGACCAGTCCAGCCTGGCTTACGTTAGCCCCGGGCTCTGCCTGTGGCTCTGCAGAGCGCCGGTTCCTCCCCGCGGGGAAGGCTGAGGTGGCCAGCATCGTGTCTGGGAAAGAAATACCCATTTAATTTCTGGAATGCGGTATCTCTGCCTTCAGAGAAACTGTACAGTTGGGTTCAAAATCAAAATCAGCTTTTTGTCAAATGGCACGGTAATCGCCTCAGACCGCCCAGAGGGCTTTTTTTGTCTGTCTGCTGCCAAACGCATGTTGCGAAGTGAACAGGCTCGTGTGGTCCAGGTTTGAATGTGTGGAGGGGACTGGCTTGTTCCGGCTCTCCTAAGCCTGACCTTCCACGCTGCAAATGATGGCAGCTGATGAAGACGCTTGGCTGTGCCGTACCTGGAGCGAGCATGTGCAGGGCTTGGCGCGCTGCTGCCTGCGCTGCTGCCTGCGCTGCGCAGAGTGGTGCTCGCCAGGCTCTCGTGCTGCTCCCTGGCCGCTGCTCGCCAGCGGCAGCACAAGATGTAGGAAGGAACAAATCCTGTTTCCCCCAGGTTAATGAAGCAAGAAAAGGGCCTCCTTCTCCCCACCCCCCGAACTGGAGGAAAAAACCCTCTGTTCCTCTCCATCCTCATTTCCCAGCAAGTGTAGTAGTGACACTTCTGTTGCACGTACTTGCTTCACAAATTTGGGAACAAGGCTAAGAGAGCCCATCCTGGCACCAGCTACTGTTTGGCATAAACCTTAAGTGATTCAGTTGCAGTGAAACTCCGTGACCAAGACAAGCAGAAATGCTGGTGCTGTAGCGTTAGCAGGTGCGTGAATGCTGGTTAATATAAACCCATGGTGAATTGTATGGAAAACTGGGAATTTCTGTAGCAATACTAATTTGTTACAGCACTAGCTGGTCCATTAACTTTTGGCATTCTATAAAAAGATAAGTAGCATGTATCTGTCTTCTTAGAAGCATGATCCAGCCCCATACTCTCCTCTTTTAGAGAAGGCAATTAAGGTGCAGAGTTTAAAAGCCTCCGAGCATGTGTTTCTTCCGCAAGGTTTAAAAAATATGTACGATAGTAGCCTCTTCAGGTGCACTTTTTTTCCCCTAAGAAAAGCTCTTTCCAGCTTTTCTGTTTCATTGTTCCTCCAGAGGCGATTTAGTGAAGTAGCTGGTCTTCGTGCCGGTGGTGGTTTTTGAGGAGTGCCGAGCTTGTCTCCCACTCGCTGGGAGCTGCAAACCCAAAAGGCCAGAGCGTGGAGTCTGGAGCCTCCCCGGACTCCCCCTTGCGAGAGGAGCGCAGAAGGACACGGGGCCGTGGGCAGGGAAACCCAAAGCGCAGGGAGAGCAGAGGGACGTTAAGTGAAAGAGGTGAACAAACAGCGCAGGTAATCTTAGTTTAATTCCCTATGCTACGATGTACTCCTTGGTCCTGCTAACGTTTGGGAATAATTTTTTATTATTACGGCTTTTTTACAGAACCAAAGCCTCGCCTGAGTAACTGGTGGACTTGCAGGGAGGCGAGCTGGGAGAGCAGCGTTGAGCTCCCGGTCCCTGTGAGCTCCGAGGAGGTGATGCTGAGCAGTCCCGGTGTGCCGCGAGGAATGGCCTCACCGGGCAGCTGGGAGCGGGGCAGGGACGCCCACGCTGCGGGGGGCTCCCTGCTGCAACCTCCAAACCCTCCCGCGGCGCAGGAGGAGCCCTCGGTCAGCTCAGCGCCGGATGGGTATGTCCTCGTGTATTTTCTCTCTGCGGGTGCTCATTCGTTAGCGTGTGCCCCGGAGGCTGTTTTCACAGCTTGGCCAATGCGTGGCACTGAAGCTTGCGTACAGGTGGGCAAACTTCTTGCCTATTTATTTAGTATCTCGCTACCTCTGTGCTAGTGGTTAAATGGTTTCAGGTAACTCGTTCAGGTCAGACTTGGACAAGTTAAGTATGTTTGTTGTTAAAATGCAGTAGATGTTCTTTAAATGTACACAAATCTTATTTCAACAGCATATTTTGTGTGGATTAAAATTTCCAGCTGGTTAAATTTCTTGAGCATTTCATTTGGAAATAGCAGAGAGAACAAGAGAAAGGATGAGGAAAGTGTGACAGATGCACAGCTTTTCCTCTGCTACTGTGTGAAAGCAGTGGGGTTTTATTGCCAACAACTGCAATAGCAGAATATCAGCTGTAACATCAATCACAGCTGGATTTTTGGCCTGGCAAGGCCCTTGTAAGACAGGAGGCGCATCCCCATCCTGGCGGGGCAATACCCACTATGAGATGGTCCATGGGACTTGCCCAGGTCGCACGGGAGGGCTGGCTTTGCTCCCTCACTGCGTTCGAACAGCCCCATGCCAACCGCCATCGTCCCTTCCTGGGTCCCCATCTTGTCATGCGGCGTTGCTGCGGGAGCAGCCCTCCCGCTTTTACCTTCTGTCTGTTAGTTCTTCTGAAAGTCCGTTTGCCCCGGATCCCTCCGCAGTGCTTCATGTCCGCGTCCCCCTTCACCCCGGCCATGCTACCGCTGCTTGACCCTATAATTTTGTGACCCACGACTGCTGCCTTTCTCCCGCCTGCTCCCCTTAGCGGCGCGCTTCTGTTTCCTCGTCCTCTGTATCCTCAACACCCTTCTCCCTCCTCACCAGCGTTTTCCTTCCCCCAGTCACAACAGAAATACCAAAGAAAGCCTTTTCTGCAGGCGGGCGCTGCTCCCCTTGGGTCTCCCTGCCTTGTGTGGGCACTGTTCGGGTGCAGAATGCTCCCAGCTGGAGCCGGTAACTAGATACTAGAATCGGGCTGGTTTGGTGGTGGCTGTGTGTTGGGGAGAGACCATGTATGAAAGAAACCAGTGTTTTTACCCCTGGAGAATGAGGAGTACTCTTTTGCTGGTTGGGGTTTTTTTTTTTTTCCTTTTTGGTTGTTTGCAGCTTTTTAATCTGCTTAACGCATCTATTCTTCCTACATTCACAGTCATGTCGTCTTAGGTACTGATTTCAATATTAGTTTGTATTTTAATGGATGACAGTTGAGCAGAAACTAGTGGCCATCAATATACACTTCTGTAACTTTATCATTTCACATTTGCATCAGACTGTTGCTTGCTATGGAAACATCATCTAATTTACATCTAAATAGCTTTTACCCAGTTTTTCTTTTGTATAACACCTGTTAATCATAACACTTTGTAGGGAAGTTGCATAGAGTGCCTGCCTTTGCTAGAGAAGTCATAGCTGAGCAATGGTAATTTAACCTTTTGTTCTCTCCCTGCCGCTGCTAGTGATGCCTCGCTGTTCATAAACTGATGAAAATATTGTGCAATGCTCTTGGAGCCCAGCTAAATTATACGAAAGGTTTCACTGCTCGCATTATCTCTGGAGCACGACTGAAACCAGAACGTGGAGGTTTCCTCTTGCATTATGCCAAGCTGAATACCTCCGTTTCTCAAGGCCATGGAAGTGGGGTCGCTACTGTTAGCTGTTTCTGCAGAAAAGATACAAATTTTAATTTGTTTTACCTGAAAATTAAAAAACAGATAAAACTTCACAAATGGCAGGCACGGAAGGTCTCGTGGAGGGATAAGCAGCCTTTTCCATTGTTGCGCTCATAACCAGGTGGGCTTTCCAACTCCATCTTTCCAATGCACGTGAAATGTAGCGTGCACACTCGAGTCTTGCAAAATAATTCATAAGCTGAAAATCTGAGGGAAAAGTTTCCAAGTAATTAGCATATGAATTTCAATTATAAATTACACAAACTATGGGAATGCAACTTTTTTTGGTCTGAATATATCGTGCCACAGATTCACAGAATTAATGGACATCACAAGACCTGTGATATTCTTAAGGCCATGTGTTTTTCTCTTATGAAACACCTATGCTGGCTGAAGAAATATGCAGAAATTTTGTAAAGCTATTTATATTTGTTGTCCTAAATTAAAATATCTGTAGCTTGGACTTTCCTAGGGCAGCGGTGTCACTGCCGTGGCATCCAAATGAAGTACCCTTCCTCGCCTGTCGTCTTTGGGCCATTCTTATGCTTTTGGTGTCTTATTTGAAATGAGTACGAGTGATGGAGGGGAAAGGAGCTCTCGTGTGCAGGGATCATAGCTCACTCGAAAGGCAAAACAAAATCCTTGTTGCGTGTCAAGAAGTCACAAGTTTATATTTTCAGAGAAAATGATGCCTTTCCTACCTTACTGCAGAAATACCATTGTCTCTTTTTTTTTTAAGTTTTGGGTTTTTTCCCCGCAGTAAGTGTTTGCAGGTCATATTTTACCTCTGGGTGAGTTCAGCCTAATTTCAAACTGCCTTTTCCAGCTAGAGGAATGGTTATCATGATAACATTATCAGTTTATTAACCAAAGAAAAGTGATGTTGCTATGAAAGGTTATTTAGTATAAGCCTTGCGCCTTGGTCGCAGTTCACAGTGGGGTGCTGCGATTCTGCTACCTTATTTTCTAAAATCATCACTTTTAATAACTAAATTCCGTGTTTCGGAGCACTGCTGGGTGGGTGCGTGGATCAGAGGCTGTACACACACCCCTTCAGACCCGTCCCGCCAGCTCAGACCTGTGCGAGAGCCCGATCCGTGTGTTTTCCGTTCAGGTCTGCAGCCCAGGAGCCCACTGGTGAGCGGGGGCTTGCCCGGCTGGTTCCAGTGGCACCGTAAAGGCACCCGACTTCCCTTCCTGCCAGGTGAAGCCACCCGATAGCTCTGGCCCTCGGCTGCTTGTTGCCGGTCTGAGCTGCTGAACCGGAGGTGAAAGGCTCTGTATCCTCTTACCATTCCTTACAGCACCCGGCCTTTTCTTTAAGGGCTTAAACCCGGGGAGCGGGAGGGGGGGAGAGGGTCTCGGAGAATTAGCGCAGAGAAAGATGATGACTATTTTAAGGCCTGTGCTGAGGGGGTGGAAAAAGGCAGAGCTTATGCCTGTGCTGCTTCAGCTGCATTGAAGAGGACTTAGCACAGATGGATTGTGCATTACAAAATGTAACACATAATTCAAGCTGTCAGCTTAATCAGACTGTTTCCAGGAAGCAACCTGTAAAAGAGAAGGACCTCTTGTTTGCTGACCTCTGATCCGTAGCCTGCTGCAGATTGTCATACATTTTGTTTTTCTTTATGTTGGTGTCCCTTCCTTCCCCTTCCCTTTTTATTATTGTATCCCTCTCGAGTGGCACCCTGGAAGGACCACCCAGCGGGAGGAAAACAATGGGAAACGAGCCGGCCGCTAAAATACAGGGTTTGTAAGACTGGGGGAAAAGAAAAAGCACTGTTTAACTGCATATGTGATCTCCCTGGTATTGTTTTGCTTATTAAATGTCTAGGGAACTCGACTAAATGCACAGCAGCTCCCACTTAATTGTTCACTGTTGCCCAACAGTCCAATGGAAAACATAACTTCCAGTATAGCTTAACGTGATTGCAAAAAGGATGCAAGTTTTCGTGCACAGAGCTTTTCACTTGAGGGTGCGTGAACCAAGGTTAAATGTATAAATATGTCAGCTTCTACACACGGTGCAAAAAAAAAAACCAACAACAAGAACAAAAAAAACCCAACAACTTTATTTTGCCTGCGGGGCTCTGCGGGCGCAGGCCCAGCTGGGGCATTGCTGGTGGAGACCTGGCCTGGAAAGTCCCCAACAAAGCAGGCAGCCGGCCTGGACCTGAATAGCCATTTACACCTCTGTTCAAGGATTAGCCTGCTGTATTGTTTCAATGTTTAAGTCCTAATTTGCATCATTATAGAGGTGCAGCTTCATCAAAACCCCTCTGAGGTCCCAGTTATGTCCCGGTACCTGTAGGTGGTCACCAGATTTATTCCGATTGTGGAGGTGAAGGAATTAAACTACTCAGGGCAGGGTAATTTCAACGCGGCATCTCAGGCCTTGGCTGATTTTTGGATGGTTTGTTTGCTCGTGTGCTTTTTTTCTTTCTACAGAGCTCAAGCGATGTGGTTTTTGCTGCTGTTTGCTTTGAAAAGCTAAAATGAGGGTGTTTGCTTTTCCAACTGGTGCGACGGGAATGTGTTTAAAATACCTGTCGCAACCCAGGTGCCTTCAAGCCCTGTTTGCTGTCCGTCCGCAGGCACCGCGGGATGCTGGCGGGACTCTCCCCCGCGCTGCAGTTGATAGAAGACGTGGTGGTGAGGAGGAGCCCCCGGCACCGGGCGCTGTACCGGGGCGAGCACGTGGGGACGATGGGGACGGCGGAGCTGCTCAGGTCAGTGCCGCTTCCCTGCGCGCTGCCTCTCCTCTCCGCTGCCCTCGCAGAGCGGGCAGGAACCGGGGAGGAGGGCAGCGCTGCCTACGCCCTAACCCCATCCCCTTTATTCTTGTTTGCTTGCTGCCACACATCCAGTGTAATGCTTGTAATAATTTTGTTGTTGATTGCTTACATGCTTCTAATTGAATTCAGGTGAGCAATGGCGAGAGGCTGTTACCGAGCAGCTTTGCAGGAGCCTGTTGAGAGTTGAGCCAGGGGTCCTCGCTCTGCGGTGACAAATGGCCGGTGCAAAGAGCGAGCAGGCTCCTGCAAACAAACGTTGCTAGTTGCTAAGAGGCCTCCCTCCCCTTCCACTGTTTTAATGTCATCGGAGAGCTGAAATATGGCACTTAGAAGCGCATACGCAAATTACTCCAACAAATACTCTTTCCTAAACGTAGCACTTTTTGCAGCCTTGCTCCACAGATCCCTTAGGTAAAGTAAATACTTATTTCCAAGAATGAGAGCATCCCCTTAGCTAGTAATGCGAATATGATTTACTGAGGTAGACAACAATAACCAGAAAAATAATTTCTTCTTCGGGGTAAAAGAGCAAAGAGAATCACCAAAACCCACATGTTAACAAAACCAGGGTCAGAGAGCCCTCGTTGTCCCTCCGCAGCATGGGCTCTTTAATTACAAGGACTGGGAATGGCTTCGTAATTTTATTTAAAATTATATGTCAGCCTCCATAAACTAGGATTCTCATAAGGACTTGATGGTTAGCGGATTTCTAGGGAATTGGGAGGAAGGGCTGCCAAACCGACCTGGCCCCTCCAGCCTACTATTGGAGATGGGTTCCTGTGGCATAACCGCTTTGGCCATGGCACGGCCAGGGCTGCCTGGCCAAGGAGCGGTTTCACCAAGTGGATGCGTGCAGGTTCCTCTCTCCCTGTCAAAAAGCAAAGGTGTGAGATTAAACCTGGCATTTTCTAAGCACTGGGTTTGACCTCCCTGTCCTGTTCTGCATCTTTCGCAGAAAGCATCACGGATGTGTCCCCCTCTGGGCTGTCCCACTGGTTATCCCGTTAGCCAGGAGAAGTGTTACAGATTCTGCCTCCAAACCAACGCTGGCTGTCCAGCCTTTAAATAAACATTGCATGTAATACCTGCTTTATTTTGTAGCTTTTGTAATCGGGCCGGCAGTCTGAAAGAAGACGACCTTGAAGCATGCGAAGCAGTCGTCCTTCATCAGCTTCGGGCTTTATTACAGAGCACGCTGAATGGAGGCCTCCTACCTGAGAAAACACTCGATGCTAAAGGTAGAGCGGTGGATGAAAAGCAGACCAGGTATCGCAGACACAAAACTTGTGTGTGGGTGTGATTACCATTCTTTTCTTTTCCTCCCCAATCTGCTCTGCCTCTCTGGTGCAGAGAAAGCAGACCCAGGGCCAGACCTCCGATCGCACTGGAAAATAAAGATGTCTGAATGCTGATCTTTATGCATCTTGGCAGCAGCCGTGCGACTCGAAATGAGAACATTAAGCAAATTCTTTTATTTCCCTTTTCATTCACTGATGGTGAATCTTACTCTGCCGGGCAGCACTCACGCCAGTCCCACCATCTTGCCTAGTCCACGGCATCTCCCACCCCGCGCTGCTCTGGCAGGGAAGGAAACATATTAACTTCAGAGACCTCTTAGCCAGTAATTTCTGTGATCTTCAACGCGAGTCTCAGGCACGTAAGGATGGGGAATGTAATTTTGAGAAGCAAATTATTTTTCTGTGAAGCAGAAGATGCATATAGCCTTTAAAAACAATAAACCGCCGTTATTCAAAATGGTTTTTTTCTTTCCTGTGTGTATGCCACAAGGACAAGTGAGAATTGATTTTTTTTTTTTTTTTTTAGGTCTCTTTAATGCAGTAATGAAAACAATTTCCATTCTTTCTTACTTAGCTTCTGTCTAGACCTTCCTCCCTGTTACAGGCTCAGCAATACTCAAGTGTTAGCAGGATCGGGGCACTTGTGAGTGCTGAAGAATGGTCTATTTGACTATACCTGGTTCTCCTTTCGAGGCTGATATGCCTGTGAGCACTAATACGTTGTTGTATTTCCTGAATGGTTTCTTAGGGACAAACACTTGTGGAGTTAATTGGAATTCACTCCTCTGCTTGTGAAACTTCATTGGAGCAACTGGAAAAACAAACATCTTTGGCAAACAAGATTGCAGTATTTATATTTTCTGTGCTAAAAGAAAAGGCACTTTTGCTCAAAAATAATAAAAAGAATTCTGAAAAAAAAAAGACAAGCCCAGGGAAGCGGGTGCCCAGCAGAGTGCCTGATGGAGTAAGTGAGGTCTGCCCAGGGCTGAGACTAGGGGCTGCAGAACAGGTTTAACGTCTCCTGGTCCTGAGTCTCAGGACGGACCCAGGGGACAGACATGGTGACGATGATGATTGCCCCTGCCTGTCCTCCCCACGTTTGCAGAAGCCATGAGTGACTTACTACATTTTCCACTTTGGACATTTTTAAAAGAAAAAGTGGGAATTAAGGACAAAATGTGTGATGGCTTCTCCCACTGCATGTTGACCCGCTTGTCCAGATAAATGAGTAGCATGGCGCCTGTGTGAGTCTCGTACGTGGGGTACCCGCTAACCGTGCTTGGCTTTGTTTCTCAGGCCAGACCAGCAGTGGGACGTGGACGTGCTGCGGACTTGCTTGAGCAACCATGCCTTGTTCTTGAAAACGCACCAGGTTCAGCTCACGGAAGAGGTGGCGGAGATGTTTGAAAGCCTGCTGGTTTCCAGCAAGAAGGCGCAGGACGGCCAGGTTGGCACTTGCATCTAATAATATCTAAATCAATGACACCTAGAGACTCATCCGCACTGTTAAGGCGAGACGGGCCCTGTGCTGCTAATGTGATCCGGTGCGTGGGCTTTAAGGGGAACCACAGCAGCCTGCGTTCATTAATCAGCCTTGGAGATGGCTAGGAGGTGGGTAAGGAGAGAATACGAGTAGTTCAGTTGTCTCGGGGCAAACACCTACAGCACTTCATCCCATGAAGAAAACAGTCTCTTTAAGGCCTCCAGGAGGGTGTCTGTGTTCCACCCTTCAAACCAGTTATCTATGTAAACAAGCTCACACATTTGCTGTGGTGTGAATTTATCACAAGGCTTATATCATCTGTCTTTCTCTGTGGCTTAGTAGCTTTTTATCATGAACGATGTATTTTTTTTTTTTTTTAAAACAGAGTTATGTTTGGTACACTGAATACGCAGAGCACTTTACAAATAGTAGCATGCTCATTTTTTTTAAACGTTAATGCAAAAGGTTATAAACTAACTCTTTAAAAAAAAAAAAAAAGTTGGCAGTCAGTAGACCGGCAAGCGCCCCAAGCTCTGCTGCAAGCTCAGAGCAGCCAGCCGCGCGGGGAGGGCAGGGCTCCGATCCCCGCTGCCTCCAGCTGCAGCCGTGCCAGGAGAGCTGGGGCTCTGGCCCTGGGGTGACGTCCTAGCTGCTGCTGCGCCGCCCCTGCGGTGGGGACCGGGAGGCCTGCCAGGCAGCCCGCCGGTAGCGAGCTGGCCCCGTGCTCTGCTCCAACAAATACTTGCAAAAAGTATTTTTCCTCTAATTTTTAATGAGAAATTAAAAAGCAGTTTGAACTGTCTTGCTATATTCTAGCTTTACTAGCATTTGAAACAAATAATGAAGATGTAATATTTTAGTCAGTTGTACACTTTCAGTAATAGCCAGGGTAACTTCTTTTTCTGAATGTGGATAAGTAATTTGTATTCCGTCCTTAAAACGCTCAGGCAAGTAGAAGAGATGAGCAAGGAATGTATCATTGCGCTGGTGACAGATAAAACAAATACCATACATAAATTTATAATTGTGTGTAAAAACTTTTACAAAGTCAAAGCTCCATAACACAAGCTTTATGGGTGAATATATGCAGTAATAATCTGTTTATTGCTACATGTTACTGTGGCCCACACATATGCATTTAACATTTATATTGCCTATTAAGTGGATCCAGTCAATTAAATGTGATGCCAGGATGCATCCCCTACTTTGAAACACTTTATTTCCAAGCAGGTTGCACAGAACAGGATCGATATAAATTACACAACGTGCATGTACAGGAACAGTTGCTTTACCATGAAGATGTATATAATGTAGTAGTGAACTCATAAGCAATCTGCACTAAGGACCTTAAATATTTACGACTCCAAAGTTTGAATTTTTGGCCCATGTTGATGGCTTCTTTCTCTGAGGGCCTAAAGATCTGTCAAGAACCCCACTGGGTGCTGGTACTGTACAGCCAGGCAGCAGGGTAGAGGTGCAGGAGGGAGCTTTGAGCTCCCGACCGTACAGACAGACCTGTCAAGTCTGCCAGCTCCATCCCCATCGGCACTTGTGGTCCGCGGAGGTTTGGTGATGACCAGCAGCACCTCCACCTTCTCCTCTAGTGCCTTCAGCATCTCACCCATTCCAGTGGTCCACAGAGTGAGTCTGTCCACCTGCCTGTCTTCTCCTCGTCTCTTACCACTAAATTATGTCTGTCTTCTCTTACATCTTACTATTAGCTTTTCTCTTCTCTCATGGATCTCTGCCATTAGCCCTGTTAAGAAAACTGGGTATAGTTCCTGTGGACATGGGACAGCTGTAGGGAGCTGGCGTGGTAGGAACGCCTTTTCTGGGTGGTGGGATAGTCTCTTGGCTGTGGAATCTAGTGCCCTTTTCAGCCAAGTTACGCTCCTGTAAGAATAAGACCCGCATGGCTCATGCAGCATGTTAGATGTCTTCACGCCCTGATGGAGATGTCGGCCGCCCCGGAGTCACCTTGGTCCTCGTGACTCTGAGTGCTGAGCCTTGGTTCTCTGGGTGGGAACCTTCCTTCTGCCTGGATTAATCATGGTGTTAGAGTTTACATTGATTGCTTGTATTTGGTGGCGGTGGTTCATGCCTATTTGGATGTTAAATGATACTGCAAATAGGTAAACGACGTACTTCTGGTGTGAGAAATCCACACTGAGAAACTGCTACATGGGAATTAATTTCCTTCAGTAGTACAGATTTCCCAATTCTGCCTGTAATTTAAGGTGTTCTTTACATTAAGAAAATGAGACTTAAAATCCCCGTTTTTTTGGATGAAGTAGCAGCTTGCTCGCATTGGTTTTGTACGGAGACTTCCCATATGTAAGTTTAATAGAAAGAAAAAAATTTGGCGAGCTATTTGCTTAAGACTGAAAAGTTGCCATTCTGGGCTCCTGAACAAATATGGGTTAATGAGGAGGGGGCAGATGCAGGAGAATACAATTTTCTCAGGAGTCCAAAATGTTTTAGCTTGAAGCAGTTCCATAGTCTCAGATCAGTACATATAAAATAAGTTACAAAACCTGGAGTTCTCTCAGAGATGTTGGTCCTCATTGCTGAAGGCTTATTGCTGTATTAAACAATTGTTTTATTAAACAATTGGATAATTAGAGCAGAAAATCTACGAGACGTTAAGGACTCGGGTTTATTTTGTAACACAAAATATGGACTTAAAAGGAACACCCTACAAGTAAAGAGCTAGGAAGGATAACAAAAAGCCTTTGCTGCTCTTTGTGAAATAATAAACACCAGGAAGGATGATTTCTCCTGCTCTCAGAAAGAGCTTTATAAAGCCACGCACAGTACTTTTAACGCAGGTCGATGCTAACCTAAGAAGCGCTTGCTTTATTTTAAGCCCGCTTTTGACTCAGCCGTATTTACAGTACGTTCAGCTCCCTGTAAAGGTATTGGCTTCCAACTTAGTTTTTTGTGTCAAAAATACGTTTAGCTGCAGAGCTGGGAACAGTGCTGCTGCAGAGGGCTGCGTGCACAGGCAGGAGAGAACAAACTTTACGAACGTGCAGGAATAACGCGGATTAAAATCGGAACTGCGCCCGGCTGAGGCTAGCTTGGGCAAGCTGTGCATCGCGTTCTCTGCCTTCAGGTTCATCGGTCTCGGTGCTGTTTTAAGCTGCAGCTATTGCTAACGCTGGGGGTTAGCTTGCCTTATTGCTGCGTGCCTGAAACGGAGAGATTTCTTTTCAGTCGGTTGCTGTTGCAGCGTATTTGATAGACCCTTCTGTTTTGCTTACCCTGACTGCGTGAGGCAGGGAATACTGAGAATTTCCAGAAAACCTAGTGATTAAAAGAATAATTCAAAGTTTGTGTTACTTCAAGGCAGAATGCAATTCCTGAGCTGGCGCCGATTTAACTCAGAGGTAATTTAACATCTAACAAAAACACCCTGGGAACAGATTACACCGTGAAGTATAGATTAGCCTAAATGTATGTTGGAAAATGCTCGAGACGAAGGATAATAGGGCTGCGGCTATTTTTATTTTTTTAATGCTGCAGGCTCTACCAGTGTTGAGAGAGGTCCTTCCAGAAGAGTGTGGGGATAGGTCATCTATTCAGAGTAATGAATCATCTTACAGCTTGCCATCGATCCCAAACGACGGCGGGGACATAAAGCAGGCAAAACACGCTCCCCGGCTCGCCGGCGCGGGAGGACAAGGTAACAAGTGTTAAAAGGTCCGGCTGTGTGCTCAAAGTTGTTGTCCTTCTCTGTATATATGTATCTTCTATCCAAATGGGCAGGGGACTCTATAATAGTGACTGGCAAATTAATGTGTATTTGTAATGAACTTTTGTAATGAACTTCGGGGGATTTTCCTGAATATCTCGGTATCATTTGTCATTGTTGTTACTTCTTGAAAGGAGCGATGCCTATTGTGACTATCGTTTTCTGCAGGAGTAGAAAAGCAAGCCTTGTGCCAGTTATTAAAAACAGATCTATGGGTGTACATGTATTTAAAACATGGCTACCGTTTAGAAATTGTGGGGTATATTCCTTGCCTTTTATTGTAAAGCCAGACCACAGAATAAATTTTCAAAAATAAAAGGGTTCATGCTGAGAAAGGTGTGTGGTGCCATTTCAGAGCTTAGAAGGTGAAAACCCAGTTAATTTCTTTAGATAAGGAAGTAATATATTAGTCTGGCTTAATAACTGGCAACGGCAACTTGCTCGGTCTGCTCTCAGAGCATCCCTTACATCAAAGTCCGGAAGAGACAGGCAATTAGGTTGCAATGCTCTTTACACAGAAAATGTAAACAAACTGCTTTAGGCCTCCTAAATTCGCGCGACTTTTATCCGCGGAGGAGACAGAGACTTTGATTTAAACTAATTTTCCGCAGTCGGTATGATATACGCTGCTGCTGTCGGGCTGCCGGATGAGATCGCAGAGTTACTGTGGGTTGTTTGTTTCCTAAATCCCATTGGGTCTTAAATAATTTAAGACATTTGGTTAGCTTGTCCTTTTCTGTGGCAGCTACAGAGAGGCAGGGTAGCCTCGCACGCGAGGAAAGTTCACAGTAGGCGCCTCTTTTAAGAACGGTAATGGATAGTTTAGATCAATAAACAAGAGATAACAAAAGTGAGAAATTAAAGGGAGTAGGGCTTAAAAGCAAACAAACCAGTCTGATCACTGCGACTTTGAAATGTGTTTCATTATGGTGTGTTCACATCCAGAAGTCACAAGCTGGTGTGAAGATGAGAGCAAGGAAGAAAGCGCGGTCGAAAAGATTCCTATTACAGGTAAAAGTAATGGCTGCATATTAACCTCGAATCCAGTATTCGACTTTATTATATAATCAAAACATGGCATTTTAGTGGCTTGGATCCACTAATAGTGAGTAAATTCAGCTACTACATACTGAGCGCAAAGATTAAACGTAAGATCATAAAGTCCACGCTTACGTTAACGTAAACTAAGATGGAAAATAACAGCGCCTATTTAATTCCTTGTAATCATGTTATACATTTAAACCATGTGAATATCCTGTCATTTAGCCTTTCAGGTCCCGGTATCAGTGTTACAAAGGTCAGTCTCTATGGGGAAGATCCAGTAATTATATGGCAAACTACAGATGTTTCCGATTTGATTCTTTTCTTTTCTCGAGTAATTGAATGTGTATCATTAGAATAAGCGCAGGGAAAAACCCTGCTAGCCGGGAAGCCGTGCCTTTGCCTCTGTTACAAAAGCTGCCTGATAACACAAAATTTTTAGCAATAAGGTTTTATCAAGACGTGTTCAGATCCTCCCGCAGCAGATGTATGAGGCTTGCGTAGGATCCCAAGATGTCGCTGCTTTTCGGTCCTGGGGTATCAATAACACATTAGTATTCAGGGCAGGGCTCTTTGCAATGAGTCTCAATTTGCTTTTGCCTGATTTTGTAAAGTGGTGGGCTGCTTCCTTATAAATTTTGATGTTTGGCTAAATATTTATTTATGCAGGTGTGTACTCCGACAGAAAGGTGCGAGGGCATCTGCTTATGCAACGCTCGCTGTTGCTTTTCTGCTCTTTTACGGCTTCAAAATAACCTGTCTTTCGGAGAGCAATTCATTTCTCTATAGAGGTTTTCCTCTGCTGCTTTCTGAGCCTAATTTGCAGCTGAAATATAAAAATGTGCTTCTTGTATTCCTGAATTATACTGCAGCAATAATATTCCTATGTTAGCCCAATAAAACTTAGATTTTATTTTTTTTTCTGGAGTAGAATGCTTTCCATTTTCCTGCTTCTTAAAATGTCCTTCAGTCACACATAGCAACAGATTTTAAAACACGAATTGCATTGATTTTCAGAGGAATTAAAAGCCACTTACATCTTTTTCATGAAACAAAACACACTTCTCATTTGAGAATTAATCTAAAATTTTGCAAATCTTGGGATTGGTTTGATTTTGTTTGTAACTTAAGAAGACTCAAATTTGAGGATTGGGTTTAAGGTTCCCTCAACTGCAGAGCGTGCCAGCAAGAGCAATGTCAGGAATGGTGACTCCCTCCAACTAACACCATCACTGATACTATTTTTTTTTTTAAGGAGAATACTGGCTCTTGAGTTTGGATCCATAGCTGCCCATGCTTTTGGTTTGCTTCTCCCTACCCTGAATTTTACGACTTATCAGTACTGGTTTTAGCTATGATTTTGCATACAAATTTGTCAGGGAATTCTCTACTGCAGTTTTTCCTGCTGGGGACCCCGATGGTCTGTGCGGCTGGTTGCTGTCTTAGATGTCACTTAGTCAAAAGCCAAGCCACAATGCACATCCCCCTTCCCTACTTCTCCCGTCGCTTTCTTACTGAATGGGCATGCAAATACTAGTACTTCCTATTTGTAAAAATGCTGAGAAACTCTCCCTAATCGAAACACTGAAACCAGTAACTTCAGTTTAAAATCCGTTCTTTCTGAGTCTGCTTTATTTACTGTTTTGTTGCAGCGTGTTTCCAGTAGCCAGCGGTCGCATTGTCTCTAGGAGTGAGGCTTTTCATATCTCACTTGAAAGCACAGTTGCTCCTTTCAGATGCGATTCATCTTCAGCCCATGATCTTCTCCGGGCTTCTTGTTGTCTTCTGGCTCCTCGCCCTTCCGGCCTGTCGCTTTTTTCCTTTTTGCTCATCATTATTTGCTGTAGACTGTGGCCCCGGAGCTCTGAAATGGTTCTGTGCCTAAAATAGAGGCAGCATCTCTGTGCATTGTCCTTTGGGCTCAAATGACTTGTTTGAGGGTTTGGCTTGGTGTTTTTAGATGAACTGATATTTAATGTCCATTCTATACACCATCATTTTGCTGTACAACTGCTTCTAAGCTTAAGGGATACAAATTTTGTTTTTTCAGTACTTGCTGCACTCTTTAAGGGCTTTAAGTGTTGGTTTGAAACACTGGAAGCCTTGGGGCTTTTGGGTTTTGATGGACTTCATTGTGAGAGCTGGGTGGTGTGCTTCCAAGCAGACTTCTGTGATGGCACTTTACAAATGCTTCTGTAGTTTTCGTTTGTCTTTCCTCCGTTACAGAAAAGAAGAACCAAAATATGTATGTATTATTCTGTAAATATTCCAGAAATATTTCTACTTTTTCTTTAATGCCTATAGGGGAGGAAGGCAATAGCTGTGTGGCTTTGGGGAAAAGGGCTTTAGAGTCGTAGCTGGCATGGTGTTGGATGTCCCTTAGAGACAGCCTGCGTTGGTAGCTGAAACTGCTCGTGCAAGGACTGACTTCCCCTGAGCTCGCTCTTCTAAACAGAGGCTTGGACCAAAGCATCTGCTGAGCTGTTCCCGTCCGCGGCAGGACACGTGAGCGTTTCGAACCCGTAGTCAGCCGGGGGCGTGGGGCAATGTAGCTCGTAGCACAAAGATGGCTTCTTTCCTAGAGCTTGTCCTAAGCTTGTGGAAGGCCATGGTGTGATAATTGACTTGAAAAGGATTACGTTTTGTGTATGGCCTCACCCAGGGAGGAGTTAGCTATTAATAGCAATCTCATTTTATATCAGGCTATATGAGGATAGAGGAGGATGTGTGGACTCGTTCTCATTTTCTTCATGGATGCTTTGTTTTTTATCTTGGGAAGACATGTAAAAGAAATTGCTCAGCTTTTTTGCTGTTCCTGAGGTAGGTGAGTAACATGAGATTAAAAAGAAAGGATAAAATCCATTATTTTTTGTTGGGCTGGATGACTGTTAAAGAGTCTCATTTATGAGTAGGAAACTGCTGATTTTATTGAAGGGGCAGGTTTGTTAAACCTTTAACAAAACCAGAATCTCTCCCTACCCTTCATTTATGTCTTTGATTTAAATAGATGTTAAAGCTATAAAGCATTTGAATAAAAATGGTGTTACCATTCCACTCATCAGGCTGCACTGTCACAACATCTTGAATGTCACCTTCCAGCTACTCTCCAGGTATAAAATCTCTAATGTAGAAATAAGGAGGAAAAACCCTCTTAAGGAAAAAAAAAAAATTAGCCCTTCTTTATATATCATAAGGGAACATGAAAGGGCACAAATCCAATTCCGCTTTCCTTTTTAGGTCACCTTTAATGAGCCAGTAATCCTGCCAACGCTTTTCCCATGCCCATGCGTCCTTCCCGGTGAGGTCCTCCTTTGAGCTTGAAGTTAAAAGGTTCCCGCGGTTCCACTTGGAGTGCACTAATAAAGGCATTAATAAGTCTACCCAACTTTTCACTTCATTTGGTGTCAACCCATTCGCAACTGCTGTTACGACAAAAGTTCATCTGTAGGTGATTAATTGCTGCTGCTGTTGTGGTCTCACAGAATTACCTTGGGACAGCGTAAGATCGTACGTTTTGCTTAAATTAGTTTGGATTATGTACTCCAGTAGGTGATATTTTACGCTGCTCGACCTAAGTTCCTGAAAGACCTCAGAGTCTTTTTATAGTTATGAATTCTGGGTGAAAATTCTTCTTCGATCTTTAAACAGAGGCAGCAGCTTCTAGAAGTATTCTCACTGGATGGCTTGCTCCACTGGGATTTCCCAAGTCCACTGGTCATCCGAGTGTCTGCTCTTGAGAGGATAGCACCGTACATTGGTATACTATTATGATAAGAGTATTTATTTTTAGGAAGGGTGGAGATATTTGTTGGTATTTGACCTACTTCTGAATACTGATTACTGCAGTGTTCTGCTCAGGTTTTAATTTTGAGATTTTTTCCATCTATTTGCTCTCCAAAGAGCACATCCTTCTATCAGATTTGCAGGTAGCTTTTATCTTCTCTCTGTACGCAGGTTTTTTGCTTTATCGCAAGGGAAATCGGTGTGTATAAGAGCCTGTATACAGCCGGCGCTCACACCTCTGGTCCCAAGGCAGAGGTGTGCACAGCGGCTGTGTGTGTGCTGGCAGTGCCATGGTGGCTGACAGCCCACCTTTAATCCAGCGTAGCTCTTTGTAGATTATCAGCAAGCGCAGTAATTAGCGTTAATGTGGTAGAGGAGCTTGTTCAGATTTAAAGTTCCTCTGGGCAGGAATAATTGTTAGTTTTCTATCTTGGTACAGGACCTAGCAGCATGGCAGCCCAGACCTACCAGGACTTCTGAGTGCAGATACAATAACTATTGCAGAGGTAACTGTAAAACTACACAGCTTGCGGGCTCAGCTGATCCTGATAATATTCCTTTCGAGGCATTATTGACTTTGAAGTCTACTGACAGCTGAATTACCCAAGCTGCTAACTATTTTATTGTTGATAAATGTACACCGAAAAAGCAAAGTTCCTTTTGGTGTAGGTTCTCACTTGCGTATGGGAGGAAGATGTGGATACGTGTCTGGGTTGAGTCTGCAAAAGCACTGGGGTCTTTTGCCCTCCAACTACTTCCATTAGCATACGGGATTATTGATTGTTATTGGAAATAATGGATGATAGCTCTTTGTAGCTTTTGAGTGGTGTACAAAGTGCTCTTGTTCCTCTCCTGGTAGAGCAGCACCTACTATACTACTTCTACGTCTTGCTTACGTGCTTTGCCACTTAGGTCGAAGATTTCGGTCTTGCTCGCAAACCCTACGGGCTACACATGAACACAGTGGTATTTCTGTTTTCCCAGTCTGCATTTTAAAAACCAGCAACCTCGTGAACTGTGTTTCCCATTTCCAGACAGGCGAGTCAAGCACTTGGAGATTGTTCATAGAGAGACGATTTGGTATCTGCAGTTGACTTTTCTATGCTGGGACTCTAGCTGCGGTCACGGGCTTTAATGCTGGTTTCCATGTTTAAAAAGTATGGGCTTCTTCCTCTGAGAGAGGTAATACAATTAACAAGATATAAATATTGCAAGTACGAGGCCAAGAGCTTTCTTATCTCTCAATTTGCAGAAAATTACATCACATCACTTTTTTAGCTGCTGAGAGGTTTGGCTGTAAATTGATAGATGCTGCAACCTAGGCCACAGGGGGAATACATGGAGGAAATGCCTTCTTTTTGGTTCTGTGCTGGTACAGTACGTTCTGGGTTAAAGATCACTTTAACTGTTCGACAGAACAAAATAATAGTGGTTCATTATGCAACGACGGCATTTTTTTTCCTGGAATTGTTGGCTAATGAACCCATTTTGTTCAGAACAAAATTGTAAAAGCTGACATGAAAGCTGCTTTGACCCATGCCAACTGCACAATTAATTCAAAGTTGGAAAGTGTGGAGTGTTTTTAATTAATAGTGGTATCACAGATCTTTTGCTAGTTCTGAGTGGAAGGAACAATGCGTAGGGAAAAAGGCACGAGGAGAGCCGTGTCCTCTGGGATGCACCAGCTCCCGTTCTGCTGCGGTACTGCTCGAACGATTGGATTAACAACTTTCCAGTATTAACATCCCAGATTGAGTTTAAAGACTGAGTTTTATCAAGCTTGTTCAGTTGTGTCTGTGCAGTACGGGCTGGCCGTTCAGGCTGAGCAAATGCTCCGAGTACCCCATCCGGACAGCTTCACCCCTGCGTGCCTACGTTGCTTCTGGGGTGTCTCTGGCACACGAGAGCTGGTGATGTGGTGAGGCCACTCCTTCCAAAAACCGCTCAGGAAGAGAACATCAAGCAGATGGCATCTGTCTTTTACCCGGTGTAGCAAGAATTTACCAAATTTGGATGGGAAGGGAGAGGTGCTTTTTAGCAAGCCTGCGTGCGGCCCAGGAGGCGTTACGAGACGGCCGTCAGGAGCTGCTGCTCTCCAGCAGCACTGTTGCAGCCCTCCTCTCGCCTCCGCTTCTGCTTCCCAGTGCCGCTGCTCCCCGTTGAATGATTTATATGGGGCTGGCAATTCTTTTATCCAAGGGTTTCAGTCTGCACGCTGCTGTTGTGCTCTAAACCCATCTTTTTTCTTTTTTCTTTTTTTTTTTTGGCCTCTTCTCCACTCAGTGCATCTTTCTTTCCAGGGCTATCATGTTCTGCTGTGTGCTCAGGGAAAAATGTGTATCTGTGTTTCAGCACAGCATGCCTCTTGCTGTCCCCACCCTGCGACAGGGAGGGCGCGCTTGGCTGTTATAGCACGGCAAGGTAGATGCTTCTGGCAAAACAAACACCACACACCCTCCCCCCAGAATAACAGTGTCTTTTTGAACTAAGTTGCATTTAACCTTAAGCACAACGATCTGTTTTATGAGGGAAATACACTGATCTGCATAAGGGCTTCATGGCACAATGCAGTTCTGTCAGGAGTGAAGCGCTTACGGGTTTTCTCTCCCAGCAGCATATTTCTTCTGTCTTGTCTTCTCTTCTCTTCTCTTCTCTTCTCTCCCTGCGCGTTGCACCAGTCTCCTGTGCTTTCTCACAATGGTAAAGCAAGTCTTGCCGTGCGCCCGGGTTGGGCTGGTTTTGTTGTCGGCGCTGCATGTCTGTAACCAAGACTCTTCCTTTCCGCCAACTTACAAGGCGGACGTGTTGTTGAAAGCACGGGGATGAAGCGGATGCGTGGGGTAAGAGGAGGTAAGAGCCAGGTGACTGCTCGGCACACAAAGCAGCAGTCGCTGCACGCTGGCTGCTTACGTGTTGTCAGGCGCTTCGTGGGTGCCGCAAGCCAGATGCATCGCCACAGCAAGCTTTCCAGGGAGGTGAGCTGGTGGGCTTAGGAGTTCCTAGAAGGATCTCCCATTTCTGTAGGGTATGTAGGATGTAAGTCAGCACAAAGAGGGGAACGACTGGACTAATTGGCAAGGCAGTCTGGTGTAATTAAGGCAGAAGTGGGGACCGACAGCCAAGTGTTGTATTATAATTGACAGGTAGGGCAAAGCTGGGCTCTGAAGGCGCTTAAAGGTGAAGAACAAGTAGTTTGTGTTACTGTTTGATGTAGTGAAGGAAGGGGAGCCAGCGCAGGCACAGCAAGCGTGGGGGAATGGTCTTTTGGGGCTGGTATGCGTGCAAAAGCCTAAGGAGAGCTGCATGACAACAGTGGCCCAGCTCGAGTTTTGGTAGAGCTGGCAAAGACCTGGACTTTGAAGTGCCAGCTGGAAAGGTGTGGTGGGTACGCCTGGATCCAAGACGGGCTCCACATCACTGCCCTGAGGGACGGGAAGAGCATTCAACGGCAACAGAGCGAGTTACTCATGCACAGGTAGAAGCACTTCCCTGCGTTTGCAGACGTGTTCCCGCTGCAGGGGACCCCATCGACAGCAAGCTAGGTGTCGGGTCCCTGCGCGGGGGGGGCTCCCAGGCTTAGCCTGAAACAAAGGGAAGGCTTTGAGAGGCACACACCAGATGCAGCTGCTTAACTGGCGTGCTAACACCCTCCGAAGCTACCGTCCGCTCTGGAACTCTCTACCTGTTGTGGTTGGGAAGGAGGAAAAGCGCTCAGTCCGCTAACAGACTGTAACGAGGTGGATGTGTCCCTCTGTGTGCAGCGCTGAAATGGGAAGTGTGGTTAGAGCTGATGATTTGCACAGAGGCCGTTTGCTTCACGTTCTCCTTCACACAAGGAGCAAGCCACGGACACGCCGGAGCCACATCCGAGGGCACACATACTGGATTTTAAATGTTTGCAGAGTCTATGGCCTGTGGTGTTCTGTTAGCCAGGCGCAAGTGGCTTTGTGGAAGGCTTTCTCGAGGCAGAGGGATGCCCTCCTGAAGCAAAGCCCGCTCTATCCCCAGGAAGAAGCGAGCACGTAATCTCAGCCACGTTGTGCGTTGTAGTTTGAATCTGTGCATGAGAAGCCCTGAAAAATACACTGTCCTGGTTTTGACTGGGATAGAGTTAACTTTCTTCCTAGTAGCTGGTGTAGTGCTGTTTTTTGGGTTTAGGATGAGAATAATGTTGATAACACGCTGATGTTTTAGTTGTTGCTAAGAAATGCTTACACTGGTCAAAGGCTTTTCAGCTTCTCATGCTCTGCCGACTGAGGAGGCTGGAGGGGCACAAGGAGCTGGGAGGGGGCACAGCCAGGATTGTTGATCCAAACTGGCCCAGGGGCTATTCCATCCCATCTGGCGTCATGCCCAGGATATAAACTGGGGGGAGCTGGCCGGGGGGTAGGGATCGCTGCTGGGGGACTGGCTGGGCATCGGTCAGCGGGTGGTGAGCAATTGCATCGTGCATCACTCGCTTTGTATATTCTTTTATTATTACTATTTTATTTTGTTTCAATTATTAAACTGTTCTTATCTCAGCCCACCAGTTTTCTCACTTTTACTCTTCCATTCTCTCCCCCGTCCCACTGGGGGGGAGTGAGCGAGCGGCTGGGGGGAGCTCAGTCACGGCTGGGGTCAAACCACGACATATACCCCTGTTAAGTGCTCTACTGCTGGAGTGAAAAGCAGCTTCTGGGAGTTCTGACTTGATTAGATTAAATCAGGTTTTTTTTGCTTTCCCAAAGTGCCAATATTCGTTCCTTTGTGGTCAGTGGTTTCTCAGTCCATGCCCACATTGCTCAGTCTGCAGCTCTGAGCTGCTGTCAGTCTTGCATCCAGGACGTCCTCCGTGATCGCCGTGGGTCTCTGCTCCTCTGCACGTGTGCATCACAGGAAAGGGGGCGTCCCCCCTTTTTTTTCCCCTTATTTTCTTTTTCCCCCTCCATTCTTCGTTTTTCTTTTTTCCTTCATGCGCTCTCTGGGAAGCAGTCAGACTTAGTTCTGCAGAGCGGCACACTGCTGCCAGCGCAGCGCAGCTCCTGTGCCCGAGCTCTGCCATCTCCTGCGCCGGTCAGACGTCTTGCACCTCTTTGCTGGAAGTGCCTGAGACCGAGCAGGATTTCTGCCGCTGAAATCCAAGAGCGGAGTGGTGCGATCCGCTGGAGCGGACTGGTAACGTGCACAGCCAGTTAGAAAGTAGGAGTGTCCAAGATGGACAGAAATACTGACTTGTCCTGGCTTGGAATGAAGTTGGTAACAATTAAGGCTTGCTTATAATTTCAGTACTATATATATATGCAAAGTAGCCTTTTAAAGTGGGATTTGTACTTGAGCATCATGTTCTTTGGAAATGAGTACAAAAATAAGCAATTGTACAATTCCAGTGAATGAATTCTTTTACCTCTCTTTTTTTTTTTTTTTTTAACTTAGTCTACAGAATGGAAATGAGATACAGAGAGCGGGAAGAAAGGAAAGCGTGGATAAAAGATTCTGAAATAGTTGGGTGCTTGGCTGTTTAAGTCATAAAAATCCCAAGATTTGTGTCTCCCAAACACAGCTCTAATTCAAGAGAATGGCTGAAAATACTGATGTATCAGATAATATTAAGAGAACTGTAACTATCCAAAATAATCTACATTTAAGGGGAAAGAATAAAAATAACCTTGCTTCCTGATTAGCTAAAGTAAATGAGAACTCAGGGATAAAAAAAGAGTAAAAAGACCCCAGGAATCCTTTAAGTTTTGCTTAAAGTTGCCATGATGCAGTACAGCTCTTAGAGCAAACACTGAGATTCTCTTTTTTCTAAAATGAGGTAAAACATGCAAAAATTTCACTATTCACAAGAAATCACCATCAGTTACCTTGATAGTGAGGGAGTCTTGTTTTCTTGTGGTTTTAAACTAATTTCCAGCTAACCGTGAGCAAACAATCTCGAGGCAGATCCCGTAACTGCGTGGTGCGTGCTCCCCTCCAGACGTTGTCGTCAAACCAAGAGCGTGGCCATTACGTGCATCTATTTGAAAATAAGAGCGTGTTGCTGCTAGGGACTGCGTGCTGTTGTAAGGTCCAGCCGTTGTTATTTGAAAATTTATATTTCATGTTTTTACTTAACAGGTTGGGATAGTGGCGATAATGGTTCCAAAGCGAAAGCAAGCCAAGAAATGCATTCGGAAACTAGTTCTTCCCCGAATGAAAGAAGTCCCCCCTTCTCAAGGTAAAGTTGTTAAATCCTTTAACATTTGAAATGCTTCTGTAGAATGAGAAACTCCGACAGATAATGACTGAAGCTCCGATGATTTTATTTTTTCACTCGGTCTAGGGTTAGGGTTCGTATTTATGTTTATCTAATAAAACATCTTAAACTTTGGTACACCTTAGAAAATATTTGTGCCAAAGCCAAGTATTGTTTTGCAGCTGTTGTTTTCTCATTTTAAGACTCAATTGACATCTCAGTGAACCACAAATTAGCGTGTACAGCTGCTCTCAGTAGGGCTACTCAGGGGCCAGACAATAGGAGTTGTCAGGAGAGGGGCAGACATAAAACGTAAAGTCTTCAAGAAATAAAGTGGTGGGTTTCTTCTCCGTGTGTCCGAGATGTAAGCTAGCTGTAACTGGATAACGCTTTTCATGGGCTCGGGGTTTGGGGGTTTTTTAGATTTGGGACTGGGGTATTTATAACGTGCCTTTCTTGCTTGCAAACTGAGGATGTTTCTTTAATGGCCTTACATGTACCTAAAGGGGGCAGTTTGTTCTTTTTTTAAAAAAAGAAAAAAAAGTTGGTTTGTGGGTTTCTTTTAAACTGCAGCAGTTGCCTTTAGGTCCCTGAGCAGTTCTGCTGGATGTTCCTTGTATTCTTCATTGGCATGTAACGGTAATCAAAGAGCAGCAATCAAATTAGTGGTCAAGAAGCAGCAGAAAATAGGATATAACACAGCCGTCTCATGAAATATTGGCTGGGCTTTAGATCCTTATCTGCTCTTATTAGAACAGCCCAGCAAGTGGGTGCTGCTGCTGCGCGGCTCCTGGTCTGAAAACTGCCATCAATAGCACTCAGGAAGAGACTTTAAAGCCTTTTGATAAATTTTAACTCCTTCTGTTTATACGGCATCGCTCTCTTTCTGTAGCTTTTTTTTATGCTGTTATTGATGAGGTCAGTTCCGATTTTGCAAATGGTGTTCTGCATTTTGTGTCAAAATCGCGCTGTTTCTGTAACTCTTCAAGTACAGTAAATACGAGCTGTAATACAATATTGGTGAATGGCATTCATGCTTTTGTTTAGGGTGAATTCTTAGGGTCTTATGCTCAAACTCTTTTCTTTTTCCTTTTTTCTTTTTTTTCTTTTTAAATTTTCTGAAACTTTGTTTGAGAATGATATTCCAAATCATACTACCTAATGCTACGAAATGCAAGGGTGCTCTTATAAATGAATTTTTAAATGTTAAATTTTAGCCATTCACTGAAGCCCAGGACAGCAGGAAGAGAAGGATCGGGCCCTGAAGAACTTGCTTACAGGATCACTGCTAAGTGTCTGAATGAAATATGTATAATTTAAAATGAACTATTGTTTTATTTAAAAAAAAAAAAAAGTCTCCAAGCTTTTTCCCCCTTGGATGTTGCACTACTTGCTAAAAATGTGTTTGGCGACTTTGCATTTTTCAGATGCTGTTTATACGGCGTACGTTTTTTCCGCTGTTTTTTTCAAATTCTTATTTGTGATAGATTTTAAAATAATTTGCTCTGCCCTATAATTTCATGCCTTTCAGTGCTGAGAAGCAAGTGCTCTTCATGTGCTGATACACGATGATGGTGCTTTAAAAAAAAAAATCTCTTGCCACAGCTTCAAGTTAGTTTTTCTAAATGAGTCAAAAATAGTGCAGCCTCCTAAACACAACGTTTACTAACAGCCCTGGCTTTTGGACGCTTGGCATCCGCTCCGCAAAGACGGAGAGCGGCGAAAGTCGGGAGGAAGAGGGAGAGATGGAAAGGGCGGCCGGCCGCTTGTTTGCGGCCAGGGCGCAGTGCGATTTCTTCGCCGCTCACATTTAAGCGCTCTGCTTACTGCAGTCACTCCTCGGGCTTTATTGCTTTTACAAGTGGTCTCGAAACCCACTACTTGAGAATAAACATAACTGCGTAGCACTGCTGTGGTACTTTTTATAAATTCTTCTTTGCTCCGTTTTGTCACTGAGCTGATGAGTGACCTCGCGAAAGACCCTGCTGGACCGAAATAAAAAAAATGGCTTCCTCTGATGTCCTCCAGACAATAATTACGATGTGCCAGTTAAGCCCAAACTACAGCTGAGGGATTTTACTTTAAAGCAGAGGCTCGGGCGCAAAAATGCATTTATAGCTCTTTGTCTGGCACCTCATTATGTGTGGGCCTGATTCATTAAGTAATTGGTTTGCAGTTGTTTACATGAGTATTAAGGCTTTCTATTCAGCAGCCTTTGAGAGATACATTGTGCAAATGTTGCATGTTATGAATGCCGAATGAGGGGCAGGGGACCGGTCCTATTGGCTAAACACTGCGCTCTGTTGAAAAGCAAGAGAAAGAGATTGGGTGCTGCTTTGCATAGCAATGACTTTCTTAATAAGCTTTACAGATTAATACACACAAGCTATAAAAGATGCAAAGAGATACTCTTAGCACATTTATACATGCTCATTTCACTATTATGGTGCTGGAGACGGGAAGAATTGAGGGCTTTCATATTCGGTTTTTCAGTGCATGTCTTCAGTGCATGAGACTTAATAGAATCCGATGTTTATTGTATTATAAATCACGGGGAAGTAGGCAGATCTGCAACAGTTTATTATTAAAGATTCTTTCAATGTAAATCTTTTTCTGCCATTGTATTTCCTACAGCAAAATCATTTTGTGGTTGAGTGGGGATGAAAGGCATAATGTACGAAGGAGTGAGTCTTAATAGGAAGCTGCTCTCCGAGTAAAGACCACTTGTTCCCTTTTGTTCGGAGGTGCATGCCAGAGCTTCCTCTTCTCCCGCAAATATTGCCCTGCTCGACGTTTAGCCATAAAACTATTTTTTCCTGGCATCATTTACTTTACCGAGGGAATATTTACACGCACGGAGATGCAACTTTCGTTTGAAGAGTTAGCGTTTTGCAGGGGAAAGGAGCGTGCTAAATTCTACAATTACTTGGGGGAAAAGGTATCAGAAGTCAGGACTGAATCTCTCCGCGAGAGCGGGCAGCAGGCGATGTGTGTGGCATTTCGCGGCCCTGTAGCGATGGATGCAGCCAGTGGAGGTCACTAGCTTTCTGGGTAATTCCGAATTTTTGATGCAAGCAGTTTATTTTTCTTTGACTTGTTTGCGCTGTCTCGTTTCAAAATAATCTGGAGATTAAAGATGCATTATCGACTGAGAACCGAAGAGCAATTTTAATTTCTCAGGATATAAACACGGTGTAAAGTATTTTAAACTTTGATTAATCTGTCTTCTGGAAGTAATCCGCTCTGGTCTCTGAAGGCTGTTTTTTAGTCGAAAGCCGCCTTTACCAAACACAGACGTAACGACATGCAAATAAAAGTTGGCAGATTATGAGTCATCCTCTTAATTATTCTCGGGGGCGATGTTTAACACCGGGCCCGCTGCCGCCGCTCTCCCGCCGCGGCGGGGGACACGCCGGCTCTGCGCACCCCGCCTGCAACCCCAGCTACTGCCGGGGGCTGCGAGCAGAGGCCCCACGGGCTGGGGGCTGGCGGTGCTCGGGAGACGCCTTCACCAGCGAGCCCAGGGATGGCGGCACAGCGTGTTTCCAGGCTCCCGAGACGCACCCAGAAACCAGCCCGTATCCGATGGTTTTATACGTCTGCCCTACTTTCAGTTGTCAAATCACTTCTGGAAGAAGCCGACCGTAAATTCAAGCACGTTTTTCTGATGTTACAGATATTTGTGAGCTTTGTTTCCTAAACCTTAGCATCCAGCTGTGGCAGAAATAGCACTGTTGTAGTGGCGATGCTCTACGAGTACTGGCGAGGAACGGTTTGTGGGGAGAGGCAACACCACCTCTGTAAATACATTGCCTCTGTAATACAGAGGAAATAGAGTTTATTTCTGCAGCGATGCCCTCTGCTCTTCCGACACAGTTTCATCGCAGCGCTGTGCTGCAGTCTGTGTGTTAGCTGGTTTTTTCCTTCAGCCTGGTATATCTAAACAGAGAACAGTCTTAAATGTAGCTCGATGTAGATCTTTGTATCCAAAAACAACAGTCATCCTATTTGCGGTGTAATTACTTAAATTCAGTGTTATTACTCCAATTCTGGCTCGCATGGATTTTTTTAGTTTATACTGACTGTCCAGGGCGGGGAATACTTCTGTGATGCCCAATTTCTAGTAAACGATCAGCAGAAAATGATAGAGCCGTCAGGCTTCTGCAGGAACTGGCAGGGAAGCGTGCGATCACGGGGGATGCCCAGCTGAGACTGTCACATCGGAGGCACCGCCACTAAGCAGCCTGGCTCGCTTACTACCACGCAGCTTTTAGATGTCTTCAAAAAATTATTTTAAAAGCTGGATCTGCGACTCTGCATCCTCACGTATTGCCGGGGAGAAGCTTCACCGCTTCTCTCGCTGAGGGTTACCACCACCCTGCGAAACAGAAACGCCCGGTTTGTTTTCCGTGGCGCGCTGCCGAGGCAGCGCGTGCGCAGGACGGAGGCGCACAGGCTTCGGAGCCTGCGGCAAGACCAGCCGGAGTGCCAGCGTTCCCCAGGCCGCTGCGCTCTGCGCTTTGCTTGGTTTTCTGATAAAACTTGGCACGGGGGTCGTGGCTCTTTCTCTTGGCGCTTGGGTGCTTTTTGTTGGGGGGTTGTGTTTTGGGGGTGGTTTGGGTTGTTTTTTCTTCCCCTTGATGTTCAGGTAGTTTTCTCTGGGTTTGGTTTTTTTGGGGGTTTTTTTGGCAATTGGGTGTCTTTCCCCCCCTTGGTGTTTGGGTGTCTTTTTTTTTCACTTGACACTAAAACCTAGAGGTTCAACAGGTGCTTTAGCAAAAAGATACTCGGGCTAAAGCAAACATTTTCTGCTGTTTGTCAGTGAGCCACCGCTGTTAATTTGGCTCTTGTTGGTCTAGTGTTTTCCTCTTAATATTGATTTTCTTTATGGAGGGAAAAATATTTTCTTGGAGCTTTTTCATTTCTGATTGTTGCAGCATCTTCAATACAAAAAGCCTGTTTCATCAGAGTAAAGGAGAGATTAAAAGGCCCTTTGAAGTTAAACTGGTTTGGGTTTTTTCTTTGTTAGAGCCTGGGTTCAGTTTGGAGTTATTTTAGGGAAGAAGCAAATGTGTAAATGGATACCGAAGGGTCACGACGGGGGATTAGTCGAGGCAGTGAAACTGCCCTTACTTCATTTATACTCCTAAAATTTCTCCACGGAGGGCTGTGTGGTTATTGTGTGCTCAGTATACCCGATGATAACTTTCATGATTGAACTTGCCCATTTCTGAATACGAATGTTTTGCAATGTAGAGGTGGTCTTGCATCTTATCAGCCTTGACGAACACTTCAGACGTAATTCAGGAATTTTATTCCCTGTTACAAAGCTATCTTGCAGCACTTTCCAGGCTTGGTTTGGCAGAGCTGCGATTGCCGGTCTGGCCTTTCTGATGTCCTAGCTCCATTCTCCCTATCTCCCCAGGCGTTTCTCTGTGCCGACAGCTTTCATGCCAAGCCCGTGCTGACACCCTGTTCGCCGTCTCTCTCTTTATGGACTGCTGCGTCCCACTAGCGCCCAGCTCCCGGCGTGCAGCGCTACAGCTCTGTGCTGTTCTGGGAGTGAATCCCATTCTAGGCGCGGTGGATTAACCCCGGGAGGAGGAACCCCAACAAGTGGATGGGTTTTGGTAGAATACAAACATCTGCCTTCTCCCCTCTCCTGTCAGCATTGACCTTCTTCTTCATGGGAAGCTGGGGCAGAAGAGGGAAGATTTCCAGACCTTCTTACAGCCACGGCGGTCCTTGTCCACCGCAACATCTCCGTGAGACCACTGGCCTTCAGCCGGACCTGGAGCACCTCGCCGTGCTTTGAGCTGTGCAAGAGGACCCAGGGCAGTCCTCCGGAGACCTGGGCAGTCTTCCACTGGTGGTCCCCCGCTCCATGTTGTGGTCCTCGGCACGGCAGAGGCTCTGGGCCCAAATGACCAACCCTCTCGTTTGATCTGGGCTTGAACTGCGGAGAGAAGCGGAGCAAAAAATCACTTCTAGGGACCTCCTAGCATGGCTGAATAACGAAGCCCTATGCGCCTCCCTTCCTCACAATGGGAGACGAAGCAGCAGGCAGTGGAAGCGGTAGCTGCCAGCCGCCCGATCTTGTTTTACTGAACTACTTGAGGATAAAATGGTTCTTGTGCAGTCTGCCACAGAAGTCACCTCTCAATTTGTAGCTCAGCAACAAGTGGTTCCTCGCTCTACACCCAGGGGAAAAACGATGCAGCCGCCAGAGTTGCAGCCTCTTGAGCACATTTTTATGGGCTAAGCCTGGGATACGTGGAGCACCTCCCGGGAGATGCTGAGGGTCATGAAATCTCACCAAAGTGAGCAAGAGTTAAAGGCGTTCAGCATATTGCAGGACTCAACCCAGAGGCTCTGACTTAAAATACTTGCTGAAAATACTGTCGAGTAAATGTATTTGAAGGAGAAGTTGAAGTGTAATGCAGTGTAGGGTTTGACTCTGAATAAAACAGAAAGGCGTTTGGATGGCACGCTAACAGAACAGCACATAAACGTTGGAAGGCTAACTTTCTGAACTTTTTTACTTAAGTTAATAATTAGTTACGTCACTGTTAATACTCTACTACTACTGTTACTGGTTACTAGTACTTAAGCCTCCGTTTGCTGTCTTGGCTAAACTTTGGCTAATTCCCTATTTCTGGGAATTTTTGTGTATCTGCAAAGAGGGAGGGAGGTTGCACGCGAATGGCATTCCCAGCTTGCAGAAAAGGAATATGATCTAAACAGCATGAGCTTTCTCTTATTTAAAAGGAGAAGTTTCCGTAACATAGGTAGCTGTAACATAATGAAACTTCCCCCTGCTTTAAGTTCAGCTTTCTAGCTGCGATCCCCAATTCTTACCAAATACAGTGGTGCAAGACGAGCAATGAATCGTCTCTGCTTTTTTTTTATCTCCTTCACAAATGCCTCCACAATAGTAGTTAGAATATTTTTAACTCTCCGCTTTGAGCGATTATGTATTAGCTGCCATGTCTTTAAATGAAATGCAGCAAATCGTATGAAATTTTTGACAGCTGATGGAGTCCTGTTTTGACTGTGGCAACAGCTTCAAATTGCAGCTTGACATGTGCTTATATTTTACTAGTGCACACAGTAATGTCACAAATATCTCCTATTTGATCCTCCTTATTAAAATCAGCTGAAGCTTTATTTTTAGAGCTTATTGCGGGATTGTTAACACAACAGTTAATTCTCCTACATCATTGCCCCTGTGTGATTATTTCACAGCACCGACACAATACACACGCTACACACAAAAGATCAAAATGATTCCAGCTTGTCTGAGAGATTCAAAAGGGCCTGTGATGCTCTAGACACAAGAGCTGTCATTTAACAGAACAGAGTCGCAACTGCATATACATCAAGGTAGATCAAAGGCAGCTGGGAGATTGCACATTTACATAGGGACGTGGATGATGCTATGGGAACCCAGAAGCTGGGCGGGAGGAGCGCGCTGCCGAAGGGGAACGAGGAAGTTCAGTGAGCATCAGTAGGGGGTGCTTTTATTTTTGTTTGGATTTTTTCTGTACTTTCTTTGCATTAGCTGAAAGGCTGCAAAGGATAGACGGAGCTCTGATCCTTTGTAGCCTTAATGCACTACCGGTGTAAAGCGGCACTGTTACCAGTTACGACTCCAGTTCACCCTGCCCGAACACCTGGACCGATGTCCCTGCTGCATGTTAATTTCTCCACCTTCTAGAAGACATAAAGGTGAAGAAACCCTTGATAAAATAGTTATTTAAAAAAAAAAGTAGTTACAGAAGTTACTGATATATTTTTTTTTTAAACATCTCACAGCTTTTTAAAAGAAAAAGTCGACTTACGTTCTTCTAATTTTGTTACATTGTGCTGATTATTTGAAATCTTTTTCTTTTACAGGACTGCAACCAGGAAGGGAATAGTAACTGCTATAAAATCCAAAGGTAAGAAACAAATGTTACGCTATTTAAAATAGATGTCTTTCTAAGTGTAATTCACATTGTAGAAAACCTCTGAGGACAACACTATGGAACTGTATAAAATACGAGCATAAGGAGACGGGAAAGCCTGGAATTTCCCTGTCTCAACACAGGAGCCAGCAAATAGTTGACGATGACAAATTCTGGACCAGAGAGGATGTGTTTCCTAGTGCATACGGCGTGGAAGGAGTAGGGGTCTTTGCTTCAGGGTTTAAATCAAACAGTAGCGAACAGCAGGTAGGAGAAAACCTAGAGAAGGAAAAACCTGAGGTTTCTTGCTCTTCCCTGTGAGCTATGGGTTGCAGAAGCGGGAGGGCAGCAGCACGTGTGTTTGCACAGGCACAGTAGGTAGGCGCGCAAAGGTGCCTGCGCACCCGCGTGCGTGCATCCGGAACCATTTTTTTCCATGAGCAAGCAGGCTTTCTTTTAAATTGGTGTTTGGGCCCTGCGTGTTTTCCTTCTCCCCTGCATTTCACTTTTCTCTTGTAACCACCGTGACAACCACTGGCGTCTGAAGTCAGCCCTAACGGAGCCTCCCGTAAGTGAAGTCGGCGTTGGGCGCAGGGAGCTCTTTGCCTGGAGCTCAGCTTTGGGAGCTATGCAGTCCCGAATGGCGCAGAGCATGTTTCAGAGGTGTGGCATCCGAGCTGACTTAAGGATGCCATAAACGATGGCTGCTTTGGTGCCATTTCAAAGGCGCTCTCGCATCCCCAGCCCGTTTCCTTCTCCGCTGGGGAGTTTCGGTTTTTGGAGCCTTTCGGTGTGTCCATTCTCTTCCCACACGTTCAGCTGGTGCCGCTGTGCCGTTCCCGGCCGAGCCGGGCAGAGGGCAGACCTGCAGTCCAGGGGGCCGGGGATATGGGATGAAAGATGCAGCTGCTGCATTTGTAGATAAGATATTTATATAGCTTGTGCCATCAAACGCACTGAACACATTAACAGTGCCTCAGTCAGACGTGAGCTGAAACTTCTCTGTGAGGTATGACAGCCTTCCTCTCCCAGTTTGAGTCTTACGCCTCATTTGGGGCATCGCGGCTATTGCGCTGGCTTTGGACAAACAGCAGCGCTCTGAACGGGCAGGCAGCGCAGCTCCGTCAGCGACTGTGGGCTCGACTCGCGCTTCCCACGTGCCATGCTTCTCACTTCTTTTCGTGGGTCAAAGGAATTTACATATTGAGGAATCTCGCAGGCACTCCAAACTTCAATGCGATTCTGTTTATTTCAGTGAAATGGTTCGCTGCTTCCCAGAGCTGTTTGTTAAAGCCATGCAGTTCTTTGAAGTCCGTCTTGCCTGTATTTGATCCTATCACAAAGTGGTGATTTTTCATTTGTGACATCATTGCCGTTTTTATGCCAACTCTGTGATGTCATGCTCTGATTGTGACTTCACCGCAGGGTCAAGTAGAGGGAGAAAATGGAACATAATAGACAAAGCTGTAATTCAGGCAGCAGCTGGTCAAGTAAATTGCTTGGAGTGGAAATGTTCTCTCAAGCTACCTTGAGGAACAATGAAGTGGGACCTCTGAATGAGCCCACTGTTTGGCCACAGCAGCTCCGTTATCGGAGACCACGACGTGTTGACAGCGCGCTGTATCGGCAACGCGCACCTAGGTCTTGCAGTCTTCTAAACTCTGACCTTCTCCGTAAGCCATGGTATCTGTCTGCCTCCGGAGAGCTGTAAAATGATCATGTCTGTGACGTAAATGACATAAACATGGAAAAGATCTTATAATTTTTTTTTTTCTCCTCACCCTCAGCTTTCTGGGGCGAATCTGACGACAGCAGCTCCGAGATTGAGGCTGCTTTGCGCCCACAAACTCACAGCACAGAACCAGATGAATTCGATGACTTCTATGACTGAGATTCACCCGCTCACTTTTGGGAAGAAACAGACAATATCATCTTGTAGATGTTGAGAGTGCTGCTGTCTGAAGTGCAGCTCATCACTTCATAGTGAAAGAAAATTTAAATACAAAATAAATATTACTCGGTGCTATACATGGCCTCCTTGCATGTGTGCTTTCTCTTAACTGCCAAGTGTTTTCCTGATCTGACGGCAATCCTGCCCCATGAGACTGAGCCTTTTTGTGATATATTTGGTTTTCAGGAATAAATGAAGAGATGTCCTGAGACATCTACTTGCTCCGAGATGCTTGCACAGCGCTCGTCCCTGAGCATTATCACCACAGAGAGTGGGGGGTGTCTATAAAACAACCTCCTCCTCAGGGAGGGAGCTGGGTCCCTCCGAATAGCGTCCCGTTCCTTTGCTACTGGGGCTGGGAGCTGCTTGTCCGCAGTCCCCTGCACCCAGTGAGCATCTCCTGCCCGGTGCCAGCGGGAAAGGTGCAGGACGCAGCCGCGTGACAGGTAACCCTTCTGCGTGGCAGAGACAAAGAGGCTGTCAGAGGCGAGGAGTCCATCAGTAGCGATCGGGAATCGACAGCGGCATTTGATGGCCAAATCAGCCTTGCCCCTGCTCTGCTGGAGGCTGCTCAGTAGTGCCACTTCCTCCGACCAGCCTGGCCGCTGCTTTTGTTGCACTGTGAATGCAACGACGCTCCTCTTCTGATGCTTGTCTGTATTCTGATATTTTCACTACAGAGCTAGATGTGGTTTTGAAAAAAGAAAGCAAGCGTTCTGGGTATGCATACGTACGCTGCTCAGGGCGGGCTGGCATGTTTGATCTTTATCTTCTTCTGCAACAGATCAAGAAGAAGAAATGCATAAAATGTGCATTTCTAATTCAGCACATTTTGGAATGGAGCAGCATTTACATGTGGTGAGCCCCAGTGATTTTCTGCTTTTACTTGCTTTGTAAAATCCATGCTGGCATTGCTGTATGGACATCACAGTAATTGGATGACTCTAGGAGCTTCATGCATTTTTAATTTTCTTCTTTTAATTCCTTTTATCTAAAATTAAGTTCATTAAACATGAGATTTTCTTTCGAAGGGAGAAACCAGGGGACATATTAAAAAAAAAAATCTGTTCATAATTATGATAAGTTCAAAAGCAAAAAACGGCACCCCAATTAAACTCCGCTGCAAAGCAGTACTGCATCTTTGAACACAGGCACCAGTCTTTGGGCTCAGTCCATCAAAAACAATTTTAAAACGGTAACAATATTGAATTTAATAAAAAGAGCATGTAGTCTGAGACAAGCTCGAGAATAGGAAATAAAGGCTCGCAAAAGGCTTGAAAATGAGTAGAAACCCTCAGTGCAGGTGTCTGCTGGCTTGCTTAATCTCGTGGTTTTCAGTCTGGCGTTGGCAATGGTGCAGTGTTCAGTGTTCCAACAACTGGAAAATCAGCTGCACGGAGGATGGAGCTGGGTGAGTGTGTGACCAGGGCTGATGTCATGTGAGACAGCTGGACTCGACTGAAGGACGAAAGCTGGACCTCACTGAAGGCTTTAATGTCCTCCCCCACTGGGCCGGGGTTTCCATGCCCGCTCGACCACAGGCTATTTTGGATTAAGGCTCCTGTGATCCCTCCCTTCAGAGGCTGGCTAGCTGACAGAGCCTTGGCCAGAAAAACAGCAAAGATCCCTCTGCCCTTCCCAATTTTTACCTCGCCGGCTCCCCGTGTCCTGTGGGACCGCTGCCCCACAGAGAAGCCCCTGTGCTGCGTGACGGGCAAGCTGGTCAAGGGACGGAAGGAGGAGGCAGCCCATGGGGACCACAGGAGGTCTCCCGCTTCCCAAAGCAGCAGTTCCCATGTGCCAGGCTGCTGCTGGAGAGGGTGGCACAGATCCCAGCTCTTCCTTGCGATGGCCAACCTCATCAACACTTGGACAGCAACGCCTCAGGGATGGGGCGAGGGGGGATCGCAGGACCGTCCTGCAAATTGTGATACTTGAAAACGAAGTCTGCAACGTGATGGCAATGTGACCAGAGGGCTAGCGCCCTGTCATGCTGCTGCTCTTGGTGGACTGCCAGACAGGTTTAGGGGCTTCTCGGTAGTCTTCTCCTAGCAGCGTGCTGGGGGCTTATTTTCCTTTGTGTACTGCAGGCTCAATGTCACCCAGGAGAGCTGTACCAGAACCGATGTCTGAACCCACCACCCGAGGGCTGGTGCCTGGGTCATCGTTCCTCGCTGCTTTTCTCTGATCATCCCTAAGCCGTGGGAATTCATTCCTGATGGCCCTAGCATCTGCTGAACGTGAGCTCACCGGTGTGTCACACCACAGACAGGCTATTGCTGCGTGATTTTTCAGTGAATGTCAGACCAAGGTTCATCTGGAAAAAGTCTCTCTAGCAGCCTGCGCTGCTAAGTAACATTGCATCAAATCCGCGGTGGCTTTGTAGTGTTAAGCTCTTCCTGAGTGATTCTGGGTTCTTGATGTCAGCCCACTTCATATCTCCTTGCATGATACAAGGCGCCCATCACCAGTCTCTGGTGCTTTCCATTCCCTCAGTCCAGCTCAGCCACAGACACGCACCTCCTGACAGATGACAGATGGCTTTGGGAGCTTCTGCTGAGGCAGTATCTCTCTCTCGGTGTTTAAGCGATAGCCGAGTTCCTCCAGAGCATTATTTATTATACTCTTATTGTGCACAGACTCATTAGATGCAAAACATTCTGCCAGTCAACTTTATTCTGCTCCTTCGCAGCTGTCATACTGGCAGCCCAAAGATGATGACAGATGATGGTGACGGACAGGGGCACTGTAATCAATACAGCCTTAACAGATTTAAATCAGCATGCCACTCATCTATGGAAAATACTGTAACGAAAAGTCTTCCCGTATTCCTGCTGTGTACGTGCAAACACTTGGTGCTACGTTCTTTTTTCGCGTGTCGTATGCACACGGTTGTGAGGCGAAACTTCAGCTCATGCCCCTGTACGCCTGCTCACAAAAACAAGTCAGAACATAGGGGCTGACAAAAAAATGCCGGATGAGTGCCGTTCTCCGGTGAGCTGAAACGGAGTCTGTGTAGGCACGCAGCCCTGACTCCGAGACCCTGCAGAGAGAAGCGTGACACGCAGAGGTGGTGGCGGTACTCAGGAAAGCTCAGGGAGCGGAGAACCGCTGCTGCCTTCAGCTGCTGACGGGGAAGCCGATGGAGCTGGCGAGAAGCTCCCAGGAGGGAAGGTTGCATTGAGAAAGGAGTTCATCCCCGCTCCAAATCGGACGTTAGGCAGAAACTGTTACTGCTGTTTGTCAACGAGACTATTTTTCTCTAGTGGCGGACTTCTGCTACTGCTTCTTGCACAAGAGAAGACTCCGAATGTGTCGGCTCACTGGTGCGCACCTGGCACAGCAGCAGCCCTCCCGCTCAGCTGCCTCTGCCCTGCCCATCTTGTTTCTTAAAACGCTGTGCTTTCGTCTAGCGAGTACCAGGTACGCTCCTTCACGGAGGGTGCCAGGTCATAAGTTTCTGCAGCATGAGTTGTGCTTTAGGATATTTGTAAGGGTTTGGGGTTTGTTTTGGGGTTTGTTTTTTTTTTTTTAGCAAAACGTAGATTGACTTTTCAAGGAAATGCTTGTTGCGGTATTAATTTTTTCAGCGCTTGTTTACGCAAGTAATTATAAGATAAGATGATCATATTTCATTTGCTAGCACCGCTGTCTTCTGTTTTCTTTAGCATTATCAGAAAAACAACTGATTGCCCATCAATACAAACAAAATGTTAATACTAAGCTGTCTTACTCTATACTAAATTCCAGGAGGAGAAGCACTACAATAGGGAACTTCAATCAGGGTACATTTTGTAAGGAACAGATAAAGGACAATCTTCCGCTGATACCACAGATGTGGTGCCAATACAAAGTCGCTGGGGAAATTCATTCAAGTCACAGATTTTATTAAGAGGAGTGACAACAGAAAATGGCTTAACAACAGCTCAGAATAATGGCTAAGAATAATGAGAAATACAATATTGGGTTAATTTGTTCTATAGCAAATTAGCAGGGTGGCAAGGTTCCTCTCCCCTCCCCAAATCAGCAGCACTGACTCAATAAGCACTGCTGACATTTTGTTATTTTTGTTAATGATTCCCAGGCTGCTTTTTCATGTCCTCACCCCTGTCACTGCCCTCCTAATGAAGTTGGTGTACAGTGACAGGACACAGCAGAGCACAAAATCTTCCTCGTGTTAATCCCCCTTAATACCTGAAGGTTTAATTCCATTTCAACATCGTCAAACGGCTAACTTAATACTATTTGCTTATGCAACAGGCAAAGCGATGGGAGGGGGTTTCTTTACGTTGCCTCTTGTGACTGTCATGAATCGCACCAAGCGATTTTACGCTCGCTGCTTCTGGCACCATCCCCGCAGCTTCTGCCGCCCCTCCGCCCTCCTGCCACCGTCCCGACGCTCCGCTTAAACCGCTGCCAACAGCCCCCTCTCTCCTTCCAAAGGGGAGAAGGCCTCCTCCACAGCCTCACCCTTCAGTCTGGTTTCCTTATTGTGGAGGCAGGCCTACTGAACGAAAAGCTGCCCCACAGCATCAGCTCTGATACAGCAGCCATGCCCTGAATCACTTTTGTCATCTGCCTTCTGCCTAAACCATCCCACAGAAGTGGGAAACCGTCCCACATTGGCAAGCTACTTTTTTTTTTTTTTTAAAAAACAAGGTTTTCTGTTAATCGAAGGCAAGTTTTCACAGAGAGCCTTGTCTGAGAGCAAGGACGGCATGTGACACTGCCTCAGACGTCAGTCTGGTCTGAGGCTTGTCCCTTCTGCCTGCCTTAAGACTGCCATCTTTGTACCTACAGAGCTCCCCTACAAATTCAGGGCCGAGGTAACGCCGCGGGCCCCTCGGGGGAGCGCAGAGCTGAGCCCAGCCGCGGCCCCACGGCTCTCCCTCCCGGCCCTCCCCTCACGGCTCTCCCTCACGGCTTTCTCTCACGGCTTTCCCTCACGCCTCCATGCCGCCCTCACACCCGCGCCTGCGCACTGTGGCGCGCCCGCCTCTAAGATGGCGGCCCCGCCGCGTGCTCCTCACGTGACCGCCCCCCCCCGCCGCCGCCGCCGCCGCCGCGGGCGCGCGCGCTCCCCCATGGTGCCCCGCGCTGCCCTCTGCCCCCGGAAGCGCTGTTCGCCGCCTGCCCGGCGCTGCCGCCGCTGCCGAGAGCCGCGGTCCGGCCGCCCCCGCGTCCCGGCCCGCCATGGGAGTCCCGGCCTTCTTCCGCTGGCTCAGCCGCAAGTACCCCTCCATCATCGTCAACTGCGTGGAGGAGAAGGTAAGGCGGGCCGCCCCCCGGGCCTGCTGTCCCGGGACGGGCCGGGCCCTCTGAGGGCCGCCCCGTCGCTCCACGGGGCTGAAGGAGCGGTGCGGGTCGGCGGGGGGGGTCCGGGCAGTTTTGGGAAGCGTTACTTGCCGGCACTTAGCGCCTGCCCGTACTGTGCCGCCTGCAGCCCGCTCTCCCGGGCGCTCCCGGTGCCTTTTCAAGGGGTTTGGGGGTTTTGAGGGGTTGGGTTTTGTTGTTTGGGGTTTTTTTTTTTTTTGGAGCGGGTGGTTTTAGTCTCGGTGAAAGCGGCCGGTGTGGAGGAGAAGCTAAGGCGCCCGCTTGGGTTTCCCTCGGGTGCGTGAGCGGTTCAGCAGCGTGGGAGGAAGGGGGCCTGGAGCAGGGCAGCGCTTTTCGCCCACAGCTCCCTACTTTTAACCGGTTCGGTGACATGCGAGCGGTTCCCGGCGGGGTGGGCGCTGCCTTTGTGTTGCTTCGGGCAAAAAGAGTAGGCTTTATGAAAGCGTTTGGCAAAGCTTGTGGTGAACGGGGAGCAGTGGGGGTGCTTTTTGCTGTTTCTTGTTTTGTTTCTGTGTGTGTTCTTCATAGTTCCTGCTTTTCGACAACTTTTTCTTGTAAATTATAAGCTGCAGCAAGCTTTGGGACTTGTTGAAGACAAAAGTGAAGGTGCCTGTCTTGAAAAGAGTAAGGAAATGAAAGTGTAAATAGTTAAAAATAGTTGTGGGTCTGGAAGCTCCGTGACCCTGCTGGTGATGTGGGCTCAGGAAAGCCGGTGCAAGAGTGAGGGCAGGAATGAGACGTTTGAGGAGGAACTCTGCTGCCCTTGATAGCTGCAGGGTTTTATGTGAGATTAAAATGTTGTCTTGGTGTACGTATGGTCATACGCTTCCTTGGGCCCTCATTCTCGTAGCATTTGAGTGTTGCTCAGCTGTATCATTTTCAGGTCTTATTCGTTATTTTTGTCAGTCTTTTCTTTCACATATTAGTCTTTCTGCAGCGTCAGACTTTACTCTGATTTTTTTGTGTGTGTGCACAGTATATCATGCTTGCATCCAAGACTTAAAACAAGTCTGTAGTTGTACTCTTTAACCTTGAACAGCTTCGGCTGTTTTTTTGTCTCATTGCTGGTATTTCCTAGTATAGGAGAAAGAATCTCCAGCCCAAACAGGGAGCTGATTTTTCCAAAGACATGCTCTAAAATGTGGCTTTTCATAGCAACAGAAGATGCTGTTTGCTGAGCACTTAGTCCCCACCTAGCTTCTGGACTCCACAGGTGGTCTTCACTAACCCGCAACTCGGGGCAGATAGGGTTTTATTAATTGCTTTAAGCTGGCCGGTCACTGCCTTTGGCTGATGGCTTATATTTATCCTCTCCCTTGCACCAGCACCGAGGTCTGCATGGTTATCTGGGGAGCCCTTTCTAGGAAGTAACGCAGCTGAAATAACGCTTGTTTATATGTTTTTGCTAGGCAGGTTCTCGCATAGGCTGGTTCCTTTGTGCACATCACTGCAGCCACGTGAATGCTTGTGCCACCCTAAGGGACGCGTAGGAGGTGGCAGGTGACAGGGAGGATGGGGGTGTCTCCCTTCAGCGACAGCACAGGCTTGCGTTGGATTTGAATAGCTGCACTGTGGTAGCCTTACGGCGCAGCGAACACGGCAAGTTATTCCCTTCAGGGCTAACTTAGCCGAAGTTTTTCTGCGAAGATGAACTCTTGAGTTCATGCTTCCCAAACTGCTTTTCCTGCATGCTTTTCCAAATAATTTGCATCATCTTTTGTCAGGTTGTACTAGCTGTGTTCTGCTCTTCTTCGTAATACTGTTTTTGAAAGTTCACGTCCCTGCAGCTGAGCACGTGCTGTGGCTTCTGCCTTTTTGCCACCTCCTATCCTTCCCTGGGAGAGACGTGCCTCACATTTGGGAAACTCTGTGCTGTGAAGGAGATAGAATTGTGTGGGCAAGGTAGAGAAGCTAAGGGAAAAGGGACTAAAGTGACTGAATTATGTATTGACACTGGGTTTTTTGACTGTGTGTATTACCTGCCTGCCTTCAGGAAGATTTCAGTATATGTGAATGGCAGGCAGATCAGGTTTAGGATTCAGTTCTTGTTACAGTCAGGGTGTTTTTGCGTTTCAGATTCAGGCAGTGAAACAGAATCATAGATTTGGATTAATCAAATGTTGCACAGTTAAAACTGTGAGTTACTCTTTTGTTTTTATTACAACTGTGGTTTCAGTAAGCCTCTCTCAGCATGATGTGTGAGGTTTATTTTACCAGTAGCTGCAAGAAGTGAATTTTTTACTCCAGTGGATAGATAAGATTTGAGGATTTGTCTGCCTGGGGGAACTATTACAGAAAAAGGCGGTTTGTGGGTTTACAAGTATAGCTTATTAGCCACTCGTATGAATGCTTGCTCTGGAATAAGCTGTTGGCAGCCGGCAGTGATTGTTCTGGTCGCTTTACCAAACTCTTGGTTTTTGTGTCTCTGATGCGATCTCTTCTGAGGATCTGGGTAGCCCTCAGTTTAGAGGGCCTTCAGGGACACTGTGTCATGATCGTGTCTGCCAGGGAAAAGTGTGTGGCAAGGGTATTGGGGGGAACTGGAGAACGATGTGTGTCTACCAGCTACACCTATAGAGCATATCACTGTTGACGTGGCATTCGCCTTCTCCCAGCTGGGATGTGGATCTTCAGAGAACTAACGTTTGAAGGTGCATGCACGTATCCTACCTGTCGTCTTCAGCTCACGCCGGTTGATTTGCTTTATCCCCTTTTCACCAAAGGGGGGAACTCGCAAAGATGAACAGTTTGGTCTTCTGCTTAGTGTCAGCATCACAACTGGCTGTACGGTCCAAGCCTTTCGTTCACCAAATCCCCCTTTCCTTCATTACATCCAAGGTTGACTTGCGTGACTGAACATCCGTTCCAGCAGTAACGTTAGACTGTGGAGACAGCAGCTCCATCGGTTATCTGTCACATTTGTGACCGTGCTGGCAAGACAGCCTCGGCGCTCAGTGCAGCAAAGAGCCCACGAGGTGAAGTTTAGTTGTGATTGTTTTGAAGCAGTGTTCTTCTGATCAAAAGGGTGCAAATAGAGTTTTGACAGTATAAAGTAGATTCTTTTACAGTTTTGTCTTCACTGTAAATGGCTGTTTTATGTTTTTGTCTTACAAGCTTGTCCGGCTGTTGCTGGATAATGCTTTAAGCTCTGTCTATTTAAAAGCAGTAACAATTTAAACAGCGGATATATCTGCAATCTGTAACAATTAAGTACAGTTTTCTCTAACAGCAGAAGACTTATCTTTTTCATCACATTTCTAAACATTTAGATTAATCTTTATTTAATCAAAACTGCGGTAGTGTTTAGGTAAAATAAAGGCTTATATAGTCTTGGTTTTACTGAGTTTGTGATTGTATGTCCTTTTGGTTTTTTTAATAATTGAGCTTGTGATAGCAAATGTTCTTTATTAAAAGAAGAGGAAAAATACAACATATAAAATAACCGAAGTGTCAGATCCTGATCTCCTCATCCACATTGCTTTGTTCCAACTTAAGAGCACACTGCAATTACAGTAAGGACAGCACATGGATAAATCATATTCATTACAATTTTTTATATTCAAATCTGGTCATAAATTTGAGAGCGGGCTGGGACAGTAGTGAGAAGCTGTAGTTTGTCTTACTGTAGATGAATTTAAACTTCTCTCACAATGTAATCAGCTCTATGTGTATTTTAGGATTGCTTGTAAATCTCTCTAATCAGAAATTTTGTATCTCCCGGTAGCTTGTCTCTTTGAAATATTAAAAAGTTGATCCTTGTTCTCTTACCTTGCTAGATTATTTCATTTTTCTTAAATCTGATTAATCTTCTTCTTAAGCTGAGCAGGAAGAATAAGAGGAAGATCTTGAAGATAATATAAAATCCAGGAGAGAATATTCTTAATCAAATTCATGCGAGTTAATAAAGCTGCAACCAAAGTATCATATTTGAAGATCTATTTTCAATGGTTTCAAAAGAGGCTGTAGATTAAAAGTGAACAGTTTAGTTATATCACAAGAGATATCACTCCCAGATACTTAAACCTTTTACAAGGCTGTTACATTAAAAATCTGATAGGTTTATGAGGATGTAATGGTAAAGTTGCTGACATAGCAGTATGCAGATGAAAATTGAATGGCTTTCGAAGCCATCTGAAAAGAGATCATACTTATTTTGCTTTACCTTCAAGACTGAAAATAAGATCTGTGATGGGGGCAATTTTATTTTCCATATCACATAGTTGTAAGCCTTTGATATCTTCTGAGTCACAGTTAGCTCTGGCAAGAGGTTTGATGAAAGATCAAGTAGAACACAAGGCAAGCTTCTCGTCCCGTTATCTGATGTAAACCAGAATGAATACTCTTCTTTCAAAATTGTAGGTCTTGGTTGCCCAGAGTAACGTTATTAGAACTGCAAGCTACAGTACAGTGTTGGCACCTGGCAATTAGTTTCTGCTAAAGCCGTGTGATTTTTCTGTGTGTGTTCTAGAAAGTTCAGTAAAGGAAGCAAACAGCGGTCAAGATTTCATCTGTCAGGATTTGACTAGTTTGGATGAAGAGTATAAGAACGATGTGAATTAGCAGAAATTTCACCTGTTTTCAAGAAGTGAAATAGAGGGGCTTAGTGTTCAGTTATTTAAAAATGACTTCACAAAATTGCCCTGAAAGAAGTCCATGCGCCTATAACTGTGAAAAATGTAAATACCGAATAAAGACTTACTTTGCTTTAGAGATTTTAATTTTTGCCTTTTAAGACTGGGATAAGTTCAGCTAGTTCTGCTGCTATTCTAAGCAGGAAAATTGTATGAAAATTGATGGTACAATCTCCAAGTTTTTCCTTTTAAATCTGGTTGGTTGAGCTCTGTACAAGAGATGTGGGAAACTCCATTAAAAGAGTAGGAAGCAGCAAGTCTGCATGTGTAAGTTCAGGGCAAGTGCTTGATGCGTGTTCATCAGCTGCTGGTAGGCGTCACGTGAATCAGAGGACCAGCAGTATCACATTTTTCCCTCCTGTCTCACGTAATCCTGTGATCGTAGCCTTTGCGTAATAACATGACATTCACTTTTTTCTTTGCTTTATGCCAAGTTATTCAAGAGTGCTCTTCATTCCAACTTTGTGATATGTTAAAGCCCTTTCCAGTCGTAATTTATCTGAAAATACATTTGACTTTATCTCGGTTAGCTCATGTCTCTTCCATCACTGATGCTGTTGGTGTTTAGTTCAGTGGTTTATGTGTGTTTAAAAAAAAAAAAAAAAAAAAAAAACAAACAAAACAAACAAAAAAGACTGTATGGTGAGGAAACAAAATTGAACATGGTTGCTAATCCACTTTGTAGAGGAGCCACTCTTTGAAACACTCACCAGTGTTTCAAAACTGCTGGCTTTGACAGCTTGAGAGAAAGGGATGAGTTGTGTTTTTTTTTTTTTACATAGTAATTGTAGTGCCAACTCCAGTCCCTGCTCTGGGGCTGATTAGAGAGACTGTTCTCTTCACTAGATAGTTACTTGTCATTGACATGACAGCATATGCAAAATAATGTGGGATTATGTGTTACTTCCAGCTCAGCTGAGATTTGTTTTCTTTTTACTTCTGGGTTTACCTTGTATAGCTTTTTGTAAGTGTTCAAGAATGTCAAAGAAGTACAGGAACATAGGCGGCTATAGGTAGTTAAGGTTGATTATAATTTAGCGTCGAGTTTACCATCTGCACTGTGGCCTGGGTTTCATGTTCATTAGGCATCAGCCTGGCAGTAGAAAAAGCACTGACGTAGAGGAGGTGAAGCATTAGAGTCAAAAGTTTACTTATTTGCAGAAGTGGAAGGTAAGGACTGGATTTTATTTAGCATTTCAAGTATATCCAGAGACAAACTCGAAGGCAGGAGTTGAAGAGTCCAGGGGTTTGAGCATCTTGGTGCCTTTCATAGCAAGAAAAGTAATACATATATACCCAAATTGGAGATTTGGCTGGTGGGATCTGAAAGGATCTCCTTTCTTTGTGTAGAGGAATCTGGGAAAAGTCCTCTTTCTACTTAAATCTCATTGTCCTTTGCTCACCAGGATGTGATGATATACTTTGGGAAGCTTGTCATGTCATCAGCTGGGCTCCAATATGTCATCAGCCATAGGTGAATCACTTTTACTGTCCTGCCTCACCCAGCTGTGTGTAGGACTTAAATATCAGGTCGCAGTGAGGAAAGGCAGAGGTGCAAGCTTGTTTGGATGTGTCAATCTGGGGAGCTAAGTGTTTAAAGTAGAAAGATTTTGGTGCTTCTTGGTTATCATGTTAAAGTTATAGCATTGTATTATAAACTTTGAAGTCCCTTTGCTAAATTTTGAGGGAGTCAGTATGGTCCTGGCAGTAGAAGGAATTGCTTTTTTGAATAATATGAGGTATGGAAACTTCTTATTTATAATACATGCCAATCAACAGAAATGAACCAATTCTGCTGTAACTCATCATAATATCTTCTAGTTGTGCTAGTTTATAAACAACTTTTTTTTTTTTTTTAAAGCGCTATTTTAATAGTGTAAGCATGCATCTTCAGGTAATTATGTGGGTAGATTGTTGCTGTCTTTTTCTACTGCCCTTGAAAAAAATAAACTTTTATGAGTCTGTACATTAATACCTCTGTTGGTTATTTGTGATACTTCTCTAATCAAGTACTGAAATGTTTGTTCTGACTGTGTTCACAGGCTAAAGAGTGCAATGGCGTCAAGGCTCCAATTGATACAAGCAAACCTAACCCTAATGAGGTGGAGTTTGATAACCTGTATTTGGATATGAATGGTATAATTCACCCTTGTACACATCCAGAAGACAAGTAAGGCAATTTTTTGTCTCTTTACAACTAGGATTTATTGATAGCATTTCAGATGTTACATTGAATGCTCCATGTTTTAGGCCAGCGCCCAAAAATGAAGATGAAATGATGGTTGCAATTTTTGAGTATATTGACAGGATCTTCAACATTGTAAGACCAAGGCGACTTCTTTACATGGCTATAGACGGAGTAGTAAGTATTGATATGTTTAGTTCCCGGTAATGGCTGTTTGTAAAATTAGGGTAGATGCCATCAGCTCTCATAAGATCCTTTGGGAAATAGTTTTCTAAAATGAAAAAGTACAGGTAAAATATACTGTTAATTTAATTTTGGTGAGGGTAATTAAAAGTATTCATGGGTTTTGTTGCCCACAGGCTTATATGAGCTGGCTAATGTAGTCTACTGCAGTCGGAACTTTGTTTCTGAAAAGCAGGAAACGTCCGTAAGACGGTAACACTCTGAAACTACTTATGTTCCTCTGTTCTGTGGCTTTAGTAATAATGTATGCCGCAGGCTGGGAAAGACCAGGAAACCGTTTAAGCAGATGCACTTAAAATGGGCAGTGACTGAATTGTGCTGTGGAATATTTCACAGGGTAGCCTTAAGGCACATTTGAAGCTGAAAGCTTGTCTTTTTCCATACCTGATCCTCATCTCCCCTCGGCACATCAGTTGGTCTAATGAAAGATACCACTTTTTCTTAATAACTTTGCTTTACTGAGTATTTTTCTATCCAGATTGCGTAGTCTTACTGAGAGATGCCAAAATGGCCTAGCAGACTGCTGGTAGGCCTCTTAAGCTTTGACTGTTTTTCTAGAATTTTCAGTTTCTCAAAGGTAAAATGGGTATCATTAGGTAGAAAGATTTTTAACCTGAATTCGAGTGCAGGAATTCCTAACATACATGTGTATATAGAAGTAATCCCAAATAATGTTGATGTATCCTTTTAAAAACCCCAACATACCTGCCATAAGTTATAGCTAACTACTGTCTGCCGTAGTCTTTTTATTTTCAAAAGAGTTATGAATACAACTGTAGAAGTTTCTTGTTGGAGAAAGGGTATGTAATAAATAATGCTTCTCGGAGAGATGTCACTGTAAGTTTCGTTGATTTTGCAAGGACAACTTTGAATCCTTGAGCATTGCGCATTTCTGAGATGGGGGTACAGCTGTGCACGCTGCTGGCGTGCCTCATGGAGAAGCTTAAGAGAACTATTCAGAAACGCGTCCAGCTCCCAGTGCTGCCATATGAGAGCTAGTGGTGACACGAGGGAGGGACAACAGAAATCCCTGTTTCAGTTACAGTTCAGACTGATGTCTTGTTAAATGGTCGTATAATCACAGACTGGGCAATTACAGAAGACTTGTCCAGAAAGGAAACAATTGTCCAGATGCAATAACTGAACCAGGCATTGCGATACCTTTTTTAGGCTCCACGTGCAAAAATGAATCAACAGCGGTCAAGAAGATTCAGGGCGTCAAAGGAGGGCATGGAAGCTGCTGAAGAGAAGCAAAAAATAAGACAAGAAATTCTGGCAAAAGGTAGAACTGCGGCCATATCTGAGGTTTTTCAAGTGAGAGTCACCTTGTTTGTTTTGGACGCTTCAGTAAGGTTTAGAAAAGGGCTGTCTTGCTTAGTGGATATTTGTCTGTGCATTACTAGGAGAAGGAGGGAACAGCAAGCCTGCAGAAGGGCGGATCTGTGTTTTCTGAAGTTAAGAACTAAGATAGAACAAAATGCCACTTTTTTCTTCTTCTGTCTCCTGCCTGAAATGGATTTGTGTTGAGTACTCTTAATTCCTTTAGAAAAAATTGAACAGAAGAGCAGGGATAAATGTAGTAGTGGGAAACTAACCAAAACTCTTATGGAAGGAAGTACAAATTTGTAGGGCTTGGTGAAAGGAGAATTGAAGCTTAAAAGCAGGGATCAAATGAAAATACTGCCACACAGGAATAATGAACTGCAAGCAAGGGTAGTTACTTGACAGTGGAAACTCTAAACTCGGTGAGGAAACAAAGTTGGTGCAACTTTCTAAGGGTGACAGTGACATGACTCGAGTGAAAGGAGTGTGTGTAGCTGAAGCATGCTGTCTGGGCTGGAGCAATTAATTCAGGTGACCGTGTAGGAGGAATGAATGCTGTAGCCCAAGTGAGAGGGCCATTGTGTAACCTAGGTAGAGATTGAAAAGGGAGGACAAAGACTTTTTTAACATTTCTTCCTGTAGCATTTCTAGACTATGAAGACCCTTTATGAAGCTCAGAGATGAGAGAAGTTGGTGTAACCCTGTTTGTGAGCCCAAGTGAATAGATAGTGGAAACATAGGGGAGAATATGTAAGAAAATAATTATTTCCTAATGTTTTATCTCATTTAGAAAGCTTAGTTTCTTTGAGATTTCTTTCACAGTCTTTTGACAGAATAGGTAGCGAAATCACTTTTCTGAAATAACAACAATGTTTGTAAACGTACTAATACCTTATTTTAAGATGGAGATAATATAATGGTAAGAACTGTTTTAGTTTTGTTGTTGTTTGGGTTTTTTTAAACAAACTAACTTTCAATAAGTGTTAACTGTTATTGGGGAGCCATCTGGGTTTTTATCATGCAAAAATGTTTTTAATATTCCATATTGATTTACTTCTGTTAAATATTTTTATTGCTCTAGGTGGCATTCTTCCTCCAGAAGAAGTGAAAGAGAGATTTGACAGCAACTGTATTACCCCGGTAAGTAATCTTGCACTTTAACCAGCAATTGCCAGTGCCTGAATGAAGGTTTAATTTATTTTCTTCTGTCACTTTTTAGGGAACTGAGTTTATGGACAATCTTGCTAAATGTCTCCGCTATTACATTGCTGACCGTTTGAACAGTGACCCAGGGTGGAAAAATTTGACAGTAAGTTTCACGGCTTCATACTTCAGGAAAATTAAGGCTGAGTTGGGAAATGATTGAAGAGTATAAATTTAACAGATTTGTCTCATCTTCTGGCACTGTGTTGTTACTAATAATGGACCAACTTGTGCGTTCTGCTGGGACTTCAGAGATACATTTCGTCCTAATAACACAATCTAACAGCACCGTTTGTTTTGATTTCATTTAAGAGCAATGAAAAGATTTGCTAGTAGAAGCCACAATTTGATATAACGGGAGAGAGGATTTGGGGAATACTTTTTCTTCTTTTGGGGAAAAGTGTCAAGATACACTGTATATGTATTCTTTTCAGTAGTTCTTTTTTAACTCCTTTGCTACCTCTGGTAGGCTGCATTTTCTCCGTTCATTTTCTCCATTATTCTAATGATGGATGACAACAGATCACAGGCAATGAAAATAATACATATCAGCTTTCTTGCCTTTCTGGACTTTGAAATTCTCTCCTCCTGTTCCTCAACCACTCCACTCCCACTAAGTTTTGTTTCTGACAACCCTGTATTTGCCCTGTACAAGAGGGCAGAATAGTCAGTCTTCTCAGATGCAGCTGTCTGCTTTATTTTCCATAAGTTGACTGTTAAAAGTGGTCTAATTAGAGGGCAGTTGACTCTGCTTAATTCCCATAATGTGATAATATATCAGCGTATCTATGAGTTTAGCAGATCTAAAGGGAAGCGGGCATATGTCTGCTTTATCTGTTAGTTCTCTAGTGCGTATTTTGATTGTCCTGATAATTTATAAGGAAACTTCAAATACGTTAATTAATGACGTGATAATTTCAGTGGTATTTGAAGCAATATATCGGCTTCATCCTAGAATTCGTAGAGAAAAATGAAGGTCTATTCATTGGTTCCAAACTCTTAAATAATTTAACTTTGAATCGTACCATTTTAGTTAAAGCTTTAAATTAGAATTTCAAGAATTCATAAGTCAGATTCAGTATTCAGTATATGAACTACATAAGTCGGTTTTTTTGTACTGTGGCGGCATAAATTGTTTACACAATTTAAATGTTTTGTAGGTTATTTTGTCTGATGCTAGTGCTCCTGGTGAAGGTGAACATAAAATCATGGATTACATTAGAAGACAAAGAGGTAAAATTCAAATAAATGTGAACATTTTGTTTTAAATTAAGGTATGGTCAGTAATAATTTATTTTATGTGACTTCGGTTGACTAAATGTAATTTTCTTTTGTATAGCTCAACCAAACCATGACCCAAACACTCATCATTGTCTGTGTGGGGCTGATGGTGAGTTCTCTTTTGCTAGCGATGTCCTATTAAGCTTTCTTGTGCTGTTTTGTGATTGAGTTGGGCTGTAGCTCTTAGGCTTTCACTTGTATTCGTGTAAATAATCCACTGTATTTGTTAGTTGTTGAAAGCTCTGTGTAACATATGGGGAAAGATCTAGCACTGTCCATAGCTGGAGGGCTAACTTGCACTTAGTTGTACTGTCTGGGTAGTTTGTGGGTAAGCACATCTGTGTGTTCACACTTGCTTAAGGTAGAATGTACTTCGCTTTTAAGCTTTTTTTTTTTTAAAAAAGCTTAATGTTTACCCTTCATTATATTTTATTCTTCTCTTTTGATTGGTAGCTGATCTGATTATGCTTGGGTTAGCTACACATGAACCAAACTTCACTATAATTAGGGAAGAGTTTAAACCAAATAAACCCAAGCCATGTGGTCTTTGTAACCAGATGGGTCATGAGGTTAAGGATTGCCAAGGTTTGCCCAGAGAAAAACAAGGCAAGGTAAGAATTTTGCTATTTCTAGAAATTCTTTTTATCTATAAGCTAACTTATGTTTTAATGAGATCCTCAAATTGTTCTTGCTGTTGGTTTTGGCTGAAACATAATGCAAATTATATTATTGGAATTACCTAGCCTTCCTCTTATATTAATAAGTAAAAATTGTACTTCTGTAGCACAAAAATATTATGCCAAACCTAACATCCTCACCTGTGGTGCTTTGTTGTGGTTTTTTTTCCTTTCCACTGATGAGAGAAAACGATCAGTGACTTAGCAGACATGCAAAGTAGCAAAATGCATGCTTGGCATAAGAACTTGAGAAACTGTACTTGTATCCCTCTTAACTCCTCACAGAGTAAGCCTTTAAAATTGAGCTGGAGAAACTTTAAGGTGAGCTTGGATGTAATGCAACTCTTCCCTTTTATTTTAGCATGATCAGTTTGCAGACAGTCTTCCTATTGCTGAACAAGAATTTATCTTCATCCGATTATGTGTTTTGCGAGAGGTATGTTGAAGTAGTTACTATATCTGCTTCATATAAATAATATTTTTAAACTCCCAACACAGTGTTTTCCAATGTCCTTTTTCTTTTGTGTGTGTGTTGCAGTATTTGGAAAGAGAACTCACTATGGCCAGTTTGCCTTTCACTTTTGATTTTGAAAGAAGTGTTGATGACTGGGTCTTTATGTGCTTCTTTGTGGGAAATGACTTTCTTCCTCATCTGCCATCTTTGGAGATCAGGTAGATGAGAATACGTGTTTTCCTTTCCTGCAAGTGTACTTACTGTGGTTTTAAATGATAAGAATCTCATGGTTTTGTTTGTTTGTTTTTAGGGAGGGAGCAATTGATCGCTTGGTTAACATATATAAAAATGTGGTGCACAAAACTGGGGTAAATTTTTTTGCTTTTTCTTTAAAAATATCTGGGTGTTTGCTACCAAAACAGGCTTGGTTTTCAACTATATTTTCTAATTTGCAGGGGTACCTCACAGAAAGTGGTTTTGTCAACCTGCAGCGGGTCCAGATGATCATGTTAGCTGTTGGAGAAGTTGAAGATAGTATTTTCAAAAAGAGAAAAGATGACGATGTAATTTTTTTTTGTTACATTCCTGGAGTTTGGTTTTAATCACATGCATTACTGTTGGACTGTGACACTCCTTTAACAGAATAAGAAAAAAACCAAACTTTGTATTTTTTTTTGTTATAATCTCTAGTGAATTCCTCCATACTCAAAGAACGGTGTGCTTCCAGTTGATTTTCTTTTCCTGGACTGCAAGGCCTGTTTTTCTGATTGTTATCCCAAGTAACAGCAAAATGAAATCTCTGTGTGAATTCTGTTAATGCCTGCAGCTTTTTCGATAGCCTCTATGAAAACTGAAGAAGGAATTGTTTTGTAATTTGCTGCAACCTTTGGAAGTGCAAGCCATGAGTAGGGGTGAAAAGCTAAATTTGAATTCCAAGTGCGTTCTTGCCTTGCAGTACCTCCTGCCATCTGAAATGTGTCCATAAATTGATGTTCTTTTGGTCTGTCTCTGCAGTTTGTGCAGTTTTTTGCAGACATATTCCAGTTTATTCATTAAGTACAAGGGATAAAACACCTTGTGAATGAAAGAGCAGAATTGTATTTACTTTCCAGTCAAAAAATACTGTGCCAATGCTGGCAAAATGTTTTGTTTATAATTGCCCCAGCCTGCACCTCTCTTGAAGTGGAAATGCCAATTTGATGTTCAAGTTTTCAGTTTCCATGGCCCAAGAATAAGAAGTATCTTTCCCTGAGCCTCTTTGTTTCCTGTTTCTAGGACTTTAATGTCTCTCCTACTGGTTTGGTGGAGGTTGGTTTTTTTTTTGGTGGCTGTTCCAGTGCAGGCAAGGAGCTTGTGTCCTTTGACACTGCTGTCACCTTGAAGTAAGGCTATAGCTAAACTTAGACGATATAAGCCGTTACCAAAATTGTGGGGCTTTGAATACACAGCTACTTTTTTTCCCCATAGGTTTTCAGGGTAGGGTAGAAATTTCTGTCCCATTTCCATTGGATTTACAGACACAAGAATTGACCTCTGTCTTATTCAGAACATTACGTAAAAACCTTATAGCCTTCTGGTCAGTAGAAGATTATAATGAAATATTTTCCCAAGAAATCGGTATGCTTGACTGACTTTATCTATCTTTATTCTCTATTTAGGATAACTTTAAAAGACGGCAAAAAGAAAAAAGAAAAAGAATGAAGGTAAATTAATTCCTTTCACAATGCAAAAACTAGCAAGAATTAAAATGTGTACTGTAGCTTTCAGCAGATGTGTTGGTTGAAACTGCAGTTGTAATCGAGGTATTTTCTGGCCTGCGTGTAAACTATTTTAAAAGTTTTTTTCATGGCTTTTTGTAGACTGGAGCTTTGAAAAAAGGAATTGCATATTAAAGGTTTCTTAAAAGGGAAAGGAGTGAGTGTGTTGAATGCGCTGGATGATATCTGTATGTTGTGTCCTTCAAATCTACACAAATCTGTACTTTCGTGATTATTTAGTGGTGCTTCAGCATGGTCACTGTAGAGGCATTGCTTTTCCATCCATTGGCACAAGTCTTCTCACCAATTGGATTGCTGAGGGCAATGGAGTTTAGCATAAGAGTTTAGGTTTAAATATGTATACCAGTTTGCATTAAATGGATTTGCTTGATTAGAGGCATGTTTCTAAAAAAGCAAGGAAGGCTTACCCCGAACTATAGTTATCTCGCATTCTGCCTGCAAGCAAGTCAGTGTTGCCAAATATCTCTCAAATGTAATAGAGAAGCATCAGCTGTTGTGGGAACGTGTTTGCCCTTTCTGACCCGTGTAAGCCAAATTCTTTAAAATTATGTTATTGGAACTATGTTGAGTTTGTATTCACAAAATATTCTGATATTTTAAAAATGGGCTCTTGTATGTTCATTTCAACATAGCTTTGGTTTTGGTTAGGACATTCAGGTAAGTGTAGCTTCCAAAACTTTCAGGGCATATGATATCCCCACTCTGAATACTGTCTAGATCTTGTGTTTATTTTTTAATTATGTATTTTCTGACTATCCCTATTAGAGCGGAAGAGGTTATTCACTTTGCTTACTAAGAGTATGTTCTTCCCACTAAGATGAAGTCTCGCTTCCCCAAAAAACTGCCTTTCAGCCCACATAGAAAGAACATGGGCACCAAATATGCAGGGTTTGTTTTGGCTGTTTTTTAAAAGAGCTTAATAAATTATAGGAATATAAGGGTCTCACTTGTAAGTGTCATATTATGTCTGGTTGAGATTGTTAAACGTAACTAATTTAAGCTGAACTGAGTACATTATACTTGTTTTATATAACATGTGATTCTGAAATTTGTGAGAGAGCATCATCACACTGCTGTGGAGATTACACAGCTTTTTCAGTATACCTGTATGTATTTATCTTTTAGAGGGATCAGCCTTCTTTTATTCCTGGTGGACAGTTTTCCCCTCAAGCTCTGGGAAATCGATCTAGTCCTCAGGCAATCAGTAACCCTAGACAAGCCGCCTTTGAGATGAGAATGCATGACAGACAGAATTCTGTAAGTAGATGTTCAAAGGTATTTACACATCAAAAGGGAAATAATCACATCCTGTGTTACTCTGGACACCTTTTTCTCTACCCCATCAAGCTTTCTTGAAAAGCGGACACCAAAAAATTTATTTTTCAAGGAAGTGGCTTTTAATAACCAATTTTTGTGAGACTACTTGAATAAAATTGTGTTCTTTATTTTAATGTTTCTATGGTACTGCTCGTGAAATAGTTTTGGGAGGGTAAGCGTGAGGTGAATAAATCCAAGTCAAACAGGGTGGCTCTTTTCCCCAAACTTGTTTGGCACTTGTGGAGTCAAACCTCCTTGTGAGTACAGGTTTAGGAACTTCCTCAGTAGGTTTGAGCGAGACACAAAATGAATACCTGAGCTGGAGGTCTTTTCGTATTCTTTTTGGAATTTGTATACGCACACAGGCATAGATATCTGTATTTTGGAAATTTGTGATTTGCCTAGCTACGTGTTTGTCAGCTTTTTACTTTCCAAAGCATTGCTTTTCACTAGGAAGAGGAGAAACTTAGATGAAATTTTTGGAAAGGTATTAGAAAGTGAGGGAAAACTGGAAATAAGTTGAGTACTCTGTTAGAAGTCTTGATTGTTAACTTTAAATAACAATTATGGCAAATATTTTCTTTCTGGGCATAAATCTTCATCTGAACAGGGAACAAATTAAAGGTCCTTTTCATCATAAAGATGTGTGTTCCGTCTCTTAAGTCTGTCTAAATACAATACGCTTTTTCAAAGTGTAATTTCTGCTACTCTTCCCTTTTAATCTTGAAACTTTTGCACATGTGTCAAGCAAATCAGTTCCTTTATGGAATGGGAGAGGTTTCTTTTAGGCTCTGTAATATTAAAATAGATAAATTTGGAAGGAGTTTAAAAGATCAGTTGTGAAGAAACTTAAAGTATTTCTGCCAGTTCTGAATTACAAGCAGCATTTTTACGATAGTCTGCATATGCATTTTTCACTGTTGCTGTAGAATGAAGTTGTAACATAAACTGTAGGACTAGATAAAACAGTTGTATTCCAAAATTAGAATATATCCAAAATGGCATGTTTTATCGATTTATACTGTCTTATTTATTGCATCTTTTTCTTTCTCAAATACATTGAACTTTTTGCCTGTATGTATCAATGCCTGCCTTTTAATACAAAGATGTGTTCTTTTCTTTTGCTAATTGACTTAATAGTTTAAGGGTTGTTTAGCTTTTGCCTTGAGTTTTTGGGGAACTAAAAATAATGCGTGTGATTATCACAAAGCTGTTAATTTTAACTTGAATTTAAAATGCCTAATAAATCCTTTCCTCCCCCTCTATTTATCTGTAATAACTCTGACCCTAGACAACTTCATCATCTCCAAATACCAGCCTCACTTCTGATGGCAGCCCATCCCTGGCGGGAGGAATTAAGCGAAAAGCTGAAGATAGTGACAGTGAACCTGAGCCAGAGGATAATATCAGGTGAAGCCATTTTTTGTAGCACTTTGTTAGCAAATTGCTGAAATAGATGCTGTCTAATTAATGCCATTTAGCTTAGAGCAGCAGTGCCTTCAGATGCTTTTCTATGATCTTCTTATCCACCGGTAATTAACGTGGAGGGTTAGAATATTCAGTAAATTCCGGTGAGATGTGTAAGCTATAGCTGTTAAATCTGAGTATCTAGATTAGTATGCGTGCAGGTTTTCATCCTCCAAGCCACTACTCCCTTTGAGACCAAGCACTGGATTGGCTAGACATTCGCTGTTCAGCTTTGATTATGTGAGCTGAATGCCGCTGTTTTGCAGTTGAATTTTTGAGCTATTTAACCCATAAAATTCAGTTACATTCACATATGCAGCATTATTTATCTTGACTATCACAATATGTTTTCCTCCGTCTTTTGATTTGTAGCAGGCCCTGTTTTGTCTATGACGAGTTCTTTAAATGTCTTGGGACGGCTGATCCCTAGATGATTAAGGGATAGGAATTTTATGAGAATTAACTGACAGTGAATTACCAGTGAGTCTGCATTTATCAAAGGCTTAAATCAAGCTATCACCCTTTAAGTCGAGGGTGAAGGCCCTTATAATTTTTTGTTAAAGGTTCTGCCCTGATAAATGCAACCAGTAGGTCTTTGTTTTCTGTAGAGTCAGGGGACGTAGGTGGACATGGGAAAACAATAAGGGTTGTGAAGTACTGATCACTAGTCTCCAGCACTGCTGTTGTGACATACTTCTGACATCTAGCCCATCGGATCTTCCAATGTCAGATGTTCTAGCTCTCATTCTTATTTTCTTTCCTGTATGTGCAGATCTGAATGGATTTGATTTTTTTTTTAATCAAGCAAGCAGAATTTTTATCTAAAATCAGGATAAATTTTAACGTCGCTTTCCATTTGAATTTTAGCAGAGGCTCTAAAAGAAGCTTTTTACAGTTTTATAGCAACTAGTGTGAATGAACCATGGTGATTTATGAGTAGCAGTAGTTTTGACAGGGTTGGTATTGTCAAGCAAAAGGATATGGTACATTCGTCCGCAGTTATTTAAGCTCTTTTGTAGCTCAGAATATTTATTCAGATCCTTTTCTTAGTGGAAAATAATTTTATGCTTCTCATTGTAGTAAAAACAACTGCATAAATGTACTAGATGCAACGAAGTTGTTTGTGAAAAATATATTTTGTGTGTAGAATTACTTTAAAACTAGAACAAATAGTTCTAGCAGATTGGGTTTTGTTATCTTACGGAAAAGGTTTTTGAAATCTATGCAAGTGTCTAGCTGCCAGGGAGCTCCTAGGGTCAGATGCTCATAGACTGCAGATGTTCTTTACTCTGGCCTTCAACACTGTAGTGCAAGTAGCTCTGTCCTTGCTCACCTGGCTTTCTTAAAGTGTTGAAGGCATCTCTTGGTTTCTCTACCTCCTCATCAGTTTGAATCATCGTTGAACTAGCTCAGGTCAGATTTTAAAAAGTATCCCTGTACTGGGCAACTAACTTGAAACAGAAGGAAGGGAAGATTCTTTTTGCAAAACTGAAGGGATACACATTACGTAAAAAAGCATAAATCGATCTTTGTGCTCTCTTAAAGGCTTCATATACTGTATTTATTGTTCTATGAGATTCTGACAAGTGAAAGTTTGATTTGACCCCGCAGGTTACTTATGTGTTTCAGATTCTGTATGTAATTTAAAGTGGGCACAGCCTTTGTGGAAAGGGATCTTGCACGATGATTTTCAGATGTGAGAATCAATGCCAAGTTTTGAATTGTTGAGAATAAAATTCTATTTTTTTAAAAAAATCATTATTAAGGGGTTATCTGATTTAACCAGTTTCTAAATCAGATTTGTAATTTGCTTTACTCTAGTCCACTTGAATACCAAAATTCACATGAACTTTGAGATATGTGTGTGTAAAATGCATGCACTATGGTTTCAATTTAATAGGTTTAAATTGAAAAAAACCCCACCAAACAAACAACCAAAAAAACCAACCCAGATAGTTTTGTGAGGGAGGCCAGCTCTGAAGCATGATATCAGGACTGAACCAAATGTTAAGTAGAGGTTAATCTTTTTGTTACTTAAACTACCTTTTTAGATGGCAGTCTCTGAATCGAGCCGGAATTTCCCCCAAGATTATGTCGTGTCTGTTAGGACTGACAACTTGAAGTTTTATGTGCACGTTAATAGCTCCTTGCTTGTGGCACAACTGTTCTCTCCAAATTGACATGTCACCTATTGAATGACAGGGAACACAGCAGATGTAGTGAGCAGATAGAAGTCCGAGGAAGAAAAGCTCTTGGAGTCCGTAGGCAGTGATTCCTGTTGCTGCCCTTGCCCACCACAGCTGTATTCCCCCTGCCTGTTAAGTTTTTAGAGGAGCCTATGGTCTCTGTTTACTGTTAATCTTCACAGAATATTCTTGCTTGAGATGTGGCACAATAGTACACTATCCACTTTTTTTCCTAACGTTGTGCATTAGAACTGACGGATTCAGGCGCTTGGCTGTCAAAGATGAGCAAGTGGTTGTTTTCCCCTGCCCCATCCGTAGATAGACATAAGGGGGAGCTGTGTGAAGTAAGGATAAATGGTGTCCGAGATCTGCTCTTTTGACTCCAGTGTCCATCTCTGTCATGAAAGATTGAAAATCCCTGTGTAAAAGGGAACTCATCTGATGTGAGTCAGCAAGCACAGGATTCCTGAGTTGCAGATAATTCTGCTGGTAATCATAGCTTGTCTGAACAGCACTAGAATATAGAAATCAAGCTGCTGCTTGTTACTATTTATTTGCTTACTTTTTATTTTGAGTAGCAGGGAAACTGTATCACTTTTCTGCTTGAGAGGGATATTAAGAATATAGGAATGAACTTGATGTGAGAAGGTATTCCAGTAAGATAAAGATTTTGGCCTAGGGTAGATGAAAGAAAATAAGGAAGGGGGAGAGTTTCTTCTCTTTCTAGTGGTTGGAAGAGTTAAAGAACAAAGTTCAAATGGCAGTTTTGGTAGTAGATTCCTGATAAGAAAGATGAAATTGCTGAGTAGGAACAATACTGTTTTGAAAAATCCTGACAGCAGCAAGCGCATGGTTGAAAATCTACTCTACTCCTAACAAGTACTTTGAAGATGTGTTTATCAGGACGGTAACTTCAGAATTTCATCTGGATTTTCTGTGATGCCAACCATCACGTTTTATTCTCTTGCTGTTGAGTATCAGTTTTTATGCTTTCATTTAAGTTGTATAAAAATGGGAATTGAAGTAGCAAGTGACTTTGGCTTATATTTTAATTCAGGTATGTAAATATGCATATATTAACATGTATTGACATCTGTTTGTGTTTGTTATGCAGGTTATGGGAAACTGGTTGGAAACAGCGCTACTATAAAAACAAATTTGATGTTGATGCATCTGATGAGAAATTCCGTCGTAAAGTTGTACAGTCCTATGTGGAAGGGCTTTGCTGGGTTCTCAGATACTATTATCAGGTACTGAAAAAATTATTCTCTGAAACTTCAGTCGTCTTTCGTGTCTACACGCTATTCCTTTTCAGGAAGTAATAATTATCCATTGCTCATTTTTGAAAAGCAGTGCTTTTTTTGAAGATATAGAACAAGTGGGTGCCCATTCTATTCGACACTCAAGATTTGAATGCAGTTCTTGTTTCTCCCATACAGTAATGGTGCTTGTTAGTTTATTAAGAACTGATGCATATTTTTCCTTTGCAATACATAGCCATGCATAGTGAAATTGCAAATGACTAAATGAGTGAACAAAGGACAAAGCCTGTGAAATGCTAGTGAGAATTTGAAAGGAACAGAGTTGTCAGTCTTCTCCATAGATTGTAATGATGTTCTATGAAGTGCATTGTGATTGAAGTAATCTGTATCTGATGTAAATCTTTTGATAATTGAGATGTCAGATTGGCAAGAGATTAGTTAGACGTATTGGGGTTTGTTGCACCGATGGTTAATAACTAGCTTCGTGCCCTGAAGACAAAGTTATATTTTGTGTGTGACCTGGGAACAGAATGTGCTTGAGCTGAAGAAGTTTATCCGTTTCAGCAGGGCTTTGTCGCTTGAACACAGTGCCACGGTGATAAAACTGCACATTTTTCATAGTTGGCTTACACTTGTCCAGCTTGGAGCATAGGCAGGGCAATACCTCACATGCCTGCAAAAAACTATGCAGTCTTAAAGTTAGTTTATTTTAACGTGTACTGCTTTTTTTTTTGTCCCCCTTGGAACAAAAAGGGAGTGTGTTCCCTTCCCTTCCACTGTATTAATTAGTTGAGTTTGGGCTCTGAGGTGCATGTTATGGTGGATGAAAATCATGCAGGTTAAGGTTTGCAAGGCTGTTGTAGTTGATCTGCAGGAGAGCTGAGCTCTCTACATCCTGGAGTAGCTCCTTTTGCAAAGGACAGATGTCACCTGGACACCTTTCTAGGTGGAAATTCCCATGATCCTGCGCACAGTTAAGGTCTGCTGAAAGCAAACTGTGTTCCTGTTAACTGTGGCAAGATATATTCCTAGAACTCTGTGCATTCCCATATGTCTCTAAAGTGTGAAAATAAATCTTCAAATTAGCTGTAGGTGTCTGCTCGCTGCAAAACTGTCAGTGTGACCCTCGGTGATGCAGTAGTACAAAACCACTGCAAAAGGCAGTCTGGATTTTACAGGAAAATGAAGGGCTTAGAGGAAGGGAGTATAGGGCAAAACTGAGATAGTATTTACGAGGTAACCAAAATATTTATATTGATTTGAAGATTGTAAAATTAAGTTTGTTTTATTCAAAGTGTGCATGGGGCGTGCGTTCATTGCTTTGTGATCAGTGGCCATGGCCTTGTGTGGACATCATCATGTGCTTTTATAACTGTTCAAACTGGGGTTGCATTTGCTTGTGCACTGTTGAGAGGTTTGTGGCTTTAAATGTATAGGAGCTGGAAGACGGGCATATACCGAACTTAAACCAAACAATATGGGCAAGTCCCTATGCAACACTTGCTAGTTTAGCTTGTAAAACCAATTTAGTTAGAGATGTATGTAGGTGACTCCTCGTCCTTCTGAGTTTGTAGATATTCTGGATGAAGTGACTGATGCATATAGAAGTGATAGATGATTACAGTTGCAAAGAAAATAAATCGGTGAGGTTGACAACAACTTCAGACTTCAGGCAGGACCATAGTGCTCTCAAGAAAATTGAGGAGTGCCAATAAGACCTCAAGAAAAAGTGACAGTACAGAAAATATTTTCTGGTTTAGAAATGTTCCAAAGGAAAACTTGATGAAAGTACGCAAATGTTTAGGGCTTTGTTTTTGCCGTTTTGCTTCATATTCGGATTACTCTAAAAGAAAGCAAGCCTCTCTCTAGACCTTATAAAAATTACACTGCAGGCTTAAAATAGTGCAGCAATGAAATACTTGCAGGTACTGCTGTTTGCACTTGTGTAACAGAACTGTGTGTAGGCAAGATACTGTAACCTGCTGTGCATGGGCAGTCTGTTGTATCGGCATGGAGCAGCAGTCAAATCACTTTCTGCCCATACGGAAGTTAGATTGGAAAGCTGTTGGACTGGGGGAATTTCAAAATAGGTTTGCTTGTGGGTTTTGGAGTTGTGGTTTTTTTTTTTTCTTTTTACCATAATAAGAATTGCTTCCAATAACTACTGCTCATTGTCCATAAAACTTCTGACAGAATACACTATGTGCTTTTCTATTCTTATAAAAAGCTAATAATGCAGAGCATGTTCCACTAGTGGGAACATCTGTTTGGAGAGAAAAAAAAAAAAAAAAGAAAGAAAAGAAAGAAACCAATCCACCTGGCTTTTGAAACATACTGAAACCATCTGAAGAATTGTATCTAATAATTATATCTCTGTAATTTTATACCAAAAATATCACTGGAGGAGCCTCATTGACATTTACTTATTCAGAATTGGAAGTCAAAATAGTAGGCTTTTGTTTCAAGTGGTACTGCTAAGAAAAATAGCTGAGGAGGTGAAAACTTGACTTAGACCTTCTAGAGCCATGTTTCCTTACAAAGTGCATTGTGTTCTGATGTGCTTGAGTTTACTTTTTCTCCTTTTTGAGGATTATTTTGCCTCTTTCAAGTGAAAGCAGTTTATATTTCCCAATGTTCAAGACAGAAGAGTAAGAGGGGAAAAGCAAAATGTTACTCAAAGTGTGTATTAGTGCTTGTACGGAACAGAAAGGTAACAGTGAAAACCAGAATACCTTTCAGCCTGCAATAGATACTGTTCACATTTTCACACCTTGTAGAGTGTATCATATCGGAGTTCTCTGGTCCCAAGTTAGTGGTGGGATTTTGCGTTGAAAAACAGTAGTGCAAACTGTGTGCTGCCAGAAAAATACTACTTCTGTTCCTGTTGAGACCTCTGTAATGGCTCTCTGATTGGCATGAGAACTTGGAAATTCCTCCTCTGTGTATTTCCCTGTTCGAGATGTGGTAGCAACTCTACGTAAGTTGAAAATGTGTCCAGTTGTTACAGGCTCCTCAGCTTAGCCCCAGGAAGTGGTTAACCGTATGGCGAGACTGTGATCTCCTCCTCTTTGCAAGAAATTTTTGTGCTTGGTTTTATTGGACTTTGTGCACATGCTCGTGTGGGTTTTTTTCTTTTTCTTTTTTTTTTTTTCTTGAGGGGGAGGAAAAAGGCATGAGGTACATTACAGTGTCCTGAAGCTAAGGTTAAGATTCTGCTGTAAGGTCTTTTGTGTCGTTCTGGTGCTAGGTCCTGTCTCTTTGGCTGTCTCCCTTAGTGACTCAAACCTAGCACATAGCAAGAGTACTTTGGCATAGAAGTCTATCTGCTGTTCTGTGCTGCCGAGGAAATGCCCGAGGCCTCCATTCACTGTCCAGTGAACTCACTCGCTCTAGTCTGGCTATGAAAAGTTAAGTCCCAACCTGAAGTCCAGAGTACCTTTAGAGGCAAGAGCTCTTTCTTTTCTAATCATGGGGACTCTTCTTTCTCCCGGTTGATGCTGGGCTAAATTATGTCATCTTTAGTGACTGGGCTATGTGATTTTTTTTTTTTCTTTTACTTTTCTGATGTGTCTGATTTTGTTTCTCTTGTTTCTCTATCCTAGGGCTGTGCATCCTGGAACTGGTATTACCCTTTTCACTATGCTCCGTTTGCTTCTGACTTTGAGGGTATTGCAGACATGCCTTCAGATTTTGAGAAAGGCTCAAAACCGGTATGGCATCTTTATTTATTTAGTTATGATTTAACAGCTCATTAGAAGTGTCCTACATCTGCTTGTTTAATTTCAACAGTTTAAGCCTCTTGAACAACTTATGGGAGTATTTCCAGCTGCAAGTGGAAATTTTCTGCCACCAACATGGAGGAAGCTCATGACAGATCCGGTAAGAATCCTTGTTTTATTCCTCTCTGTAAGGTTATGTCATCTCGCTGTTGTGTGAGCATGACTTGCTGCTTCTTACTTCAGGCAGAAAAATAATGGGGACCAGGAGGGAATGGGTTTGGTAGATTGCAGAGATTCTTCAAAGACCCTTAAAAGCAATTCATTGAGTTCAGATTTTTCAATGGGAAAAACTATTTCCTGACTCTCTTACACTTTAGTAATATTGTTACTTTCTTTATAGAAACCTTGCAAAACTTAATTGGGGAGCAGATACCTTAACCCAGTTATCTGAAATTATTCTATCCTGCTTCATTTCTTGGTTTGATGCTCTTAAGTAACGGAAGTGCCCTACCACACTTGGCGTTTAAATGGCATTTAATAAAAGATGTTTCTATTAATGTCTTCTATGTTCTTTGCATCCTCCTTAGCTTTGTGTTTGCTCATCTTCTGCGAAGTACAGTACTACACGGCATTCTGAATCAATTTCATAATTGGCTTTAATGATTTTTTTAATTTATTTTCTCAAATACAGGAATCAAGCATAATTGACTTCTACCCTGAAGATTTTGCTATTGATTTAAATGGGAAGAAATATGCTTGGCAAGGTGAAATTTCAACTTTTTTTTTTTTTTTGAGCTATAGTCTACTGACCTTAGTCTTAAGAATCTGTGTAAAAATAGGAAGAAAATGGAAGATTATCTTAGTGGGATAATGACATACCAAGTCACACAGGTAACTTATGTTACTTGGTGCGGGGGAGAAGTATTTTGCAGCAGGTATATTTTTGAAAAGAAATTTGTATGAAGAACAAATTATGGTTCAGTAACTGATTTAGGATTGGCAATGATTAGTAGTAATTTCAGCAGTCATTCTAGATTTGTTAATTTGTCCTAAACTAGATTAATCGTTTTTCTATTTTTATCAGCCTTACTGTGTAATTGTTTTTTGTCTCCTTTGCATTTAATTAATGGATCTTGTTCTGTTCAATCAGTGGCTCATTAGGACCTTGTGAAAAATGCTTTGGGGAATATAGAAATATTTGGATGCATACAAAGAATGAAAAAACAGATACAGTATTTAATGCAGCTTCTTCTTTCTTTAGAGAATATTAATGTTAAAGGTCTGCCAAATTTTGTGCCTGGTGTTCAGCCAATAGTGTAACATCTCAATTATAGGTATAAATAATTATTTGGGCACCAAATGAAACGCATGAAATTCCATCTGAGCGTGAGAAAGCACATTTTTACTGTGAGGGTGGTCAGGCACTGCAACACATTGTCCGGAGAGGTTGTGGAGTCTCTGTCCTTGGAGATACTCCAAACCCAGCTGGACATGGTCCTGGGCAACCTGAGCAGCCCATGGCCGTGCTGGAGCAGAGGGGGTGGACTAGAGGATCTCCAGAGGTTCCTGCTGATGTCAGTGGTTCTGTAATTCTTTCCCCAAGGCAGGTCACCTGTGTTTTGAAATAGCCACAGTTAGACACACGAGTATCTTACTTGGGACAGTGTTGCAAAATCAAAGAGAATATTCCTAGCTGTTATGAGACGCATTGCATAGCAGGTTTTCCCTCTAACCCTTTCTTACCTCTGTTGTAATTTTGGCAACTTTCTGCAGTCCTTTTGTCCAGTTATCAAATCCACAGTCTAAAGCAGTAATGTTTTAATTAGCTCCCACGTGCTTTCAGCAGCCGGTAACATTACTTTTGATTCATTTAATGCTTAATTGCATTATAAACTCTTTGTTCTGGAATTCTTCTGCTTAAAAGGTAGCTGTGAAACAAATATTTTTCCAAGCTGGAAGTACAGACTATCTGTTTAAAAAGCATCTAGTATACCTTGGCCTCTTAATGAAATGTTTGAAGATCTTCATTTTAGAGATGTGATTATGCTTCTGAAAGCTCAGCATCGATCCTTTTTGCAATCCCCTGGGTTATGAACGCTTCCCGTTTTGTTGTCATTCACCAGTGTGTTGCGAAGGTGAAAATAAATCATTTGTTTTCCAGGGTAGGCTTATCACTGTTTTCCCTCCCAAGTAGTTATGTTCCAGCTGAAATCTGAACATGGCTGAGGTCTGGTGCTGTCTTTGATAAAGCAGTAGTCAGTCTGCTTGGAGATTATCCTCATACTTCATAAGCAGGGACAGGGCAGATTTCTTGCTTGGTGTGGTTGGCAACGGCAGGCCGTACAGCTCTGCTCCTCCTTATTTTATAGTAGGCTATACAATGTTCTGATTCAGTTACATTTTTGACATATTTAACACTTTATTCATGGCTTGTTCCAAATTGGTTTTGTTAGGAGAGAGTACGAGCTTTGGGTTTAATTACACTTCAGGTAAAGTTTTACGTTGTCCCCTTTCCTTCAGCTCCAGGACAATAGTATTTGTTTTAATAAAGCCACATAAAGATCTAACTTCTGAAGCAAAAGTGTTTCACGCAGACCAAGTTTTAGATCGAGAATCTAAGTCTGTGGAAGTCCAAAGTCTCCATGACTACTGTACCTTAGAGTGATGGCAAATGTGTCCGAGATCTGCCTGCCAGGAGACCTGGTACAGGCACAAATATGAAACCATGAATATCAGTTTAGTAGAAAGCCTTTGCTGTCATCTTGGTCAGGAAAAGCTCTAGTGTTCATGGTAAGGGAAATAAAATAAAAACTAAAATAATTACTCCAGATTCCAACTGATAATAAGGGTGACAGAAGTAAATATTTGAAGAATTTTCATAGTAAATTTCTTAGTGCTTTTTCAGATCTTATAATAGAAGAAAACATATACTGGAGCATACCAGGGAAGGCTATTCTCCAGCTTCATCCAATATGCTTAAGAGTGGGCTCTGAGATGTGCTGCGTAGTGAGGGATTTTGATCCTGAGAGGAGCCTCCGTGTCATCTCGGAGTAAAATTAATAGCTGCTATGAATAGTCCCTAATGGATAATATCTGTATCACCTCATCGCTGAACTTGGAGTGATTGCTTCCATTGTTGTCTCTTAATAAATTAATTTGAATAAAGTAGTGTTGAGTTCTGTCAGGGGAGTATCTGTAGCAAATGAGACAAATAATGACTGTCTTGCTGAGCTCATCTTGCTCCTAAATGAGGCAGGTGTAGGTAGCGGTTACTGCTTCCCCGTGCCTGCCCGGCACTGGGGAGGAGGATGGAGGGGTGCTTGGAGATAAGTTTCCCTTTTCAACCTGCACTACCACTAAACTATTTTTCTCTAAACGGCCTGCAGGGTCACAACCTCTGAAAATGTAGGGTTTTCTTTTCTGTGACCGATGCAACAGTTGTTTCTTGGGTAAAGAATCTATTGGAGCTTTCCGTGCTAGTGTCTGTCTGTCTGTCTGTTTTTTTTTTTTTTTTTAACAAGTGTGAAAAAATAATGTTTTGGTTTTACTAGGTGTTGCGTTATTGCCATTTGTTGATGAGCGTCGCCTTAGAGCTGCCCTGGAAGAAGTCTACCCTGACCTCACTCCTGAAGAGAGTAAGAACTGTGATATTTTGTTATTACTACTGTGTTTCACCCTAAATGAGTGAGGTATAATAGATGGTTGCTTGGGTTGAATTATGGCAGGCTGTAGCCTCTTCTCCATGGCTGGTGCTTGTAATTAGAATGATCCTCAATGGGTTTGATTTTTGTAGCTTTCACTTACTTTTATTTTGCTGAAGTAGACCTTCGTAAGACTTAACCTGAAAGTTAAATGGCAGCTTAATTGTATGAAAAGCTTCTACCAGTATGCACTGTCAAAGTACTTGTTAGATGAGTTGCAATCAAAAGAATAAACTCTGTTTCCAAGGTTAGAGTTGATGATAAAACTTGATAGGTGTGTTGCCTGTTCTCTGACCAGGAGGCTGGCTGTGTCCAGTTGCGATGTGTGGAGCTTTGTGTTCAGCTTGTACAGGCAAATGTATGTGTTACTTTCTCCATTGTACAAAAGTAATAGCTGGTTCTTGTAGGTAAGCTGCTTGGGAGGTGTGTGAGTTTGGGGGGGGTTTTGGTTTGGTGGGTTTTTTTCCCCAGCCTGTCTGTATCACCAACATTACGCTGTTCTAAATTCAACATTCTTCCCACTGAATACAAGATTCCTGTTGTTTTACTGTCTGCCAACTACCCGTGTGACCAGAGACATCCTGTTCTGGGCAGAGACGCTGTCTTTCCAACACTCTCAAGGAACGTTCAAAGTTTTCTCCTAAACGACAATGAAGCTTTCCTTTTGTGGAGGTGTCAACAGGGCGGTGTGCTGATCTGCTGTATTCCTTCCTTCCTTCCCTCTTTGCTCTGAACTCTTATCCCATTCTCTTCGTGTTTTCTAGGCAGAAGAAATAGCCTTGGTGGCGATGTTCTCTTTGTTGGAAAACACCATCCACTTTGTGACTTTATTGTAGAACAGTACAAGACCAAAAACACAGAGGTAGGTTGTACTTGTTCTGAAGGGGTTGTGTAAATGGTGAAGGTGGAGGTCTAATAAAGAGCTTCAGTTGAAAAATTATTTTTTCCATAGCCAGTGGATATACCTCCAGAGCTGTGCTATGGAATCCAGGGAAAGCTTACGCTGAATGAAAATGCTGTTCTTCCAGATCAGTGAGTATGGCTTTTGGTATGGGTTGTCTGATGCTGAAGGCTATTTCCTTCAGTTATGTCTGCATTTAAATAAAAACCTCTTTGTGTCCACAACGAGAAACCTAAAACTCCTGACAAGGCAATGCGTTTAGTTCTGAGGCTAAACATGCTTTCTGCTAGGTTTCATAGTAGGTGTGTATTATCCTCAGGATACGTAATAAACCCGGCAGGTAAAACTTTCATTCTACAATCCTTTTTTTTTTTTTTTTTTTATTTCCAAACTAAGCTTTTAAAGCAGCATCAGCAATCTTTAAAGTGCTCTAATGTGCGTATTTAATTGCTGGTGAATCTTTTTGTTGTTGTTGTCACTTCATCTATGGAAGACTGATTTTTATGTGTTTAGGAATGTTTGAACTTTTTAATAGGTAAACAGGGGCTATATAATAAGTAGTAGTGAATAGTGGCCTTTGTTGTTTTGGCCTCTGTCCTTTTGTATGGATGTTAATTTCATGCAGTCAGATGTAACTTCCAATAGTGCATGCTGTTAAAAAAAAACCAAACTCCTGCTTTTTATATGCTAATCTTAATTGCATTAAAGAAAAAATCCAGATAGAGATATATTTTGCCATTTTCCATTTAGGCTATAGCACTAAATTCAGGACTGTTACCAGCTACACATACAAAAAATGCTAGTATTTTTTGTTTTCTAGATAATGCATTTAGTTTGAGAAATTATCAGTGTAATCGTCACATTGTAGGATATGCATTCATTTATCTAACTTTGCTTAGAGGCATAAGCAGGTGTTCAGTAACTCATTTGCATTAAATGCACAAACACTCCGATTTTGTTGGACAGATAATGTATCCTAGGTCACACTTACTAATATACATTTCCCTATTCTTGTCATGGCTTGCGAAGAATATGAGCAAGTCGGAGCTGTTCTTGGAGGGAATACCAGTGCAGGAAAAAGAAAACTCTTCTGGCATTGTCTTCCCTAGATAGGGTGTGAGAAATGGGTATTTTTTTACCTAGAGAAGTAGTTTGCTAGGAATTCTGTGAAGCTGAGCAGGCATTTATGTCACCACTTCAGAATAAGTCTTACTTTGCTAAAAAGATTGGGATCAAATTCAGCCAGCATGCATATAGTTTGTGACCTCCATGTAACATGAGTATGTGACAGTTGTGCGCAGCAGGGTGAAGAAAGGAATCTGTTTTCTGATCGATAAGAGTAATTTTCTCAAGCGTCTTGTTTGTCTCCTTGAATTGAAGGGGTAAAGTTTTCTAGAGGAAAGAAGGAAAGGGTTAAGATGCAACTGCATGTCAGCCTATTAAATCTCAGTTAGAAAAGAGACTCTTAAGTGCTGTGGAAAACAGCTGCTAAATTTTTCTTTTGTTTTGGGGGGTTTTTTGTGGGTGGTTTTTTTTTTTTTTTTTTTTTTTACTTCAAAGCCTTTTTCTTCCTGGTGAAGCAGGTTTGTGTCTTCATGGTGTCTGTATGGGTGTCTGTCTCTCTGGTCTTCTCCTGCCCTCTGAGAAACCTGTTGGCTTGTTCTAATCAAATCCTAGCAGTACCTGGAAGTTTCCAAGGTGCAGAATAGCACTGAGGTTTGTAAACAACAGGCCGCTGGGTAGCGAGAACTGCGTGAACCCACTGTTGGACACTAGAGAATCCACACAGAACAGCTGCAAAAGTAATGACATTAAGAAATAAGGATTCAGTAATTCTATTGCTTATAGAAGTATTTGATTTAGGGGAAAGGCAAATGAATTTTGAAATCCTTTTTATGTCGCCAGCTTAGTTGACAGAGGAACAGGAGTGGTAGCAACAGAGAAAGTGGAGCAAATGGCGAGAAATATATTGCATGACGTTTTCACAGAGGTTTTTCTCTTTGCCAGGACAGTGGAGTCTCCTGTTCCAACGCTGCGTGATCTTGCACAAAATTCTGCAGTCAGGTAAGTCAACTCTGAGTTTTAATGCAATGGTGTACAAAATACAGCAGTGAAAACTCAGTTTATTCTGGTGTTTTGTGTTGCTGAATTTGCAACAGAATCCATCTCTTAATAAAATTGAAGCTTTTACTTTAAATGTTTCTGGTTTTCTGTGAGAATTGAATGCAAGATATTATGTTGTAACACAGCGGGCTTGGGTTAGGGTAGTTAAGCAGAGTGCGTAGTGGCGTGCCCCGCAAACGTGTCCGAAATGGTCATTTCTCAGTGCATCAAACCCAGTGTGTTTCATCCCTTCAGAAATAGCTCGTCTTTCCTGCTGTTGCTTTTCTGCTTGCTTTCCGTTGGGACTTCTGGGTCTTTGGCAAGCAAAGAGCAACCCCTACAGAACTTGATAGTCTGTATCAAGCCTTTTAAATTAAAGAAAACCAAACGTTTTGATTGAAAGCCTTCCAGCTCTTGATTTTTGCCTCTTGGATTTTTATCCATTTTTATTCCTAGCAATTCCCAGAGGATGCCTGAGAATATAAGCTTCGTGTCTTTAAGAAGTAAAGGAGTAATACTAGCTTTGCCTGAATGTGGTGTTTGGGAGAATGAGAAACTTCATAATGAATAAAAAACAGCGCAGAGTTTCCAAGAGTAAATCTTGTGGTCACAGAAGACTTTAATTACTCTTGCACTTGACAGCAAATTTCTGTAGATCTGGTGTGTTGTATGTCATTGTCACTTAATTTGGCACAGTATAATAGGTACGTAATGCTTGAGCCTATAACCTTTCACTTCTTGAGCCACATGAGATACTTGAGACACTGAACATCACTTGTGATCTGTCTGCATAATTTTTTCCTCCAAGGAGGCATGACTTGGTTCAACTAGAGCAACTATCTACAGGCAGGAAGAAATGCTAAGTTGTGGCTTGTCAGGATGTTGTAGAAAGGATGTTCTGAAATGGGGATTTAGTTACTTTGAGTGATGAGTTCAAAGTAGTTTTTGGCTTTCCATCTGCCACTGTCAGGAGGTTTGAATTGTTTTACGCTTCTGTCCATTTCTCTATTGCAAGGATTTTTCTTCCTGTCTTTTGAGATAGTATGAGCAGTCATGATTCTGCTCTTCAGTTCTTGTGACTTGGGCTGAATTTTCCAAGGGACCATTATTCTCTTTCCTTCGAGTCTCATGCATTCTCTGTGCTGAAAAACAGATGTATTTCAGCCGGAAGAGTGAGATTATTCTGCTTAGTTGTTTGCTTTTATCTTTCTTGGCATCCCAAGCATTCTTCTATATCAAATGGTAGGTAGTGAGAGAACAGGAAGCAGGTTGGTGCCGTGTACTTCAAACATGTCCCTGGTGGGACCAACTGAGACCTGGATACTTACAGCAGGAGATTGGAATTGTTGGGAGCGTGGATGAATTTTCTTAGAGCAAACCCAAACTGCTATATAATGCATTGTACCAGCAGAAATTGAGCTTTCAGCCACTGTTTGCTCTACTGCTATTTAGTTTGTCTAATACTAGACAGCTCAAAATGCAGGGTCTGCGAGATGTCACTGAAAATAGGTGTATATCCCTCCCCGGGAACTGCATGCAACTGCAAAGCCGCCTTTCAGGATAAAAACTCCTTGGCCCGGGAAATCCCACTTCTAAGTTTTGTACACTTTTGACTAGACTGCATAGCAAGCTGATATCCTTCCTGTCTATACCGTGGCAGCCTTTGAACCTAATCAAGTACAATCAGTCCTTTGACTAGAGGATTTGTATTCAAGGGTCTGCAGAAGATACTTTCATTACCATACGTAGGACTAACTGTTTTCTAGACATTAAACTTTCTTTTGGACTGGCTGTTGATACAGAGGAGGAAAAAGGTCACCCTGTGGAAAATAATTGAAACATCCAAGTCCGATATAGTCAGTATATCCACATGCAAGAAACGCACTTTGCATTTAAGTCGTGAGTTCTTGAATCTTATATTTTCTGTTGTGTACATCACCATTAATAAAGCAGCAATTACTTTTTAACCTTGCTTGTCTTAATTGTCATGTAAACCTAATCCTCAAATACTTTTTCCTAGTATCTCTTTCAAAGATCCACAATTCGATGAAGACTTTGTTTTCAAGGCTATAGTGTTACCTGGTGCAAAGTAAGTATCAGTTGTCAGTTTTCAGATAATTCCATTTTCTTTCATTAATCTGAGTATTTGCTCTGATAAGTATTTATGGAACTATTTTTGATCTTAAGGAAACCTGCTCCAGTTCTGAAGCCAGGAGACTGGGAAAAAACCAACAATGATGGCAGGCCTTGGAGACCGCAGCTTGGTTTTAATCGAGACAGAAAACCAGTCCATTTGGACCAGTCAGCATTTAGAACTTTAGGGTAAGACTGGCAGCATTGTTATTGACTGCCTTGCTGAGATGACTATACTCCTTTATTGCTTTTTTAATTAAAAAAAAGAAAAAAGAAAAGAAACTAAGGGGGTGGGGATGGACTGTCAGAGATTGGGTGCTGGTGTTCCATGTTGGAAACTTTGGCATGTGATATTTAAATTCAGTATTGATAAAAGCTGTATATTACAGTGATTTTTGCTGTAATGTCTTGCATTCTTCTTGATTTTGGGTTTGTTTTTTTTTCTACTAAATGTTTCTAACTAACTTTCCCATTGGGTTTTTTCAACTTGTTGGGTGGATACTCGCTTGAAGTACAGAAGGTACAATGAGAATATTGCACACAAGTGATAATTAAGATTATTATGAAGACAGTAATGTCTTTTATGCTTTTAAAAATGGGTTTTAAAAACCCTTGTTTGAAGCACATGCGTTACACCATACAGTCCATTTGATTGTCATTTTTCAAGGCATTGCCACTGTCAGTTTTTATTAGGTCTTCAAAAGTCCAAGTAACTTTCTCAGGTGCTGCAGTGTAGTACAAGAACGCTTTTGAGCACAGGATGAGAGAACGAGCTGGGGTTATGTACTACAGATAAAATGAAATGTTTTTCCTTACTGAGGAGTGCAAGGAGTCATATGTTTATCAGAGCCAGAAAAGAGAATGTTTTAAAGGAGATTGTAATACTAGCAAATAAAATTAAATTCTGTGAGCAACTGAACAGGAGTGTCTCTTTAGGAAGAGAAAATACCTTCTTCATCTTACAGCTCTGGAGGAGCTGGAAGAAGAAAAAGCAACACTCCTCCTTCCATTCCGGTGTTGGAAAGCATAATTGTTCTAGTGCTGCACTTGTGAACCATCTTCTGTTCTTCCATGTCATAGTTATAAAAAAAAGTATAGCTGCGTTATTGATCGCATATGATGTCTCATTAAATTGCTGTCCAGGGTGGCAGACACTACAAGCATCAAAGTCTTAATGCGAATGTAGTTCTGCACAGGAAAAACAGCAAAGGCCTGGCAAACATTGAGACACCAATATTTGCAGATCCCACGTCTCTATCAGCTCTCACTTATTAGGAAATGTGACAGCAGGTCAGTTTTACTGAACTCTTACACAGTTTGCAGGAAATACGTGTTTTTCTGCTTGTTGTGGCTTGGTGTAGAAACTTCAGAATTTTTGCTGGGACCAGCTCACAAAGCATGTGCTTTGTTTGTGGTGTGCCTGGGACCCTGATCTGTAAGCGGGTCACTGTGCCGTGCTTGTGCACATCTCCACTGACGCACTGAAGAGAGCTGGGGTATTTGATGGGCTGGGTAGCAGCTGTGCTGTAAGATGGCATTCGTAAAAACATACTATTCTTTTTCCTTTCCATTTCTTACACATAATAGCCATACGATGCCAAGGGAAAGAGGAATGCCAGGAATGTATGCCAATGCAGTACCTCTTGGAACTTATGGGAGCCCGTACGCTAGGCCGCTTCTGAGTGGGCAGCAGCAGATTCCTAAATTACTGTCAAGTAAGTGGGTTCTGCTTTCTACATTTCAGAGTTTGAAAAAATATTACGGTTTTGTTTTGGTCTGCACTATTACAAATAAAAGGTGGATTCAGGCATCCATCTTCATTAACCTTGTGTTGCTCTTCTGTATTGCTCTTTCTTTATGGAATTGCTGTAGTGAAATGTACTAAAGTGTAATTATGTGCCTGTTAAGTGGGATCCCATTTTGAATACTGCGCCCGGTACTCAAATGCAATAGGAAAAATTGCACTTTGTCTACTAAGGATTCCTAGTGTCTGTTATCTGGAACGTATTCAGTATGTGGCTGAAACTCAGCATCACCAGCATCAGCAGACTTAGTAGAAGCCTGTTGCTTTGTGTCTGAAGAGAACAAGAGAGGAGGATGCTGGCCACAGAAAATCATTAATGCACAAGGCATGGTGGCAGATCAGGAGAGACTGTAGGACAGACGGAAGAGCTGTGGTTGGTGCTGGGATGCCAGACTGAACTGAAATTGCTAATTCGCAGTCCTGTATTAGCTTCTCCTGCCTGCGGTAGTGTTGCAACTTCTGGCAAAGAGGGGGTAGGAGATGGTCAGGAGGTCGGGGTGCCGCTGCTGTTGGCTCGGTGAACAAGTGGGTCACTGGAAGCGATAAGATAAATCCTGTGTGACCTAAAGTGGAGTTGTTCATCCTGGGAAGGAATTGCTGGTGCAAAGGGCTCCCAGAAAGGATGCTAGTTAAGAGTCCTGTCTTTACCTGTGATCAGGAGCTGCATTTCTGTAACAGTGGGATTGAGACAAGAGGAAACTTGGCTAAACTGCCTAAAAAGGTGCTTTAAAGTAAGAAGTCCTCACTGTTCAGCTGAATTCTTGCAATATTGAACTATGCAAGTGTTTTGAAGTTTAAACAGCTGACACAGATAAAGTTTGAACTCCCACGTTTTGTCACATATAGAAGACTGGATTACTGCACAGTGAAGCTGTCAGCCTTTTATACTTGACTTGCATTTTTGCTGTGTATGAAACCAGCAAATAAATAATATCGATGGCCACTCTGAATTAAACTTATTGTCCAGTCCTAAAGCAGATGAAGTGTAGTTGAGTAGTGGGTGCAGAAGCTCTCTTGTGCAAGGAATCAGATTGGTTTAAGTGAAGAGACGGATTGAATGTGAGAGCCTGGAGCTATTAACTTTGATTAAAGGAAAACAAGTGGGTTTTTTAAATAAGAAATATGATCTAAAAAGAAGAGTGTGGGAAATGGAAAGGCAGAACTACCAGACAGACATCACATTTTTGTATTAATCTCCAAAAAGAGAAAGTCTGCGTGGTTTGGGGGAGAGAGAAAGTATTGGTGAGCCCATCAGTCCCTATACTGCTGTTCAAGTCTTCTGAAGCTCGAGTCTTGACACTTTGTGGGAAATACTTATTTCAAAGGAGTTTTCTCTGTCTTACATACATGGAGCTGGTCTTGCCAGTTAGGTACTTAGAAAGCTCTTGTCCTCATGGTATCTAAGCACCTTATGTTGTATAGGAAGCACTCCACATGCAAATATGCCCCAATGCCATCATTCTTTCAAATTGAGGAGGCTTGAATTCACTGGTCAATATGAAATCCCAGTCCATCTGTTGGCCTCAGAAAAACTGTTTGGTGGCTTTCTTTCACGTGTCCTTTCCTCCCCTCATCTCCTGCCCCTTCCTCACCCTTAAATTGCTTGGGGCATCCCTAGTTGCTGTTCTGCAGGTGTGCGTGGCAAATCTGAAAGCAAGGCTTTTTGGGTTTTGGGTTGGTTGGATTTTTTTTTTGTTTTCCCCCCCCCCCCCCCTTCCCCCTTTCTCTGGTTGTGCCACTTTCCTTAACGCTGCTTTTTCCCATTAGGCAGAGGTTGATCTCATGCTTTCCTGTTTGTGCAGCAAAAAGAGGTGCCAGGTCAACCTGCTGGTCCCTCCAGCCGCCGTTGCGGCGCGCTGCTTCACACGCTGCTGGCAGTCGTTGTACAAAGGCTTTTTCACAAAGCAGGGGTTGTGTGCTTGCTGTTGCTCTCCAGGGCTCTTCATCCCGGAGTCGAGAAGCTGGTTCCTGGCACTCTGTTTTTGTGGGAGACCTCAATGCAACATGCTGCAAGTGTATTCTTTGTCAGTTAATTTTGTTGTGTTTCTCCTCTTCTACTAACGACACCAAGCTGTCCTAGGAGATTAGTCTTAAACTCTAATTAACTTCTGATTTAAGCTGACTGCAATGTGAAGTCTTTACAACTAACTACAGTGGCGGTTGACTTAATTGATGCCAAGTGGCCGCATGTGTCTTAACTCCTCTTTTACCAGGTAGAGACCCTGGTAAAAGGGTTAAACCCTTGCTTAAACCCTTGTGAGAAGAATACCTCCAAGTGTCATAGCCCAAAATTTCTGCTGAAATCAGTTTTTCTGACATTCATGCTGAAGGATGCCTTTGCAAACACATCCTGGATTGTGGATTGTGTGGGTTGAGTGTAAAGCAAACCTGACGAGGTGGGAGCATGTCAGCAACTCTCTGAACCTCACTGCAGTAGGTGGTGGTCATCTTATTGAACAGGAGCCGTCTGCATGGACAGCGCCTTTGCTCCAATGGAAATTTGTGGTCAGAATTGAGCACGTGGGCAAATTTCACCCAGACAGTGTTCTGTCTAGGAGTACCAAAAGATGTTCCTAGATCTGACAGCACAGCTATCTTCTTGCCTTTTGCAGTCACCCCCTTCAGTTCAAGCGTAAATGTCTCTCTCAAAGCACAGATATCTTCAACTAGAAAATCAAATTAGAAGGAATGGGAAGGCATATGCTGAATTTTCTTAGTGGGGCAGGTTATCTCTTATGTCAAAGTCACGTTCGTCAGTTACATAATTGTGAGAGAACAGCTGTATGTTGTAGCATAATTGGAGTGGGAAGCGTCTGGAACCCACACGTTCCTGAAAAACTAGAGCTGATGTGGTTAAAATTCCCACATTTTGTGGGATTGATGCAGAGCAACTTTTCATTCTATGTATTATGTTTTTATACGTATGATGAAGTAAAATTAGAGTCTAGAAGGGCAATGCGGTCAACCGAAGTGCCATCTCTTCCTCAAGAGCCTGCTGTGGGTGTTCCTTACCGTTGTTCTCTGATTTGACTTTGATGTGCCAATTTTCAGTTGATGAATAATTGTCTGCGCTGATAACTTGGGGAGTCAAGTGCAGTATGGCAGTACTCTGTGAATGGCATATTTGGTTTCTGCAGCACAGGGTATCTGATTTATGACTTTCATTTCAGTCAGTAAACTTGTCAATTAGCTGCATTTGAAAAGTGATTTTGATTAGTGCAATCAGTAAACACAAAATCTCGTCTTGGATTGCCACACTGATTAGATAAATTGTTACTTGAGGAGCTGCTAGAGAAGGCAGTTTATTTGGCCTTATAGCTCTAGGAAATGCCTAAGTTTTGAAGACTAAAGAAAATATTAATTGTCATTTCTTCTCCGATTTTGTACCTTTCTGAAGTGCAATTCACTGCTCCAAGCTTTTTCCCGCAAAGATTGTTCTCTGTCAGAGCCATACAAATGAATAGTAATAAGGTGGCTTTAAATGTTTTTATGATGATTTCATTAAACTCTTTCTTAAACTGTTTCCTAGAGCTGTAAAAAGATGTGGTTACAGCAGGAGAGCTGGGTCCTTTCTTTTTCAGATGGATAGAAAGTGATTAAGTAAGACACGTGTTTTTAACTAGCCCTTAAGCAAGGGTCTGTATGAACAGGAAACACTGTACCAGGGCGAGACCAGCATCATCTCGTTGGGTTTCTCACTAGAGCACCATTTGACCCTGGCAGTGGAATGGAAACCGTGTTAATAAACTTCAATTAAAATGTGAAGTTCTGACCAGGGAGGGTCAGGGAGGGAGAGACTGTATTGGTCTGTATAATTGTCCGGGTACTTGGGGGTCTTGCCTAGCTCAGCCTGCACAGAGAAGAAGGGTGGGGGAAACGTGGCCATTATTCTTCCCAGAATATAGGGGTGTTTTTCTGGAAGTTTGTGTCTCCCAGCCAGCAAAAGGAGAACTGAGCCAGGCCTAGGAGACCTGCCGGTCTGGTGGTTGTGACAGAGCCAAAACCTAGCCCTCGTCCTGGCGGCTGCAGGTGAGGAACTACAGGTGTTGGTGACTACAGATAGAGGGGGTTGTGCAGCTGAAAACATTTCATCTCTGCTTCTGTATCGTGTGTCTTTCTGTGGTGCTGGTGTCTGTGAAACTTTGAAATTATTAGAAGTCAAGTCATCTTAGGATATTTTTTGATTTAAAATAGTGACGCTCTTGGGCTTTACCAAATTTTTTTTTTTTTTTTTTTTTAGCAATTTCACCTTTGTACTTTCTTTTTTTTTAAGCTTCAGTTTAACATTGTGTCTTAATTGCTTGTTCCCCCAAAGTATCTGGAGACAGCATTGTGGGCCTGGGTTTTCTCGTGTTGCGCTAACCTCGTATTCAAAAGCAAACCCAGCATCACTAAAGCATCGTGTTAGTACAGCCTGTTTATGCATGTAAAAGTCCTTGTAATCCACAGGCTGATCAGTATAGAAGTGCCACATACCCATCTTTAGTCCTTGTGATGCTTTAGACTGGTTCGGTTGCAGTGTATATGAAATAACCAATTATACCTGATTATGAGCATCAGTTGGTGACGGTGTATGTGTCTGTGCGTGTGTATAGGTACAAAGAGAGGTGTGTATATTGGTTGGGGGGGGGGGTGTAGGTGTACTGTTTAATAAATAAAATGCAGCGTGTACCCCTCTGCAGCTCAGGCTGTTGCTGGGCTGGGTGGGCTGGATCAGCTCTGCCCGGAGGAGGCCCAGGCAGCAACAGGGGAGCTGCTGGGGATCAGAATTTATTTCCCCCGATGAAACGGTGTCATCCTCCATGGGGGCTGCCTGCGCGCTCAAGTGCTGCCGTGAAAGGTTTCTGTCCAGGTCAGGCCATTGCAGCCTGCAGACAATCCAGCCAGAGTTAGAGAGGCACAGATTTTTCCTCTGTCTGGTTTTTTTTCTTCCCCTTTTCTTTCAAATTGTTGCAAAGCTTTAGTGTACTTGAATATTGGCAGTTTAACAGGGCGTTACTGTCCCGTTGCAGTGTGTCCATTAGACAACTTCTGGAACCAGCTGTTGAAATTAGGTCACACTTAAACACCATTGAAAATAATCAAAGGTGTCACTGAAACTGAAGCTTTTGATTGATGCACAATTTGAGTGTTGTGGACTGACCAGGGAGCTATTGATTAGCTGTTTCTTTTATCCTGTTTACTGACCAGTTTATTTAGAAGAACAACAACCGTTTAATTGCATGTCCTGTTAAAGCAATGTTGTTACTGCTATGTCTTTGTAAAGAGTTAGTTTGGGTAGAAGAAAGAATTGAGAAGTGGGTGGTCTTTTTCACTGCAGTTTTTTATAACTGCAGAGCTAGGTCTCTAGCCAAGTTTTTACCCGAAAAGGTTTAATTCAGTCTGATTGCATTATCTGAGAGATCATTAATAGATTTTTATTATTATTGTATTATCATTGTCTAGGTTAACTTTTAAACATATTTTTACCTTCTTTAAATATATTCTAAATATAACTCTATATGTATATTTAAATGTTAATAAAGTGGAACCGTTCACTTTATTACGTGCCCTGGTCATTCTTTTAGTTTGCTTTATAGAATAACTTGGACTAATCAGAGGGAAACTTGCACGTATTTTGAGTGTTAAATATCTGTTGCTCACAAACATGGTGTGTTGGGATGATGACCCAGCGGTGTGCGTGCGTGTATCTGTGTTTTTTCATACAGTGTAGTGATGAATGTACTTGTCAGAAATGTAAACGTTAAATGAAGTCTTCAGTTGTTACGGTAACAGACATGGGTTCGCATTTTTAAAATTTCAAGAGGAGATACCTATGAAGTGTCCAAGCACTAACCAATGCTAGTCCCAGCAATTAAAACTCATTCTTCTTATAACTTGAAGCTTATTGGACATATTAAAAAAAAGTGGCCTTTTATTAATTAATACTAAGCTTGCCACTGATGGACGTAAGGGCTCTATCAAAATCAGCAAAGTAACCAATGACTCGGTGAAATGTATTTGGTGGTATATAATCAAAGCTCCAGTTTGAGCTTTTCTGTTGGACTTCTTAAAACAAGTTCTCGGGCATGTGTAAGAATAAGTGGAGCACAGTTCTTTAAGTATACTTGCTATTCTTTATTTTAATGTTTTGTTTTACCCTCTAGATCTTAGACCCCAGGAGTCTTGGCGAGGTCCTACGCCCTTGTTTCAACAGACACCACAAAGGTAAGGCAGGAGGGATTTGAAGTTTTGTAAAATGTGGCCAGGAGGATGTACTTGGTTCTGCCAGGCTTCAGAGCTTTTTTTTTTTTTCCTCTTTGTTTTGAACTTTGTTGTTTAAATTCGTTGAAATCATGCTGTACAGCAGGGTTTTTTAAGTTAATTAATGTCCATGATTTATTTATATTTTGAGAGTGTACTATGTGGTGTTCATCCTTTAAAAGGCTTGAGTACTTTGTATTAAAAAAAAGAAGGCAAAACCACTTTCCATTAAAACTCAGACTTCAAAATTAACTTTACTGTTGGTGCTTTGGTACCGTTCTTGGTTCTTTGGCCTTTATCTTATTGAAGCTTTTGAGATACTATGAAATTGAACACAGAGAGCTTAAAACTGCATTAGATTTTGGACAGGCTAAACAAATTTCTTTTTAGGAGGGCTGTGGAGCTTAATGAGGCATAACTAATGGTGTTCCACTTTTATCATTTCTGTGCCGCAACCGCAGCATTAGTACAGACTAGCCATTGATTCTTGCTACAAACCTCTTGAAGTCCTAATCAGCTTCTTTGGTACAAGTTTTTCAGGCCTGACAAGCCTATTGTGGGGCAGTGTCACTGTAGGTCAGTAGTTATTAGTTGCCACTGAAAACAGTTTCTTTAACTACTTAAGACTGAACTGAATTAAATGCAGAAGGGACTCAGGGAAGGATTATGGAATCTGCAGTCCAATAAGTGCCATCGAATAGAAGGAATGTGACATGGTTTGATAATAAGGGATATTTTACATGCGTTCCTTCATTGATAGGTTGTATGTCCTTAAGTCAGATGGACTTTATAAACTCCAGCGTACCTGTGAAAGCTATGAATAATGATATTTATATTGATGGAGGAATGAGAGCATATGTGAGATCTTTGAAGTTTCTGCTCTGAGGCACAACTTTTTTTTCCATGGCTTTATTTGCAAATGTTAACCATTGAAATATCAGCTTTGGGAGAATTTATTGAGCTCTCTGCAATCACGCTTTCCATGGCAACCATTCTGATCCCTATTGAAATAAGTCTGGCTCCCTTGTCCTGTGCCACGTCAATGTGGAATATTGCATTATAAATGAATCTTGCATTACAAACTTTAATATTACTTTGTCCATGGGAGTTGCTATTCCCACACCTTAATTAAATCCAATTTACGTAGTACCATTTTGTGAAATATCGCTACGGCTACATGTCATTACTTTTACAATGCTATACTTTTATCATTTTACCAGGTTGTTTGTTTTTGCAAAGTGGAAGAGTTTCTCAATTCGCATACAAATAACTTCTTTCAACCAGAAATTCTGTTTGTTCCTCACTTGAAATACACATTTTTATTACAATTGTAATAATCGACTGTCTGTCTAATCGGAATCCTATCATAAGGTTACTGTACTTGGTTTGTGCTAATATTTTTAGAAGTGACGGCACACTGCCCAAGTGCTTCAGAGCATTTTTGCAGATAGACGGTATTGGTGATTCGATCTGACCTGTCCGGCATGCCTCTAGCGTTGCAGTATCGACCTCGATCTTCAGGTCCCAAACTTGAGGAAACTGGTGGCCCCTGAGGCGACTGTAAATTGAAGATGTATCATCTTCACCTAGAAAATAAGCTTTAGAGAAGCTTGGAGAATGCCGTTCTAGCTTTCGAGTGACAGCAGTGTATTTACAATGCTTTCCCTCCCTGGTGGTGCTTTGTTATCCCTCTGATCGTTTATGAAAATCACTAACTTGCAAGTTTAAGTGCTGAGGATAAAAAAAAAAAAGTAATTTTGCCATGTTCTTGGAAGCTGTTTGGTTTGGGAAACAAACCAAACATGCTTAGGGCTGATGTTGAGTTAGTTGCCATACAGAGATAAGCATGGGGACTTAAGCAAAAGTTTAAACAGAAACATAAAGGTAGATAGGCTTGGTACAGGAAAAAATGGCTGAACCTGTTGAACTGAACCCCCCCCCCCCAAGAGGTTTTCAGCTTCCCAGTTAATTCCCTGGGAGCAGCCAGTTTCCCATACCGCTACCCCCGAGGCTGTCCCTGCTTGCTGCTGCGGCTTCAGGTGCTCCAGGAGCAACAAGGTGCTGGCGGGGAGAGCGGCGAGGAATTTCTGTTCTCCGTCACCTCTGCTCCCGGGAAGAAAGTAATTGAGGGAGAGGCCAGCCCCTGCTCCAGCCTTTTCAGATGAAGTGGGTTGACAGGAGGCTACGATATCCTTGATTTGTAGCATCAAGCAAAGGATAAGCAAGGAGCCCTGGCCCTGCCAGGAAAGCTTTGAGCCTTTGTGCTGTTTCAGGGATAGTGTTGCAGTGGGGGCTAAAGTAGCACTTGCTTCACAGGCCTGGGTGGAAAAAACCCAATAGTGTAAAGCTGTTTCTTCATAATCCAGGAGATCTTGTCTCCTGCATAAGATTTCTTACTTTTAAATTTAGTGATGCAATTCAGCATGCACCAAGTAAAATAAAATCGGTGAGTTGCCGTTGAACAGGACACCTTTCAGCATGTCCTGTTCAGGTCCCGGTCTGACTGGGCTGCGTTAATGGAGATTGCAGAAGATTATTTCATGCTCTTGCCTTCACTGCTGGTGATCTGATATGTTTCAGACATTTTTTATATATATATAACTTCTGAAACATATCAGAGACATAACCTCTGGTTATATTTTTTTTTATATATATATATATATATATAAAAGCTGGTTTCCTGGCTGATGGAAATTTGTGATCTGGTTAAGCAAATCCTTTTGCTTAACCTGCTCATAGAAGAGACTTCCAAAGAGGCTGAGGTTGGAACGCGAAAATGTTTTACTGTAAAGTTTCCTGCAGTTGTATTTCTAGCTATCCTGTATGTATATGCTTTAGTTTAATGGCAAGTTGACATAATTCTGGATAGTGTATTTGAGTAGCTCTGCCAGTGTGAACTCATGTGATATTCCAAGCGGCACAATTCTTTTTGTGTTACCCATGAGGCACAGCTCTGCTGCATACAAATCTCCACCCTCAGGTAATTTGAATGACCAGTTAATACATCCGCTAGACCAACATGAAGTCAAGTGCTGTGAGGACTATAATTTCCTGATTTCTGTTTACCAGATGAAAATCTAAAATTTTGTTTTTTAAAAATAGTACATAGTTCTGTGGATTAAGACCAGCAAAAAGGTGTAAGCTGCTTTTCTGGCTCTAAAATCAGAAAATGCATTGCAGCTTTCTTTTTCCTTTTCCTGCTGGGTTTATCCTCTAGAATATGTAGTGGTTCTACCTGAAAATCACCAATTTCACTCTTTCATATCACCTTGAAGCAAAAATGCCCCAACATAATAGTGCTATTAGTGTTAATGTGTTTCATTTGTTACATATCCCAACCTTTCACTAAGCAGCACTTTACTAAAATAAAAAGTTTAAACTCTGTGCCAAATACATATTAATGTCAGATGAAGTTTGTGACAAACTTTCCTGTTCCAGGCATGTAGCAAGTGTTAGCCTGTGATCATCAGTCGCTGAGGGTATTTATCACACGCACGTTAGCAAAGTTGTAGAGTCAGGGTGACTGTTGATGAAAGTCCTAGAGCTGGGGCTATATAGGTAATTCCCTGTAGTTTTCCTTAAGGCTGAGCAGTGTATTCTTCCTGGAGAGTCTGCTGTTTTCTAGGAATAATGGGGGGAAAAAAAGTTAGGCCTCAAAATACTTAAAGGAATATCATACTTAGAACACTCATTTTGAGTGTTTAGTCCTGAAAGTGTAATGTGCTATTAACTTTAAATACAGTAGCGCTCCTCCTAAGGAATGATTTGGATAACATACATTGTGCATTTCTAGACATACCTCTGAAGCTTAAAAATAAAACCACACAGTTCAGTATTACCACTTAGCTTTTGTGCATGTTCATTTTTAGTACATGTATTGCACATCGTATTTACCAATTGCATACTTATCAGGTAAGACTCGTACTTTTATAAACAGGAATCAAGTTATTTCATTTCTGGAGATGGTAGACGTTTCTTTTGCCTTTCTAAAATTCAGGCAGGTCTTAATCTGCCGGGGCGGAGCAGCTGTCTTGCAGGCTGTAGTGTGAAACCAAAAGTAATTTGCATCCAAAACCAGAAACCCTTCACGTCCAAAACGCCTCTTTTCATTCATTTTAATCTTACGTTTACCTGTCTTGATTCCAACTTTGCCTCGTTTCCAGCTGGTGCAATGTGTGTTTACAAGTCCTTCCTCTGCCAGCATCGCTTCCTCAGTTGCTCAAGGCTCAGTTTGCCCAACACCGTACAGTTGGCTGTGAATGGTCGTGAAAGTCCTTCCTCCTCCCTGAGCTGCATGTGTCTCTGAAAGAATATATCAGCCTCTGGGCAGGGTTACCCCTCCAGGGCTGAAGTCCCACCAATTTAATCCAGCAGATCTAGGTTCAGCGGTGCAGCAGGTGAATATGCAGTGCAGTGCTCATGCTCTCTGCTGTTCCTGTCTCTCAGCAGGCTGCCCGCACACTGTTCAGCTGACTCTCTTAAACAGGGGTCAGAGAAGATTAACTGTCTCGGCTATCCAATGTTTTCCCTTTACAACAATTTCCTTTACTGCAAAACGTAACTGCTATGAATTCTGTAAGGAATTGTACCCTTGCCCGTGCTCGGCTTTAAAGACTATATCATGGCTATATCATTTTTCTAAATATTTTTAATCAAACAACGATTTGTGTATTATACCTGTTGCTTTATAATTGTAATGTTAGAATAGGTACTTGAAAGCAATTAAAACATTTCTTGCTGTTAGTAATCTAGCATGGCAAACTAGGTTATAAAGGATGTTGAATTTGCGTTCCCATATAAACTGTACACCAAATGTCAGTCAGTCCATGCCAATTAGTGCTTATGTTGCTAGGTCACCGTGGTCAATTGAAAACGGCATCAATAGAACTTGAAAAGGTTTCTTCCCGATCAGACCTTCTGACATATTGAGCAGAATAATGGATGGGAAAAAACAGCCAAGGCCCCTACCCTAGATTCAGAATACTCGCAGTAAGAATTCATTTGCAACCTGCAATTAACTAGAAAGAATGGACTCCCAGAAAGAGTCTGGACATTTAGAAAAGAAAGCCTCATTCTCCTGTATCGCACATGTTTACTCTTTGGATGGTGTGTTACGTTTAGCTAACTTGGTGATATCTGAGGTTTAATCTACGTTCAAGATCAGCTGGATGAATTGGCAAATTTGCCCCTAAAATAAAAGATGGACAGAATCCTTCCAAGGAATTTGAAAAATCTCTGATTTCTAAAATTGAATTTGCTGCTTGTGGTAGTACCTGGTTCTGTAGCTTTCAAGCTGTGATGAAGGAAGTAGTAAGCAAATGTGGCCTTTTGGTAGGAGAATCTTGGAAGATTATTCCCCCTCCCCGATGTATCTCTAACGACTTGGCCATCTGCAGTACCGCTGCGGGCATAGCTGGATGTGACAGTGTTTAACTCTGAGACAAATCAAATCATTTATCATACGAGACTATAGAAATTTGGATTTTGTGGTGTGAAACTCTCTCTAGGAGCTAAGTTCATGCTGCAATGTGTTTCTTCTTTACACAGAACTGCTGGGGCTGCTCCCCTTCTGGCCTGGAACCGCATGCTGCAAGCCCAAAATCAGTACCAGCCAAGTCAGTACCAGGGGCTGGGCGGACCAATGAGTTACCCACAGAGACCTGAAGATCGGATGGACAGGGGAAGACAGGTATGAAAGCGTTGCCCCATTTTGCACGTTTTGTTCTCCCCCTGAGTAAGGCTTCCTCCATGTGTGGCTGTGGAGAGTGAATGCAGCAGAGGTAGGCACTCCTGAGCTGGTTTTAGCCCGGTAGCTGCGTCACCAGGGAAAGCACTGGCAGGTAAGCTTCCCAGCCTCGTCCAGCCCCTCCCTGTGTACCCCTGGCAAAAGGCCCACGCCATGACTATGCCACCGCTGCTTTTCATTAAAAGTAGATCAAACGTGCTACCAAGTCACACGCTTCTTGCAGCCTGAGAAAACATAATCTGGAGGCAAGTATTTCAACCAGAGTCGTCGTCTTCTGTAAGGAAATCTATCAGCTGCACATTTGGGGGATAAAAGGGTTTCTCCCCAGTATGTTTAAAATGTAGATTCTTACGACTTCATTAATTTCTCCCCTCAAATGTTTATTGGCTTTCTCTTAGCTGAAAAACTACTTAAGTTACATTCTAGTAGCCAGAGAAATAAACATGTCTGGGAAAGTACACATGAAAATAGCTTTGTGTGCTTAAATGAAAACAAGTGAATGTGATAGGAGAACGTCATGCAAAATTGTAGGTCATCAGTTTATGAAAATTCAAGAAGCATTTTAAGTCTGTGCAAGCAGCAGGTGATTTTGCTTATGTGATTTTTTTTTTTGTGTGTGTGTTCCCAGTAAAAACATAATCTGCGTATACTCTTGTACTAGAAATTTGAGTATTTACAATGCTGTATACTAGTTTAAAATAAATTTCAGATATCTGTATTAAACTTGAAGTTCTGTTGCTGTTTTGGTAAGTCAGAACTATTACTCAGCTGTGGGAAGGTTACTGACCAGTAATGGGGAAAGAGGAGGAAGAGCGCTCAGCTGCTTGGTTGGTAACAGCACTATTTCCCCATCCTTTATATGGAAACTAAGGCACAAACTGTTTGAAATTTGCCTTCTGCTGGGACCTGGTTCAGCTACCTCTCATAAACGTGCTCAAGACAAGTCACTTTTTAGTCTACGCTCTTGGTTTTTCTTTTCTTCTTCCCAGTCTGCCCATCTCCCGAGTACGCAAACATTTGTGTTACACGGTACAGCACAAACAGTCAAATTGGGTGTTTGATTTCTGGGACTTTCTCCATGCTGTTGGCAGTCATTTTCACGTAGGTATAAATCCTGTCCTGCAGCGTGTGGATTGGATAATGTCCCAGTCTCCTCTGCTTATACAGCAGGGACTGCAAGTACAAGCCATTTAAATTGTAATGTCATACGGCATATGTGAAAGTATTCTTACAGGATTTTTACCACTTCTCTGATTCTTTGTCTGCTTTATGTTTTTCTTTTCTGTTCTGGTTGGGAGACCCAGGTAGCGCTATCTATCACAACCACTTTTGCACCGTGACGTTGTTACGGTGTGGGGGGTTCGAGGCAGCTAACGGAATAAAAACATGTACTGTCAAACCAAGTTTGTAAGAGAAGAGCCTTTGGCCTTTGCTGGGGAAGCTTTTTGCAGAGCGCCGTGTGCTTCTCTGTCTGGTTCAGCTTGTGAGGACCCAAGCCCAGCAGAAACAGCCTGTGAGCTGCTAATACCGTTCTCAGCATTGTCTGCCGACTGCAGGATTACACGGTGCTGCTGAAAAGATCTATAGCCAGCAAGCAGCCTGCCCCAGCGCTCCCAACTCTTAAACTCTTGTTCGACTGAACCCTTGTTAGCAGCAGCGAGACTCCCTTCTCCCCCCCCGCCCCGACTCCTACCCTGAAGCATTTTTAGTGCAGAGGAGGCTTTTAAGACTGGAGTAAGAATTGTCTTTAGCTCGTTCAGTTGTCGTATTGGTGTCGCAGCAAGAAACGGGAAAAAGAGAGGCAAGTACGCCGCTGTGCACTCTTGCTCCAAGTATACTGGGGAGGCATTACCTGCCAGGACTGGTTTTGGCTGTAAGCAAAACTAGACAAGCGTGGGTTATGATCACATTAGGCTTAATGAGGCTTCAATCCTGGCTGTGCTGCCCAACTAGTCCCCGGTGGTTTTTTAAGTATATTTCAAATTTGGATGAGGTGTATTGATAGGATCAGTTTTCAAAAATCTTTCATTTTGTGTTACACGGGTTTACCCAAAACACTGGAGACAAAGCAATAAATGCATAATTGCACTAATCCATAACGGGGGCTGCTGTAATACTGTAGAAAAATCAGTGGAGGATTTTGATGCTGGTGGAGTCTGGGTGGTATTTAATTAGGGCTGGAAAATAGATACTCAAAAAAAAGCCTGTCTGCTACACCATACTCTGCTCTACCCTGTATCCTGGGTAGCGTAGGTGGATATATTTGCAAAAGGAATCAGTGCTTAAAGTAGCTCGTTCCCGACCTTAAATCTTCATGCGTAACAGCTACAGCTGGAATCACAGAGGTGAACAGGAACTGTCTTCCAGAAACGTTTGCAGCGTGGGCTCGGGGAGGGCATCCCCTGGTAGTTCACATTTGGAAAGCTGGGGTCTCGGAGCATCGTGGACATCCCCAGCCTGGCAGTGACAGCAAGCCCCAGCTGTCTGCCACCTGAATGATTAAATAGGAGGCATGTTGCTCTTGGTAATATTGCAGTCTTGCCCGAAATGTAATTCGCCTGTCACTAGCACGGGACGTGTCTGCTGGATCATGAAACGAAGTTAAAACTGGGGGGTGACAACGGTTTTATTTGTACTCACATACACGATGGTTATTAAGGACAAATCTTTCAGCTCAAGTAAATTTGCTTCCTTAAAAAATTTCCTTTGCAGTTGTGTTGCTTCCCAAGGGGTTTAAATTTTTGCTGCCTTTTTTCTTTTTTTTTTTTTTTTTGTTATTTTTAAATGAACTTTCAGCTGTCATTATTTCCTCGGGGCTGACAGCACTGGAGTAAAATTAGAAGCTACCTTAAAGGGTTTAGGGTGCAAAACCAATAATTGAATCTAGCATTGCTGCCTGTAAATTTCAAAGCTTTAAAGCCTTGAAAAGGGATTCAAGTGGAAGTGGTGACACATAGCAGCATAAATAATTATCTTTGGTCCCTTTCACCTCTGAATTCTTTTTTTACAGCATACAGAACGTGGTCTGAAGAGGTTAATAAACGCGCTGCTACAAAGTGCTTACAAAATTAATGCAACTGCCATGGATATGGGCTGCTCTGTGGTAGTGGGTGTTTGTTGGTGTCTTCCAGCTGTTCCAGAATAAAGAATAAACTTGATTGTGTTGTGCAGGTGTTTGACATTTTTATTTTAGTCTGTAATAATACACAACTGAATGTCCAGATAAATATCTTGTGCAGCTCTTACCAGACCTCTAAATTGTACTTCTGTACGGGGATTGCTGCTATTTATGTAACTGGAAGGATTTTTCAAGGGATGTCGTCAACTTGTTCCCTTTTTTAATTGATTACCATCAAACCCGAAGACAAACCTAAAACCTTCCTGATAGCGGAAACGGTATTCTGCATGTCTCTTTCGGAGCCCTTTGCACCCAGGGTGTAACAAATGGGTTTCTGCTCAGAAAGTCGTTTGTGATTGCCTGGCACGGGCCGGCCGAAGCGCACCTCCCCGGCACGGCTTCGTCGCTGTCTCTTCGGTTTCCGTGGTTATCTCTGCGTCCCCGCAGGACAGGGTGGAGATGGATTTCTCTCTTAAAGAAATAAAAGGAAGCCCCTCTTCCCCTAGCCACCAAAAAACCTCTAAGTAAGAAACAAACAAAGCAAGCCCTGTAGCTGTTGTTAGTGCATCACGTTTAATTCACTTTCTCATCTCTGTGGTGTATCAGGTTTTGAAATAATTGTAAATGTTTCAAGGGGACTTTTTATGAAATTTTCTGACAGATTTTTCACTGGATCGTTGATGTACAGAATGCCTTATCTAAATTTAAATATAAAAATATATTAATTTGGAGTGATTTCCAAGGTGGGATTTCACCTATTATTTAAAATGAATGAGTGCTGAAAAGTGCTGCTTCTGTAGCAAACACAGGGGTTTTTTTCCTTCAAATACTTATCTGTAAAAACGTCTGCCTTGCTTTAGCCTAAGAGTGCTTACAACTAGAACAGGAAGCTGGTAGTTGAGGGAAATTATTTTTTTTCCTCTAAAAAAACTAACCCTGACTAATCCTGCTAACAGCATACAGGCGTCGCGCCTCTCCAATTGATGCTTCATATTTAGTCCCCAAAAATGACGTTTCCATCCTTACTCTGTGCAAAGCGTAAGCGTAGGTGCTGCGAGGGCCACGCTTCTGGAGGGGTTAAAAACGTGCGTTGCAGGTGTGCGTGTGTGAATGCGTCTCCGTGCGTGGCTTCACATTTGGTACCTTTTTGCTTCCCGCGTTGCTGAAGGCAAAGCGCGCGCAGAGGCGTTAAGCTTGGACGTAACTTGGCCTCGGTGCTGCCTTTTGGTGAGTTTCTTTCTGATCTGGAAGCGTTGCTCCTCCCGCGGTACGGCTGGAAGCTGAGGCCGCAGCGTACAGCACCGCTCTCCCTTGGTGGAAGTTAAAGCTTGTGTTTTCAGGGGAGCGTCTGTAAACACGGTGAAGAGCGGTTCAGCTCTGCCTGGGGTACCTTTCTGCGCAAAGGACGTATTGTTTCATTTTTGTATGGCGCCTAAAGCTCGGCTAACTTGTTTACTGTGATGTTAATCCAAAAAATAAATGCTTGCTTTTGTTTGTTTGTAGGCATATGGCCCCGGGAGGCCCTACCCGCTACCACCTCCCTCAGGAAGATACGGCTGGAATTAGCTCTTGGCTCGTTTGGGGTTTTGGTTTTTTGGTTTTTAAAGTATAGAAAATGTCTGGGTTTTTTGTTTTTGTTCTTTTATTAATTGGGGGGGGGGGAATCCTTAAGAAACATCCCTGTAGTTTTTAAACTATGATATTTGTTTTAAATGTGCACATTTCTTACCAAACTGATTTTTTTTTTTGTTGGGGGGGGGGGCCTGTGTCGCTTGGAAATAGCGTATTGCAAAATACGAGTTAACTAGACTTGCTAATTTGCCTGTGAGACATTTGATGAGGTAGGAGTGCTGTTGGGTCTTTATTACATATACAAGCTGTGCTTCGCTGTGCCTGTCAATCTGAACTCCAAACATCCTTTACTTCACACAGAAGAGCCTGAAAACAGACACGGAGTTTTAAAGAATGCATAGAAATCGGATTTTATTAACTCTTGGGGAAGACACAGCAGGCAGCCTGCGGAGCACGGTATTTAAAGACACGTCTGTCGGTATTCCTTGTCAGATGCTTCCTTGAATTTCTCACAAAGAGAGGAGATTTTTTGGACTTTGAAGTAAAACATTTCAACTTTTACAACTTGTGCCTGTTTTTGACTTTGTTATTGTAACATAAACCAGCACGGAAGGTGTATTTGTCTGTTTTGATATATAATTTAAAATAGCTGCAAAGTACAGAGTTTCCATTCATTTTTAGCACTCTTTCTAGGGATTTTCTGTGTGAGTGTACCAAATCAGTAAATATTTTTATTTGCTTTATAAAGTGGCTTTTGAAATTCTGAGCAGTATGGAGTGGTTTATTTCCAACCCCCTCCAGAGCACATTTGTATCTTTTAGCTATACCTATCTGCACACATTTATATTAATTTCTGGGAAAATAATTCCACACAGCCTCTACGATAGCATTTAAAATCTTTGTTTAATCCAAAAAAAAAAAAAAAAAGAAAGAAGACGAGAGCATCCAGGTAAATGAGCAGCGTTAATGCTAGTAGAACATCTTTCTGTTGTGCCACGCTTGGGCTTTTCCATTAAACACACGTATCATATACATCAGTAAACGTCAAAGCTTTGCTGTCGCCCCTACGCAAGGTTGCAAGGCACGGCGCTCCCGTGAGTAGTTTTTCAGCCCCTTCCTGCGAGGGCCCAGATGTTAATCACCAGCAACGAGGAGGAAAAAGACCAGACCAGCGTAACCTTGGGAGGAAGAAATCATGAAACTGGATTCATTATTTTCAAGTGATTGAGGGTGGAGCAGAATCCTTCATTGTAATGCAAAGAGTTGCCATCCTGCCCGGAGCTGGGAAACGCCATCAGCCCTCGCCAATGGCCTTCTCCCTCGGCCGAGAAAATATTTGGGTCTCAAAAAAGTAATTTTGCTTTTCGAGCAGAACAAAACCAGCAGCGAACGTGAATTTTCATGCAAATGCGGTGGTTGAGTGCGAGGCTGGAGGAAGGAGCGGGGTGGCTCATCCTTACGCTGCCGAAGGTGCCCCCTGCTCCCGAGGGTGAACCCGGGGTGCGAGTGGGCTTTTGTCCCTCGCTCCCCGTGTTTGGTGGTGTGGGGTACAAAAATGGGGTGGGATAAACACCCTGGGGAGCTGCTTTGGGGAGGGCTTGTCCCTGCAGGTTCCCCCTGCCCAGCTCTTCACCCCCTTGGCTGACGGCGGCGAGTCTCAAAGCTGGCTGGCGTTCCCCAGTGGAGCCTGCCCTCGGCCCTGGGAGATGCGGTGCCCGCCGGGACCCCGGAGCGATGCTTGGAGCAACGCGCTTGGCCCGGGGGCTTCGGTTCCCCTGCGCCACCGCGCAGGGATGGGATGCGGGGCCTGACCGCGGAGCATCGCCCCTCCGCTGGCTGTTTGATCCCCCTGCCCGGGCGTACGGCCCTGCTGCATCCCAGCGGTCTCCAGCACCCGGAGCCGCTGGGGTATTTGGGGATGGTCCTTGGGGACAGGGTCCCCGCGGCAGTCCTAGAGCTGCTCTACCTCTATCTCGATATACGTGTTTTCCAAGCCGGAGCTGAACCTGATGCCTTCCCCTTTGCTTGAGCAGGGCTGGGGGGGGCTCAGACCCATCCACCTTCCCAAGGGCCGTCCCGGCCGCTCCGAGCCGCACCCCGCAAGCCGTCCCCCGCGGGAACCAGCGGGGAGAAACGTTCCTGCGAGCCCGGCCGTGGCAGGGGGAGAGCCGCGGGGGTCCCTGCGCATCGCCCCGTCCCCCGAGGGAGCGGTCCCCGTGCGGCGGCCGCCGGGAGGGGAACAGCGGGGATCGCCCCTTCCCCTCCCGGCCCCTGGGATGGCCCTTGGGAAGGGGGCCGGGAGCCGGCCCCTGGGCTCGCAGCGGCCGAAATCCGTTTTTTCCGCCCCAGAATCGCTCCTTCGCGGCGCAGCCGGGAGCGGCGAGGAGCCCCGGCGGTCCCCGCGGCTGGGGAGCCCCGGAGGGGCTGAGGTTCGGCGGACCCCCGAGGATGGCAGAGGCGGGGGGCGCGGAACGAAATCCCCTTGGCGGTTGCGAAGGAGGCGGAAAAACGGGGGTTTTGGGGTTGTCCAGCGGCGGTCAAACCGCATCCGTACGTACACCGAGAACGAAGCAGCCAACTCTTGAGAACGTTTCCTTTTATTGTAAAAAAAAAAAAAAAAGGAAAAGGAAAAAAAAATTAAAAATAAAAGAAAGACAAATTGCCGGAAACTTCCGAGATGCGTTTCCCGGTGTGCCGGGTTTCCTCGGGGAAGAGGCGAGGGGACAAACCCCGCGGCCCCGATCCGTCCCACCGCTCGCCGTCGTCGTTCCTCCTCCAGCCCGGCGGCCCCGGCCGCTGCGGGGCCCGATCCCCGCTCTGCCGGCGGGGACGCGGTGTCCGGCCCCGGGCGGGGTCCCGGGAGCTCCTGGGGTCTCGGCGGTCCCCGCAGCCCGCCGGCAGCCGAGCCCGGGCCGGGCGTTTACTGGGCGGTAACGAGGAATACAACGATAAAAGCGATTTTCCGCCTTCAATCCGAGCGCCGGCGCTGGGGAGCTCTTCTGCCAAAACGCCCCGGCCGCTGCCGGGCTCGGGCCCGGGTTATTCTCGGGCTCCGGCCGCTCCCCGTCCTCCACAGGGCAGCGGCTCCCGCCGCCCGCCGCCTCCTCGACCTTGAGTGACAATTCCATTTACCTTCGATCAAATCACAATGAAATTGCGCTTCGGGGGCACCCCTATAAAATTAATTCTGCTGAGATAAGTTGCACTTCAGAAGATTTATTGTTCGCGTTCGATGGGTCTGTAAGATATACGCGCACGGGCGCGGGCTCCCGGGCGCGTTCGGGTTCGGCTGCCGGTGCCCGGCGGCAGGAGAGCGGGGCCGGGCCGGGAGCGGAGCCCCGCGCCCCCCGCCAGCCGCCCCCCGCCGGCCGGGCGCCCCGTCGGGGCGGCTCTCCCGGGCGGGCCCGCGGCGGCCGCGCACCCCGGCACGAAGGCGGACGGGACACGGAGCCACGAACACGCGCAGGCACACACAGACACGCGCGAGTAGCGGCGCAGACACCCGCCCGCAGCCCGGCGCCCACGCGTGAGCGCGCACTCGCCCGCCGGCCCGCCCCGCGGCGGCTCTGCCTTCGGGCCCGCGCGTCCCAGACCCCGGCGAGCCCACGCAGGCCGAGGCGAGGCCGGAGGGCCGGCGGGCGCGGGCGCGGCGGGGACCCCACGGGCGGCCGTCGGGGCCCCCCGCAGGCGCCTCGCCGGGCCGCGGCGGCCGTCGGGGCCGGGAGGGTCCGGCGGCGGCGGCGGCGGGCGGGGGCGACGCCGGGGCGGGGCGGGGGGCGCACGGGGATTACCACGTCCTGCCGTAGAGCAGGTTGGGGCTGACCATGCCGCCGCTGTAGTCGACGCCGGCCGAGTCCATGGGGGCCAGGGCGGGCACCTGGCCGTGCAGCGCCGGCGGGCTGGGCGAGAGCTCCTCCAGGTCGGCCGCCTGCCCCAGCGAGCCGGGGTGCGGGTGGGCGGCGGGGGCGGCGGCGGGCAGCGCCCCGGCGGAGGCGGCGGGGGGCGGGGGCGCGGGCTGCCCGGGGGCCGGGGTGCCGCTGCCCGGCGGCGGGCAGGGCTTGCCGTCCTTCACCAGCACGGGCACGGCGACGCGGCGCGGCGAGTGCTGCTGGCAGAGGCCGCCGCCGCCGTCGGGGTGCAGCTGCTGGGCGGCCGCCTTGTCCTTGGCCTGGCGCTTCATCTTGTAGCGGTGGTTCTGGAACCAGATCTTCACCTGGGTGGGGGTGAGGTGGATCAGGCTGGCCAGGTGCTCCCGCTCCGGCGCCGACAGGTACTTCTGCTGCTTGAAGCGCCGCTCCAGCTCGTAGACCTGCGCCTGGGAGAAGAGCACCCTCCTCTTCCTCCGCGGGGCCGCGTGGAGCGGCACGATGGCCTTGGCGCCCTCGGCGATGCCGCTCAGGCCGCCCATCCCGGACACGTTCATCCCCGCCGACGGGCCCATGAACCTGGAGACTGAGCGGGACAGGCGGCTCAGCGCCGGCGGCCGCCCCCTCGGGGGCAGCGGCTGCCCCCCCCCCCGCCCGCCCGCCCGCCCGCCGCCGCCGCCGCCGCCCCGCGCCCGCACTTACTGCTGGAGTAGCGGGGGTCGCCGCCGGCCCCGTACCAGCCGCCGCCCGCCGCCGCGCCGCTCCGCATCCCCTCGGGGTAGGCGGGCAGCTCGCCCATGTTGCCCAGCCCGCCGTTGCAGTAGCCCCCGACGGCGCCGTGCGGGAACTGGGACACGCCGTGGGGCATGTGGTAGGCGGCCGCCCCGGTGGGGCCCGCCACGACGTGCTGCGGCACGGCGGCGGCGGCGGGCACCGGCGGCTGGCGGTAGGGCCCGAGGGGCGCGCCCAGCCCGCCCGCCCCGTCCATGCCGCCGAACTTCTTGTAGCTCTCCTCCATCGGGCTGAGGATGTCGGTGACCGAGAAGGGCGTCGTGTGCTTGGGGCTCAGCGACATGGCGCGGCGGGCCGGGCCGGGCCGGGCCGGGCCGGGCGCTGCCGCCGGCACCGGCGAGCCGTGCGCGGGCGAGGCGCGGCGCGGCGGCCACCAGCCCCGGGCGCCGGTAGCTCGCCGTTTCTTTTAGCCCGGCGCCGGGTTTACGCCAGACGCGGGGGGGCGGAGCGAGCGCGCCCGGCGGGGGAGAGCGGCGGCGGGCGGCCCCGTCCCCTCCCCGCCTCCCGCCGCCCTCCCCGGCCCCCTCCTCCCGGCCATTGTCCTGCGCCCGCCGGACGGCTCTTAAGCCCGGCCGCCCCGGGGCAGCGCCGGAGCGGCCCCGGCCCCGGCCGAGCCCCGCGGCCCTCGCCCGTAAGTACCTGCCCGCTCCCCCCGCGGGGCGCGGCGCGGCACGGGCGGGGGGCGCGGACCGCACCTCCGCGTGGGTGGGAGGGTGTGGGGGGGTGTGGGGGGATGGCCCCAAAAATCAACCGCCCCGGGGCAGCGGGACGGCTGCGGCGCGGGTGCGGACCCGACGGCGCGGACCCGACGGCAGCAGCCGGGAAACCCCTCTCCCGGCCCGCCGGTTCCGCGGGGGCGGGCGGCTCCGAGCCGGGGCAAAGCAGGGGGCTGGCCCCGGCCCCTCGGGGCGGTGGGACGGACCCCCGGGGCCGCCGCTCCCCGGAGCCGCTCCCGCCAGGGTGCGGGCCCGGGCGGGGCCCCGCGCAGCGCCGGGTGCCCTTTCAGGGATGATGCTTCGTTTGCGGTTTGGTTTGGGGGTTTCGTTGCGGTCGTTGTTCGTTCGTTCGTTGGTTTTGCGACAACGAAATGCACCCTCGGGGCTGCCCGTGCCCCCGGCTGGGGGCCGGGGTGGACGCGGGACGCTACCCCCCCCCGCCCCGGGCTGCGGAGAGTCCCGCGGCGGGGCCCGGCGCCCGTCGGGGGGCAGCGGCCGGGGCCGCCTCCTGCCCGTCCCCCGCCGCTGCCGGCGGCGGGAGGGAGCCGAGGGGGCTGTTCGGCGGCCCTTCGCAGGCTGGGAGGACGGGGCGCGGCCCGAGCCCCCGGCCCCGTCCCCCGGCCGAACTTCCCTGCCGCCCCCCGGGCCGGGGCCGCGGGGCTCCGCGCCGCGGGGCCGGGCGGGGCGGGGGCGGCCCGGGCGCCTGCCCGCTGCGGGGGCCGTGGGTGCTGCCGGCGGGCTTTGCTCGCTCTGCCCCAGGGCGACGCGACGCGACGGGGCGGGCGGGCGGCGCCGACCCGCGGGCGGCGGCCAGGGCTCCGCGCATCTCTGCGCGCTCCGCCTATACAGCGCTATAGGTGCGCGCAGCCGGCGGGCGGCCAGCTCGGCAGCAGCGAGCTGGTCCCGCACAAACGCCGCAGGGGCCGGCGGGTCTGCCTGGCTGGCCAGCGCGCCCTCTCCAGCGGCCCCCGCTGCTCCCCGCCTGCTCGCACCCGCTGGGTGCTCTGCTCCTGCCCGCACTCCCTCTGCTCCTGCCCGCACTCCCTGCTCCTGCCCGCACTCCCTGCTCCTGCCCGCACTCCCTCTGCTCCTGCCCGCACTCCCTGCTCCTGCCCGCACTCCCTCTGCTCCTGCCCGCACTCCCTGCTCCTGCCCGCACTCCCTCTGCTCCTGCCCGCACTCCCTGCTCCTGCCCGCACTCCCTCTCTGCTCCTGCCTGCACTCTCTGCTCCTGCCCGCACTCCCTCTCTGCTCCTGCCTGCACTCTCTGCTCCTGCCCGCACTCTCTGCTCCTGCCTGCCCCGCGCCCAGCCCTTGCAAGTGGGGACCAGCAGAGCTGCGCTTTCCGGACAAATAGATAGAACTTGGTGCGTGCGCTGAGCAGCACCTGCGCTGCACCCCCGGGCCTGTGTCCATCTGCTCCCCATGTTTGCCGGCCCGGCCGCTCCACTCCGGGAGGGGCTGAGCCCCATTTTGGGGAGCCAGGGATGTCCCGCACCTCGGGACCGGACCTTTCCCATCCCCTCTCCGAACCCCATCCTTTCCCTGACCCCTTTGGTGAGGACTGCTGGGCAAAGCACCTCCAGCACTGGGGTGATTATCGAAGAAAAAGAAAAGATAAAAAATCAGAGAGAGGACAGTTCTGCTTCTTAAAGTTTGTGCTCCCCCCCTTACACTCTGAAGACCCCCGGTGCAGGGCAGCAGTTACACGCGTTCAGACCTCTGCACGTGCTGCTGCTCTGGCTGCTCGTCTGTCCGAAACTCCCACTCCCCACCAGTTTTACCTGCGACACTTTATTCAGTTGCAATTTTCCCACAGTTCAGGCAGAATCCCTGGCGCCTGCATTATTTTTTCCTGCGCCTGTTTCAGAAACACGTTTAGAAAACCCCTGGGTCGCTGCCCGCCGTCGGGAGCAGCGCAGAGGGCCTGCTGCCACCCCTCTGCCCCCGCGGCTGGAGGTGACCCACCGGTGAGACCCGCCTGCCCGTCAGGGCACCCCCGGGGGGGACGCAGCTCTGCCGCTCGCCCTGAGGGACGGGGCCCCGCAGCAGAGCCCCCGCTGCCCGTGCCCCCCAACCCGGGCGCTTCCAGGTGCCGAGGGTACAGCTGTGCTGCACTCCGCGCTGCTGAGCATCGTCTGAGCTCGGCTCTTCCTTCGCCAGAGTCTGCCTCAAAAGGTTGATGGTTATACTTTTATTTTATTTCATTTTTTTCCCGAAGAGAGTTTTCTGTCCCTTTTGGAGCTGCTGGAAACTCCATCCTCCCCGGACTTAGAGGTGCCCTTTTGTTGTCGGGCAGGTGGCATCGCCCCGATGGATGGGGATCAGGGCCCCCCACCCAGCGATCCTCCCCCGGGCCCCCCAGCCAGGCGGGAGGAGGGAGAGGGACCCCAGTCAGCCCTGCGGGGAAGCAGCCCTGGGGCCAACCTGCAGCTTGGCAAACCAAGGCCCCCGCAGCAGCCCCGGCTCCGTGCAGGTGAGGGCCCCGGGAGGTGGGTGGATGGAGATCGGCCGGGAGGGGCGGTGAGTGGTGCTCCTGCTCCTCTCTGCGGAGGGAACAGGCTGCTCCTGGTGCTCCGGGGACGATCCTCTGCAAGCCGCTGGGGCAGGGAGGAGGTTTGGGGTCTCACTGAGGCCTCAGTGCTGCTTTGGCGACAAACCAGACAGAAATAAGGGGAAGGGATGAGCAGGACTGGCCCCGTGCACATCGGCCTGTCAGGTGTGACCCGAGTCTTCGGGGTCCGGCACAAACGTCATCCGTCAGGACTCGAGCAACAGGCACGGCTCAAGCAGCTGTGGCCTCCGCGTACACACCGAGACGTTTAACTGGGGACCTTGTGCACAAGGAGTGAAATACCCAGCAGGAGAGCAGCCCAGGGAGGGTGAGCCGGTGGAAAAATGACCCTGAACACAACAGCACGGCCAAACTCCTGTTAGAGGGGCTGGGACGAGGAGCGATGCGGGGTGCTTCGCCAGGGACGGGGCTGGGACGGGCTCTCGAGGTCCGTGGCGGGTCCCTGGGGCGCAGCAGGGACCGGCTCGGTCCCCTGCCCGCTGGCTCCTCCAGAGCCCCGGGGACACCCCTCGTCCCCATTCCCTGGGGCCGGGCCGCTCCTCCCTGCGTCCCCGCACAAAGCCAAAGGGGAAGCACGGCCTGGGGGGAGCTGAAAGAAATGCAGCCAACAAAATTCCTCATGTTTCTTTTACACTGAAAACACCCCAGAATTTTTCCCACATCAGTAGCATGATTTTTTTTTTTTTAATAAAAAGCATAACATTGTAACAAAGGCTTTCATCATTTCTTAAACGGGGCATTGTAGCTTTCCTGAAAGGGAGCCTTTTGGCAGGGTCAGTATCAAATATTTGGTCCCCGTCGAAATGAAGTATCGAGGTGATTTTTCCCTTTGCTGTTTTACTCTAGCAGAAACCCAATGCGCTCCTTTGTTCAACTTCAGTGACTGGATTTTCTGATGGGGAGAAGATGTTTCATTTCGTTAGCATGTGCTGGACTGGTAGTAAAGAAAATCCTATTGATATGGCAAATGTTTCACAAAAAAACCCCACCTTAAAATCATCCTCATTTACAGAATGTATATTTTTCTAACTTAATCAGTCATTACCTGGAAGTGCCATGCAGAAATGGACCGTGCCCTTCCATAGCCTGGGAAGATCAAGCTGCAGATTTCAAGCAAAGTAGTTTCAAAAGCAGATTTTCAAAAAAGACATAACAGATGCGGTAAGGCTGACAGTGATAGGAAAGAACCTACCGAGAAGTCAAACTATTAGGTTTTAATTTTTTTGAATTATTTTCCTAGCTTCTTGATTACACACCTTCCACAGAAGATCACCTTTATTTAGAGCTGTGGGAGTGCAGATGTTATTTCAGAGATCAGTTTGTCTTTCTGATAGTAATGACATATTTTGGCCGTACGGTGCTCATTTCCACACATAAGTTGTTCTTGCTATTTGAGACCGTGCCTATTACAGTAAAGATATTGACCTTGGCAAGACACAATTGACATATAGATAGAGGCTGATTTTTTTTTTTGGCGTTTTTCAATAATCCAGTATAAATGCTAATTTATTTCTGTGGCAGCTTGCCTAAAAGCAATAGTTTCTTCTAAATAATCAGCGATAGTCGCTCATTGCCGAGTTGCAGTGTTGTGATCACAGTTGATGGCAGTTTGCCTTGATTCAGCTCTTACCAATAATTTGCAGAGATTAAAAGGGTCTTGGAAATGGAGGCTTAAAGAATTGCTTTCTAAAGACGTTGTTAGATTGAAAAAGGAACCTGGGGTTTCCAGTGCACTCTAAAATCATTTCCACGTAAACCCCAGATTTAGTAGTTTTAAGTGTCACTAAATGGCCTGTTCACGGGGAAAGAAAGATATTTATGCGGCATAAAGAGATCTCTGCTCCTGCTGCAGATGTTGGTCTCGCTGCCTGTGCCCGGGTGGGTGTGCGTCTCCCGTTCCAGGGGAAATCAAGCACTTAAAAAGTAATTGTGGGCAGGAATTAATGGCCGGGGTGTTTGCTCAGGGGGAGCGGTGCTCGCCGCAGGAAGGCAGCAAGGGGGCACGGCCGCTGCAGGAGGCGTTGCTGCAGATTTGGGGGCTTTGCTAATGCAGACTTCTGGGGGGATGTGTGCTGTTCTCACTGCACCTGACATCTGTCCACCCTTAGGGTTCCCTTCACGCGGCCTCTCGTTACCCGATGGCAATTGCCATCAGACAGTTACCATTTACAGTATTTTTCCTTGTGACCGCAGGTTTTCCTTATGTTACTTTTGGGGCAAAAAAACGCTAAACATATTGGAATACTTAAATTCTTCCCTGAAAGTCCTGCTTGCTAGATGGACTTTTTTCCTTGGAGCTTTTTTCCTGAGGAACCTTTCTCACCCTTTTCCCGGCTCCTGCAGCGGGCAGGGTGTCTGCAGTGCCTCGCAGATGCTGTGCGTCGGGCTGAAATCGCCTCCCGAGCCCTCGACTACCCATCCCATCACCCGCTGCTCCCGGGAGGCACGGCCCTGCGGAGCGTGGGCATGTTTATCCGCCTGTCCGTGCCTGTCCCATCCTCGCTGACGGCTCGGGGCAGCGCCTGTCCCGTCAGCTGGCTGGGTGCTGGCTGTGGCCCCGAGAGAGCCCGCGAGGGTTCATTCCTCCTCTCCCCTTGCTGCCCAGGCACACGGACGCTGCGTTTGGCTGCGTTAAACCCACGGTGTGCAACCCTGTGGTTGCACGGCCCCGATCACCTTTTGGAAGTAAACTCTTCCTGTAGCCATTTACCATGCTGTTAATTTGGAGGGTGGCTGAAAATACTAGTGGTCCTTTCAGATTTTCTTCCAAACCACTGGAAAAGATGCTGAGCGGTACAAGACCCCTCTAGAAACACCCTGTGGGCTGGCAGTAGGTGCAGCTATCGCCTGAGATCAGTTGCCGATCCTGTTAACGAGGATTACATTGATTTCAGCCGGCGCTGATTCTGTATTCAGTGAATCCCTTGGGCCTGGGTTAGATGATATCGGCAGTTACCTCCGCTAAGCATGTTTTCCTCTCGTTGAAATAATGACAAGATTGTTCACCCCGATGCGTTTTGCACATTAACGGGCACCGGCTCTGCTGCCAGCTCCCGGTTCTTGCCCTTCTTGCCAGCCCTGCCGTGGAGCACCGCTGAGCTGGCAGCCCGCAGGGGTGAGCCACCGCGGCCGGCTGCTTGCGGCTCGCACAGCTGTGGGCTGTTGTTAGGAGCCTTGATTGACTCCTGCGTGGAGACACGCAAGTTTATTAAGGCCCACGGGCAGGCGAGGTGCTCCCCAGGAGCTGCCGTGGGCTCTGCCCCCCTTCTGCTTTGCCTGGTGCAGGGCTTGGGTGGCAGCTTCCGTGGCTGCGGAGCACAAGCCAGATTGCCTCCTGCCTGGGGAAGGGGATGCTGCCAGCTACAGAGATCCCAGGTAAACGTCTTGTGTCCTGAGATCCGGCTGGGAAAAGTTTCTGGCAAGAGAAGTGTGGCGATGTGAAGAGAGCTGTCTCCTGTGGGGCTCTGAGGTGTGGGGAACACTGGTCCTCTCGGTTAAGTGAAATATCCAAGAGCTGCTTTTAACGTTTTCCTAATTATTGATGCCGTAGAAAATATTCCCATGCTGTGTGACAGTGGCACCTCGTCCAGCTTTTCCTCAAATAACAGAATGTAAATATTTATTTGGCATCCCAGCCTTTTCTGCAAGGTTCACTGAACCCTGCACCGCTTCTGGCTAGCCGCGGGCTTGTGCTGCTGCTGGCTCCTTTGTGCTGTGCCGCAGCCTCCTGGCCAACTTCCCCTTCTCTCTTTGTTGATATAGTGTTCTTTTATTCCATATTGTTTTCCCTTCCTTTTTAATTAGTAGGGTTGAATAACGGGGCCGGCTTTCCTCATCGCTGCACTGTGTGGGGCTCGATGATTTCTCTGCGAGGCAACGCCAGTAAAATCTGGGCTCCTGCGTTACTGCTCAGGTCGTTTTCTGTCACGGTTTAAAATTTCTTCCTGATGCATGCTGCTCCTAGCTACTTCTGGCTTTGGAAGAGGAGCCCTTTGACACAGGACGTGCCTGTTTGTCCGTCCACACCTTGTACCTGGCCTGGGCTGTGCTTAGGCTGGCAGAGGGATTATCAAATGTCTGCATGCTGCTTGGCAGCCCGATGAGATGTGTGCACAGGGTGCCGGGGCTCTGTTATACTTCTGTGGCTTTGGGCTGAATTTTAATGACGCCTCTCCTGTCCTGCTCTGTCATCCAGGAGAGCTCTTTCTGCTGATGTGGGGGCTCCCCAAATCCATGGGGCTTCTTCCCTCTGTTGAAGAAGGCTCAGTGTTTCCCCCAGGCCCCCTCACTTACATGTTTTACTAATCTAATACTAATTTAATGTCTCCCCATATCCATCCTCTCTTGTGCCCAGGTCGGAGAGCTGAGCTGAGCTCTTTGTCAGGCCTGACGTCGTTACTGGTTTGCGAAACTCTGACCCCCAGTTTGTACTGGTGTTTGCCGTAGCTGCTGGGTCCTCATCTGCCCCAGGGTTTCACGGCTGTGTGTTGCTTCCCCGTCAGGAGGCCAAACTCTCCTGGGGTGCAGGAGGGCCCTCAGACACTGGTCTCTACGCGTGTTCAGGAGTCCCAGTTGCAAACGGTTTATTTGGCGAACTACAAAATGTCCTACGTTAACAGGGAGGATTAAAGAGTCAAAGGCTGCCCGTATCCAGCCTGCCCAGTGGGTGGAGAAGTTAGACAGTCTTTAGACACAGAGTTGGCTCTACGCAAGATCCCAGGTAGGCATGTAGCAACACGTGGGTTTTCTTTGGAAAGGGAAAAAAGAGAGATGGAAAAAACCTCCATACTCATTTGGTGACGTCTCCTGATTTCTTTTGTTGGCACCCTTATGTCAGCGTGTGGTCAAGGTGACTCTTTGGGTTAGATTTAGATTCCATGTGAGGAAATCACAAAGTGGAGAGACTTCCTGAAGGATCCTCTCCATTACCTGTGAAGTCAGAATAGTATTCCTTGTAGAATTAGAAGTAACCATAGTTACTTGGAGCCCTGGCTCCAGGTAGCTGAGCAGAGCAAGGTGGCAACCAGAGCAGGGAGAAAACACCTCTTTGGGAAGAAGAGTTTCTGTGCAAGCCCTGTGGAGCAGGAGCGTGTCTGATGGGCGGCGTGGGTGCAAGCCCCGGCACAGGCTGGGGCATGGGGAAATGGTTTGCTTCCCAGCGATGTGGAGAGTGAGGGAAGCTGGTCCGTGGGGCTTCGTTCATCGGCGGTGCCGGTGTGGGTGTTGGTGTTAAACGGCACCCAGCTGCGAAGCTGGGCTTTCGGGATGTTCGTCCCCCTGCCAGTTGCCTGTGAAGGGAGGGCTCGCCTCCTCTGGTGCGATGAAGTGAAGGGGAGCTGTGGAGCAGGTCCCGCTCGTCCCACCTCGGAGAGGAGGACACGGCTGTTTCCGCGTGGGTGCGTGAGGTGCGGCTGCCTCCCCGGTGGCAACGAGGATTTGGCTGCTTTGGGAGATGAGGATCGTAACAGGGTCATCACTGACTGCCAAAAGCAGTGGGTAAACGGGTAGAAATACCGTCCTCTCTCTTCCCTCCCTCCGTGCGCCTTTACCCGGGAGGGGGGACGTGGTGGGCTTTGCACGCAGTGGAGCGGCACCCCCACGGCAGCTTCGGGGCTCGCTCCCCTGTCCCCCGGTGTGGAAGGAGCCGGAGAGCAGACGTGGCAGAGCTTTCTCGCTGGGACAGACCTGCGGGAGCCGTGATGTGCCAGCCAGCTCTGCTGCTGGATCTCCTCAAGTCAGGGCCTTGCAAAGGGCACCCGAGCTTGCATGTGGCGTGCTGGCACCCCAGTCAGCTTTTCCAGCTCGGCTGCCTGCGGCTTCTCCGGGCAGGTCCCCGGGGTCGTTGGCATTGGGCAATTACTGGCAGCGATGCTCCCTGCGATAGGAGGACTGGAATACGCAGAATAAAAGAACAAATATTCTCAAGGAATCAGAGTGGGGTAATGGAGCCACCAGAAAGACTGTTTTCTAAAGAAGAAATCATGTCTGAGCTTTTTCTTTTTAATTAAATTACACTGTGCATGTGAGATGACTTGCAGTGTTGGCTATCAGGAATCAAGAGGCAACACTTGAAATTAATTAACCGAACTGAGCTTGGGTCCAAATGCTGTCAGATGGACAGAGCAGAGCTGGGCTGGCATGGGAGGGGGTGGCTGGTGGTGGGGTGCAAGGTGGTCTTTGGCTGGGAGGGGGAGTCTTTGTGCCTTGGTCACCTCACTTCTCGGCCCTTTTGTGCAGAGGGAGGTTTCCCTTTAGGCTACCCCGCGCCTGCGCGGGGGTGTCCAGGCTGACCGACAGTTTGTGTGAGGCGAGTGGGGTTTTTCAGACCTCTTGAAGGACCGTAAACCCTGGTGAAAAATCAATGGGAGTCGTGCTCCGAACCGGGAGGGAGTTTCTGCAAGGGCATCGGGCGCTTCAGGCTGCCATCTCGTGCTGCTGGACCCCTCCAACGCACCCAGAGCATCCATGCTCTCTGCAGTGGGGTACCGACTCGTCTTTGTCTTGTGGGGAGCCTGTCAGCATCTCCAGGTACCGAAATAACTTTGTAAATCCCACTGGGGTGAAGCCAGCTCCGGTTTGAGCACCGGGCAGCCACCTTACCAGCTCGCCGTTCTCTGCTGTGCTGCCCTGCCTGGCTCAGCCAGGATTCGTAGCTCAATTACAGCACCGCGGTGTTCCTGTAAAGGGCCAGCCTCTTGTGCAGGGCTGGCAAAGGCCACGTAGACATTCTTTAAATCTGATTTATGTATCCAGCGAGTCGGTGGTTTAGCATCTTGTGGCTCTCAATGCATGCGAAAGTTTGTGGGACAGCGTGGTACGGAGGTGATCCGAATCAGAGAAGAGCGGTGCAGTGAACAGCCAGAGCTGGAAACAACGGAGCGGGTCAAGACTGAGTCAGGAGGAGTTGGTTAAACTGGCTTTATGAGTGGTGTGAACCTGGAGGAGACCAGTTCTGCTCTCAAAGGAGCACACGGTGGTAAAAGGCACTCTGGAAAGGCATCTCCCAGGTTGCCTCCGTAGAAGTCCCCGTCGCTGTAGCCACCTTTGCCCAGATCCAAAGCTGTTGCACAGGGAAATTCCCTTTGGGGTTTGGAAGGCTGTAGGGGGGTGAGTGCCCTGCTGATGCCTTCCCAGCCCCTGGAACAGGCTGCTGCACCCCGAGGAGTGGCGTTCGCAGCCCGAGCTCCCTGCTGCCTGGTACCCTGAGGACTGGTGAACGTAACCGAGCCACTGTTTCACTGCTCCCGCCTGCAGGAGGCAGCACTTTGGGGGGAAAAAACCTGGAAACGTCACATTTTTGAAGTGCTGAAATATGCCATTGACGGGCATGTTAAAACAGCGGAGGCAAAGGAAAGAAGTTTGGTACTTGAACAAAGCATCCAAGCAGATGTTTAAGAGGTGCTGGCCTCTTCCAGATTGTGTTGATAAAAGATTTCATTAGGTTAAAAAAAGAGGAAACTTAAGTTAAGGACTTTCTCTTCTCTGCGATGTGTTTTCCCATCCTCAAGGCTATCGTCTTTTTCATACCCTGGGTTACTGCTCCGGCTCATTGTTTTCTTCCCTTGCCGCCGCACGTGCTGTGCAGGCTCTGACCCGTGAGTGTCACAGGTTTCCTGGCGGTGCTTGTCACCATGGAGTTGCAGGCTGCAAAGCGACAGTGGCATTAAAAAAAAAAAAAAGACTTAAAAAGCAGCGTTGCCTTCCATAACCAGCAAAGCGGAGCAGATGGCAACGGTGGCACTGCTGCCCGGGATGCTCCGGAGAGGGGTGCCTGGCAGGGTGGCTCCATTTATCTGTTCATTCTTTACCCCTGAAGATCTTCTGCAGGTGGATGGGGAAGAGGGGGGAGCTGAGGGAGCTATGGGTGCCTGGACACGTGTGAAGGGAGCCACGGACACCTGTAGGTTCCCCCCTCTTATGGTGGTTTTTTTTTCTGTAGGAGCCTCCTCTGCTCCAGAGCCCTTGGGCCATTCAGGGTGGGAACCGTGCCTGAGCCCCAGGGTCATTTATTTTTAGGGTGGGAGTTGTGCCTGGGCTGCTCCATCATGCCTTGTAGGCTTCTGAGGGCTGGTCCAGAGCCCACAGCAGGGTGCGAGGTGTCCCCTGCAGAGCTGTCCTGTCCTGGGCTCCAGGTATGGGTGAACATGCTCCCCGTTGCCTGCAAGCGCTGGGCATATCTGCTCAAGGGGCAAGGGTAGGGCTGAGTGTCTTCTCAGGGGGTTTCTTGGGTTTTTGTTCTTGCCAAGAGCCAATCTTGATGATTTAAACATTTTTTTTTTTTAATTTGCATTGCACGTCTGGTGTAAGGCACTGGGTTTGACCCAGGTCTCAACCCCCCCGTCTGCGCTGGTCCATGGGGGAGCTGGTAACACTGCGTGCTAATGTGCTCCTTCGAGCTGAGGGGTGGAATTGCTACCCATGTCAGGTTTTTGAAGGCTTCAGGTCTACGTGCAAAAAAAAAAATGGCTGTGTCTTCATATCTACCCCATGCAAGGTGGGAACGGTGTTGCGAGAGGTGCTGGGAAGCTGGCTGACGTCCACCGTCACCGTTGTGCTCACTAAAAAATACAGAAAAAAAAATATGTCCCGATGGCCGGGGCGGGAAGAAAGGTGGGGCTGACCTTACCTCTCTGGAAAGCAGCGGGGCTTTGGGCGGTACAAACCAGCACGAGCCCTGGGACCCACCAGAGCAGAGCCTGCGGTGGCGCAGGGGGTCCAAGCAGCGAGATCTCTGCCTGGCGCGAGCTTCCCCTGCACGGCTCCTCGAGGGAAGATGTCCAACAGCACGAAGGTGGGAGATGACAGGTGATGTCTCATTCCTCTCTGATTCCGGCTGAGCTTACTGCTGTAAGGGATGGCGATTTCGGGCCCCGCGGTGTGGTCCCTGGCATACAGCGTCCCCACCAACATCCCCGCTGGGGCAGGCTCGCACAGCAAGTGCATGCTGGTGTGGAGGTCCTGCCGCTTGAATATTTATAGCACCTTTGCTATGTTCATTCTAGCGTTAAACTGCTAATTAATTATGACATTTGTACTACTTCATTTTTCACCGTGAATCTGCAGAACCTGGCAGGCAGTTAATTAGCTCTCTCTATGCAAAGGATACTAAGGAAAAATAATTGCTTGAGGAATCATCATCGCGTTCTTTCAGAAAGGTCTTACCTATGAGCTGGCTTAAAGCTTGCTAGATTTGCACTTTGAAAGATGTCTCTGTCAAAGGCCGCTCCTTTGGAAGAGAGATTTGAAGGAAAAGGTTATCTCCGAGATGTGGCTCAGTGGGTGTTATTTAGTGCTTGTAAGTCCAAGGGAAATCAATTATCTAAACAACTCCTGTTCTGGAATGGATTTCTTTATTCTTCTTTAAATATGTACTCATCTTTGTCTTCGTATTGATGTGTGCAGCCAGCAAACCTGAGATTGCGGGAGGAAATCTGTCCTCCTCCAGGCTTCTCGCAGCTATTGCCCAGGAAAGGGTGAGGGTCTTCCATAGTCATGTTTTTGTTTATTTAAAAACGGAATTTTAAAAATGAGCTGTGGGGGAAAGGTGCTCGCCAACAGCCCCTGCTGTCATACACCAGTCTTCTCTTCCCAAAGGTCTCCTGACCTGACAAACACACGGACCTGTCGAAGCCCCTCGAGGGCTTTGGTGACAGGGCTGGGAGTGCTCGTGGGCCGACGGTGAAGGTGCGTCCTGCCTGTAGGGTTGCCCGGGCTTTTGGATCTTGCTGCTTTTGGGGGGCATTTGCCTGGGCTGGGTCCCTGAGGGGGTTTGGCAGCACGTCGGGGGTCTCCTACCTGGAGCAGGACCCTGGGGCAGCTGCTCCTCTGTTTCTCCCATCTTTGCTGCTGTCTAATGCAGCTTTTTTACGGCCCTGCCAGCATGCCGGGCACTGCTCTTCGTATTTTCTGGCTTCTCCTACAGCAAGAACAGGTCTGTGACCGCTACAGGCTTCTTGGGATAAGGAGCAGGTTTTTATTTTTGGGCAGCAAGGACAAGCAGGAAAACAGAATAATGAAAATGGTATTTGTGCCTGCAGGGATAAACAGGCATTTTCTTAAACAGATTGAAGCCTACAGTGGGTATGCTTGCCCTCAGCACTCCCTTTGAGAAACTTGTTTTATTAGCAGATAGTTACATGTTGAGGTTACAGAAGGAGCATTACAGTAATGGAGTTGACATCTATATAATGGAGTTGACATTTTATTGAAAAGGAAAAAGAAAAAACCTTAACAAACAGAGTTCCCCTCCCTCCCCCTTTCTTTATTTCCTTATTTTGCTGTCATCAGTTGCAATAAGGTACACAAACTTTGAACAGCCGCCGATGCTGGCAATTTAATAAAATTTCATACAGCGGTAGGTGCTTCAGGAATGTTAGCAGGACTAATCAGTCTGCTGTAAACTTGAACTTTGCTGAGAAATCAAGGCAATAGCTTGTTCAACAGCAAATCATAACAATTTGAATCAATTCTTGGCAGCACACTTGTTATTAACTATTACACACAGTCTTGGCTTGCAGTCGGTGTTGGGTGCTTTTAGCAAGAAGTTCAGAATAGGGCTGTCTTCCTGGAGGACAATGCTTCGTTTCTAAGCTAGTTAATGGATGGGCTGTTGGGGCCGCTGGTTAGATCTGTGTTGGTTTTGCACTGAATTGGGCTGGAGTGTAAAGAAGGTTCTCTGCATGCCAAATTCATTAGAGAAGGTTTAGGATAAGAGGGACAAACAAACCCATCTGGGCTTACAAAGATGAAAGAAGGTGCCAGAGCAAGATGCCAGCTGGATTGCAAGCAAGAAAAAAAAGATAAGGAATGGAAACAAAAAAGCATCTTCAGCCTTCGAGCCCATGAGAAGTGTCAATGAAGCGTTGCTCAGACCTTGATCTCCCAGAGCGCAGTTTGGGTTTCTCGTATTAACTGGACAACTGAGTAGGCGGCCACAGCTAGACTGTCACTGAACGGCTATAAAGCATGGAACTTCCTTGCTGTGGAAGATGAGCCATACAGGTCTTCATCTCTGATTTGGGCAATCGAGGAACGGAAATTACCTGTACTTCTCCCTTCTGGTTGCATCGTCCTGGCCTTCACTTGTTCTGGGTGCAGCAAAAGGATCATTTAAGAAAAACAAAAGCTCTCTGCCCCTGAAATGCTTTTCAGAAGTAATACTTTTGTTAATTAAAAAGTTACAAGTCCCTTGTTGGCTTCTGCTCTTCCCTCTGTACTGTAATTTAAGTAACACTTTTTTTTTCCCCCCTTCTGGTAACTTAGGTTCCTACAGCCCATTGACATTTGTATTTCTAATGTAATAATCAAATGCTAAAATACAGAGATTACATTTGGATCAACACATTCAGTTCTTAAACCCTGAAAGTAATTATCTTTTCTCCTGTACAACGAAATGAAAATATTATTCTATTAACCATTAGCAGCTCTATTGTCTGAACGTTGGCCTGTGGCACCGCTTGCAATGTCATCTGCTGCTTCTGTAGACTTAAACCTCGCAAGTTTTCCCACAGCTGGAAACTTTTGGGGAGCTGTGGGTGATCCTTGTTCAGGAACTACGACATACGAGATGCACAGCTCTTCCTGGCAGGTGATAATTGGCTCAAGTATAATGAAGTGTCCATGAAGTGATGAGGCTCTTCAAGGCTTCGTGGCTGAATGTGTAGCTGAGGGCTGGTTAACTCCATTCCTGACGTCTAATTTATGGAAAACTTTTCAGAGCTGTGCAGTTGAACTGAGCCCCTCGAGACACCCCAGGGTGCCCAGAGGCAGACTTGATCTTAGCTGGGGCTTTTTCTTGACCCACTAAATTAAAAACCACAGTGCAGAGAGGCCATTAAACTTTTCAAGAGCTTCTTGCAAATTCACATAAAATGGGGAGAGAGAGAAGGCGGTCGTGTGGCGAGGCTGGAGCCGTTCCCAGCCATTGCGTGCCTGTCTGCACGGTGTTGCTCACGCGATGATGCAAGGAGCAGCCTGTCCCCCGCCGATGGCTGGGGTACGCCCGGCCATCGCTACGGCGTGAGCCCTATGCTGCAGAGGTCCCGTGTCTCGCTCGGGGCTGTGAGTAGCTGTCGTATTTCCATATATTAATGGCTTTTTAGTGCCTGAGCCAAAGCCCATCCGAATGAGCAGAAAATCTGTCAGTGGTCCTTGCTGGCCACTTGCGTGGGCAAGTGTTCAGTTTACCCCGGCAATCATAGCTGTTGCTCGTGCAAACCAGAGGCATGGGGCTGAGCTTAAACAAGGGTTTAAGTTCTGGCCGTGCGAGGCTTGACTCTCTCGTGCGTTCCTGAGCACTCCGCTGTGGTGACGGCTTTCACGCTGCTTGAAAGCAAAAAGCTGTCAGACTATACTGTGTGTGAAACAGATGCAAGTACTGGCTTCCATGGTGGATAAATAACCCAAACAATTTTCTTGCCAAAGAGGTCCAGTTCCATGTGAGTTACTGGGGGGAGATGAGGAGCTGTTTCTCCTTCTCTCAGTTGCAAGGTGATTGCTCAGACATCTGCAGGTAAAGATCCAGGCTGATTTGTAATACGCGTGCCCAAACATAAGTATTCCTAAGCTGTGCTGAGATACTCTTTGTTTTTAAGGTCCAACGTGTTTCAGCCAATGTGGTTTTTATCATATAGCTGTGAAAACTACAAGAGTGGAAGTCTTGCAAGAGCTTCACCCCGACAGTAATCTACACTCGATAGTTTACAGTGGTACAATGCACAACAGATGTTTTAAAACGTGTGACAGTGATCCATGGAGACCTACTGCAAGGTTTCTAGAAGAGACTTCAAACGTTATGTTTAATTTCCTAGTGCTGTGAAGTTAGAAGTTCAAACCCTCCCATCGGCGTGTCCCCACAGTCTTGTAAGAGGCGGGGGTAAAGCCGCGAGTCCTCGTTGGCACCTCCTGATGCACAGCAGCGATTAGGTCCTGCCGGCGGGACCCTGCCTCGGAGCACGCAGCGTGTGCTGTCCTTGGGCCCCGCTCGGTGAGCGGCTGGGGCGTATCTTCGCCGTGGAGGAAGACATCCACAGCGCCAAAGTGTAGGAACGATGTTGATGCAACCCAGCCTGTCGTGGTCCAGCTGGCGTTTTGCCTGCCAGCCTGGAAGGCTGGCGCTAGCCAGGCTTTGCTGTTCGGGCAGCTCTAGAGCATCCTCGGCTGCCGCTGGACTGTCGCAAGGAAGGCGGCGACAGCAGGACTGTATCCCTTGCAGGGGGTGAATGGCCCCGGGAGCAGCTCCCTGGCCAAAGGGGCAGGTACCTTTTTATACTGAGGCAAACGCCACCTTCCCTATTCTCTTCCATTAGCCTGAAACTGAATTCCCTGAAAAAAACCGTGATCGCTTCTCTTGGGAGGGGCTCTCAGCTGAGGGTTACCCGTACCCTTGTCCACAGGGCACTCCGAGCCCATGGAGACCTTCTGGAGCAGGCAGCTGGCGAGTGGACTCGCTGGGCACCTGCAAAAGCTCCCGCACCGTGAGGAACTGGCAGCATTAACTGGTCACCTGCTTCAGAGCTGAGGAAGAAAGGGGTTTAGCCCTTACACTTCCTAATTTAGAGCGAGGTCTTAAAACGAGGGGAATGCTTTCAGCACTGCATCCATAGGCTTTAGCTGTTGTCCAGCACATCGCATGTTAGCCTGTATTGCCCGGTTTGAAATCGTGGTTAAATTCCTTTGGGTTCCTGGCAAATCGAGCTACACAGATGGCATTCGGCTGCCGCCGCGGGCAGGCAAGGGGTCAGTGCCTGGCGCGATCCTGCTGGGTGCCGGGCAGGCAGCGTTTCAGGCAGCTGCCTGCCGATTCCGCCTGTGCTTCCCAGCGTGAAGTGCGACTCTGCCACTTCAGATGAGAAAGGGCCTTGAAGGAAGGCAGAAAAAACATCTTGCTGGAGCCTGAGCTAGCGAGCGCTGTCCGGCTCTCCGGGCATGTGGCTCTCCACTTGAGTCCCTGCGAAACAGGGATGTGATCAAGGCCCACCAAGTATACTTCAGAAAGCATTTGATGCAGGGAAATTGTGCGAGTTGATAAAGAAGTCGATAACGGTGCGTGTCTGAAGTGGAACTTAAGCTAACTGCTGAAAATACTTTGAAAAGCACTGACCACAATTAAGCACTTAATCAGGAGAGAGCTGCAATTTTCTGGGGCTCAAAGTACAAAAATCATGAAGTACAGATCCAGAGATATGAAGGAAAATGTCTCTTTGGCAATTAAGATCCATTCTGCTCAAAGGCTGAAAATGGTATCATTGAATTACTTTTGTTGCACAGTTGATACAGCGAATTATCTAAAAGTAAACCATTGTGCCTAAAATGCCACTCAATGAGTAAAACAGCTTCTCCTGTTCAGCTGTTACTCAGCTCAGCGAATTGCCTTCTGATGGTATCTACTTTCCCTTCTTTAAAATAACATTTTAAATGGACTCTTTTTCCTCCCCCAGGCAATAAAGTGCTGGTTGGAAGGACCCATGCAAGAATACCAAGGATAAGAGGTTTTCCAGGAACTTTTCTACTGCACATAGATGCAATGCCTACCCCAGAGCCGATGTGCAAAGCCCCTGAGGAAGGTGTCGGTGGTCCCACAGGAGAAAGTACCGGGGTACCTGCCCCACTGTTTCTTCGCACTGATTGTTTGGAGGCTGGTTCATCCTCTGTACTTGACCCAACAGGCGGATACGGACTGACTTTCTCCCCCTCTTATCAGATGTGCATCCATGCAACGCAATGGCCAATGCAGTTGTCCAAGCTGGTGACGTGGGTGGGCGAAGAAGCCGAATCCCCACCACGCGGTGCTGAGAGGTTGGAGGGGAAGCTTGGGTGGGTGCAGCCTCCTGCCCCGTGGTCCCCTCCTGGGAGGGCAGGTAAAGGAGGGTGGTCGCTATTGCCCACCACTGGAGCCCAGCCATCCTTGAACCCCCCACGGATCACCCCAGATCTCATGGTAAAGGAAGGGGAGCCTGTGTGTGGCACGCAGAGGTGTGCACGATGTCTCCCAGCCTGCGTTTTTGGAAAGGCTGGACTGCTCTGGCATGTGGGGGGGTTGCCTTGCTGCATGGGAAGCTAACACATTTATCTTGCAGGAATCTGCTGGTGATCCGCTAGAAGGAGGGGTCCTAGCCTCTACGGGTGGCTGGAGTCAAAGTCCCAGGCTTGACTTCACATTTGGTGGAGTCATCCTCCAGCAAGCCTGATGCTAGGAGGAAGATGCTATCCAAAGTACTCCACAACCATGCTGCTAGCAGGTGTCAGCAGGAGGAGCCTGCCTTGGCAGGAGTTGGAGGGAAGATACATCCACGCTGCTCCAGCCCTGATGGCAAACGCCATGGTTCTCTGGCCAGCAACAGGAGAGGATGACGTGATGCCTTCAAGTGGCACCAGAGTGCTGTCACAGGTAGGTCAGTCGCAGTCACGTCTGTCTTGTGGTGGGGGTTCAAGCATCCTGCAAGTGCACTGTGGTGACATCAGGGCCGCGGTGAGCGCTGCCGCTGGTCCCAAGAGAACTGGCTCAAAGGGACGTCATGCTCATGGGTGCCTGTCCTCTCCCTTGTGTCACAGCCATGGCTGGAATCTGCTAATGATGGGTACAGAGGAAAAATGACTGTGCTAGGAACAGGGGCGTGTACCCCTCGCCCTCGGGTCACGCTGGGTTTGAAGGACCTTGTGAGGATGTCTTTGGAAAAGCCTCTCAGTTCCACACGTGCCAGCTGGCCATCGGGGGGTTGGTAGCAAGGCAGTCACGCTGGGGAGATGGCCACAGGGCATCGGTCAGGAGTGGCAGGTAGGATTAACGGGAAGGCACGTTCCCTCTGATTATTTCTTTCCCTCCCAGAGGAGCTGTTGCAATGACTGAGCCGTTGCAAAGCCAGTGCTGCTGTGTGAATGTCTCTCCTTTGTAACCCCAACGTGTTGATAGCAGATCTGCAACAAGTACCACTGGAAGTACTTTGTACTGCAACTGCTGCTGTTTCCACTTATTTTACACTTGGTTATAGATGGTGTTGTAGAGTTTTATTGTTGATTTTTTTTTTTTTTTTACATCTGTGACTTGTCAGAACTCCTTGTTACATCTCCAAGTGCCAATAAATGTGAAGCCTATATCCATCAGTCACTTCTTGTGGCTTGTCTTCCTTTGAGAGCCTGATTCAGTGTCTCCTGAAGTCAATGTGAGTCTTTCCATTGATTCCAGTGGATGTCAAGTCAAGCTCTTCCTTAGACTGAGACGGCAGGCACTGTCTTTGAATCGCCTTTGAGTGTCGTACGCCTGGTATGATGGGACCCTTACTCATCTTGGGGCCCCTAAGAGCTGTATTAACAACGATGGTGAAGTCATCCTAAATAAATGCAGATGAAACCCTTGTATCACGCCACATCTTATATTTTATTTTTGGAGGGGCATAGACAAAATTAGGATTGCTATAACTGCAAGTTACCTCTCTGAGAGCTGTGTGTTTTTGTGTAGGCAATTTAGGAGGTGGGAGAAGACTTAAGTGGCATGTCTTATTTGTTAAAGACTAAGGTTGATAAACAGTGTGGCAAACTAGATAGCTGTATGTATTTTTAGTTACTCCGCTGTGGCGTTCGTTTCCAAAGCTTCGTAAAGCAGCACAGTGTTACGCTAACACAGCCTATAGGGGAGTTAAGGGTAGCTTTTATCCTCTGATGACTAACATGCTGCAGCCAGATGGAATGGTATAAATCTCTTCTTACACACAACCAAGCCAAAACAAATATTATGCAATGATTAAGTGGCAACCCAAACAGAAGCAGGCGTCCTGTGGGCTGAAACAGGAAATCTTGGGTTACAAAACTCAAGATATGTTAATTTAATTTGATTATATATTTGATGGCTATCTGAAGTGGCCCATGAATAATTGATGAACACTAGAAAAAGCTGTTGTTTGCCTTTAAAATCAAGCTGAAGAAAGTAGAAACCGAATATTTAGGAACATAATTACTGTTTGCATGAGTCACGTGAGAGGTCCCCACAGCCTACCGCTGTCCCTGGCGGTGACCGGTCGCAGGAGCTGATGGAAGAGCGTGCGTGGGATCTCCCCCAGCCTGGCTCCATTACTGGTTTATCATAAATTAAGTAAGGCTACCTGCACTCGGTCCAGCCAAGTTCTGTAAATAACTGACTCTTCCACACTCGGGGAGGGGGGGGGAGGGTGTCTGCAGCTTGGGTAACGTGTGAAGCCCCAGTGCTTCGGAAGGCAGCACAAACTGCTGATCGGATCCTCCATCCCTCCTCCATCCCCTCGCATCTCCTGCAAGCAGCCAGGCTAAGGAGACCTGGCAGCTTTGACTCCTGCAGTGTTGCCTGTCTGGAAGCCACGAAGGGCTGCATCCTGCCGAAACACGGGTGAACGCTTGCGTCCTCTCCAGCGAACTCAGACTAGCCATTTAACGCGAACAAAAGGCGCTTGGTAGGGTTGGGTAGCCCCCTCCACTACCAGTTTGTGGAGGGGGGGGAGGAAACCGGTTTTGGTCGTGTTTCTGGCAAGGGGTTATGGTATAGTGCCATTCCCCTCTGCAGTGGGATTTACGAAGATGCTTCTTGTCAAGGAGAGGGCTATCTTTCCCGATTGCTTTTTAATATGTTCTACAGGCTTTGAGAAAAACGTTGTTGAAGATGGGTGTGGGGTGTAAACATACACAGATAATCTTTGTCCTGAGAAGGTTGCTTATCCTGCTCTTGTGACCCCAAGAGACACGGCGAGAGCCACAGTCGCATCAGCACAGCGGCAGCCAAGAAACCGGCTCTTGAGGATGAACCCAAGCTCTGCTCTGCTGTTGCTCTGGAGGAGGAACAACAAAGCAGTTCTTCAGCTCTTCTGTGGCTGAGATGGAACAGGAACCTCCCGAAACCCAGGTGGGTACCACTTTCTGCATTTACCTGATGTAGCCAGAGCGTGAGCAGAGGACGACATTGGGACTGAACTTCTCATGCTTTGCATAGCCAAGCGTCTCTTCAGAAGATGCAATGACTTAAACTTTATTGGTGGTGCTACTGAAAACCAGGTCTTTCGCATTTCCAAAACCCTTGTTTCAAATATATGCAAAGACCCATTTGCTTCAGTTTCTGAATTAGATTGCGATTTATTTCACATGAAACACACCCAAATAATGACTGTGGTGAGTGAGAGCTGTGATGGTGGAGCTGCCCCCACCTGATGAACTGCTCTTAGTCTGAGCTGGTCCCGGATCCCCTCCCAGCACCTCCAGGACCTGCCACCAGCCCTGTGTCCCAGGTGGTTGGTCACCTCCACCACCGGCACAAAGCCGGCCCCTGGCATCCTGCTGCCCACCACCAGGCACGTTGCCCCTCTCCGATGAAGGATGTTTGGCAAATGAGTCCTGACTGGTGTATGCGGTGAATATGATTTCAGGGTAAGAAGGCAGGTCAAACCCCATGGAAAGCTGGAGACATGACAAGGGTCAGATGTCAGCGCTTTCCCTGAAGAACTGAAGAAAGTGTGGCATATTTTTCTCGCGGTGAAACTGCGTAGCTCAGCTGCAGAGCAAACAGCATGACTGAAGGCTACGCATCCTTACTTGCCAATGAGAGGGCTGAAATGAAAGGGGTTACCTGGCAGTGACTTCTTGCTATTGTAAGAGGTAGTAAACAAGATAAAGGTAGAATAGGGAAGATGGGTAAATAGTCATTCTTAAAATAAAATAAACATCAAACTTTTATTTGTCTGGGCCTTTGAAGGAGCACAATAGCCAAAGGCGCATGGGGAGGGCAGAAAGCATTATTTACTCCAGGAAGCGATGGTGAATTATACAGAAAGTTGTCCGGGAGCTCCTCCGGAGCTGTGACCTGCGGTGATTTGTGAAGAAGAGAGCACGTTCGTAGCAGTTTGCTCTCAGCTGAAGCAAGTGTTACACCCCACGGGCTCTAATGGAGAGGCGCTGGTTTCCACTAGCTGAAGATCTGACCTCAGTAGTAACTGAGAGGTAAAAGCAAGTAGATGGGGAACAAAAGCCTATCTTTAGCATACTTTAAAGTCCTTAACCTAGATACAAAGCATGGCTATAAATGAAAAGACAGCCCTAGAATTTTAGTTTAAGCCAAACAAAATTGACTGGTTATGGAAAAACAGTCTTATTTACTGCCAAGCTTCAGCTTTACATTTGAGCTGAAAGGGGGATAAAGTTTAACAGTGATTACTTTTACGTTCCTATTTAAATACTTGCACGATGGTTTTAGCTGAATGGAAAGTCTAGACTAATTTAGGTTTTTTTATGACAGTGGTAAAAAACTGATGATATGTTGGGCCAGATGGCTTAAAACATGCCATTGAGTTGATTTATTCCTTCACAGATGCTGGGGGGTGTCCAGAAAAAAATATTTTCCAAGGTCTAAGTCTTCCAAAAGCAATAGCATTCTTTAATGAGGTTAATGAGTGTCTTCAGACTTTGGTGGGCTTGGGATCAGCAGGAGATGGACCCGTACGTAGCGGTATAGATTGAGCTTGATGTTTATATGCTTTTTGCTGAAGCATTTTCACAGAGCTGATATGCCACTGCCATAATCGTTTTCTTTAAATCCCTTCTGAAAATTTATGCTCGCACTGAAGACAATAACGTCGTGATTTTGTGATCGTGTGTACCAGCTGGCAGTCACTAATTTGCTACTAATTTGTTCCGGAGTGAGTTTGGACAGACCAAATTTTGACCAGGTTTCTGTCAAATTGGACCACACAGCCGGTTGTGACGTGTAATGATCAGGTTGTTGTTATTTACAGGTTGCAAACACAGAAGGACTTGGTTCAAGAAGAACGGAGAAGAAGAAAAAATAATCCTGACTGTTCTGGACTGCAAAAAGGCAAAATGACTTTCAATATTACCATTCCTCTGTCATTTTAGATTAATTTTGTAATCCATCTATCTCCATTGATTTGTTTTTCCCAAGTCTTTACATTGGGAGGGGGGGGCACATGGTTACGGTATAGGGGCAGTACCCAGCGCAAAATGCACAGAGTGGTCGGGTGCCTGCTGGTACAGACTGGGTGACCATCCGTGCGTTGCTTCTCTTTCCCTCCTCATCTTAATCAGCTTGGTTGTTCTTTGTTGACCCTGGGTTGAGTTTTATTTTTGCCTCATCCTGATACACTTACCATAAGAGAGCCAAAATACAAAAAGCTGGGGATGTTTCAGTTGGTGTTTTGTCCATAATATGGAGTTTTAAGTGGCCTCGCTTGAGAGGGACACATCGAGTAGTCTTCTGAAAAATGCAGCAAACAGCTGCTATCCAAAGTCACCGCTAATGATAACATTGAGTTCTCTTTTGTAGTGGATTTTCATCCAGCTGTTACCTAACTCTGAAAGGGACCATCAAAGGCAAGTTCCGCATTTATCCATTACTTCAAAAAGCATCACATAAACCGTGAGTGAGTCTTTCTTTTGACCTTTAAAACCTTTGTCCTTGGAAATCGGTGGTAAGAATTGCATGAACCGAACATATTTTCATCCCGGCCGAAATGCTGCTGTGGCCGGAGTAAATTAATGAGACGTCTAGCACTGCCAGCACCACTTTCCTTGCCTTTCTTTAAATGTGTGTGTGAATTCATGCACGTCGCACATATAAGCGCATATAGATTTAGATTATCGGTGCTCACGATGGATGAGCGTGTGAAGGCAGCATCAGCGGGGCAAAGGATCTGTGAGGGTGGAATGGATGGACAACACCATTTTCCCCTTTCTCAGTCCATTTGGAGGGCTCGAGGACACCCTTTCCCACCTCTCCTGCCTGGGAGGCTGTGCTCGGCTCTCCAGGGGCTTCAGGCCGCTGCTGGTGATGGGAGTGGAGCGTGGTGATGCAGGGTGAGGTGGCAGTCCTCTTTCCACTGGCTGTCACACACACCCAAGAGGTGGGTTGAAGGAAGGAGGAGATCTCAGCTCTGCAAAACTTGGGCTGGTTTTTGGCAGAGCCAGGGTTTCCCCCCAGCATCTCTAACAGTTTACTGGAAGATGCTGAAGATGTGGTTACCTGGCATGCAAGCGTAAGCAGTGGGCAAGAGGGGAAGGGCTGGTGTGATATTCCCTTCATCTGAGCTCTGTGGCAACCTCTAAAATCACCAGTAATTCCCTTTCCTTCCTCACCTGCCATCGTGGTACTTGAGTGTGAGAGTGATGGGTCTGACATGTAGCCACTGCCTCTCTCCACCTGGGAGGAAGGCAGTGTGGGAATTCCAGAAATCTTTGGATATACATGGTGCATGCTGAGCTCTGCATACGCCTCTCAAAGGCAATGTCTCATCTCACTTCTAGGGCAAAGTAAGGTCGGGTTAGAAGTCACTTGTTTTGTACATAAATGGGTCTTCTAGGATCACTCTGTGGGCTGTGATTTACACCCAGTTCAGTCAAGGGAGCTACAATATACTTTTAACTAGACTCACGGCTGTTGCTGGCTTGTGTGAATATACCTGGAGGAAAAAACCCTCAAGGGTTGCTTTGCTGCAGCTTTATTTGAAAGCACATGTTTCAGGATGATTCCTGCCATATTTTCTGAACTGAGCATATTTCTGCTTGTGCTTAGGTTGTGGAATGGAAGCTGCACCACGGACTGGACTTTCTCAACCCCTGGAGCGATTACAGAAGCGGAAGCGTAAAGGGGAGGAAGAGGAATTAAGCAAACCCAATGGCTGCTGCACGACATGAGCTTCCTTATCTGGCAAGCGGGGGCAGTTGTCCCTGCAGATGCAGTGGGGAGCCACGCGCCCCGACACCACGGTTCTCTTGGGAGCGGGTCTGGTCTGTGCCCAGGCAGCAGTGAGACGCTTCTTTAAAGAGCGTGTTTCTCCCGTTGCGTGCGTCGCAGGTGCCTCTCGTGTCCCACACCGTTGCGGCGGCATCCCCTCGTTTGCAGCGTTATCTGGCTCTGCGCTCCCCTGGGAGCAGCGCCGCACCGTACCCCTTTGGCTCGCTGAACACGGAGCAGGGCAGGTCGTAACTGCACCAAAGAGGGCCAGGAACTTGCTTTACCCCGCGAGATGTGGTGCCAAGTCTTTCTCCACGGTGTAGCAGAGGATGAAGACGGGGCTGAGCCTTGGATAGAGGATATGAGGGATTTAAGGCTGTTTTTATCAAAAGTATACTGAAGCTGATACATTACTTGGTCTGATCTTGGGTAACAAATCATGTGTGTGTTTATCTTTTTTAGGAGTCGGTGGCTTTCAGGCTTTTTGCTGGACAACTTTAACTGAAGAGAGGGGGAGAAATGTCTGAATAAGAAAATAGCTGGGAAGCTCCATGACTGGGGAAGTTTTCTGGGGATTTTTTTACAGTCTGGGACAACAGGAGATGAACTCTTTTCCTGCAAAAGACTTTTTCCTGCAAGACGTGTACAATGCATCCCGAAGGTCCTGGGGAGGGAGAAGCTCTCCTCTGCACTGTTTGCAGCCCGCGTCTCTCCATCAGCCTTGGTCAGCGCTCGCATCGGCGGTGTGACCGCAGGGCAGGGGCCGGGGGACACAGCCCCTGCCACCGCCTCAGGGGTGGCACTGAAAGGATGCTCCGGTAACCCGGGGAAGAGGCAGGGACTATCCTGGCAGCTTGGTGCTGTAGAGCACGCCGTTCCAAGGAACGATCACCAGTACCGCTTAGTTTACTAGTACAGGTACAACCTTAGATGCTAAAAAGATCCTGTGCTTTAAGTCCCCCAAACCTCTCCCATCCTACGTACTCCGTGTGGTCAGAGCGGGTTTTGGTATGTTAAGATGCTTGAATTCTTTGTATGCTTGTTTCTTAGAGTTAGATTGGTGTACTTTTGGTTTGTGTTCTTTGCACTAAAAGAAAAAATAATAATCAGAATAGGCATACACTGGTTTATTTCAACTGTTCTTTCCTTAAATAGCTGAAGTAGTTCAGCCTGTTTGATCAGACCGAGCTGTGGTGGTGATAATGCGATTTTACACAATTTGTTCTGAGCAGCTTTGCTTGCAGTTTTTATCTCATGGATAACTTTCTCCCTGAAATGGTGCTAAACCCCATGAAATACAGCAGATCTCTACGCAGAATCAAGGGACTCTGTTTAAGTGAATCTGTAACAATTCAAGGCAAGTTTCTCTGGGCTCTTGGATTTTTGCATCATATATTGAATGTTTTCCGTTGATAGCATTGACATGATTTCTAGCAGTTAAATCCCATATATGTAAGTGGAACTCTAGGGTCCGTTATATGCACCCCACCTACTTCAGACTGCTCAAACCTTATTTGTGTAAAACAATAAAATATGCTAAACATTAAAATGGAGGTGTGAGAACTCATGTTTTAAACTATTTTTGCCTGATGTGTAAAACCTTTTTTGAAAGAATTTATGGTCAGATTTGCATGCTGGTGTGGCCCCGTGGCACCTCGAGGGGCACTGCACGTCGATGCTCACCCGTATCCGTGGGACAGGCCTTGCAGAGTGCTGCGGAGCCTGTGGTCAGCCTGGGAGCCTGCGGGAGGGCAGGGTGCTGCACCCAGGCTATAACCCGCTCTTCAGGCTTAAATCCTTTCTTTTCCAACCAAGCACTTGTCCTTTGCACCTGGAGCACCCCAGGATCTCTGAACCTGCTGGTCATTCAAATGTTTTGGGGGGAACAACCTGTCCCAGGCATGGGTATGGCCAGGGAGGAGGAGGAGGAGGGGGGCTGCTGCCTGAAAGGGCCATGATGGGGGGGGGGGGTCACCAACAGGGAGGTCCCTCCTGTCCTGTCCAACCCCCTGGGCCACCTGGTGTGGGCAGCAGGGAGAAACCTGGGGCGGTGAGCTGGTGCTGGAAGCTGCTGCTGAAGCCTTTTGTGTTGGGAAGTGGGGTGACGGCCACCCCTCAGGTAAGGTCCGACCACTCGGGAGCGGCAGCAGAAGAAATGCTCGAGTGTCACCCCAGGTGAGTGACGGCTGCCAGGCCAGCTTGTCTGCAAAGCCACAGCACCGGCTGTGCAAGGTGGGAGCAGCGTGGGGAGGGATTGTGGGTGGGCGCACCTCCGAGGGGCGGCTGGCCAGGGAGGTCTTCACCCCGGTGGCCCCAGCCAGCGGGCACTATAAGCACACCTAGAAACAAACATAATATACACACACATATACATATAAAAAATGAAGAGAGCCAGAATTGTTGGCTCTTTCTATAGAAAGTATCGTAGTTAACAGCTGTTCTGCAAAAACCAGCAAGTTCACCGTCACTGGGTGGTGAATCTGCTGAATGGAAGTCTTGCTGTTTACTGAATTAAATGCAAAATTTAGTGATGCATCACCTGGTGAGAAATAAGTACAGAATGGATGAGCCTGTGAAGAAAATGGATCTTCCTGGGGCTGGAAGTGGGTTTTCTCCTGGGGAAGAAATGGAGATCTCTGTTTTGGAGAGTGCTTGTCGTGCTCCACTCCACAGAGGATGGTGGAGCAGCCCTGGTTGTGCCCCAGCAGGGCTGCAGCACGGAGGTGAGCGGTGCCAAGCCTTGTCCTGGCAGTTTGTTTAAGTGAGGGCTGTATCTGTTTCTCCTAAAGCATTTCCTAATGGGGTCAACCTGGGGAGGTCACGCAATGCTGCTCTTGGGAATGGGAGTTGGTGCTTTCCCAGAATGGAATTTTTTTTTTTTTTTGTTACAAAGGTGTCCGAACTTGCTTGCTATGAGCTTTTAACCTGCTGCTCAGATATTTTCAAAGGCTAGAAGTGGGGACAAAACCATAGCTTGGACTCTTGTTTTTGACACTAAATGTGAGTATTGATGTTGTTTTAAAGCTTGTTTTGGCTAACACAACAAGCCGGATAGCAGAGGGAGGGGAGAAAGCACAGCAGAGCATCCCTGTGGCTATTGCCCAGTGCGGTGGGCTATCTGCTGGTGGTGGGGAGCCTTGCTAAAGGCAGAGCAAGGGGAGCCAGGGGCTACTGTTCAGCCTTTCCCAAAGTGCTTTTGAGTCGGATCATTCAAAAAAAAAAAAAGGGATGCCCTTAAGCACCTTACCTGCCATGCTTAGAAGCCTCACTACCTTCGAGCGTGGGAGCTGTAAGTGTCCCTGGGGCATTCAAAAGCAGTTAAGGCTGTGGCTGCCCACTGCCTGGCTTCATGCAGGGGTGGGAAGGGAAGGAGTGCTGGCAGGAAACCGTGCATGCGCTGTCCCTTCATCTTCAGCTCTCTGAAATGCTGTGATGTCCTCACTGGTTGGTTTGTTCTTCTGGTGTGGTTGATGCTCATAACGATGAGTATTATACTCATAAGGTGAATGCTTTGCACCCAATCAGACATAGCGTTTGCTGCAAAGATGGGTTCCTAGGTCTTGAGGGTCTGCTTGACGCCTCAGGCCGGTGGGGACAGAAGGGGTAGCAGTACCACCAGTGTGGGTGGCAGGAGTCCCCGCTTCTATCGTGTCTTGCTCTACGTAAGGATTACAGGATAGGTATTTTCACATCATGACTTCACACCTTGAGCTCTGCGCTGTATTTCAAAGCGATGGCTTGGGACCCATGGCGTAGGCCCAAAGGTGCTCCCTCCTACGGGGGGAGAGGCAGGGTGCTGGCGGGACCCTCCCCACTAACCCCCGGAGTGCTCCCCATCCTCCCCCGGCCCATCCATCCCCTCCGGGCTGCTGCGGGGTCACCGGGCGGGCGTGAAGGCCCCTTCCCCGGGGGGGGGTGACGCTGTGAGCAGGCTCCCGGCGGCGGGCGGGACCCCTCCTCCCCTCCGGGGACGGGGGGAGCGGGTCCGGGGGGGGTGGTCCCGGGGGAAGCCGCGGGGGCGGCCCCGACGGCGCGTCCCTTATCCAGCAGCGCCGCCGTGCGGCGGCCCGACGGGGGGGGGTGGGGGGCCGGTGCCCACCGCCTGGGCTCCCCCGGGTCCCCCCCCCGGCCCCGGGGAGCGCGGAGGGGCAGGGGGCCGCCGCCCCTCCTCCGCCGGCCTGCGCGGGGCTCTGCTGCCGCCCTGCGGCCGCCGGCCCCGCTCCGGGGGGGGGTTGGTATCAAACCAATCCTTCCCGCTGCGGAAGGCGATAAACCCTTACCCTGGTTCCTTCGCAGGCAGATAGCGGCGGGCCGCTTGGCTGGGGGGGGCTGCGGGGGGCTGCGGGGGTTTGTTTGCAGATGCGGGGGTAACGGGAGGGGATGCGGGGAGAGCATCGCGTCCTGCAGCCGCAAGTGCACGTTTCCTGAAATACCGCCCGGGGCCGTATCTCGCCGCTCCAGCCGCACCGGGGGGGTGGGGGTGAGGGGGGCGGCGGCCCCCCTGTGTCCCCCCGCAGCCCTTCCCCACCGGCCCCTTAATAAACACCGCCGAGAATTGCCCTTATACTTTGTAAATATTGGATTAGCTTTTCATTGACCGTCTCTCTTGAAAAGACCCGAAAAATCCACACCGGTTCCCAACTAAGCCAAACAGTCAATAGGTGACGAAAGTTAAGTTATTTCCAGGGCTTAAGGGGGCTTCCAGCTCATTACCGGGTTATCGGAGGCGCCTAAATAGGTCCTTCCCTGCAAGCGGGTGGAGGAAGGAGAAAAAAAAGGGGGGAAGAAGGCAAGGGAGCGGAGCCCCGGGAGCGGGGCGAAGAGGGGCCCGAAGCCCGGGCTCAGCTGCTCGCCCGCTCCGAGCGAGCGCCCGCCTGCGCCCCAAATCGCGATCCGCGGAGCGCGTCGCGATCGGCAGCCGGCGTGCGGCTCCGCGGGCAGCGCCCGGGCGGAGGAGAGGGGCGCGGGGCCGGCGGCGGGGCCAGCGGCGGGGCCAGCGGCGGGGCCAGCGGCGGGGCCAGCCGGGGCTGCTGCCGCCAGCGCGGGCGGCAGGGAGAGGGGGCGGAGGGGAAGCCTCATCCCCGCGCTGCGGGCCCGCTCCGGCAGCGGAGCCACCGCGGGTCGCGGCAACGGCCCCGCGCAGCGCTGCGCATCCCGCTGCCCTGCCCTGCCCTGCCCTGCCTCTGCCTCTGCCCTGCCTCTGCCTCTGCCTGGGTGCGGAAAATGCCAGGGATGACCTGGTTGGGGGGTCCCCCTTTTTTTTCTTTTTTTCCTTTTTTCTTTTTCTTTTTTCTTTTTCTTTTTTCTTTTTTCCTTTTCCTTTTTCTATTTTCCTTTTTCCTTTTTCTTTTTCTTTTTTCCTTTTTCTTTTCCTTTTTCTTTTTTCCTTTTTCTTTTTTCCTTTTTCTTTTTTCCTTTTTCTTTTTTCCTTTTCCTTTTTTCATTTTCTTTTTCTTTTTTCGTTTTTCTTTTTTCTTCCCTTTTTCCTTTTTCCTTTTTTCTTTTTCTTTCTTCTTTTTTTTTTCTTTTGGCCTCCCTTTCTCTCCCTCCTCCCTCCCCCCCCCCCCCGCCCCGATGGCCTGCCTTGCACAACGAGGAGCTACGACAAGAAAGAGCCGTTTCTCCGGGGGAGAAGCGGGACGTGCCAGCCCGCCGCTCGGTACGGCCGGGCCGCGCCGGGAGGCAGCCTGCATAACATTACCGGCCCTCAATGCAGCCTTGTTCTGCTGCCCGCCGCAGCCTCCGCGCACCGCGGGCAGAGCAGGCAGCGCGGGCAGAGCGGGCAGCGCGGGCAGCGGAGCGAGCGGGCATCGCCTTGTGCTTTGCGGGGGGGAGATGCGCTTGGGTCGGGGGGGGTCTAATTTCCTGTGAAATGAGAGAGAAACTTGTCAGCGGGAACTGGGAGAAGAGGAGGGCCTCTGTTAGTCTTCAAAGAGAGAGGGAGAGAGGAGAGAGGGAGAGAAAGAGAGAGGGATTCTTTTTCCTTGCCCCCCCCCCTTTTATTTTTTTTCCAGAATAGATATAGCACGAATTTTTAATTCGTCTTCCTTTCACAGACAACAATGCTGGTTTTGAAAGCTGGGCACAATTTGGGTTTTGTGAGGGGTCCCCCGGCCCAGCTGGCCATATGGGATACAACATGTAGAACATGCCTAACAATGAGCACGAGTGACAGCCCTAACAAAACGCAAAGGACACTGCTCCCTGACTCCGAGATGGACTGCCACCCATAAATGAATTGAATGGCCCTAAAAAGAAGGGGGGGAAGGCACAGGGAGGGGGCCCACCCCCCCCAAACTGTCTCTCCTTTTTTTCTCCTCCCCGGCCCGGCCCAGCCCTGGCTGCCTTTGCCTCCGTCTCTTTAATATGCACGCCTCTAACATGCTCACCTCCCTGCCTCCCCCATTGTGCTGTTTTGTGAAGTCTACTGTATATTGTGCAAAGATAGACTGCCCGGAGCTGGCCCGGCAGCATGGGAGATATAAGGCCACGGAGGTTAGGGCCACACAACTGGTTTTATAGACTTAGCAGAGCCTGGGGGAAAAAAAAAAAAAAAAAAAGAAGAAGAAGAAAAAAGTGACGATTTTCCTTCTCTCCCGCTCCTGGCTCGCACGCTGGGGCTGGGGAGGGAAAACCCGCACATGTCCGTGGAGACCCGCAGCCGGGGCGCGGGTCCGGGACCCCGGCGGAGCCTCCCCGGGCTGGAAAGCCGGCTCGCCGCTTGCTCGGCCGGCTCTGCTCGCTCCCGGTGAATCAGCCGGGGCCGCTCCGCCGCCTTGCTCCGCCGGTGCGCGGGCAGGTTGCCGGCGCCGTCCCCGCCGCGAAGCCGAGCAGCTCCCCGGCCTCGGGTGGTTTGGATAAGGGCTCACCCGGAGGGAGGCGGGGGGAAGGAGGAACGAGAAAAGAGGGGGAAGGAAAAAAAAAAAAAAGGGAGGAAAAGGAAAAACCACCCCGCCGAGCGCGGAGGCCGTGCCCGGGGCCCGGTGGGCGGCGGAGGCTGGGCCGGGGCGGGGAGGCGCGCAGGGGCACGGCGGGGCCGGGTGCCGGGGCCGGTACCCAGCATCGCTCTGCTTTGGGGGTGAACTGGCCCGGCTCGGCTCGGCTCGGCCCCGCACAGCCCCGGCGGGACGGGGCGGGCGCTGCCCCGGCCCCGGCCCCATCCCACCGGACAAGCCCTTTTTTGTTTGTTTGTTTGTTTGTTTCTTAAGCACCTTTGCCATCCTAAAACAGGGCAGGGGAGGGCGAGGGAGCGCACGGCCGCCCCGGCTGTGCCCGGACCCGCTCCCAGCCGCGGGCTGCGCCTGCCCGAAACCGGCCCTAACTTCACCGGGGCCGGGCTCGGTCCCGTTTCACCCCGGCTGAGCCGCCCAGCCTGCCCCAGCTCCGCCTCGCCTCTCTCTTCTCCCTTATCCCCCCTCCCCGTTTTTTGGGGGGTGCCCCAGGTGTTAACCCTTTCCCCCGACCTGCCTGAGCCGCCGGCGCATCCCCGAGGGCTCACCCCGAAGTTCCCGCGCTCCCCCCGCGCAAACGGCCTCCACCCGGGGAGGGGGCGTCGTGGGGAGGCCGGTATCCCAACCCTCCGGCCGCACGGGGAGCACCGGGGTGGATAAAAGCACAATCACGGATATAAAATAAATCTCTCCCCCCCGCCTCGTTTTTCGCCAGCTCCGGGTGTCGCGGAGGAGCCGGGCTGAAGCCGCCTGCCCCGGAAAAAGCCGCTTTCTCCCGAAAAAAGGCGGGCGGGGGGGGCCGTGGGGCCCTGCTCGGCCATGTCTCCCCGCGGGGGCCCGCCCGGCCCCGCCGGCCCCACGCCGGGCTGAGCCCCGGGATGCGGGAAGGCGGCCGCGGGTACCGGCCTCACCGAGAGGTCGAACAAAAACGGTTCGTCGTTGTTATCGGTTCCTTCTCTTGGTTTTTTTTTTTTTTTCCTTGAAACACCGTTTTCTTTTTTTTTTTTAAATTAAAACTCTTAGTAAAATATCGAAAGCCTGGGTCCGCACACAATGAGCCCGCTGTCCTGCGGCGCCGAGCAGAGAGGGCTTTAATCCGCGGTTCTTTTTCCTCCGCTCACATTTACTGGGGAATAGTTGTGCGCAAACCCCAAATAAGATAAAACAAAATGAAAGCCCTGGCTGCTACCCACGGCAGCAATAATCACAACGAGATAGAAAAATACGCCCGCTAATAGTTGTGGGGGGTTACAGGCGGCCGAAAATTGCCCGAGAAGGGGGAGCGATGGGGATCTCCGTGTCGGGGTGCCCGTCACGGCGGCCGCGCCCCGGGCCACGCACGTTCCTCACAAAACCACAGGAGCAGCGGGGGGGTTTTATTCTTTATTCTTTTTTTTTTTTTTAATTGTGACGATTCCCCCCCCCCTTTTATTTTAGTTGTAGGTAGACAGGACCACTCTGAATGGCGCAAAAATTTCTGTAAACAATGACGCACAAAAACACCTCCCCTCCCTTCCCCCCGCCTCCCCCCGAAATGAAACCGAGCCCCCCCCCAAAAAATATGGAGGGGAAAAGAAACGGGAGAGGGAAAAAAACCCATAATAATAATAATAATAATAATAATAGCAATAATAATAATAATAATAATAGCGTTTCCCTCTCCATTCCTTCCCCCGCAGTTTTGATTTTATTTTTGGAGCATCAGTCAGTCTGGCTGTCTCTCTCTCTCTCTCTCTCTCTCTGATTTCTGTTTTTCCTCCTTTTTGTGTGGGGGGGGCCGTGTGTGCGTGCGCGCGCTCCCCTCCAGCCTTCACCAAGTCCATTGCTGAGCTTGTACCAAATGGTGTGCTGTGGGGTACTGGGGGTTGCTGGTAGCGCTGTACTGGGCGTTGTATTGCATATGCTGTAGAGACTGGGCGCTATAGGCGGAGAAGGGGATTCCCGTCTGGAAAGTCGCGGCTGCCAAGTCCTGAGCTTTGAGCGTGTGGCAGGGCTTGCCGTCCCTGACTAAGACCGGCACGGCCACCCGCCGCGGGGAGGGAAGAGGAGTCACTTCCATACCTTTCTCGGCCCGGGCCCGCTTCATCTTGTAGCGGTGGTTCTGGAACCAGATCTTCACCTGGGTGGGGGTGAGGCGGATCAGGCTGGCCAGGTGCTCCCGCTCCGGCGCCGACAGGTACCGCTGCTGCCGGAACCGCCGCTCCAGCTCGTAGGTCTGCGCCTTGGAGAAGAGCACCCTCCTCTTCCTCTTCTTCCCCGCGTCCCCGCCGCCCGCCGCCTCCTTCTCGTTGTCGGGCGACTCGTCGGCCGACGGCTCCGGCGACTTGGCGGAGGGGTCCTGGCCGCCGCCGCCGGCCGTCAGCCCGTGCACTGCGGAGAGTCCGGCCGAGAGAGCCCCGTCAGCGGGGGGGCTCCGCGCCCCGCGCCCCCCGCCGCCCCCCGCGGCCCTCCCCGCCGCCCGGCCGCGGGGGCTGCGCGGCTCTGCCCCGCCGGGGGGGATGGAGGAGGCACCGGCCGGGGCTCGGCCAGCCGTGGCGAGCGGCAACCCGCCCCCCCTCGCCCCCGCCGCCCGGGGAAGCCCCCGCGGGCGCGGGGCAGCTCGGCGCGGCGCTGCCCCGGCCCCGGCCCCGTTCCCGTTCCCGTTCCCGGCCCCGGCCCCGGCCCCGTTCCCGGCCCCGGCCCCGGCCCCGCGGCGCGGTACTCACGGGAGTACTGGATGCCCTCGGCGCTCGCCAGCCAGCGCGTGTAGGGATTATCGCTATTATCATAGAAAGGGTTCTTCAAAGGCAGCGACTGAACAGTGTCCAAGGGGGTTTGTCCCAAAACTCCCGCTTTCTTGGGCGGCTCCGGCGCCTCGCTCTCTTCCTCGCCGCCCTCCGCGGCGGAGCCGTCCTCATCGTTGGTGTCGGGGAGGTCCAAAATGTCCTTCACCGAAAAGCCCGTCTTTGTGTTGGTCAGAGACATGTTCCGGCCAAATTTAGGCAGGAAAGTTGGAGGGGCAGCTTCGCCGACCCGCCGTGTCACGGCCGCGGGCGCACACGCGGAGCGGCGGCGGCACCAGCGCACACGCACACGGCAGCCGGGGGAGGAGGCTGCGGGGCGGCGGCACGCGTGGAGGAGGGAGAAAAACCCAGCAGAATAATGTAGATATAGAGAAAAACAACCGAAGGGCTTCGTACGAAAGAAGAAGCGGAGCCCCGGCCGCAGCGGTGGATCTCCGCGGTGGTGGTTTCTACGGGCTCGTTCTGCCACGGGGGGAATTCAGAGAGCCGGAGCAGCAGCTGGCTTCGGAAATAGTTTGTAACTCCAGGGGAAAGGGGGAAAGACACGCCAAAAAAAAAAAAAAAAAAAGAAAAAAAAAAAAAAAAAAAAGATCACTTCTGGATCCTGCTTAGACACCCCGAACCCGTGCCTGCCGCTGGAAGAAACCGAGCCATTGCTGGAGCGAGCAGTCCATATAAGGCTGGTCCCCACACATGAACCTGCCGAGAGGAGGGAGAAAAAAAATACATTAAACCCGCGAAAGGTTGGCCACGTGTGGGCGGGTCTTGGAAGTCAAGTGGATGAAGACAGTGTTTGCAGATGTGAAATTGCGGGTTTTGGGCGAGCTCCGAGCTTCCACCATTGGTGATGAGTGGTATAACGTGTCAGTTAATTACCGGCGTGGGGAGGGCCCTTCCGCGCGTGTGTGTGTGCGTGTGTGTGTGTGTGTGTGTCAGCCAGAGAAGGAGGGTGTGAGTTTCTTTTTTTTAAACGCAGTATTTACATACAAAGAGCCTCGCACACCAGCCCCGTATTCCGCACACTCCGAAGTGTGTTTTCCACCGATTGCCTTGAAAAGCAGGGAGGGGGAAAAAAAACCCACCCGAATGGGGGGGTGGTGATAAGGAGCGAGGGAGGCTGCGTGCGCGGGTTCCCACCCCTCCCGCGCAGCCTGCGCGCCCACGCAGACCCGGGGGCAGCGTTTTCGCGCGGGGACGCGCTGGAAGCCCCGCGCGGGACCGAAGGGAGAGGCGGCTCAGATGGCAAGAGACCAACTTATCTAAACCGCCTAGGTCAATATTTTGGTTGAGGCTTAGGGATGAACGCTGGAAATTAAACAGCAAGTAATTGATTCTAGTTTGCTCCGAAATTAACCGAACTGGCAAAATGCGATCGTCAGCCGCGACCCGGGGAGATCCGGGAGGTGCTTACTTGGGGGGGGCTTTATTTGAAGAGATCTCATTGATTTTGCCTCCTTCGTCCGGGGCATAAACCCCAGCCCGTTTGGTTAAGTCAATGGGCCGGAGCCCAACGGACTCTCAAATACGACCGAATTACATTTTTTTTCTGTCCTTTTTTCCTTTCTTTTTCAGGCCCTGGGGAAGGAGGGGGATAAAGAAGGGGTCGCTTTCCGGAAGGGCGTTTTGGCAGGCCGGGTGTCCAGGTGGCACACACCCACACCCACACCCCCACCCACGGCGCCGGCAGCCGCGGAGCCCCGCAGCATCCCCGCAGCGGGGCCCGGCGGAGCGGCGCGGAGCGGAGCGGGGCCGCGCTGCGCGGCCGCGGAGGCTCCCCCTGCCCGGCGCGGGGCTGCAGACCGCCCCCTCCCCAACTTCTTCCCTCTCTATCTGCCTGCCACCAACTTTTGTTTTCATTTTCCTTCTTCCTTCCCTTTCCTGCACCCGCCGAGGACCCTTGGCCGTGCGCACCCTCGCCGGGCACGGTCCGGACCTTCCCCTTCGCCTTCCCCTCCTTCCCCTTCCCCTTCGCCTTCCCCTCTTTCCCCTTCCCCTTCCCCTTCCCCTTCCCTGAACAGCCCCGCAGCCGGACCCCGGCCCGGGACGGGCTTGTGCGTGGGGATGATGGTGCTGTGCGGAGGGGTGTGTGTGTGTGTGTGTGTGCTACAATCTGGGAAGGGGCTTCTCACCACCGCCTTTATTTCTGGGAAAGAAAAGTTGACCGAGTTTCTCTCCCAGGCGGAGGGAGCGGGGATGGGGCTGCTGCTGGTGGGAAGAGGAGGAAGACGGTCCCTCAGACATCCTCCTATTTGCCGATCGATGTATCCGCACCTTCCCCTCCTCTCCCTCCCCGCTCCCCCCATCTTTCCTGCCCCAGCCCCCAGCCTGCCTCCCATAAAGTATGTGATGTGGCTGACAATGCCCAGGGATTTTTTTCCCCCCCTTTTTTTTTTTAAGCGAGCCCCTGAGCACATCCTGGGTGGTCGGACCCGCGCAAACACAAATACAACCCTATGGCTAAGCTGGAAACAATGTCCGCAATGTAGACAAATGTCCGGCTTCTGTTGGAACCCTTTGTCTCGGCGCAGTTTTTGCATTTATTTCAGTGGCGAAATAATACGTGATTGACGCCCTCTTTCAATGTCTCCTAACTGTTGGGAATAAATCTGAGGTTGTTCCTAGTTGTCATGGTATTCAACCGCGCTCAATGGCTATCTCTTCATCCATTTCGGAGTCCTTCCTCACGGAGGGAACCCCTCGGGCGGGCGCTCCCCCGCTCCCGTCCCTTTCCCGGGGGGAGGGGCTTGCACACGCACCAGACACGGCGCTTGAATTTCCAGCAAATCCCGGCCTGATCGATCGATTCCCCCCCGGCTCGGCCGGCCCGGAGCGGGGGAGGCGGCGGCCCCTGGCCGGGCTGGGGCGGGCTGGGGCTCCCTCCCTTCCCGCCGCCGCCAGCGAGGGGAGAAAAGAGCCGTAAGAGCAGCGACAGTCGCGACAGCGGCAGGACGGCGATACGACGTCCCGAAGTAAAGAACCCCGGCAGAAGCCAAGCCGGGGAGGGACGGGCCGAGCATCTCCGGGGCGGCGGGGCTGGCGGCCGCTTCGTTGGGGCAGCTCGGCTCCTCGGCCGGGCTGCAGAGCCGGGCTTTAAATCGTAATCGTAATAGCAACGACCAGCATCATAGCCCCCACGCAAACAGACGCGGGAATGCCACGACGCGCACGCAGCGCCCCGCACGCCCCTCGCCACGCGGGGCCCGCCGGCGGCGGCCGCGGGGGATGCCCACGGGAGAGGGCCGGCCCGCCCAGCCGCCTGAAGGCGGACACGGCCCCGGGGGTCGCTGGGGCCCGGCCCGGCCCCGCACGCCGCCCCGGGGGGGGCTTTGGCCGGGCCCCGGCCCCGCCGGGGCGGTGCAGGTTTTCCCGGCGGCCCGTCACCCCGCGGGGAACAGAGGTCCCGTGTGGGCGCACACAGCCCCGCAGCCCGCGGAACCCCCTGCCCACGCCTCCCCGCGGCCCGGCAGCGCGGGGTTCCCACGCGCGGGCAGCGCTGCGGGGCGAGGCCGCTCTCCCTCCGACACCGGGCGAGCGGCCCGGGACGCCGTGACGTCACCGGCGGGGGGTGACGTGAGACCCGCTCGGGCCCTTTGACGTCAGGAAGGGTCGCGGGGCCGGGACGCGGCCCCGCCGCCGCCCGTGCCCGCAGCCGCGCTGCGCGGGGGGAAAACCCGACGGCAAGCCCGGCGGCTATCGCGACAGAGGCGGGGGGCGCTCCCGCCACCCCTCGTGCCTCTCCCGCGCCGTGTCCCCCCCGCAGCACCCCGCCGGGGGCCCACCGGCCGCGCTGCCCGCACCCCGCGGCGGCCCGGGCCTCCCGCGCTTCCCCACGCGCGGGACCAGCCGGGCGTGGGGATGCTCCAGCGCTACGGCGAGGGGCTGGCAGGGCGGGGGGGCCGCCCAGGCCGCTGCCCGGGGGTGCTTGCACAAGCCCCGAGGGGCGGGCGGCGCGGTGCGTGTGCACAGTCCCGAGTGGCTGCACTGCAGGCCCGTGCCGCTGCCAGCGGGGGAGGCTTTACCTCCTTACTCTCGCAGGCAGCTCCAACACCCGCCGTTCGCCTCGCCGCTGCTTGTCCCCCCTCCCCGAGCGGCGTGGGGAGCGGCTCCCCCACGCCACGGGCGGCGGGTCCTGATTTTAGCGGCATTAAAGCTTGGCGGGTTCTGTTTTTAAAGACGGGGGAAGAGGCGCTCGGTGGGGGGAAGAGAGGGGAAGAGCCGTTCTGAGCGGCTGCGGTGCCCGGGGAGGCGGCGGCGTGTGCGGGGCGCAGGCCGGCCGGCGCTCCCCGGTCACGCGTGGCGGGGGCGGCTCGGCCCCGCCGCCTCGTACCCGCAAAGCGAGCCGGCGGCAGGCGGAGCGGGGTTTCGCCGCGCCACGGGCGGCCCGTGGGTTGCGGGTTTGGGCGGCGAGGTGCCTCGGCTTGCTTCACCGCCCTTCTCCTCCGGCCGGCGGCCCCGCGAAGCGCCGGGTCTCTCCCTCTGTTTGAAGCCACCGACGCCCCTGGCTTCATCCCCTTCTCTGTCGAGCGACGGCATATCCGTATCTTGTATACCGTCATATAGAACACGTATATAAAGGAATGAAAGGGTGTTTGGCAGGAGTCTCCCGCTACCCCTCCCCTCCCCGCGCGGTTCGCTCGCCCTGACCCCGAACCCATCCCCGCATCGCATCGCCGCTAACAGCCGTCAAGTGGATTACTTTATTGTTTGATTAGACCAAAGGTGCGAGCTATTGTTTTCCTTCACTCCAGACCACAAATAAACAAACAAAAAGGACGGCACCTTGCCGCTCGGTACGGATTAGCGAAGCCCACACAAAGCCTTTGTTAGGGGGACAGGTTTATTTTATCTCTCAGAATGAGCTACACTTGAAATAAATAGGGAAAGGGAAGCGCAGCCCCTGTCGCTCCTGATAATTGTTATTAGGAGGCTCACCTCAGGAGCATCCCCTGTCAGCAACACCCTCTTTGTTTTAAAGTCTGGCGGGGGAAAGGAGACCGGCGTCCTTACAGAAGACATCTTTTGTCGCTGAGAAAAAAACCAAACCAACCCCCCCCCCCCCAAAAAAAAATCCAAATAAAACTACCGCTTCGAAATATACCCTCCGAGAGCCCCGCTCAGAGGGGTTTAACTTGCGTTTTTCCCGCAGAGATGCTGCGGGCGGCGGCGGCTGCGGCGGCTCGGGGGGACGCGGCCACGCCAGGCCGTGGGAGAGGGAGCGGGGCCGGGGAACCCACGGCCCGGGGTTACCTCGCACACGGGCATCCTGGCCGCGGGAGGGAGGGGGTGTAAAAAACCTCGTCTTTCCTGAAATCAGGGGGAGGCAGAGCCCTCTGAATCCGCCGTCGCTTTCAAGAACTTAATTGTAACGTGCGGGGCTGGGAGTTTCTGCGGGGTGAAATTCCCGTCTCTGTTCACGGCTGGAAAAACGGCATCGACAAAGGCGTTAAGGCTAGTGTGGGGGAAAAGAAAAAAGGAAAAAAAAAAAAGGGAAAAAAAGGGGGAAGACTCCCCCGCACACAGACAGGGAGCCGGCACCAGCCTTCCCTCTCGAGGCTCAGGAGAGCGCCCCTGCCGCCCCCCAAAATCCCGGCGCCGGCCTGCCTTTCTCCCGCAGACAATTAAATCTTCTCCAGGACATAGGAATCTAAATGAGCTTTCCTGTTCTCACGATTACTCTATCTCCTTCCCCCCGAAGCTTCAAAGACGGAGCAATCCTTCCAATTCACCGATATTCCTTATACATTTGTAGCTCTAGATCTAGCCTGCCCTCCAACCACGCTCCCGAGGTGGCGAATCGTAATAGAAATTGGGCTTTTCCCCCTCCTCCCTGGGGGCTAGCGGGGTTATGGCAGAGCCGGAGGGCACATGTTAGGGCTTTGATAAATGCGCTTTAATGAGATCTTTGAAAATATTGCCAATAGTGGCGGAGGCAGTTTGTTAAGGCCGTGCGGGCGAGCACAAAGCCGGGAGCCCGCAGCCCCCCGCGTCCCGCAGCCCCCCGACCCGGCTATTTGTCTTATTTAATTCCCCCCCCCCCGGCGAAAGCTGTAAGCCTGGCCCGGGGCCTCCTTTCCCCTTCCAGTCTATTAGAAACCGGTTGATTTGCCGGGGAAACGTTTCGCCCCCCCCCCAGCGAGCCCCCCGGCTCTGTTCGTTCCGTCTCCCTAATGATTAAACGTGTCCCGGTGCGATTAAGCTCGGGCAGAACCGGCTCTCCCCGGGCAGGCAAACCCGGCCCGCTCCGCCGAGGGGCTGCGGGGGCTGGCGGCCGCGGGCACTTTCTTATCTGAATTCCCTCCCCACACCCGCACGCAGACACGGAGGGCTTAGCGGGGAGCCCGCCTGTGCGCGCAGGTAGCTGGTGGGCGTGTGTCGCGAGTGGGGGTGCCGGGGCTCCGCGTTGAGCCGCCGAGGAAGACTCCGGTGCCCGCACGCCCTGCGCGGGGGACGGGGGTGGGGGGGGGGCAGGCTCTTTTCGGCAGAAGGATGGGGAAGGGTCCCCCCGGGGAGACCCGACCCAAGCGCTCGGGGCCGAGTCGGGGCGGACACGCGCGGCGTGGGCAACACCGGGGGGAGGCAGAGAAGCAGTCAAGGAGGAGGGAGCGGCGCGGCGGGCAGAGCCGGGGCCGGCGGGCCGGGCGGGGGCCCGGGCCATTCCCGGTCCTCTGGCGTACTCTGCCGTCGCAGCCGAGAAGTGTCCCGCCGCCGGGGCAGGGGGCAGCGCCCCCGGGCCCCCCCTCCCCGCGCCGGGCGGGCGGAGCGCCCCGGCGGGGCCGCGCTCCCCCCCGGGCCCCGCCGCGCACGGGGGGCGGCCGGGCGCTCACCGGGGCCGGGGCCGGGGGCGGGCCGGGGCGGCGGGGCCCCGCCGTCGGGGCAGGGGGACGCGCCCCCCGTCCCGCTCCCCGGCGGCCGCTCGGCACCGACTTCTGCCCGCGCCGCCGCTCGGCCCGCGCCCGCCCGAGCCCCCCAGGCGAGCCCCTTCCCACCTGCTGCTCCCCAGCCCCGGCTCGCTCCGGGGGTTTCCCCTTTCCCCCCGCTGCCACCGGCGCGGACCCCTGCCGCTGCGCGGGCGCCCCGGCAGCCCCCGCCGCCCCCTGCCCACCGCGGCGGGGCTCCCCCGGCCCGGGGGTCCCTAGGCGGGCGGGGGCCGAGGGGGGGCTCCCCTGGCCCGGGGGTCCCTAGGCGGGCGGGGGCTCACCTGGGCCCGGGGGTCCCTAGGCGGGCGGGGGCTGAGCGCGGCGGCGGCGGCGGCTCCGCGGCTCTGGCATTGTCTCCGCCGTGTGCAGGGCGGCCGCTCCTTCCTCCGGCTTTACATCGCGCGGTCTGTTTGCTTTCCTCCCCGGCGGGTGACGCCAGGCGAAACACCGGCCATATGTTCAGCGGTAATAAATTGGTTATAAGCGCAAACACGCCGGTTCCTGGATGGCTCTTTTAAGCCTGCCCCGGCCCCGCCGCTGAGCCGGCCCCTCTCCCCCCGGGGGGCAGAGCCCTCCCCCCGGCCCCCCTTCCCCAAAGATGCGGAGAAGCCTCTTTCTGCCGGCGCGGGGGCTCCGGCCCCCCCGGCGCGGCCCCGGCCCCCTCGCCCCGCGCCCCCAGCCCGCTGCTGCCCGCCGCCCACCCGCCCCGCCGCGGGGCAGCCGCGACTTCCCCCGGCCCAGCCCGGGCTGCTCTTTAACAAGCTCGCCCTCTATAAATCGCTCGGTAGCTAAGACGCTATAAAAACCAAATAGCCAGATGTGGCACGTTATTTATGTGTGAAAGCTCGTTTACATTAGATATGCTGATCCAAGCTTTGATAGCGGGGGTTTGCGAGAGATTAGAGCTGGGTTGCCAGAGACGGCTCCAGCTGCAGCCCCCCTCCCCTGCCCCTTTTTGGGTTTCTTTTTTTTTTCATGGTAATTTTATTTATTTCTGTGGGTTTTGTTAAAGGGGAGGCGAAGAAAAGGTGATGGACTTGGGGGGGAGAGTGGTGCTGTCCGCCCTTCCCGAAGCTGGGAATGAAAAGGGGTACCTGGTTGCAAGAGGCTCCTGCAAAAGGTACGACCCCCTGCGAATACAGACGGAGACGTGAAGGGGTTACCGCTGGCCAGAAGGGCTTTCGGGGCATCCCAGCCTGGCAGTCCACCTCCCTTCCAAGGGCTGTGCCGGGTAAACACCCCCAGCGCAGCCCCGCTGCAAGGTGAGCCCCACGCTGCTGCCCACCCGAGCAGCCGTCCATGCCGCCGGGCCCGCGTGAAGGCAGCGCAGCTCCCCGGGAGTCAAGCCCCACGCAGCAAGAGGTTGTGCTGCCTCATTTTAACCCCAGGGGTCTGCAAACGGCGTAACCCTTGAGGCTTTCCATTTTCAGGAAAGGCCCCCCCCCCGATGTCTCTCCAGGACGATGCACAAAGTCCTCTTGAAGAGGCATCGCTGGTGGCTGCCGGGGCTAGAGGGAAGGTCATGGGGCCCTTCTCCATCTCACCTCATCTGAATTCTCTCCACCACCTGCTGTATTTTTAAAAGCAGTGGAGAGACCTTGGACTCCTCTGTGAAACTCCCCAGGGCCCAGGACAGATATCTCTTAGCTAAATACCCCGGTCGCAGGCAGCTCTAACAGAGCTGCCCGCAGATAAAGTGATTGATCCTTATACTAATCAATAAAGATCTTGTTCTGAACAATTAATAACTTTGCCAAGCTTGTTTTGTTTGGATAAAGAAGTGCCCAGATTGCTGACCGAGGGAGTGAAATCAGGGAAAAAAATATCCTGTTGCTCACATAAAAATACAAATGTAAATAGTTAACTCTTTATTTACATACCTGCAAAGTCTTCAGCTTTCGTATCAAGACTTTCAGTCTGCATGTCCGGGATGCGTCTTACTACATCCGCAGGTAAAGCTGTGCAGAGGGACGGGAGCTTGCCCTTCTGTACATTTGATTATAAACCTCTGTAAGAGGTGCGAGCTTGCGGACGCACCGCCCGTGCAGGTCCCCCTGCAGCAGAGCCTGCTGTGCCCCGGGCTGCGGGAGCGGGTCCCACCGCCTCCCCAGCTGCGGCTCCTGCCTCCCTGGCATCCACCCAGCACAGCAGGAGGAGGAGGAGGAGGAGCGTGGGAGAGAGGCAAGGGTGCAACAGCTGGATTTGGGGCAGGTGAGGGAGGGTCAAAGGGGAGCAAACTGGGACCCGAGGAGGGAGGGAGAATGAGGCTGGGAGCAGCTGGATGAGGAGATGGGGCTGGGGTGGGGAGAGGAGAAGGATGGTCCATAGCCCCAGGAGCAGCAAGCTGTGCCTTCAGGAGGCTGAGTGGAGCCTGGGCTCCAGGCTGCTGCCCCTGCCTGGTCACTGGCAGCAAACCTCCGGGCCAGGTAGGGCTCTTAGCCCCAGCCCGATGCTGGGTGACACGGGACCTGCCTACTGACCGTGTTCCAGTGGCCAAAGCAGTGCCCGATGGACCGCAGGGGTCCGGGCCCTGCAGATGTCCCCTGTGACAGTGACAAGCTGTCTCTCAGCCTATATAGTAAACCATGCAGTTACTATTTTATTAATAAACCCACTCCGTTTTCATTACTGAAAGCAAACCTTTTTGGAGGGCTTTTTGGCACCTGATGCATGTGTCCCACCATCCCCTAGGACTGCTGAAAGCCAGACTGCCGGGCCCTGGGAAGGAGAAGTGGACGATGCAGATTTCCACACCAAACTCACGTGGCCTCGTTTTGCTCGGTCATGGAAATTAAGTCTTTATTGGTGAGTAAAAACAGGCTGGGAGGTTTTATCGGAGGGATGTTTCACAGATGGGGGAGGCTTTCTAGATATTTATTTGTTTGTAGGACTGTCAGGAAATGTTGCTTCAGGAAAAAAGGTGGAAGAGCAGAGGTCAGGATACCTCTTCTATGCAGGTTTGCTCTTTCTTCCTTAAAGAGCCCCAATAATTGTAACAGTTTTGTTGGAGAAGGCTGGACTCTCAAGCCATGAGGATGCATTGGGAAGAGCTGCCAGATCCCTTCCGTCTCCAGGGAGAGAATAAATGATGCTGAGCCAGTGATAAGCTGCTGCTCAGCCCTGCCCCATGGTCTGGTGCCCTCCCCATCTCCTCCTCCTTCGGCAGCTCTGTGCTTCCCCCACCCATCCCCATCGCCCTCCCTCCCAGCACCCAATACACTGCCCATCTCAAAGAGGCAAGAGTGGAAAACCCTGCTCCTAAAATACCCTGCGCGGAGTCTCTCGGACAGGTGGGTGTGCAAGGTGGCCAGTCTGGACGCCAGTTTGGAGAGGCTGGGATGGGTCCACCTTGTTACAGGAGGGTTATTTCTAAGTGTCTACAGTCACAGCCTCGCCTTCTCTTGTGCAGAGTCCACTGGCACCTCTTTGGGCCCCTGGCTCTGGACAGACTGGGAGTTACGGGTCTCCGTGTGCCCCAGAGGAGCGGAAAGGGCTTTTCCCATTTCAAGGCTTAGCCAACTTCTCAGCAGGCTCTTCCAGCTGCAGGGGGTGGCAGAGCTGCCTGCCCTCCTCCTGCTCATTGCTTAAAGGGTAAGGTGACAACCCTTGGCTAGTGCTGGTGCTGATTGTGAGCCAGTTCAGGCTACCTTGGCCCTGTTAATAGCCCCCTTCCAGCATTTCGTGTGCACGATCCCCAGTGCCCCTGGGAAGCAACGTCTGGAGGCTGGGTGGGAGCAGTGGGGGCATGGCGCTGGCACAACACGCAGGATGGGCTTGTGCTCCTGCGGGCCCATTCCCAGCGTTTCCGAGCCAGCCCGTGTTGCTTTGGCCTGCCTGGAGGCTGGTCCGATGGTGCATGGAGGGGAAGCCTGAAGATGCGTGGGCTGCTGTCATGCAACCACGGGC